>NC_133115.1:4847023-5500028 GCF_022965805.1 Primulina eburnea
TCAAACACATTCTCATAAGTTTTTTGATGTCTTTATGGATAGATCATGTGCCAAACATGTTAAAAGATTAAAATTATGGATGTTCGGATCGAACCTGTGACCGGTTCTCGATCGCATCGATCGAGCCGATTAGTCCGATTATAAAACCCTGCTTTCAGAAGACTATAAATGTTATTCTTAGATGTCAAAAAGCAACTTGAAATTTTATGCGGAATCGAATGCTTTCAGGTCTCTAAGCTAATAATTTTCACTATCTTAATAATTAGGGTTTTTTTTTTAAAATAATTTAAATTTTAAAATTAATTTCAAAAATAATTTTAAAAAAAATATGTTTGCAAAAATACCTCAATCTGCGCTCACGAAGCGCGGACGCTGCTCACGTGAAGAAGCGTTCGTGCTTTGTAAGTGCGGACGATGATCCACGTCCGCATGAATATTTTAGCGACGGAATATATATGAAACCGTCGCTAAAATTGAATCAACAATGATTTACAAACCGTCGCTAAAAAGAATCAGCGACGGTTCAAATTAGCGACGGTTTTGAAATGGAATCAGCGACGGTTTATACGTCGTGGCTAAGTTTAGCGACGGTTTCTAACCGTCGGTAAATGCCGAAATTTTGGTATGAATATCAACGGCGTACATTGCACGCTGCAGATAATTGTATTAACCGCGGGCATATGCACGCCGCGGGTAATCTTGAACTTTCAACGGCTTGTATCTTTGCAGCATGTAATGTGCGCTGCGTAAAGAGAATTTGCGCGTTGCGAAAAACCATTTTTGTTGTAGTGAAGATAGAGAAAAAAAATAGACAAGAAATTCATCATGAAATAAGTTCAGGAACCTCTACTATTCAACTTGGTTTTTTCAGTGATTCAGGGATGGCTGACTTTGGTTTATTTGGTCAGCAGGATTTTCAGACTCCGTCTTGGTCGAACATACACAGTTTTACAAATTTGCTTAATGTTGGTCCGCATCATCTTGTACATGACATTCGACCACAGAATGATGTCGAGGAAAATGAACAACATTCAATTGAGATATCCCAGTCTTACGACTTCTCCACAGTCCCAGGAAACACAAAATTTGGTTCCATGATCATTTCAAGATTCGCATCATCAGATGTGCAGCCTCTTTTGATTGATATGCCATGAAGAAACTTATTTCGTGATGAATTTATAATGGCCCGAAAATTCATGTTTGAATTCGGAAAAATTAAAAATTTTCTCTTTAAAATAATCAAAATTTGCCTCATTCACAAAATCAACTGATAAATCAAGTTTAAATGTTCAAAATAGCAGCGGAAGAAATTATTACTCGCCAAATTAACAAGTTAAAGTATCCAACAACTGATAAAATGTTTGAGCATAAAAAATGGCAAGTGCTGTAAATGAGGTCCTCGGGTGCCACTACTACCGACCCAAGCTAGCTCACTGGTCCCCGCCCTCGGCCTCGACATCATCAGTACCTACAACAATCAAGTCTAGTAAGCCTAAAGACTCAGCATGCATATATCATAAATAACGAGTAAATAATTTAGTAAAATTTGCATGAGATAAAAATATCATGTCATGAGGCATAATGGTGAAAACAACTTGTCATGAGCAATTATAATACGTACAAAACTGAACTGAAAAGCATAGTGAAAATGTTTGCTCCTTGGAGCCCTGTACTGAAATAGTGTCAGGCCCCGAGACCGGGGTTAGTCGACACCGGCGTTATCTCGCAATCACATAATTGCAAAACAACTAGCCTCGTAGTACAGCATATACCAAACAAGTTTATTATCATAAATTTCCCAAAAGTTCAACGTCTTTACAACTCAGAAAGAAATAGAAACATATGGAAGCGTAAATACGTAATACTGAAATCATAAGACTGAATAATCAATCGGTCACGAATTAGACTGCTTCTTCACCATCCCCAAAAGTATTCTTGCTCCTCATCCTCAATTTGATTCTCATTCTTATCTGGGTGGGAAAGTAAGGGGTGAGTATTTTGGGGAAAATACTCAGTAAATGGGGCCAATCGTGCATGAAAAATATCGAGGTTATACATATAAACGAATTATCACAATTTCAATATTTAGCATGTCGAATCAGATACAAAAAAAACGGATACAGCACTGAAATCATCTCATTTTCTATGGTTTTTAACTGATCAGCCCCCTATATGTTACTCCTCTAAGGGGCGAGGCCAAAGGAACGGTTATTATAACCCACCGCATCAGGGCCTAAACAAAGATTTCAAAGTTCGGAATTTCCTTTACCATTTCTAAATCGAATCATTACAGTGCTTTACAAATACTCAACATGCTTTCAATAAACGAAAATTCCAAAAGGGTTACATACGAAGCAGAACGAATATATCATGCCGATATAATTTTCAAAGTCATAGCTATTTTTGAAATATATTATGCCAATTGAAATAGTAGCAAAAACCCACTTACAGTATTCTGACTGCTCAAGGAAACGTAAACGTAAACGGTGAGATTGCGGCAGAGCTTTGTTACTAGAGGGCGAAGAGCTTCGAGAATACGGTGCTGCTAGAGAGTATTTCGAGAATTTGGATGTGCCAGTTTCGAATGAGGAGCCTTCCTTTTTATAGGCACGAATAATCTTCTACAAGGTAAGCTCTGAAGTTGCTCCACGAATGACGCTGCGTTGATGGCTCCACGAATGATGCTGATGGCTTAATCAATGGGTGATTGCACTAACCTCTCCCGGATGAATGTGGCCACTTTTTGGTTCAAGGTGCTCACTCGAGATTTATGCTGAAATGGAGTGATTTTGGCTGTATGAGTTCCTCCACAATTGGTGCACTTCCATAGTGCATGGTCTTCACATTCTCCCCTCCTTAATGTAAGTTTCTTCCTCGAAACTTGGATTATCTTGTCCTTCGAAAAGGTAAGGGTAATGGTTTCTCATTTTCTCTTCGAGTTTCCAAGTGGCTTCTCTTTCGGTGTGATTGGAACATTGTACTTTGACGTATGGAATCGTTTGTCATCTTAGCACTTGGTCTTTGGCATCCACAATTCTGATCGGGACTTCCTTATAAGTAAGGCCTTCATTCAAGTCTCCCTCGATTAAGAGTGGTTCAGCTTCGAGGATGTGGCTTGGATCCGAAACATATCTTCTTAGTTGTGACACATGGAAAACATTATGGATTCTAGACATACTCGGTGGGAGTGCCAATCTGTATGCAAGTGTCCCCACTTTCCCTAGAATTTCAAAAGGTCCAACATATCTAGGGTTCAGTTTCCCGGGTTTGTTGAATCGAACCACACCTTTCATTGGTGATACTTTCAAGTATGCTTTATCTCCCGCTATGAATTCCACTGGTCTTCTTTTCAAATCAGCCCAACTTTTCTGTCGGTCTTGTGCCACTTTAAGTCTCTCCTTGATTATAGCGATTTTATCCACTGTTTCTTGGATCAATTCGGGTCCAGTGATGGCCTTTTCTCCTACTTCATCCCAATATAGTGGTGACCGACATTTTCGCCCATACAGAGCTTCATACGGCGCCATTCCGATGCTGCTGTGAAAACTGTTATTGTAAGCAAACTCAATCAAAGACAAATGTTCACTCCAATTACCGCTAAAGTCTAGGGCACATGCTCTCAGCATGTCTTCTAAAGTTTGAATTGTCCTCTCTGTTTGACCATCGGTCTGAGGGTGGTAGGCCGTACTGAGGGTGACCTTAGTTCCCATGGTTTGTTGAAAACTCTTCCAAAAACGAGATACAAACCTCGGGTCTCTGTCTGACAAGATGCTGGCTGGAACCCCATGTAATCGTATGATGTTATTCATGTACAATGTGGCTAGCTTGTCCAAATTATAGTTCATGCGGACTGGTAAGAAATTCGCAGATTTTGTGAGTCTATCTACGATTACCCAGATGCCATCATGGCTTTGTCTAGACTTTGGTAGCCCAACAACAAAGTCCATGGAGATATGTTCCCATTTCCATTCTGGAATTTCTAGAGGTTGAAGAAGTCCTCCAGGTCTTTGGTGCTCTGCTTTGATCTGTTGGCACACAAGACATTTGGAAACAAATATCGCAACATCCTTTTTCATTCCACTCCACCAGAAATTCTTCTTTAGGTCTCTGTATATCTTGGTACTGCCAGGATGGACTGAAAATTTCGACTTATGTGCTTCTGACATTACTTCTTGTCGAAGGTTATCTATGTCTGGTACGCACAATCGTCCTTTCATCCAAAGGACTCCTTTGTCGTCAATCTGAGTATCTTGAGACTTTGCTTCCTTAGCTTGTTCCTTAAGTTTTACTAGAACTGGGTCTCGATCCTGGTTCAACTTGACGATTTCTCGCAGACATGGTTGAGTGGAGAGTGCAGCTAAGGTAACCTTACTCATATTCCTCCGACTCAAAGCATCGGCTACTTTGTTTGCCTTACCTGGATGGTAGCTTATAGTCAAGTCGTAATCCTTCAACAGCTCAATCCATCGTCTTTGCCTCATATTTAATTCCTTTTGGGTGAACAAGTATTTGAGGCTCTGGTGGTCCGTGAAGATTTCGCACTTGGAGCCATAGAGATAATGTCTCCATATCTTCAAAGCAAAGACGACTGCTGCCAGTTCGAGGTCGTGAGTGGGATAATTTCGTTCATGCGGCTTCAACTGCCTTGATGCATAGGCAATCACTCTTCCTTCTTGCATGAGTACACATCCCAACCCTTCCTTCGATGCGTCACTGTAGATGGTGAAATCCTTATCTTCAGTGGGCAAGACTAACACTGGTGTAGACGCGAGCTTTTCTTTCAATGTCTGAAAACTTTTCTCGCAGTTGTCATCCCAAATGAATTTAGAATTCTTTTGAGTAAGCCTTGTTAATGGTACGGCTATGGAAGAGAATCCTTCAACGAATTTCCTGTAATAGCCTGCCAATCCAAGAAAGCTTCTAATGTCTGTGGCATTTCTCGGTTTCGGCCAATCTAGAATTGACTCCACTTTCTTTGGATCCACTGATACTCCTGCTTCCGATATCACATGCCCTAAAAAGGACACACTGTTTAGCCAGAATTCGCATTTCTTGAACTTGGCATAGAGTTCTTTCTCCCTTAAAGTTTGTAGAGTGAGACGGAGATGCTCTTCGTGATCTTCTTTGCTAGGAGAGTAGACAAGGATGTCATCAATGAATACCACTATGAACCGATCCAGGAACGGCTTGAATACTCTGTTCATTAGGTCCATAAAGGCTGCTGGTGCGTTTGTCAGACCAAAAGGCATCACTGTGAATTCGTAGTGTCCATACCTTGTCCGAAAGGCCGTCTTTGGGATGTCTTCAGCCTCGACCTTCAATTGGTGGTAGCCCGTTCTCAAATCCAATTTGGAAAATACTGTGGCTCCCTTAAGCTGATCAAACAGGTCATCTATTCTTGGAAGAGGGTACTTGTTCTTGATAGTGATCTTATTCAATTCCCTATAGTAAATGCACAGTCTCATGCTCCCATCTTTCTTCTTGACAAAAAGTACTGGAGCTCCCCATGGAGACGCACTTGGTCGAATCTGCTTTTTGTCTAGCAATTCTTGAAGTTGCTCCTTTAGCTCCTTAAGTTCAGCTGGTGCCATTCTGTACGGTGCCTTGGAGATGGGTGCCGCTTCGGGCACTATATTGATTTCGAACCCAATTTCTCGATCCGGGACTGTCCCTGGTAGTTCCTCTGGAAAGACGTCTGGGAAATCTCGCACGATAGGGATGTCCCCCGGTTTAAGTTCAATCTCTTCCTTTACTACGTTAACCGTTGCTAGATAGATATCTGCTCCAGATTTCATGGCTTTCCATGCTTGGGATGCGGAAAGAAGTGACTTCCGTTCCTTGGATTTGCCATGATACACGACCTCTTTTTGGTTCGGGGTTCGGAGCCTAACACTCTTTCCCTTGCAATCAACCATCGCATTGTTTCTTGCTAACCAATCCATTCCTAAGATGATATCGAACTCCACCATGTTCAGTTGTATCAATTCTGCTTGGAATAGGTGCTCATTGATACAGATTTTACACTTTCGGTGCACTCTATGTGTTTCGACTGTCTTACTAGTAGAGTCGCTACTCTAAATGGTTCAACTAGTAATTCAGGCATAAGCCCTAGTTTCTTAGTGAACCTCTTAGATATAAATGAATGAGTAGCATCACTATCAAATAACACATAAGCTGGCATTTCATTGACAAAAATGGTACTTGCCACGACATCGTTTGCATCATCTGCTTCTTCTTGGGTTATTGAAAACACACGAGCGTTGGGCTTATTCTCCCTTGGCTTGTTGGGTTAGCATCAACATTAGGCTTGGTACTTCTCTTCAATGGCTCGGGGCAATTAGCAATTCGATGCCCTAATTTCCCACAATTGAAACATGCTCCCGTCTGTCGGTTGCATTCTCCAGAATGATGATTATTACATTTGGAGCACATCTTTGGTTCTTGGTAAGTTGGGTGGGACGAAGCACCTTTGAAGGATCCACTGGACTGATTCGGTCTCTTGAATGGTGGCTTCCCCTGAGATGACTGTCCAGTAAGAGGTCGCTTATTCTTGTTCTCGTTCTCCCGACGCTTGATATCCGTCTCAGCTCTTATCGCTTGTAAGGCCCAAGAAGTATAGAATTGATAAACCAAGATTATTAATCGTTATTAACGTGAGACTCGGAAGATATGAAGAATGCATGACATGCAATGGTGGATTTTTGCAAGAAAGGCCGAAGCCACACCGCACCCGCGGTGCAACCAAGACCGCACCCGCGGTGCATGGACAGAAAGTTGGCAATTTTATTCGAGGCGACACCGCACCCGCGGTAAGAACAAGACCGCACCCGCGGTCTAAGATGTACCGCACCCGCGGTGGTGAATTTCAGAAAATGAAGATAATGCCGAAGCATGAGCGCACCCGCGCTCCTTGCACTACCGCACCCGCGGTCATGCGTGGTTGCTGAAAAATGATGCCACGTTTCAGAGTTTGCATGCAATATATATAAATGGTTGACACGTTATTTCTCAGAAAAATCAGAATAAGGTCGAGGTTTTGGAGAGAAAATCCTTACGCCTTTTAAACTCGCGATTGTGAGAAATCCGTCGATCAGAATTCAAATCCGACTTCATTTTTGAGCTTCTCTCGACTTGAGCTATACAAGGACGTAAGTTTCATTACGTTTTGAGATGTTTTGAGAATATGATGTTGCTAGAATTGCATGGGATTCAGATATGGTGTTTCTACTACCGTAGACAATGTAGAATTGAAGACAGATTAAAGAACATACTGTTTCTGTATTTGTTATGTTTTTCAGAGTTGATTTGACTGAGATTTCATATCAGAATTGTATTGTTATTGAGATTATGACTAGTATTGTTATTGATTATGAAGTCTGATATTATATTTATGATGTTTAGACTGACGGGGTATCGAGACTGTGTGTTATGCCGTTTAAACATCAGTTGATTTAGATTGATCAGATTCAGATATGATGTCGATTAGATTGGGATATTATTGATAAGACTCAGATTGTATCTTGTTCAGACATTGATCAGATTGTATACTGAATTGAGTATTGATCAGAACAGATTGTATATTGAGTTATTCACTGATACAATGTATTTGATATTGTCATTTCAGATTGATATGGACAGATTTGAATACAGATCATCGTCTTCGTCAGACCGGGACGACAAAGGAATAATTCATGTGATATTCGGGAAGAAACAACTCAATTGAGATCACCACTTGAGTTGCCCAATAAATCACATACTATATTCTTGTTTATGTTTTATATGATTATGCTTTGTTTACTGATTGTATCCATGCATTTAAGATAGGACAGTTTGGAGATCAGCCAGACTGCTAGACGTTCGGTGATATCACAGCTTAGGAGAAGATCACCTCTCCTATTGTAGATGTGGATACAGATCAGACCGAAGTCTAGGAATAAGACGTACAATCACCCCGAGTGGTAGGGTAGGTGATAGATCGTCTTATTCACCCCGGGATCCCTAGAGTTATAGATCGAGTCGAGTCTAGACATGATTTGATTAGGACTTCATGCTTATATGGATGTGGCTCCTAGATCATGGGACCCATCGTTATTGCTTCCAGTTGTGCTAGCATGTTTTTATGATTTAGATTGTTTATATGCATGTTTATCTGATTTGAGGTGCATGCTTAATTTCATAGATTATGAAATATATTGTGTTTATACATGACGGCATGTTTTATGAATTAGTTTAATTATATCCATGCTTACCATGTTTTATACTGGGATTTATTCTCACCGGAGTTATCCGGCTGTTGTCTTGTTTTGTATGTGTGCATGACAACAGGTGGGGAAGGATCGGGGTCAAGATGACGATGAGAGAAGACGAGTGTAGCGTGGTGATTCCGGACTTACAGTAGATTGGATTTTTACTACTAGAACTTTAGTAGTGAACCTTAGAATTAGAATATTGTACATTATTGTATTTTTAATACGGAATTGTATTTTTTATATACAGACATGTGTAATAGTTAGATTCCCTTACCTTCCGTAGTTATATAATTTAAAAAAAAAATTTTAGACCCTGTTTATCAGAACAGATAATTAATCCCAACGATGATTAAGAACTTGATTAGCGTCCGGGTCCCCACAACAGGTGGTATCAGAGCGAGAGATCCTTGAGCGAGAGATCATTTAGATTAAGATAGTCAGAACTGATAGATCCTTTAGACTGAGTTAGATTGAGATAGAAGAGAATGAGCGGGGTAGATGAATTTTCTTTCCTTGCATGTGTGTGCTAGCATGAGATTGATTTAATGTTGATTGACATTATGTGCTGGCATGAGACTATGTGTTACTGCTTTAAGATACATGTTTACCTGATTATGTGATTGGAATTGGTATTATGTATTGTTAAGTATGAATCAGATCAGATTCATGATCAGCAGTAAGATGATCATGATCAGAGAAAGATTGGTACAGATTTATAGTACTAGATTACTAATGTGTTGGGTAATCAGATGTACCGCCCAGAAGAATTCCAGAAAGAGGCAGTACTTCATATGATCAGACAGGTAGGTCAGAACCTCAGATAGACGTGTCAGAGATTCAGATGGAAACACAGTTACAGAGGTTCCAGTCGTTTCAGCCGCCGGTTCTGAAGGGAAATGAGACGTCAGCAGATTGTGAGAAGTGGCTTGAGGAGACAGAAATGTTATTTGAATTCCTAGATTTCACAAATGAGTGTAGAATTAGGCTTATTGAGAACCAGTTGCACAAGACTGTAAGAAGATGGTGGTTACTAACCAAACGAACTCTAGAACAGAATCGTTCAGTGATTTCGTGGAACATTTTCAAGGTTGAATTTTATCAAAGATTTTTTCCTGTATCATATAGAGAGGACAGAAGTGCAGAGTTCACGAACCTAAGACAAGGACAGATGAGTATCGATGAGTATTTGGCACAATTCTTCACCTTGTTACGTTTTGCCCCTCTCATGGCTAGAAACGATTATGCTATATCTAGTCAGTTCATTCAGGGATTAAATCTAGAAATACGTACATTGGTGAATGTGAAGCAATCGAGTAGTTTTGCTGATACCTTGAACAGGGCCAAAAGAGCATAAACGGTTCTGATAGGACAACAGGGAGTCTCGTATGATTTTCCAACATCAAATCCACAGCAACTGCCTTCTAGAGTTGAGATTGGCAGCAACAGTGATAGGAAGAAAGAACCATTAAAGATTCAAAAGAAACAGTTCAAGAAGTTAGGAAGTGATTCCTCTAGTTCTAGCAGTCCTAGTCCGAGCTATACCGGAGTGTATTGCAGGACGTGTGGAGGGCGACATTCTACAGAACAATGTCAAGGAGTGCTTGGTAAATGCAATGTTTGTAAGCAAACGGGATACTTTGCTAAGGTTTGTCCCCATAAGGGTTCTCGAAGATTTTAGAAGGCAGAGTCATTGGTGATAATGACTGAGAAACAGACCCAGAATATATTGCAGGTACTATTCTTTTATGATTATATTGCATACGTATTGATGTGTACTAATGCATTCTTTATGAGTATCTGTGAATGAGTAGCATGGAGATATGCTGTATCTGTTGGGTCTGTATATACTGTAGTATTGATTCCTTGGTTGTTGAGGAATATGTTGATATCAGAAATTTCTGTGACATATGATGTACTCCAGTTAGACAAGAATGAGATGGAATTAGATTGTGATGTACTTGTGTTTCTGATTGAAGCATTATTGTCATTTATATGCTGAACAAGTACAGAAATATTGTAGAAATTGTTCCAGAAATGGTAAGACCCAGACCAAATCTGGCTGATAAACAGAGATTTTCCGGTAAGGATTCTAGATCCAGAATTCCTTAGATCGTTGTACTGTTTATGACTCGATTATTACAAAAAGGAACAGATGGCATCCTTATGTATTCAGTAGAGCCATTGAAATCGAGTCTAGCAGTGATAGATTTGCCAGAAATATAATAATTGCCGGGGGTTTGCCTAGATAAGATGTCAGATGTGTTTTATATCAGCAAGAATTGGCAGATTCACGTATGGGCTGAAGAATCCAGTTGACTGAGTATTTCTCTTGAAGACCTTTCCGTTCTGTTTCTAAATTGATAGATTTTATGTTCAGAGGTATTCTGAAAATTACGCTTGGTATATCTATGATTTATTGATATATTGCAGCATTTGATTGATTATATTGGATATTCGAAGACTGTGTTAAATATTCAGAGAACTGTGATCATTGTATACAGAAATGGGTCAGGTATGAATCCAGTATGCAGTTATGGATACAGTTTTTATTCAGAATATGCGGTATCTGAAGATAGGTTGATTTAGACAGTTAAGACAGAAAGATCAGGAATTCCAGAAATGTCAGAAATTTATTATCTGCAGCTTATCTTATTCTGATTATTTATTCTCTTATTGTTATATATCTGCTGAGTATTGTTATTGTTCTACATCAGTATTTGCGCGATATCTTATATTGTTGGGAGCATATGTTATTTGCAGATAAGATATAGCAGTTGATATGGGCAGTATGAGGATTGGTCAGATAGCCAGAATTTACAGTTGCTTGATTTTGTTATTTTATGAGTTTTCTTAAACTCACTAGATCTGTATAGGTTCTTTCTATTCTAAATCTGATGTAATATTACTGTTATTGTGAATCAGTGCTGATACAGTTTATTGTAACCAGTTGAGTGTACATCAGTTCAGGAATCAGAGCATCAATTCAGGAATCAGAGGGTTCAGAATTGTATTTGGCTAATCAGAACAGAACATCAATCAGAATTAACAGATCTGTGATTTTGTGTTGAATGGGACTGATTATTTTATGATATCAACATGTTTCAGATTTGTTTACAGAGTTTGATATTGATAGTCAGAGCCGAATACCAGGTAGGTATTTCTTTCTTAATTTATGTTATTAACCGAGTGTTTATACAGAATGGTTCGAATCTGAATTCACAGATAACGTCAGAACCGAACAGTTATGGATTCAGTTTTCATTCAGATAGTTGAGAATGTATGATATTTGAACAGACAGTCGTGATATAAACAGATCAGATCAGTATAACAGAATGTGTACAGAAATGTTGGCAGAAATTGTACTGATAAGTCTGAATTGCTAACAGAAGAAGACAAAAGATAGAAATCAGAAGATTATTACAGATTTTGTATCGTTCTGAATAGAAATGGGAATGCATTTCTATAGCTTTTGTAATAAAATTATGTCCATTTTCTGCAGAGTATGATAGGATATGATTATGATTGATAGATCACTCAATCTATATCTATCAGTTTGTACCAGATTACGTACAAACAGAACCAGATGACAGAGATCGATGTCAAAGAAATGGTCAGATTGACTAGAATACAGGAATTAGATGATATCGGATTGTGATTTTGATGAGTTGTACTCGTGACAGAATATATCATGAACTCTTTCTTAGATTGTTTCACAGATTGACATGCAGTCAGAATGGGTTATCCAGATATTAGAAGATTTTGATACAGTATTAGTGCTGGATGTTAGTACTATACAGCTTTAGTGCTGGATGTTAGCACTAGATGTTATGACTTATTGTCACTGTATGAATTACGATATGACAATAGCTGTTAAGATAGTTCAGAATGGACAGACTTAGGAAACCAACGTCGGATGATGACGATTGGTATTTGAAGCTGAAGATGGTATATGTCCTTGATTGGGATAAACAGACTGGGTAACACTACTGGCATTGGGTTGTTATGAGCTGTAGATTGGTTTATACGGACGTGTATAGCCAGTAATGCGAGACTGATTCTGTCAGAAGAATTGAATACGTGTTATGACATGACACGTAACGAATTCTTATTCCAGACTGGAATTAGATATGGGAGTTTAGTTTAAAATCTGTGATACATTTCTTCTGATATCTTTGAATTGATTGTTGTGAGTTCGAGGACGAACTCAGATCTAAGAGGGGGAGAAATGTAAGGCCCAAGAAGTATAGAATTGATAAACCAAGATTATTAATCGTTATTAACGTGAGACTCGGAAGATATGAAGAATGCATGACATGCAATGGTGGATTTTTTGCAAGAAAGGCCGAAGCCACACCGCACCCGCGTGGCAACCAAGACCGCACCCGCGGTGCATGGACAGAAAGTTGGCAGTTTTATTCGAGGCGACACCGCACCCCGCGGTAAGAACAAGACCGCACCCGCGGTCTAAGATGTACCGCACCCGCGGTGGTGAATTTCAGAAAATGAAGATAATGCCGAAGCATGAGCGAACCCGCGCTCCTTGCACTACCGCACCGCGGTCATGCGTGGTTGCTGAAAAATGATGCCACGTTTCAGAGTTTGCATGCAATATATATAAATGGTTGACACGTTATTCTCAGAAAAATCAGAATAAGGTCGAGGTTTTGGAGAGAAAATCCTTACGCCTTTTAAACTCGCGATTGTGAGAAATCCGTCGATCAGAATTCAATCCGACTTCATTTTTGAGCTTCTCTCGACTTGAGCTATACAAGGACGTAAGTTTCATTACGTTTTGAGATTGTTTTGAGAATATGATGTTGCTAGAATTGCATGAGATTCAGATATGGTGTTTCTACTACCGTAGACAATGTAGAATTGAAGACAGATTAAAGAACATACTGTTTCTGTATTTGTTATGTTTTCAGAGTTGATTTGACTGAGATTTCATATCAGAATTGTATTGTTATTGAGATTATGACTAGTATTGTATTGATTATGAAGTTGATATTATATTTATGATGTTTAGACTGAACGGGGTACGAGACTGTGTGTTATGCCGTTTAAACATCAGTTGATTTAGATTGATCAGATTCAGATATGATGTCGATTAGATTGGGATATTATTGATAAGACTCAGATTGTATCTTGTTCAGACATTGATCAGATTGTATACTGAATTGAGTATTGATCAGAACAGATTGTATATTGAGTTATTCACTGATACAATGTATTCGATATTGTCATTTCAGATTGATATGGACAGATTTGAATACAGATCATCGTCTTCGTCAGACCGGGACGACAAAGGTATAATTCATGTGATATTCGGGAAGAAACAACTCAATTGTGATCACCACTTGAGTTGCCCAATGAATCACATACTATATTCTTGTTTATGTTTTTATATGATTATGCTTTGTTTACTGATTGTATCCATGCATTTAAGATAGGACAGTTTGGAGATCAGCCAGACTGCTAGACGTTCGGTGATATCACAGCTTAGGAGAAGATCACCTCTCCTATTGTAGATGTGGATACAGATCAGACCGAAGTCTAGGAATAAGACGTACAATCACCCCGAGTGGTAGGGTAGGTGATAGATCGTCTTATTCACCCCGGGATCCCTAGAGTTATAGATCGAGTCGAGTCTAGACATGATTTGATTAGGACTTCATGCTTATATGGATGTGGCTCCTAGATCATGGGACCCATCGTTATTGCTTCCAGTTGTGCTAGCATGTTTTTATGATTTAGATTGTTTATATGCATGTTTATCTGATTTGAGGTGCATGCTTAATTTCATAGATTATGAAATATATTGGTGTTTATACATGACGGCATGTTTTATGAATTAGTTTAATTATATCCATGCTTACCATGTTTTATACTGGGATTTATTCTCACCGGAGTTATCCGGCTGTTGTCTTGTTTTGTATGTGTGCATGACAACAGGTGGGGAAGGATCGGGGTCAAGATGACGATGAGAGAAGACGAGTGTAGCGTGGTGATTCCGGACTTACAGTAGATTGGATTTTTACTACTAGAACTTTAGTAGTGAACCTTAGAATTAGAATATTGTACATTATTGTATTTTTAATACGGAATTGTATTTTTATATACAGACATGTGTAATAGTTAGATTCCCTTACCTTCCGCAGTTATATAATTTAAAAAGAAAAATTTTAGACCCTGTTTATCAGAACAGATAATTAATCCCAACGATGATTAAGAACTTGATTAGCGTCCGGGTCCCCACAACGCTGCTCCCATTAAATCAGCAAAGCTTGTAGGTTGGTAAACTGCTAAGGATGACTGGATACGGCTGATCAAACCCTTCTTGTATCTGTGCATCTTTAGAACTTCATCTGCCATGATTGTCGGGGCATAAGTTCCAAGGTCATTGAATTGGGAGGTGTAATTTACCACTGACATGTCTAGAGTTTGCGAGAAATTCTCAAACTCGCTCAGTTTCTGAAGTCTGACTTCTGCTGGGAAATACTGTTTGAGAAAGACATCTCTGAATTGTTGCCAAGTGATTGCTCCGGCGGCTGTCAGGGTAGGTGAGACGGTTTCCCACCACTTGCTTGCCTTATCCTCCAGGAATGGCACTATCACCTCTACCTTAAGTGCCTCAGGTATCTCTAGCAGTTGCAGTTGGGTTTCCACGCTTTTCAACCAACTCTGGCTACTCTTAGGGTCGGCGTCTCCCTTGAACACTGGGCAACGGTTCTTACGAAGGGACTCATAATGATACTTGATCCCATTCTGTGCCGGTGGTGGTTGTGGCTGCTGATTACCGTTACCATTGGGGTTTCCCAAACCCTGGATAGTTGTTGCCACTATGGTGGCTTTAGCCATTAAATCTACTTGGCTCAGGCCCACTCTGGGAGGTGGATTGCCGTCAGCATTCGGATCTTCATCATTGTTGTTGCGGTTGTTAACGTTTGCGTATCGCGGGTTGCGATTGTTTCGGGGAGGTCTTCCGGCCATCTCCTACAAGCGTACAAGTTTCTAAGATATTTGTTGCACAAACTGATAGAATTCATTGAATAATTTGTGCGAAAATAAATTGACGCCAACAAGTAATCGAAATAACAACTTTTATTGATTTCTCAAATAAACATAAACAACTGAATGGGAATTTACTGGAATGGAAAATAGCAACAACGGAAATAAACTAAAAATGGTTCACTAAAATATTCTAATCTGCTATCTCTCCATTCCCCACGGCTACGTCAGGTGGGGCTTCTTCCTCCTCGGAATCCTCCTCCGGCACATCCGGGTCTAAAAACTCTGCCAGCTGCATCTGCAGGCCTTGATTCTCCGATTCTAATTCAGCAATCTGTTCCCTATGAGTCAGAATCTTCCCTATCGCGTTGTCCAACTCATTCTTTGCACGCGCGCAGTTTGCTTGATCCTTCTGGATGAGTGCCTTCTCTCTTGCCTTCCTTTCGTCTATCTCCTTTGATAGCCTTTGGTTATTTTCTGACAATTGCATGACCACCTTCCAGGACTCTTCCATTCTCTCCTTATCTCTTACCCGTGCGTGACGAGCTTCAGCCAATTCTACGGTACGTCTGTCCAATTCATCCATAGCTCGTTTGGTTTGGCCCCTCGTCAGTTGTAGTGACTCTCGCAGTTCGCCGTTATCTTCATTAACGAGTTGGAACATCTCATATACCTGATCGATCCTCTTTTCTGCTGCCAATAGCTTGGTAGTCAGATCCTCCACTTGCTTCCTCCTCTCCAGATTGCTAGCTCTCAGCCTCCTACTCGTCCTATCGTGGCGTGCTAGAGCCAAATCATCTAAACGTATAAGAGACTGAGGGCGCGTGCGATGTCGGGGACTGTCTAGCTGAAATGTCTCTCTATGAGTAATCGAAGCTACACTCTTACGGGCAGTTAAACGTATGCGAGCCATTTCCTGGAAAAAAAAGAAATGCTCAGAATATCAAAAATAGGACAAAATAAAATATCAGAGTCATATAGAGTCAAATAAAGAAAAATAAATAAAACTTTTCGAAAATTTCCAAAAATGGAAAGTTTCGAGATAGATATATGGATTCGAAGCATATGTCGAGCGGATTCCAGAACAGTTGACGGAATCGAATTCGGAGTTTCCTACGAAAAGTTATAGGAGTTACGAAACTTTCCTAAAACGGCGAAATCGAGGTTTCGGAGGCCTAAACGAAGGAATTTCGCGATTTTTCGCTGGAGCTCCCGATTAGGGTCGGGAGTCTTGATCGTTGGGCCGTTTCGGAGGGGATAGCATTGGCCGATTTATAAAATTCCACCGAAGAATTTTTTTTTTTGTGACAATTTCCTTCCCCAACCGGATTATGAACCTGGCGGCTCTGATACCACTTAAATGTCACGCCCCGAGACCGGGGTTAGTCGACACCGGCGTTATCTCGCAATCACATAATTACAAAACAACTAGCCTCGTAGTACAGCATATACCAAACCAGTTTATTTTCATAAATTTCCCAAAAGTTCAACGTCTTTACAACTCAGAAAGAAATAGAAACATGCGGAAGCGTAAATACGTAATACTGAAATCATAAGACTGAATAATCGATCGATCACGAATTAGACTGCTTCTTCACCATCCCCAAAAGTATTCTTGCTCCTCATCCTCAATTTGATTCTCATTCTTATCTGGGTGGGAGAGGAATGGGTGAGTATTTTGGGGAAATACTCAGTAAATGGGGGGGCCAATCGTGCATGAGAAATATCGAGGTTATACATATACACGAATTATCACAATTTCAATATTTAGCATGTCGAATCAGATACAAAAAACGGATACAGCACTGAAATCATCTCATTTTCTATGGTCTTTAACTGATCAGTCCCCTATATGTTACTCCTCTAAGGGGCGAGCTTAAAGGAACGGTTATTATAACCCACCGCATCAGGGCCTAAACAAAGATTTCAAAGTTCGGAATTTCCTTTACCATTTCTAAATCGAATCATTACAGTGCTTTTACAAATACTCAACATGCTTTCAGTAAACGAAAATTCCAAAAAGGGTTACATACGAAGCAGAACGAATATATCATGCCGATATAATTTTCAAGGTCATAGCTATTTTCGAAATATATTATGCCAATTGAAGTAGTAGCAAAAACCCACTTACAGTATTCTGACTGCTCAAGGAAACGTAAACGTAAACGTGAACGGTGAGATTGCGGCAGAGCTTTGTTACTAGAGGGCGAAGAGCTTCGAGATTACGGTGCTGCTAGAGAGGATTTCGAGAATTTGGGTGTGTAAGTTTCGAATGAGGAGCCCTCCTTTTTATAGGCGCAAATAATCTTCTACAAGGTAAGCTCTGAAGTCGCTCCACGAATGATGCTGCGTTGATGGCTCCACGAATGACGCTGATGGCTTAATCAATGGTGATTGCACTAACCTCTCCCGGATGAATGTGGCCACTTTTTGGTTCAAGGTGCTCACTCGAGATTTATGCTGAAATGGAGTGATTTTGGCTGTATGAGTTCCTCCACAATTGGTGCACTTCCATAGTGCACGGTCTTCACAATTTTGATTTTGATAGTCTATGGAAAGCATCAATTACCACTACTAGGAGAACTATCAAAACATAATGTTTGAATTGTTGTACAATTTAAAGATTTGAGTTGTATATGTCGAAATAGTTAAGATTTGATAAAGATTTGATAGAGGATCCTATATTAATGGTAAGATAGGATATTTCCCATATATTATTGGTATAATAGGATATGATCTTGTATTATTGGTATGATAGGATATTTCCCAGATTTAGTGGGATTTGATGTTTCTTTGTTGACCTATATAATGTGTACTAATCCATGTCTTTAGAAGATAAGAAACAAGAGAATTATTTCTCCTTGTATTGTCTGTCATACTGTTCTATATGGTATTAGAGCTTCTAGGTTAGAATCGGCCATGAATTTCAAAGCAGCCATGGTCGGCGCTAGTTCTAGCAGTGAAGACGTCGGTTCAAGCAGTGACGGTGAAACTCAATGTATCTCATAATTTTCATTTGATATTTAAGTATTTAACTATTTAACTTCTTGCAAAAAAAAAACACATACCAGGCGCCATTGGTTGGTCTTTGTTATTCCTTGCTCTAATGGCAAATTCGTTGCCGAACAATGACTCTGAGTTCTTATATACCGGCAACTCTTCCATAATAATCTTATCCCTCACGTCATGGCTTGGAATCAATCTTTGTATGCATGCAAACAACCCATTTGTGACTTCTGCATCCGTCTCAACTTTCGGATTTTGATAGTAAAAATATGGGATTAAGTAGTATCCTGCTGCGTGCAAAGGATGATGAAGCTGATTATCCCATCTAGCATCAATAAATTCTAACACTTTTTTACATTTCTCTCTGTTGTTATCAAAGGACTTGAGAATTGTTTCTTTTGCTCTGTCCATAGCTTCATAGATATAACCCATCGCTGGCCTTGTTTCATTATCGGCAATGCGAAGAACCATCACTAGAGGACACATCACTTTAAGGGTGTATGTCACATTATTCCAAAATGAAGGCTTGAAAACAGTATCATTTGCCTTCTTACCCTTTATATCATTTGACCATTTACTTTCTATCCACTGTGTTGATATGAACATTCTCTTCAAAGCCTTTTGTCGTTTGTGGAGGCTTTGCAAAGTGAGAAATGTAGTAGCAAAACGGGTGACTCCATGTCTTGCCAGCTCTTTGTTTCCAGTAAATTCTCTCATCATGTGCAAAACACCTCCATGATTGTAAATGTAACCAACAAGAGCAATTGCTCTAGAAATAGTCTTCCGAACCACCTCAATTTTGCCAATATCCTCTAGCATCAAATCAATGCAATGAGCAGGCCAGCACATGGAGTCCAAAACAAATTCGGTCTTTTTGCTTCTAGAAGTTTACCTACAAAAAAAAGAGTACAAAACAAAAAAGAATCAATTTATGTTATATGTAATATAATATCCAAGGAAATAAAATTTCAATACTTCACTTACCAGCTAAAACATAATTGATGCC
The DNA here is from genome assembly GCF_022965805.1 of Primulina eburnea. Classification (NCBI taxonomy): domain Eukaryota; kingdom Viridiplantae; phylum Streptophyta; class Magnoliopsida; order Lamiales; family Gesneriaceae; genus Primulina; species Primulina eburnea. The sequence continues at coordinate 4,866,293 of NC_133115.1, forward strand.
ATTGTTTGTAATCATTTGCACGACATTTTTCTCTCCCACACGCTCTACAAATCTATCAAGCAACTCATATAACATGGTTCCAGTCTTGACATGGGCGGATGCATCCACAGATTCCAAGAACATTGTTCCTTTGGGTGAATTAACCAAAAAGTTGATCAATGTTCTATGCTTCCTATCAGTCCACCCATCAGACATAATTGAGCAACCATATTTCTCACATTCATCTCTGTTTTCTTTCAACAACTCATTTGTGTAGGCAATTTCTTTCTGTAAAAGTGGTACCCTCAATTCATGATAACTTGGTGGTTTCAAATTCGGCCCGTACTGACCTATGGCTTCAATCATTTCCTTGAAGCTATCTAAATGGGCAGCATTGAAAGAAATCGCAGCTTGATACATGAAACGAGCTATCTTTTGAACTGTTCGATCTCTAAGCTCTTTATCACAAGCATCGTTTATGTTTGTTTGCCTCAATTTCCCCCCTTTGGTTTTCTTCTTCGTGATAAAGAGATCCATCGGCCCTTTAACACTGCCACTGCCACTTCCACTTCCAGTTCCAGCCTCCTGTATGGAAGTCAAACTTCTCTTTTTGCTTGGTTGCACATCTTCTTCATCGTCTTCATCTTCATCGATATCACTAAAGCAAAAATCTTGCTTCATTCCACCGCAAGCTCTCAATGTTTGCTTCTTCTTTTCATTCATATAATTCAGCAGCTCATCACGGACACTTTGAGGACACTCTTTGCATTTTCTGACATTTTTTGAATTCCCAGCAATATGTTGTTTGGCTCGAAAAATTCCTCCATTGGACGTGAAGCCACAAAACCTACACGTCACACTAATAGTATCATTTGGATTTTTCAAATAACAATGCTTCCAACCGGGGTCTTTCTTATTATCCCCATCTGGTTGTGTGTTTTCTGATTGAGGATGAGAAGCCATAATAGGCTATTTTTTTAAAATAAATGCAAAACAAAAGCCTGAAAGAGAAGAATCTGCCCTAAAAATAGAAGCCTGCGGCTGTGGCAGAGAAGAACAGGTCCAGGAGCTTCAATCTTCAATAGGCAGGGGAGAATGGTGTGCGTAGAAATGGCAGGGGAGAATGGTGTGCGGCAAAAGCTTCGATCGGCAGGGAGAAATGAGAATATGTATCGACATGCAAAACAAAACTAGGCTTTTTTTAAAAATAAATTACTTGTGGGCTGAAATTAGTTATGGGCTTATTTAGTTGGGCTTTGGGTCATTAAAAAATAAAGGAGAAACCTGCTTATGCGATGCGATCATCGTTCTGCAAAGAGGCGCAACGCCTGGAACGCCTATCGCCCGAAGAAAGACGGCTTCAAGGCGCTAAAGGCGCTCGCCCACCCATGCATCGTCGCCTGGTTGCCCATAAGGCGCTGAAGCTCCGCCTAGCGCCTGAGGCGCGCCTAAGGCGCGCCTTTGACAACTATGGTTCTATGGCAGGAATTGGACCTCCTCGATGCAGATGAGTGGGAGAGTAGCAAGGACTGTACCCGCTACAAGGCAAAACTAGTCAGACATAGGATCTTTGTCTTCCTTGCGGGATTAAACAAGGATCTGGATGAGGTTAGATGACATGTACTTGGGCGAAAACCTTTACCCAACCTTCGGGAGGTATTTTCCGAGGTCCGACGTGAAGAAACTCGATGCCAAGTGATGTTGAAACATTCTGAACACACCATGGAGTCTAAAGGTTCGGCCCTTGTAAGTCGAGAGATGGGGTCTGATGGGAGACCATTTTGCGAGAAGTGCAAAAAGCCATGGCACACTGTAGAAACATGCTGGAAAATACATCGGAAACCAACCCATCTTAAGAAAAAATTTGGCACCAACAGATGAAATATTGGTGGTCTAGCTCTTCAAGCAAGTGGTGAGGATTCTGGATTGCCCTCTACCTCCTCAGATTTTTTTCCCTTCACCAAGTAACAGTTAGAGCAACTATTCCAATTGTTCGATTCTAGACGTGATAAATCCAAACTCTCATGTTCCTTGGCCCAGACAGGTATTTATCGTTGTGCAAATATTGCTAATTCGACCATGAACAGTGTCTGGATTCTGGATTCCGGAGCAACAGATCATATGACAGGTTCATCGCAAGTGTTATCCTCATATATTCTGTGTGCAGGAAACCAAAAGATTAAACTTGCTGATGGCTCTGTTGCAGGGAAATGAACCGTTGTTAGTCCTCGTCTTTGATTCTTACAAATGTGTTACATGTCTCTCTTCTATCATACAATCACTTGTCAATCAGCAAACTCACCATTAATCTTACGTGTCGAGTCATATATTTGTCCTCTCTTTGTGAATTTCAGGACCTAGCCTCGGGGAAGATGATTGGCAATGCTAAACTGGTTGGTGGTCTCTACTTTCTTGCTGCCAACTCCTTCCTTGGCAGACATGATCCAGACGAGTGTCTCACTTTTGTTTCCCACTCAAATGTCGATGATATTTTCTTATGGCATAATCTGTTAGGTCATCCGAACTTTATATATTTAAAGAAAATGTTTCCGAAGTTGTTTATCAATAAAAATAGTTCTACTTTGCATTGTGAATACTGTGAGTTGGCCAAACATCATCGAGCTACTTTTTCATCTCAACCTTATAAAAAGTCCACACCATTTACAATGATTCACAGTGACGTTTGGGCCCATGCAAAGTAAAATGCTTGGTGATAAACGATGGTTTGTGTCCTTCATTGATGATCATTCACGTCTGACTTGGGTTTTCCTTTTGAAAGATAAGTTTGATTGATGCAGGGGTCACATTTCAAAATTTTTTCCAAATGATTCAGACTGAATCCCACACTAGGATCAAAATTTTTCGGAGTGATAATGGGTGGGAATACTTTAACAATATACTTGGCAAGTTTTCAAGAACAAGGGATCATTCACCAAAGCTCATGTCCCCGTACACCTCAACAAAATGGTGTGGCTGAACGAAAAAATAGACATCTCCTTGAAGTTGCTCGAGCAATTAGTTTTGAAACCAAAGTGCCTAAGTATCTTTGGGGAGAAGCAGTTCTAACAGCCACATATTTGGTAAAAAGACTACCATCTAGGTTTTGAATTTTCAATCCCCTGTAAATATTTTCCAAAAAAGTTTTCCCAATACACGCCTTCTCACAAAAATCCCTCTAAAAATATTTGGCAGTTTATTATTTGTTCATAATTTTGATCCTGGATCCAAAGGCACGAAAATGTATCTTTGTTGGATATCCTGTAAACCAACGGGGGTACAAGTGCTTTGACCCTGTTACCAATTTTTTTTTTTTTATCTCCATGGATTTAACATTCATTGAAGGCAAGTCCTTCTACACGCCGCATTTTTTGGGGGAGTCTAAAGATAGTGAAGATGATGACAGCTCAACTGAGCCTAACTTTCACATAGAACTAGGAAACTATGAAATTTCAAACTTTAATCAATCCGACATAACATTGGAAAAGGTGAGAAACGGTTTAAAGGATTGGTTTATACAAGGAAGAAGGATGCAAAGAAAAGGGGAGACCCTATCATTCAACAATGCCATGAGTCAACTTGTGGACTGGATCTTGAAACTCAGAATGATGCCTTGACTACTCCTGAAAACAACATTGATCTTCCCATTGCCCTGAGAAAAGGTACCCGATCATGCACAAAACACCCAATTTCAAACTTTGTATCTTATAAAAAACTGTCACCCTCCTATTGTTAATTTGTCTCTCAGTTAGATGCCATCAATATTCCTAAGAATGTACAGGAAGCTCTAGAAATCCCTGAATGGAGAGAGGCGATTTATGAAGAGATAAGAGCCCTAGAAAAGAACTCTACCTGGGAGAAGGCTGACCTACCAAGTGGGAAATCTGTTATAGGCTGTAAGTGGGTATTTTCCCCAAAATACAATTCTGATGGATCTCTAGATGGTACAAAAGCACGGTTGGTTGCTAAAGGCTTCACTCAAACATATGGGGTTGACTACACAGAAACTTTCTCTCCAGTGGCGAAACTCAATACAGTTCGAGTCATTCTCTCTACTGCTGCTAATCTTGATTGGCCACTAAATCAGTTAGACGTGAAGAATGCCTTTCTAAATGGTGATCTAGAAGAGAAAGTGTACATGGAACCACCACCTGATTTACTGATCAGTTTAGACCAAAAGTGTGCAAGCTAAAGAAATCACTCTATGGACTGAAACTGTGAGGCCCGGGGCCGAAGAGGGCGGGGGGTGATCGCCGGTGCCATCAGTTGCACGGACAATGAGCGGCTCCTGGCAGGCTTCTAGGTGGAGGGAACATGAATGAACCGACCACACGGAAATGAGAGGGATTCTGAGACTGTTCAATGTAATGGACTGTACAGTTGAAGATGGCTTAAAAGATTTGATTTGTACTACTCATATCACGAAGGTGCATCTTCTTTTCGGTAGCTCATCACATAAGAACTCCAAAGTTAAGCGTGCTTGACTTGGGGCAATTCTGGGATGGGTGACCCCCTGAGAAGTTTCCTGGGGTGCGTGTGAGTGAGGACATAAACACGCTGGAAAGACCCGTCTTGATATAGTGAGGACAGTCGTCGAATCTGGGGCGTTACAGAAACAGTCTCCTAGAGCATGGTTCGAAAGGTTCACAAAGTTTGTGAGAAGACAAGGCTACTGTCAAGGACAATTGGATCATACCCTTTTCACAAAAAGGTCCAATAGTGGAAAGATTTCAGTGTTAATTGTCTATGTTGATGATATAATATTGACAGGTGATCATATAGAAGAGACAAACATGTTAAATAAAGTTTGGCAATAGAGTTTGAAATGAAGGATCTGGGGCCGTTGAGGTATTTCCTTGGAATGGAGGTAGCAAGGTCAAAAAGGGGAATCACGGTGTCTCAAAGAAATACATTCTTGACCTCCTGAAGGAGACAAAGATGAGTGGATGCAAATCATCAGATACACCCACAGAAGCCAATAAGAAGCTAGGAGATATCAATAATGGTGCTGCAATAAGAAGCTAGGAGATATCAATAATGGTGCTGCAGAGGATAATGAAGATATCAAAGACTGGTCGGGAGATTGATGTCTCTTTGTTGACCTATATAAATTGTACTAATCCATGTCTTTAGAAGATAAGAAATAAGAGAATTATTTCTCCTTATATTGTTTGTCATATTGTTCTATAGTATCATTATTATCAGCTATTATTTTCAATAAAACAACAAGTGCTTGATCTTACAAATTGGTATCAGATCTAAGAACACATATTTGATTTCCATGAATTGCAAGATTGGGCAAATATGGGAGAGAAAATATTGGGAAATAAAAATTGCCTTGTCAAGAAAAGTGATCTAAACATGGCATTTGGACTGCTATAGAGTTTAAAATATTTGAGTTATATCGTTACCATCAATTATAGTATCTAAAATATGAGCAGTTCTGTACCCAAGCACATTGGCACAACAGCCATTCACAATGCGTACTGAGGATGAAGTTGAGCAGGGGCTGTAGGCATGTAACAGTTGCAGATTGCCTGTCATGTGGTCTGAAGCACTGGAGTCGATTATCCAAAAGTTGGATAATACGCGCTCAGTAATGCAAAGGAAGAGAGACCTATATGGGCAGCACTTCCAGCGCCCATTATTGAGGAATTGGTGGTAGGAGCAGCTTGACTCGACAGCTTACGGAGCATCTCAACTTGGTCTTTGGTGAAAGGCTGAGAATTTGATGCATCAGGTGTCTCGAGCAGATTTCCAGTTTGCAGGTTTCCCATGGATTCTCCAACATTTCTCCAACGTAGGGTTATTCTTGCATTTGTCGCATCATATCGTTCTCCGATTTCCAGATTTTGAAACCCTTGTCATCCTTCACTGGACATTTAGATGCTCTTGATAATAAATCATCCTGCCCCTTTCCACATATAAACATCGTAACTGATTGTGACCATTGGAGATAATCATGGCCATTCAATTTGTGATTTGTGATGGGAATGGCTGTGTTATTGGATATTCCAGCCATGTTGTGGGTAGATTTGAGGGCACGTCGGAAGAATCACTTGAAGCGGATGCCATACCATATTTCGTCATTGATCGTTCAATTGCTCTGATACCTTGTTGTAAAAGATGGAAGAGACATGGGATAGGGAAATCGGAATTCTCTTACTGTTCGATTAAAATAAAATACAAGATACATATTTATAGATCTTAGTCAACCAAACCCTGGACTCTAGGACTCTAATCTAGTGAAGATAAAGCAAACTTTGAATTACAAAAAAATATGGAATCTTTATTCTAACAACCAAGGGTGCCGATAATATCATCCAACAAAGAGTAATCTCATAACATAGTAAATTAATGTCATCTTCTATGGACGATTGGGATTAGAGGAGAAGTTTGATAGTGGTACTATTTGTACTTAATCGTGCTTACCTATGATCTAGGTGAAGACAAGCACACAAGAGGATTTCTTGGTGTATCAAGTTACAGACTACGCAAAGAGCATGGAAATAAAACATTTAATCACCAGCTTGAGGAAAAGTGTTTAATAACTTGGATTTGTTATTAAGAAATAAGAATTTTTTTCCCAAATTGCTGGGATTCATTCACATTCATTGTGTTGTTTGTTTTTACAGTCTTTGGTAGTGCATAGTAATATGAAGTCAATATTGATATCCTTGTTTTTCTCCCTTTTCTGGACTACTGGCCCCAAAAAACATGTGCAATGGGAAACTTGTCTCTGGCATTTCCATGATAAAAATTTCTGCACTCAAATTGGAGAAACACACTGGCGTTACCTAACTCTTTGATCATGAAAGTTGAACATATGCCTTAATTGTCACACATTATATAGTCTTCGGTCATGTTCTAAACATTTTAATTTGATTGAATGTGGCTTACCCTACAAGTATTCATTGACGTGCGAGATTTGTTTATGTTTCGATTTTCTTTGCTAAGCCCTAAAACCAATTGAACTATTATTCACGATAATGATTCACTTTGAATTTCTACTGTCCAGGTTGTCAATGATGGTGATATGTATTTATGGCGGGAGCTTGGTGTGAATTCATGGCCTACGTTTGCTCTTGTTGATCCTAATGGCAAGCTTATTGCGCAAATAGCAGGTGAAGGTCACCAAAAGGTACTTATTGTTCCGATATTTTCCATTTTGCTTCATCTGCTCCTTTGATACTTGTGACTACAGTGTTTTATTTGATCTTGTTCATAGGTAAAATGCTTATTAATTTCACAATATTACTCCGTTAGCAAGGAATGAGTATACAAAATTTAAATAATTTAAGTACCTTTAATGCGCTATGCTACATCCATGTGTTGTGAAGGTGTTGTGAAGAGGACGATCAAGAGAGAAGTATAGATGGTAACAAAAAAAATTCTTATTTTGTTAAGCTTTTAGTTTGATTTGTTTCCTTGCAAGATTTAGGTATTTTTGTCAACACATGTCCTATAGACTTTAATTTCCATACAGCATTTAGACCTTGAGCCTAGGAGAGAAAGCAAAAAGGTTTCTGACTCTATCAACATCACTGCTATGAAAGAAAATACAATGACCTACTTGAAATCTTTCGAGTCAATTTGTCAAGTATTCAATCAGTAATTGAATGTAAGTTGTTGGCTAGTCAAACCTAGAAAAAATCTAATTTCTCAACGTCGTAACTTTCGTTTTGTTTTCTTGTTCTCATTAGCCATGTGTCCTTCCATCACGCCCCCTCCTTTTTTTCTCCTTTCGCTCCTTACTATAAAACATACTGTGGAAGAATGACTTGTTGATCATGACCTATTTCAAGAGCAAACTTTTGCGGTGACTGGTTGAGACTTGAGCCTCAGTTTGTTTTTACATATTTGCAGTTAGAAATTTCTATTTCTTTTATCTTTGTTGGAAGAATTATTTTTTCCTGGGAGAAATTTTGAGTTGTAAAGCGTTGTTTGTTTTTATATATGTTCAGCATTATTTAATTTTTGCTAGTGAGAACTTAACTCTACACAATTGCTTGATTTCATTTGATTTATCTAATCCAATAGTGACACAAAGATTATAGGTTATACAAGTCTATTTTCTTTCTGTTTCCTCATTTTTTTTATATGGACTTATAATAATGACTGCTAATTTAATTGGTTGAACTTGGGTTATTCTTTTAGCTTAACTTCCTATCCAAATGAAAATTAATCTCTTTTCAAGTGAGGGCACCCTGGAAATGCTACTAAAAAATAAATATATTTTTCTTTGTTAGGTGATCTTGTTGTGTTCATTAATGAGCAATTTCGGAAAGAGGATTCCTCTACTTTCTTCCATATCAACTGGTCTCTTTAAATACTTGATACATTTTGTAATGTGACCTGTAATGAAATATTATGATGCAATTTCTTTGTAGTTTTTTTTCCTAGGATCTTGATGATTTGGTCAAGGCAGCACTAATATATTATGGCACGAAGAAGATCTTGGACAACACACCTATCCCCTTGAATTTAGAGAAAAGCAACGATCCTCGCTTGCTGACTTCCCCATTAAAATTTCCCGGTAAACTGGAGGTTGATGTTCTCAACAATCGACTGTTCATTTCTGACAGCAACCACAACCGAATTGTTAGCTCTCTTTTTCTCTCTCCACACACACAAAACCGCCCAGCTGCACTTCACGCACACATTTCAGATCATTCCTACTGTTCAAAAGAAGGATATACCATGAGGTGTCATTTGTTTGAATATGATGATCCTTGTCTGTTGTTTAAGATTAGGCTTTCATATTTGCATACATATGTGTGTGTGTATTCCTATTTTGTAAGGTTCTTAGAGAGGTATAGAAATTTTCATTGGATACATTTGGTTATCTTCAATTTGTATACTTAAAATTTTCTCTTTACGTGAAGTTTTTCACTAGTTTTGAGTATTCCCTGTAAATCTTCTATCAAATTATTTTATAATTTTTGCATACTTTTCACACTTTTTCTTTACATTATTACTACAGAATGTCAGTCTTGATAAGATAGACAGATTTTCAAAATGTTGATTTTCTCTAGGATGTGAGAGGGCTGGATTGTATGAAAATTTGTCATGTTTAGCTTGTATTTTCTTAATACTCTTACATATCATATATTGTCATTCTCGATTCTACTTCTTTTTCTCTGTCTGTTGCTTCTCCTATTCCTTTTGTTTTTAATATTGCGGCAAATGTCTGATGCATTCGATAACTGTAAAAAATCAAAGAATAATTTCTTGTATTATTTTCCAATAACTACATGGTATTTATACAACATTCTAAGTTATTTATAATAGAAACCCTAGATCTTAATCCTAGCAATCCTCTGATTTAATGAAATCAAATATACACCTACATCAATCTAAGACACATATATCAATTAAAGATTTACAAGATATTATTTATACAATCTTCCAACATAGTCACAATATCTTCATTTTTTTTACCACTTCCCCTCAAGCTGGGAAGTAGACATCTTCCATTCTCAGCTTGGAAATAATCTTCTGCAATATTGTACTCTGAAGTCCTTTTGTAAGCAAATCGACAAGTTGGCCATTTGAAGGAACAAATGGAGTACAAATCAATCAACTTTCTAGCTTCTCCTTTATGAAGTGTCTATCCACTTCAACATGCTTCATTCTGTCTAGTTGAACCGGATTATGAGCAATATTTATGGTAGATTTGTTGTCGCAAAATAATCTTATCGGCCACTCCCATCTAAATTTTAAGTCATCCAAAATTATCTTGATCCATAAAAGTTCACATATTCCCAATGTCATTGCTCTAAACTCAGCCTCTAAACTCGATCGAGCCACAACATCTTGCTTCTTGCTTCTCCACGTCACTAGATTGCCTCCTAGAAAAGTACAATATCTTGAAGTTGACCTTCTATAAACAAGAGAACCTGCATAATCAGTGTCAGTACATGCCTCAAGGCTTAATCCAACGTTTCTCTTGAATAAAATGCCCTTGCCCGGGTTTGCTTTTAGGCAATGCAGTACCTATAGACTGCATGTAGGTGTACTTCTCTGGGATCATGCATAAATTGACTTATATCCCCCACAGTGTATGCAGTATATGGCTGGTATGAGCAAAATAGATAAGCTTACCAACCAGCCTTTGATACCTCACTTTGTCGACCACGGGTCCATCATTGTCATCACCAAGTTTGTGGGTAGCATCAATTGGTGTAGGGCCTGGTTTGCAAGCTAGCATTCCAGTTTCAGACAGTAGGTCCGTGACATACGTTTGTTGTGAGATAAAGATCCCTTTCTTGGAATGAACTATTTCTATTCCAAAAAAATACTTCAATCTCCCAAGTTCTTTCATCTCGAACTCTTTTGCCAAACAACTCCTCAAAGCTTGTTTTTCATCTTCATTGTTTCCAATCACGACTATATCATCCACATATACCAATAGGATTGTGACTCCCCCTGAGTCGGAATGTTTAGAGAACAAAGTATGGTCTCCTTGGCTTTGTCTGTATCCATAAGCAAGCATTGCTTTGGTGAACCTCCCAAACCAGGCCCTTGGTGATTTTTTAAGGCCATATAATGCTTTCTTTAATTTGCAAACTTTAGAGCCCTCGAAATCTTTATCGAATCCTAGAGGAACATTCATGTATGTTTCTTCTTCCAGGTCACCGTGAAGGAATGCATTATTTACATCAAACTGTTTTAAGTTCCAGTTAAAGTTAGCTGCTAAAGACAATAGGATTTGTAATGTATTCATCTTGCCAACTGGAGCGAATGTCTCTTGATAATCAACACCGTAGGTTTGTGTATAGCCCTTTGCAACAAGTCTGGCCTTGTACCTCTCCGTGAGCCATCAGATTTGTACTTTATTGTAAATACCCATTTGCAACTCACAACATTCTTTCTTGATGGGAGATCAACAATTTCCCATGTTTTGTTCTTTTCCGGCACCTGCATTTCAATTTTCATAGCAACTCTCCAATTCTCATTAGATAATGCCTCAGATAAAGTATTAGAAACGTGAATATTGTTTTAATTTACTAAGAAAACTCTATGTGATGCAGTGAAATTTTGAAAGGTTACGAGGATAAAGAGCTTTTTTAGTGCATTCCCTTGTTCCTTTTCAAGCAGCAATAGGCAGATCATAATAACAAGAAATAGCATTTTCTGGACATACCTCATTTTCAGAATTAGGTTTGGATTCTTGGATTTGCTCATGGCCAGCTTGGGGCCTTTTTCTTTTTGAGTATACATGTTCAAATTGCTTGATGTTAAGAGACTTATTCGAAGAGTGACTTGGCTCAACAGAGGCTGGAATGGAAGGAGTTGGCGCTGCCGGAGTGGCTGAAGGTAACTCAAGTAAGAAAGAATCTCTATCCTTATCTTCAAGAACAGATACTGCTTCCTCTTGAAGACATGGTTGGGCAGAATATGATGCATGATGCATCTTCATCAAAAGCAACATCTACATAAACAAAAAATTTCTTGGTAGCAGGATGATAACATTTGTAGCCCTTTTGGGTCGATGAATACCCAACAAAGATACACTTGAGAGCTCTACGATCTAACTTTCCCTTGTTATGAACATGAACAAATGAAGTGCAGCCAAAAATTTTTGGGTTGAGGTGAGGATCCTTGTCAAGGTTAGGGAAAAACTTAGACAGTACCTGGATTGGACTTTTAAAACCTAACGATTTTTAGGCCATACGGTTTATGATGTATGCAGCTGTTAGTACGGCTTCTCCCCAATAATTTTTTTTGAACATTTTTATGAAAAAGAAGAGCTCGGGCTGTAGCTAGCAAATGACTATTTTTCCTTTCTGCCACTCCGTTTTGTTGTGGGGTATAGGAGCACGATCATTCCTGGATAATTCCCTCATTTTTCAAAATAGGAAGAGAAGGTATGATTGAATATTCTCTTGCGTTATCAGATCTATTTTTTTTTTATTTTTTCTCCAAATTGATTTTGGATCATAGAATGAAAATTTTGAAACACAGTACTAACATCAGACTTATTTTTGAGAAGGAATATCCATGAAATCCGAGTGCAATCATCAATAATTAGACAAACCATCGAGGTCCAGATATATTAGGAGTAATCGAGGGTCCCCAAACACCACTATGGATTAGATAAAAAGGAGTAACACATCTCTTATTACTTTTTGGAAAGTTTACACGTTCATGTTTTGCAAACTCACAAACAGCGCAATGAAGACTTCATTTCTTAACCCCACAAATAACAACGGAAACATAGATTTTAAAACTCCAAAAGATGGATAACCTAATCGGAATGATGAAGCCAAATGCTATCTTTATTTGAAGATGACAAAAAAGACGAAGACACTTTATTCCTAATGCTGTTCAAATTGCCAATATCCTCAAGAAAATATAGCCAGTTTTCTTACCTAGCACGTCCAATCTTCTTCCCCAAATCCTGGTCCTGAAATACACAATGAGATGGATAAACAAACACATTACATTTCAGGCCAGAGGTAAGTTTTTTGATAGATATTAGGCTGGTGGATAATCTTGGCACTTGAAGAACATTGTGGAGTCTAATTGTGGGGCTGATTTGGATACTGCCTATCCCAGCAACAGTGGTAAGAGAACCATTAGCAATGGTTATATTTCGGTTGCTTGGACAAGGTGTGTAGTTATTGAATTTAAGTGAGGAATGGGTCATATGGTCTGTGGCTCTTGAATCGACAATCCACAAATTTCTAACAGCTTTATTTGAGGCATTTAATCCTAGAGAGATAAGAGACTTACCTGAATGGGCTAAGGAGCAAGTACCACTGTTTTTCTCTTCATTCCCAAGGAGTTTTGAAGTCTCTCAACCTCTTCCTTGCTGAGTTCATTCAGTATGGGGTCACCTTCTTGACTTGGCTGGTTAACTGTAAAGTTTGCTTGGTTTATGTTTCTGGTCTGTCCCTATCGTTGATCCCAGTCCTTGTTTCTGCCATGTAATTTCCAGCACTTGTCCTTGGTGTGTCCAGTCTTTCTACAATAAGTGTACCATAAATCTTTCTTACCCTCTCGGCTTTCAACTTTTGATATTTATGCCCTTCCATACTCCTTAACTTGATGTTGTTCTGGAATCTTCGTGACCATCACCGACCCCTCTGAATTTTGAGGCTCAAGCATCGCACTTCTCCAACTTTCTTCAGCTTGAATCAAAGAGATTATTTCTTCCAAAGATGGTATTTCATCTTTTCCTAAAATTTGGACCCTTACTTGATCGAATTCTAGGTTCAATCCAGCTAAGAAATCATAAACTCGGTCCTTATCAATGAATTGTTTTAGAGTTGAGGCATCTTCTAAACAGTTCATCACAATGATCCGTAGTGATCAATTTCCTGCCAAAGATTTTGAATTTCGCTGGCGTACTCAGTGATCGGTTTGTTTCCTTGCTTGGCTGATCCCACCTTTATTTTGATTTCGTAAACATGGGCAGTTTCATGAGCCTTCGAATAAGTTCTTTTGATTGACTCCCAAATGGCCTTTGCAAATGTCAAAAACATGACAGTGTCACTAATCCATGGATACATCGACTCCCACAGCCAAAACATGACCATAGAATCAATTTCATCCCACACGTCGACGCCTTCTTCTCCTGGTTTGGGTCCAGTCCCAAGAAGGTGACTAATTCTCCTTTTTCCCTTCAAATAAGTCTGCACAAATTGGGACCATTTCAAGTAGTTCTTTCCATCCAAATGATAGTTTGTCCGAATGTTTTGCAAGTCGCCAGTCGTTGGATTGAGATTTACATACTCTGATTTGGCAGATTGCTTCACAACTACAGTTTTTTTTTAAGCTTCAGAATCAGACATGATTAAGGAATGAAGAGAACGATAGAGCTATCTGGTAGAAGAAAAACATGAATTTAGAAAAAGGCTGGCTCTGATACCATGTCAAAAATCAGATAATATTATCTTGTATTATTTTCCAATAACTACATGGTATTTATACAACATACTAAATTATTTATAATAGAGACTCTAGATCTTAATCCTAGCGATCCCCTGATTTAAGGAAATCAAATATACACCTATATCAATTTACGATATATAATATCAATTAAAGATCTACAAGATATTATTTATACATTCTTCTAATATAGTCAAAATATCTTCAGTTTTTTTAACAATTGCATTTATAACTATTTTCATCTTGTAATAAGTCAGGTTGTTACCGATCTTGATGGGAATTTCAAAATGCAAATTGGATGCACCGGAGAAGAAGGTCTTCGTGATGGTACTTTTGATGATGCTATGTTCAACCGCCCACAGGTCACGTTTTTTTCTGCCTTTTTTTGGAGTGTATTTTAGTGTATGTCACAGTTGATAGTTCGGTTTCTATGCTTTTTAGAAGAAATTATTGATGTACATTTGTTTGCATAGGGTCTTGCTTATAATGCCAAAAAAAATCTCCTCTATGTAGCTGACACTGAAAATCATGCTTTGAGGTAACAGTGGTCCTGGCATTTTAATTTGTGTGCATATCGTTAGATGTTCATCTTGTTTTTATTAGTTTTGCTGGGGGTTGTAAATTTTAAGCCATAAGGTGTTTGTTTTCCTGATTTCTACCATTTTATTTCTCCATTACATTTTATGAGCTTGGTGTGAGAATAAAAATTCTATTTTTTTATCTAAATTATGTTAATTTGTAAAAAAAGCTGGACGGAGGGATGAAATAAGGAGTTCATCATCTTGTCATTTCTGAATTGGTGAGAAAGTAGAACTGAAATGTATATTTCTGCAAGGACCAGCAATGGTATGGAGCCACCTTCTACACTCCGGCATGCCTTCTCCTTATCTAAAAGGGAATAAATTTGATCCCCACTTATCGAAGGTGGGTGGGGTTGGAGTTGGGCGAAAGTTTTTCTTAAAATTTTTACCAGTCCAATTGTAACCAAAAATGGTGAAGAAGGTGTTTGAATCGAATTAGTTCAGAAAAATATGGAGTATGTCAGTAAACTGATTAATAGAATAACTTCATTCTCTGTCTACAATTCGTTGTTCTCTTCCTTATCCTGCATTTTCCCTTCCTTGGACTATATGAGATTGAGCACAAAAATTTACTTCTTTTGAAAGAATAAATTTTCCGTTCCTTTTTAGGAAATAAAAACTCAAGCTGTCCTCGTATATTTTAACATGATCAGGTGCTAATTATATATTATATTATGCAGTTGCACTTGGCATCAGTTACATAAGGTGGTATTTGTGGTATGCTAAATTGTCATTTTCTTACATATTATACTGTTACAACTTAGGGTGGTTGATTTGGTTGATGAGAATGTGCTAACACTTGCTGGAAATGGAACAAAGGGTTCTGACTACAAAGGGGGAGGATCAGGAATCACTCAGGTGAGAATTTTTATGAACTATATACCTTGTATGATGTAGAGACAGCATAAAGTAAAAATGGTTCAACCTGTTATTCACATAGAATGCCAATAAATTCTCGAAAATAATGAAAAACCACTTGCAATAAATTTTATTCAATCGTAAACTGTATTATAGTTTAAAACTATATTAGTATTTGTAAAATGAACTTACAATAATCAAAACGTGGAAATATCTTCAAAAACGGAAAGTACTTAATTGATGAAATTAAAATTTTTTATCATGCCTAAGGAATAAGGAAAAATCGGAATTGAAATTCCTTAGGAGATTTATTTCCAAAACAAGATTTTACCAAAAAATGGGAAAAATGCTTATTTGAAGGCCTAAATAAGTAATTTGCGCAAAAGATTGTAGGGCTCACGGCAAAGACATTAGTTTACAATTAAAGTAGCCTACTTTTTTGTCCAAACTGAGGTCACCCAAAATCCGCTAATTTAAATACTTGTCTTATTTTTTTTATATAGGAAACAATACTTTAATATTATAATAATGATTGTGTTACAGAGAAAGCGGATGAGTAATCCGCGGATTGAAAGTAAACAGGACACTATCGTCAAGTCAATACAAACTTCCAATCCCTGACCACATTTGAAATAGATAAATGATTGAAGTCTGTGAGCTTCGTTGTCCACGTTGCAACCTTTAATTTGATCATCTCCCATACTTCATCGACGGAGGCAGACGAGTCGTTGAATATTCTGTTATTTCTCTCGAGCCAGATGGACCAAAAAGTGAAATGAATGATCAGATACCAGAATCTCTTTACTCTTATCCCTGCTGGAATTCCGGGCTCAATAATGAACTTGTCTCGTGCTCTTCTCGGAAAGATCCAATAAATCGCAACTCTTGTATCACCTTTGTCCATATTCCTCTCGAGAAACAACAATGTACCAATAAATGATCCTGATTCTCCTCGTGGTTCTGGCATAAAATGCACCATCACAGACTTAAAACACAGATTGGCCATCTTCTTTGCACCGAGTCTGAGATAAGGAGTTTTCCCAAAGCCAAAATCCACGAGAAAATTTGAACTTTTTGCGGGATAGGTATTTTCCAGATATGATCATAGCATGAGAAAACGGGGAAGTTATTAATGGGGAAGAACGAATCGTAGAAAGATCGGACGGAGAACAAACCCAATGAATCACCCAACCAAACCATGAAATCCTCTGTTCCCAACTCTAACCTAACTGTATCTAGGACTCTCACTAAAGTAGCAATCTCCCCCAGCTCAATATCATTAAGATGCCTTCTAAAACGCACGTCCCATCGATAAGTTTGACTGACTCCTACATCAACAACCTCTAAAAAGCTACGGATAGGTTTATTTGTCTCGGTACAAATTCTAAACAAAGACGGAAATCGTTCTTTGAACGAAGTACCCCCTCCCCGCCCCCAAACATCCTCCCAGAACCGAATGATGTTGCTCTCTCTTAAAATCGTCCTACTCAAAAGATGAAATGACGGGTAAGAACGAGAAATAAATTTTTAAGGGCTTCTAAACGTCGCATTCCTAGCCAATCCCAAGTCCCACACATTATCTTGAAGACCATAAATGCTCTTTACAACATTTTTCCACAACGTCTCCCTTTCCCTTGTACCTCTCCACCACCATTTCCCTAGTAATGCTCTATTTCTCAAACAAATATTCACCTGCTCCCATCCAACAACATGACAATGCTTATCCCCTTCCGCTCCATCCCACAAGAAATCCCTAATCAATTTTTCCATATTTTTGGCCACCTGACTTGGCACTCTAAACAAAGACATGTAGTAAGAAGGCAATGCGCTTAACACTGATTTTATCAAAGTAAGTCGACCCCCTCTTGATAACAACGCCTTTTCCCAACTTGAAAGTTTTTTCGCCATTTTGGATAGGACCGGTTCCCGAATACTTGTCTTATTTGGCTTTGGGATGATCCCAATGTGGCAAAAAAACATCCTACACCGCGTCATTGTAGATGGGGAACTACATTTGAATTGCATAAGGACGATGTGGAACTATATTTGAATTGCATAAGGAGTTTGATTCACCTTGTGAATTGAATTAATTGTTAGCGTATGATGGCCCATTTTGTTTATGTCTGGATGAAAAAGCTGTCGGCAGGACAAATTTGGGAAAAACATTAGGGAAAATTATATTTTGGTCATCTTCGTTTGCTTATTTGTGATTTTGGTTCTCTATGTTATCAAATTTTTGTTCTTAGTCATGTATCTTTCGATTTTTGCTAATTTTAGTCATTTTTCATTGAGAGTGGTGATGTGACACTAGACACATCGGCAGCGCATCAGCGCCATGCGCCATGTCAGAAAATGACTAAACTCGCCAAAAAACAAAGTTAGCAAACTAAAATTGAAATTTGACAACAGAAAACACCAAAATCAGAAACAAGCAAACATAAATGACCAACAAAACAATTTTACCAAAAAAATATTATGGAAATTTCTCAAGGTTTGTGGCGGCGGTGGAGAGAACAGGGATGGACCAATCATGTGGTGACATATTACATATGCATGTTTCATCCTTTTAGGCTAACAAATTAAGCAAGCAGTCATTCTATGTAATCATCTGCGATGGTTTTTTCCTTATTTAGGGTTTTCCACAATCTCTAGATACTATCACTTATATTTTTGTTGTTTGTCACATATTTGTTAACATCGGTAGGAGAGATGCATCTTAGTATCTTCTCATAATATGTCAGCTACTAAACTCTCCATGGGATGTCTGCTTTGATCCTGTAAGTGATATTGTTTACATAGCAATGGCTGGCCAACATCAAATCTGGAAACATAATACATTGGACAGAACTACCACAGCTTTTAGTGGTGATGGCTATGAAAGAAATTTGAATGGTTCCAGGTATTCTGTATTTCCATTTTGTAGTGTCTACCCAAGACTAGTGCATGCTGCAGTTTTTTGTTTGTCTACAGAACATATTGTCGTAGGATAGGATCATATTAAATGTATAAATTCTGTTATGTTGCATCTTGTTCATGTTGAATGTTGAAGCTAACAGCTTAATATTAACATAGTCGTGTGTTTATGGTTAAACAAAGAATGGATACTACTAAAATTATTGCTGATTTAGTTTATATGTCTCAGTTTTGGTCGAGTTCTATAGAATTATGTTGTAAACTGTAGAAAAATGATTCAGGAATAATTTCTTCCTTGCTTGATGAATCAGTAAAAATGTTACATAAATAGGGATTTACAGAATACTCTAGAAACAGGAAAAAAGGAAACTAACTAATTCCTAAAAATCTGCTAACTAATTCCTAAGAATCTGCATATTGCCTAACTGTACACTAACCGAATCCCTTTAATTAAGGGATTTGATTTTACCCTAATTTACATCACACTTCGACACTCCCCCTCAAGCTGAGGAATAGATGTCTTCCATTCCCAGCTTGGATATGAGCCCATGAAAACTTGAACTGCTTAGTCCCTTAGTCAGAACATCAGCCAGCTGGCACCCGGTTGGAACATAGGACATGCACACTAGTTTTCTCTCCAATTTCTCTTTGATGAAGTGTCTGTCAATCTCAATATGCTTTGTCCTATCGTGTTGTATAGGATTATGTGCAATGTTGATTGCGGACTTGTTGTCACTGTAGAGTTTCATGGGACCTTCTACCTTGACCCGGAGATCATCCAAAATAATCTTTAGCCATAGTATTTCGCATAGCCCTTGAGCAATCGCCCTGAATTCTGCTTCGGCTGAGGACCTGGCCACTACATTTTGCTTCTTACTCCTCCATGTTACTAGGTTGCCACCTAGAAACGTACAATACCCCGAAGTAGACCTTCTATCTACGAGGGATCCTGCATAGTCAGCGTCGGTGTAGGCTTCTACAGTAAGCCTCTCGTTCCTTTTGAACAGAATTCCTTTCCCTGGGTTCCCTTTCAAATACTGAAGTATCCTATTTGCAGCTTGAAGATGTGACTCTCTTGGATCATGCATGAATTGGCTGATCACACTGACTGAGTAGGCTATATCTGGCCGAGTATGAGCGAGGTATATGAGTCTACCAACTAACCTCTGGTACATCCTTTTATCAACTGTTGGTGCCTCTTTATCTTCTCCCAATTTGTGATTTGGATCCATTGGAGTAGAGGCCGGTTTACACCCAGCCTTTCCTGTCTCGGTAAGTAGGTCTGTAATGTATTTTTGTTGAGAGATGAAAATCCCGTGTGTAGAATAGGCCACCTTAATACCGAGAAAGTACTTCAACCTGCCCAGTTCCTTTATCTCAAACTCCTTTCCCAATCTTCTCTTTAATTCGAGCTTTTCTTCTTCATCATTCCCGGTTACTATGATGTCGTCGACATAGACTAGAAGAGCCGTTACTCCCCCTGCAGAGGAGTGTTTAATGAAGAGGGTGTGATCACCTTGGCTTTGTTTGTATCCAGATTCCTTCATAAAGTTTGCAAACCTCCCGAACCATGCCCTTGGAGATTGTTTTAACCCATAAAGTGCCTTCTTTAATTTGCACACCTTATTGCTTGATTCTCCAACAAAACCCGGTGGGATGTGCATGTAGATTTCTTCATCTAAGTCACCATGGAGGAAAGCATTCTTAACATCATACTGCAGAAGTTGCCAGCTATAGTGAGCGGCTAATGACAGAAGAATTCTCACAGTGTTCATTTTGGCAACCGGGGCAAAGGTTTCCAGATAATCAACTCCATACGTTTGAGTATATCCTTTGGCTACCAACCTTGCCTTGTATCTCTCAAGGGATCCATCAGCCTTGTATTTCAGTGAAAAAATCCATTTACAGTCAACAATGTTCTTTCCCTCTGGTTTTTTCACCACCTCCCAGGTTTTATTCTTTTCCAATGCTTCCATTTCTTCTCCCATAGCATCTCTCCATTCCCTTTTTGACAATGCCTCAGAGACAGTAGTAGGGGTTGCAATGGTGTTTAAACTAACAATGAATTTTTTGTGGGCTGGCGATAGGTTTTTAAGGGAAACAAAGTGAGATAATGGGTATAGTGGCCGTTTAGTGCATTCCCGGGTATCTTTTCTGATGGCAATAGGAAGGTCTAGGTCATTTGTTGGGCCAATGGTTGGTGTTTCAATCTGTTGAATATGAGAAGGGTGTTCGGGACTTACCGTGGTCTCATTTCCGGAGTCTGGATTGGAAGCTTGGACTTGAGTCTGTTCCGGGGCAGTCTTCCTCCTTGAGTACACCTGAGAGAACCTAGGAAACTTGTGGGAAGATGACACATTTGTGGGGTTAGAAGGCTCGGTTGGTATAGGAGGGAGATCAAGAGTGTGGATCGGTTCAAAGGATTCCCAAGGACTATCTTCTAGTGGACTCTCCCCCTGAAGAGAGGACTTGGAGAAGAACGGTTTATTTTCACTGAAGGTAACATCGATAGAGATGTATGATTTTCTGGAGGAAGGATTATAGCACTTATACCCCTTTTTAGTGGCTGAGTAACCAAGGAACATACATTTGATGGCTCGGGGATCCAACTTATCTCTTTGGGTGTTATGGACATGAACAAAGGCAGTGCACCCAAATACCCTAGGGGTGAGGCCGTTTGAGGTTCTAATGTGAGGATAGAAGCTGTTAAGGCACTCTACTGGACTCTTGTTGTCGAGCACCCGTGAAGGAAGTCTATTAATCATGTGTGTGGCTGTAAGGACAGCTTCCCCTCAATAGGTCTTAGGAACGTTTCCATGAAGAAGTAGGGCTCGGGTGGTGTTTAGCAAGTGTCCGTTTTTCCTTTCAGCCACCCCATTTTGTTGAGGTGTTTGAACACACGACGAGTCATGGATGATGCCATGTGACAGGAAATAGGGTGATAGGATTTGGTTGAAGTAATCTGTGGCATTGTCTGTCCTAAACCCTTTTATTTTCACTCCAAATTGAGTTTGAATCATCGCATGGAAATTTGGTATAATAGTGCTAACTTCAGATTTATGTTTAAGGAGGAATATCCATGTGACGCGAGTGCAATCATCAATCAAAGAGACAAACCAACGGGCCCCAGAAATGTTAGGTATCCGAGAGGGACCCCATACATCACTATGAATTAAATGGAAAGGAGAAGAACTTCTTTTATTACTGATAGGAAAAGATACTCGAGTATGTTTTGCCAATTCACATGTGTCACAATGAAATTCCGAAATATCTAATCCTTGAAATAAATAAGGAAACATAACTTTTAGAGTCCTAAAGGAAGGATGACCAAGGCGCAAATGGTGTAGCCAAATGGTATCTTTATTGGATGAACTAGACAAGGACAAATTGCTCCTGGTTTGTGGTGAAGACTCAAGGTAGTAAAGGCCCCCCTTTCCTTAGCAAGTCCAATCTTCCTCCCCGAAGCTAGGTCCTGAAAAACACCATAGGAAGGGAAAAACGTAACACGGCATTTAAGATCATGAGTGAGTTTATGGATGGAGACAAGGCTGCTGGACAGTTTTGGCACATGAAGTACATTTTTTAGGCTAAGCATAGGGGAGATATGTATGTCTCCGAAGCCTGCCACTGTAGCCACAGAGCCATTTGCCACTACAATTTTCCTGTTACTTGGGCATGGTGTATAAGAGTGAAAAATCTGAGATATGGGTGTCATATGGTCAGTAGCACCAGAGTCTATTATCCAAGAGTTGGCATTTAGGGTTCCTGAGGCATCTACAGAAAAAGAGAATGAACCATTACCTGAGAGGGCTAGAGAACATGTACCAGAGGGCTTCTCTAGGGACCCCAGAAAGTTTTTTAGCTTCTCAATCTCCTCTCGGTTAAGTCCCTCTGCTGCTGAGTTTTCATCCCTGGTTTGGTCCTCAACCATGTGCGCTTGAGGTCTCGGCTTCCCTACTCGGGCTCCCCATTCTATGCTTGGTGGTTTGCCATGTATCTTCCAACAATTTTCCCTTGTGTGTCTTGGTTTCTTGCAATAAGTACACCATAGGTTGTCTTTGTTCCCCTTCCACTGATTTTCTGTGCTTGGATATGGTCTTCTCATATCAGCCGCCTTATTTGTCTCTAGATCCTCTCCTTTTGTTGCAAGTGCTGATCCATCCATGTGCTGTGGCTCAAGCATGATACCCCTGCGACTTTCTTCTGAGCGAATCAGTGAGATCGTCTCTTCTAGGGACAGTGTGTCATCTCGGCCAAGCACCTGAATTCTTACTTGATCAAATTCAGGGTTTAATCCGGCCAAAAAATCATATATTCGGTCTCTCTCAATAAAGTTCTTCAATAGTACAGCATCCTCCGGGCATTTCATCTCAAAGACTCGGTAATAGTCAAGTTCCTGCCATAGATTTTGCAGCAGAGAAGCATACTCAATGACAGATTTGGTACCTTGTTTGAGGGCTGCAGTTTTAGTCTTTATCTCATACACCTGAGCAGCATCCTTGGTTTTTGAGTAGGTGCGGCGGATATAGTCCCAAGTTTCCTTTGCTGTGGAAAAGAACATACATGTGTCACTGATTATGGGATCCATGGAGTCCCATAACCAGGACATGATCATAGAGTCCTCTTCATCCCAAGCGTCAAATTTTGGATCCTCCCTCGGTGGTCCCGTTCCAATAAGATGGCTGAGTCTTCCTTTGCCTTTGAGATACGTGCGAATGAATTGGGACCACTTGAGATAATTTTTCCCGTTGAGTCGATTGGAGGCCCGAATATTCTGCAGGTCACCGGTCTTCTGGACAGCAGTGGTATCATCAGGGAGAGACGAACTACTGGAGATGGTAGACATGGTGAAGGATGGGGAAATAGAAAAGAAAAGACAGCAATGAAGGCTTGGAAAAAAACTGGACAGCAATGAAGGCTGGAAAATGCGGAATGATCCCAGACTAATGTCCTAGGGCTTTGATACCATGTAGAAAAATGATTCAGGAATAATTTTTGTCGAAGTGTGATGTAAATTAGGGTAAAATCAAATCCCTTAATTAAAGGGATTCGGTTAGTGTACAGTTAGGCAATATGCAGATTCTTAGGAATTAGTTAGCAGATTTTTAGGAATTAGTTAGTTTCCTTTTTTCCTGTTTCTAGAGTATTCTGTAAATCCCTATTTATGTAACATTTTTACTGATTCATCAAGCAAGGAAGAAATTATTCCTGAATCATTTTTCTACATAAACATGTGGACATTTCTTGTATTCCAAAATATACTGAGGAACCAGTTCAGTTATTTGTTGGTCTACTTCATTTTGGTCTTCTGATTTTATAATAAAGGAATTGAAAATATCGTCATTGTGTATGCAAAAAAGAATAATAGCAAAAATAGCAATTTTCCAAAACCAACTGGGTGATTCTATTCCTTTATGTTTTGTTTTTTAATCCAAAAGTCATGTTTATACAAACATTTTAAAACTGTGCTGTCAGTATGTTCAAGTAACTTGGCTACCCTGATTTTAAGTAATTGTAATGGTCGTAAACATGTGATTTATTCCTCTGAATAGCAATGATCATCTGCATTGTAAAGGATACAACGTTTAAAGACAATCAGGCTTATGAATGGATGTGTGCAAACGTACTCGAGTAATGGGCTATTTACACAGATTTACTAATATTGTTAATTAGGATTGAAATTCACTGCTCTTCAAAATTCTGTCAAACTATGACATCGTATAAGTAGTGTTTTCAAATGCTTTATAAAAAGTGATTATGGACTTCTCTTTTACAAATTTGAAAAACTTTGTAAAGTAAAAATCCATAATCAATTTTTTAAGTATTTGCAAACACTACCATAGAACCTTGGAGGGGTAAGAATTATTGTACAGTGTAGTTTTTTGTCTTCGGGCTTCTTTGAACTTTGGTGATTGTACATTTTTTAGTTGTAAGCAGGAGCCGGTTCTTCACAATCATTCTATAATTTTTCTATAGCCATTTTAAATTCCCAATTTTATGTTGAGACAGTTCTGCAAGCACTTCTTTTGCGCAACCTTCTGGTATCTCGTTGGCACCTGGTATGCTGAATTAGAGAAGTTGAATATAATTTCTTGCTTATCTTGTATGATGACACTATTTCCTATTTATGTGTTACATTTTCATGTTTGCTTGAACAGATTTAAAGGAAGCATACATTGCTGATAGTGAGAGTAGCTCCATTCGAGCACTTGATCTACGAACAGGAGGATCAAGATTACTAGCTGGTGGTGATCCAATGTTCTCAGAAAATTTATTCAGGGTACTTCTCCTATAAGGAACTTTTTCCCCCTTTAACTACTTGGACATCCAACATAGTTCTTATCATGGGTGTTGTGCATTTGCAGTTCGGGGACCATGATGGAGTAGGATTCGAAGTACTTCTTCAACATCCGCTAGGTGTTTTTTGTGGAAATGGTCAAATTTATCTAGCTGATTCTTACAATCATAAGGTACTTCCTAATTACTAGTAAACATCAGTATGAAAATATGGAGGAGAAAATTATTATTTTAGCATGTTCATCTATGATTACAATGAAAGATTTAAATACGATACAAGCGATACCATTAACTCCACAAAGTCTTAAACAAAATATCATTCTACCATGTTTTAAAGATTAAATTATCCAATCAAATCACACAACGAATTGATATCAAATATTTGAATTAGTCATAAAATATTCTCTGTTCTATGCTACACCCACTTCCCCCTCAAGCTAGGCAATAGATATTGATAGGTCCGTGATGTGTTGTTGTTGAACTACCAAACTTAAATTCTCACTGTCTAAATAAAATGAGTGTAATGGTGAGCAATGTCCAATCTACAGGAAACAAGAGATTTATTTCTTTCGAGAAAATGCAATAAAAAGTGGGGGATTTCTTTGATGATAACTAAATAAATAATACAACTAATTTAGCATGCAAGAAGAAATAAATAATCAAGAGGAGTAACTAATAAATGTAAAATTTAATATCACCAAGCTCTGATTCAAAGGGGTTTCCACTATTCAATTGTATCACTTGTCATCGGCTAAAATATTATTTATCCATGCAGTTCCAAGCAATTAACCTTAGAATTATAGAGATAGCCGCTAAAATCCTCGTGTTTTCCTTATTTAATTGACAAAACCCAGCATCCAATCAAAACTTATTAATAATCAACTGAGCACAATAGCATTCTATATTGATTAAAAATAGCATTTTCGCTTTGTGAAAACAGTTATTCCTGAAATCTAATAACCGAGAGAATTGCAATTAATAAATCCAGTTTCGTCGATTTTTTTAAACTAAATATGTTATGATAGCACAACACATCTAATCTATCGCTACTCACATACCAATCATTTATGAAGATTACGGAACACTGTCAAATTAAATTGTCAGATTAATCGACTTACAATTTTCATATAAATAAATCATAAACCTACAAATACTTGAACAAACAAGAATATTAAATTACCTCACAGCGATAAAATTGAAATAGGAGAAATATCCCTTGAATCGGAAATAAAACTTAGCCTAGAGTTCTTGAGAATAGATGAAAATTCCTTACAGCCTTTCCTCTTGTGTTTCACATGAAGTTAGTGGTGGAAAAAGTAGAAAGAAGTCTTAAGATAAAAACCCGAAAACTATAATAAAACCTAATAATAATAGAAAGAGATTATGTCTATCAATAAAGAAACTAGAGTTTTTATTGAATAAAACTCTATCAATCTTTCCTTGTCTCAATAATAAATCTCTCCGAAAGTCTTCAATGATTCCAATACCACAATTAGGACTCTAAAATCTAAATGAGTTTTCACAAATTTCGAATTCCACTCCTTGCAATTCTCACCAGCTTCAGTTTTCACAGGGAACTGAAAAACAGTCACAAGGCATGCCCACGCCTTGTTCCAGGACTCTTCTGTTTTGGTCCTTTTTTCAAAACTACATCTTGTCAACTTCAAATGCGATATAAAAATCATCTATTTAGCCCAAATTTGCTGCAAGACTATAAAATTTAGTCCTATAACAAAATAACACAAAAGTGTATCAATTAAGCATGTCGGAAGTAAGAACAATCGGAAATTTGATAACAAAAATACGAACTATTACGATCTTATCAGTCCAAGCTTGACAATAAGAAATTCACGAGTTTGTGTTGACAGTCCCTTTTTGAGTAAGTCAGTTAGTTTGATTGGATATCAGCATAAATTCAATACTGATAATCCCTTCATGTGGTTTTTCTTTGATAAATTGTTGATCTACTTCATCATGCTTCATTCTATCACAATGAAAGGGATTGTGAGTTATAAAGATAGTTGATCTATTGTCACAATATACCTGCATAGGATCACTGTATTTTATTTCCAGTTCTTTCAATATTCTCCTAATCCAGATAAGCTCACAAAATCCATGTGCCATGGCTCTACACTCACTTCTGCTTCTTGCTACAATAGATTGTCTCTTGTTGCTCCAAGTCACTAGATATCCCCACACTGCTGTGTAGTACCCTGATGTTGGCTTTCTATTAGAAACGGAGCTAACCGAATCTGCATATGTAAAAGTACTCGCTCTTCGGTCATCTTTTTTTGGCAAAAACTAGATCTCTCCCAGGTGTTTATTTCAAGTATCTTTAGATCCTATAGACTACATAAAGATGACCTTGACACGGTGACCGTATATATTGAGTTACCAAGCTCGAGTAAGTGAGAGGTAGATGGGTTTGTCTTTGTGGGGACCCGGACGCTAATCAAGTTCTTAATCATCATTGGGACTAATTAATCAATTATAAAACAGGGTCTAAATTTTTTTTTTCTTTCAAAATGCGGAACATAGTGACATAAAACATACATATATACTTCTCAGTATATAAAAGTACAAATCCTGTACCACATACATTTATTCAACTAAGGTTTAAACAGCTAATGTCAAGTGTCCAACCCTATCTCTAATCCAAGTCCGGAGCCTCCACTCTAATCACGATCTTTCCTCATCTCCTGGACCCTGATCCTGTCCCACCTGTTGTCATGTACACATACAGACAAGACAACAGCCGCATAACTCCGGTGAGAATAAATCCCAGTATAAATCAACGAAACATGCAATCATATAAACAAATATAAAGCATGTAATCAGGTAATAGATATATGTATCAAAATCTGAAACATAAACAATCATAGACTGTCGACAATGATCATAACTCTATCATTCAGACTAGACTCAATCCTAGTCTAGGGATCCCAGTTTCCAAATGTGGTGTTCCTATATCGAATTCCGTAATAGAAGGAACTCTGATCCTATTACTCGATATAACCAAATATGGTGTTCCTATATCGAATTCCGTAATAGAAGAATTCCAATCTTATTTACTCGATATAACCAAACATCTGGTGTCCTGACATAACCGTCACGGACTGTAGCTCTATCGCTAATATTCTGTCTTGAGACATCGTGCAATGTGCCCGTGGCGATCCCGCCACTGTCAGGCACTTTCGTCCCAAGATTTCTGTACTATCCTGTGACATCGTGCAATGTGCCCGTGGCGATCCCACCACTATCAGGCACTTCTGTCACAAGATTACTCGTCTGATACCTGCTATCTATAACTCAAGAGAATATATAAGAGAACAAGTATATCAGTCAAATCAATGCAAATATCAATGCAATAAAGTAAAGTATGTGATTTAGGGAAACTCAAGTCTAAACCGACTCAGTCAATCTCCCAATACCACATTGACTTATACCTTTCTTTCGTCGGTTTTTGGCTCAGTCGAAGTTCTGAATTCACAGTCTGTCTGGCAATGACAATATCAATAATCTCATGTCAATAAACCTTTCAAATCAATAACAATCTGATCAATCTGGATTTAATTCAAAATCAACGGCATAACGGTACAATTTCAATATCCCGTCAATACAATATCCTCAGATCACAGTTACAATCCATAACTCATATTCAATACAATCCGTAATCCAATCACAATTCAAATCTGTCTGGTATAAATCAATATACTCTAAAAATTCATAACAATTCCATAATCAGTCCGTTTCTCAATCTGACTTCGATTCTACGATGTCTAACATGTCAAGAACATCATATATGAATTCCATTCAATTCTGACAATAGCATAATTTCAAAGCATGTCAAAACTTAGTAAAACTTACGTCCAGTTGTAGCCTACGTTGCTAGGAACTCAATACCGAAGTCGGATTCAAAATCAGACTGACGGAGTTCTCACAAAAGGCGTAAGGATTTTCAGCAAATTCCCTCAGACCTTTTCTCGATTTCTTACTAAATTTTCGAAGGAATTTCAGTTTATATATATCAATGCATGCATGTCATGAGGTGTCACAATTTTCGCAAAACACGTAGCACCGCGGGTGCGGTAGCTTCAAGACCGCGGGTGCGCTCATGCTTCGGCAGCACTTTCATTTTCTGAAATTCGACGACCGCGGGTGCGGTCCTGCACCGCGGGTGCGGTCGTGTTTCTTACCACGGGTGCGGTGAGGCTACTGGAATTTGCCCCAACTTTCTGTCCATGCACCGCGGGTGCGGTGTCTTCCTGAGCGCGGGTGCGGTGTTGCTTCGGCAACACATTCTAAAATTCAGAATAAATGGCCGCACATTATCTTAAATCGTGTCTCAGTGGCCCTTTCATAATCACATTAAATTATAAGTCAATAATCGTTAATGAACAGTGATTAATTTTCGGGCATTACAGTCTTCCTACAGCCGCTCATTTCCCTTCAAAAAAAATTTATTTGTACTTGACTCACACCCAAGTTTATCAAGAAGCACAAAGGTTTCAATGTAGTCAATAAACGTAAGTTTGAGTGAATCCCTTGGCAACCAAACATGTCTTTTTGCCTTTCAATTGAGCCATCTGGCCAGTATTTGATTGTAAATAGCCATTTGCACCCCAACTTTGTTTTTACCTTATGGTATTTCCACCAAGATCCATGAATAATTTTTTTTAAGGCATGCATTTCCACTAGCACCGCAATTCTCCATTCAGGAACATCTGTAGCTTCTTGAATTGACCTAGGAATAGTTAGACTATACAGTTTCGAAGTAAAGACACAAAATGTAGAGGAAAGATTTGAAGGAGATGAAGGTTACCACTATAAATTACTTGACGCCTACCACAAAAATTTCCTTTTGAGATGGATATCAATTTATTCTCATTTGTGTCCTATATTCACTCTTCCAAGTGTTTCTTGCTTTGTAGTGATAATTTGAATAGAATGCAAATGTAGTTAAATTTAGATATTTTAACATTACGAGATTAGAAAACATCTAGTTTCGAAAATATTTGTATTGTTATTTTTAATGAACAGTGGTGGGTAACATAATTCAATGATTTGTTGCTATTGTTATTTTATGGTCATGTTTTAAATTTGTATTGTCTGCAGTCATTATCTTTGAATTAAGTTTTTCTGTACCTTTTATAAGAACTGATTGATTAATAATGTATTTGGATGGAAAATATGCTATGCCAAAATGGTATTCCTGTTGGATGTTTTGGCATCATGCAACTGATTGTTCTTCCTCTTCAACGAATTTTTTGGTTTTACAGTTATAATGGTAGGTAGTGTTAGATTATGTTCATCCTTTGCCATTAATTTTTGTATCAGATTAAGAAGCTTGATTTAGCAAGCAGAAGAGTGAGTACATTAGCGGGTACAGGAAAGGCTGGGTTCAAGGATGGATCAGCCTTGGCGGCTCAGGTAGAAAAGCATCTTTTACATTTTCTCTCTTAGGGTGGTTCCATCTAGTTCCGTGATAACAGGTAGATAGAATGTGAATAAAAACTATTTACTTCATGATGATAGTTAGCATGGACAATAACCAATAATAGTTATTTGCGGTTGTGGTTCACGTGAATGGCAACCAAAACCTTTTTTATGTAGATTTATTTTATACAACAAAGGAGACAAAAACTTTATCTAGGAGTCTGGTTATGTTACCGTATTCAAGTTTAAAATAGTAGAAAAGTTAGTGAAGAGAGAGCGGAATAGTAGAAAATATGATCCTCATTGTGCACAGTCGTACTCACGTGGACCTGGGCTCGAGGGGCGAGATATGACACTTTGCATGCTTATATTGTTCATATGGCATAATATTACAAATAACACTCACCTTAATCATCTATATTTTCCCAGTGCTTGTTTTGCAACAACTTCGAAGTACTAATATTAGTTCCTA
Organism: Primulina eburnea; assembly: GCF_022965805.1. Taxonomy (NCBI): domain Eukaryota; kingdom Viridiplantae; phylum Streptophyta; class Magnoliopsida; order Lamiales; family Gesneriaceae; genus Primulina; species Primulina eburnea. Next base: position 4,896,722 of record NC_133115.1, read on the forward strand.
CTACATTACAGCTTTCTGAACCTTCAGGACTTGTTGAAGCCGGAAATGGTAGATTCTTTCACCATTCTTCAAACTTACTCTATTTACTGAACTGTTGATTAATATACCATCAAAAGCTTATGCATGAGACATGTATCATATAAAACCATTTCTAGTTGTTCGACAAACTTTGATGGAATTTAAGTACTCTTTGTGTCAAATGTATGTAGTTTTTATTTTGGATCTGCTCTGAATTCGTTTGACACAAATTATTTAAAAGCTCCGGTTTTAAATGTTAGAAACAAAACCTGATATTACATATGAAATTGTTGCACCGCACCCTTCAAATTACTTCAGCATGTATCGATTATTGTATGACAAACCCAAGCATTGAATCTCATGATCCAGTAACGAAAATGTTCTTTTTTACATTGCTGCCTTTACTTTCAGAAAATTTTCCATTTTTACGCCTTCTTTTGCACCTTTCGGAATAGAAAGGGTAATCTAATCAGTTACTGGCATTGATCATGGGCATACTCAGGAAGATTATTCATAGCCGATACAAATAACAGCGAAATCAGATATATGGACCTGAATGAAAAGGAACCGGTACTTCTTACTTTGGAGTTAAAAGGTGTCCAACCGCCTGCACCAAAATCAAAATCTTTGAGGCGTCTTAGAAGGAGATCTGAAGCTAACACAGAAACAGTCCCCATTGATGGCAGTTCAGCTACTGAGGGAAAACTATTTCTGAAGATAGTGGTTCCAGAAGGGTATCATTTGTCAAAGGTTCGATCATGTGTTGGATTGATAATTATGATTTTACAGTATTGTATGTTGCTTGTCTTATTACTTGTTGATTCTTCTGCCCATGATGGCATGAAACTCAACATGCTTTCCATGGTGTCACAAATGGGAATTATTTTTGGCTAACATTGTGCACGCACATGTTATGATTCTCGTGGTTCCACATTTTGCCTCGCGTGTTCATCAACTGCACAAATCTCGTGTAGGAAGCACAAAGTAAATTTACCGTGGAAGCAGAACCGGAAAATGCAATCTCAGTTAACCCCTTGGATGGGAATATCGACAGGGAAGGATTTGCCATTATACAGTTCAAAAGATCCTCCCCTTCACCTTCCAAAAGTAAAATTTACTGCAAGGTATGCATGCATATTCTCTTTTTGGCCTCTATTCATCGGTTTGCTCGATCAGATTCATTGTATTCTCCTCCCTGAATGTTTCTATGCTTGATAAGAAGGTGAGTGAAGGTCCTGAACTTTCAAAATTATCTGGTTTTGTTAGTGGTTCAGTCATAAAAGCCTAGATTCAGGATACGACGGAGAATAAGGCTTTTATTAATTTCTTATAATTTATAATGAAAATATCATCCATCCTTTATATAGGTAAGAAATATCTTCACATAAATATGATACAAAATATTTACTATAACTAAATCAAAATAAAATCATTTCAAGAATTTTTTTCTGTATGAATCTAATCGAATGTCAGAAAATACTTATATAGACCTCTTGCTTGCAGGTATACTACTGCAAGGAAGATGAAGTTTGTTTGTACCAACCATTGATGTTTGAAGTATCTTTTCAAGAGGCTCTTCGAGATGCTACCCCGGCCAACATAACACTACCTTACCTTGTAAAGCCTAAATCACCTACATTCGATTTGCCCAGTCCAGTTCCTCGATGAATCTATTAATGCACATCTGTATGTATTTCATTCCACCAATATATGGATACCAATTCAAATAGTTTCAGCTTCGATTCAGTATTTGAATTAAAGTGTATTTTTTAAATTATACTAGATAAATGCACGTGCGTTGCACGTTGAGAAATAGAATAATTTGTATATGATAATTTTATATAAATATGTTTAAATTATTTTTGAAATAAGAATAACTTTTAATAGATAAATAATTAATTATTTGGTTACAATCGAAATCATCACATTTTCTTGTCTTTGATTTGAAGACTTCTTGAAATCTTTTTGTGTCCGTCGGTTTTATCTTCTTATCTATTTTTTTTGTACTCGGCAATTGGTTCTTCATCTCGAATCTCTATTTCATCTTCGTCTTCATGGATCTTCATGTTTGTGTTGATGTTTATTTCATTTGATTTTTCTACCTTCGGTGCTACACTGCCTTGTTTAGTTGTCTTGATAATCTTCCGAGATCTCCGTTTCTTGATATTGACATTTGTTGTTGGATAATTGTCATGTATCTCAATAGCTTCTGCCACAATTTTTAACATTTCATCACGTTTTTCCACTGAATTATCCAACTTGAACAAGATTGTGTGGAGCTTGGAGCTTGGTTGATTTAGCGAATCTTTATATGGGTTATTTGGTAAATTCTGCATTGAAAATTTTTATTGTTAGATGCAATATTTATGTAGATATAAAATCATTTGTTTGTTTTATCTTATATATGGTCATAAATTTGAATGAAATCTTCAATAGAACATCCAACAAAAGACGCCGCAACTTTTCCAAATAATGTTATTATTGCGATCTCATTCTCATCTTCAATTGTGATTGTTATTCTATACATGTAACATAAAGAAGTAAAGTAATGATCACATTTTTTTTATTGTGATCTAAAACTTGGGTTGTGTATTGATAATTTGTTTTACATAAAAACGATTTGAATTCATTTTTATTTTACTTTTTCTATTCATTTGATGTATATAAGAGTAATGATTACACATAAACCTAATTTAAACTCATTTTGATTCTTTTGAAGTGTTTTCTTATTGTACCAAACAATTATTTGTGTTTGTCATGCATAGGGTTTTACAATTTGGCAAATTGACAGGCACGTCAATGCAATCCTCATTATGTTCACCATTTGCTTAGTATAGGGCTTTGCACGATAAATCACAATTATAATAAATAAATATTACGTCGTGGGTAACAAATATAACTTTTAACATAAATATTAAGCAATATTCGAACTAAAAGATAAATCTTTCACTATCATTCAGTTTTGTTAGGTTAAGCGTGCAAGAGTGAGAGTAGCATTGGGATGAGAACTCCTGTGAAGTTTTCGTGAGTTACGCTGCTGACATTGTGTCGCTTATTTTAAATTTCATTAAAGATATAATTTTTTTAAAAAAAAACTGTAAATTTCATTCCAAAAATAAAATTTCATTTTTCTTCAATTATTATAAAATTCATTAATACCTGAAAACGAACAAAAAAAAGACATTTATTTATTAATATTATTTAACGAAAATAACGACATAAATGTAAACTGACACAATTTTATTATAGTTTTCAATTTTATTAGTCGTGTTTATTTAAGTTATTAATGGATATTAATTTACTCAAGTTTAAAAAAAAATTGCATAAAAACTCCTACGAGGCTGTTTCACAGGAACATGTCTCATATCATACCCTAATCATGAAAAATCATTGTTTTTCACTCAAAAAATTGACCGGTGACCCATCTGAAGGATATATCCTTGAGACCGGCTCACATAAAACCAATTCAAAAATTGGAGAACTATAAAAATGCATTAAAAAAAAAAGAGAAGTCAAACAAAAATAATTATTTTTAAAATAAGGATATAATTCATTCTGTGAAAATATATTGTAAATTTTATTATTCTTCTATTCATTTTAAATTATATTAAAGATATATTTTTTTTAAACAAATAAAGTATAAATTTCATTTCAAAAAATGGTGGCTAAATTTAATTTTGTTCAATTTTATTTAGAATTAATTGATAGTTGGGAAAAAAACAAACAATAAAATATGTATTTATTATTATTATTTCAAATTTTATTAAAGATATTATTTTTTTAAAAAAATGATGTGTAAATTTCATTCCAAAAAATGAAGGCTTAATTTAAATTTCATTCTAAAAACTGGTGGCTAAAATTTATTTTTCTTCAATTTATTTTAGAATATATTAAATAATAGATGGAAAAAAACAAACAAGCGAAGAGAAGTATATTAATTATTATTATTTACGTTATTCATAGATGTTAATTTATTTAAGTTAAAAATAAAATTGACTCAGAAACTCCTATGAGGTTGTTTCACGAATGAATTTTGTGAAACATGCCTCATATTTGACTTGAATCGTGAAAAAAAAAGTATTTTTTCACTCCTGAAATAACTGGGTCAGCCCCTCTCAGGACTATATAAATGTCTCATATAAATGGAGTACAAATTTCATCACAAAAAATGAAGACTAAATTCATTTATCTTCAATTTATTTTAAATTACATTAATTAATAGATGAAAAATATATAAAACCAAAAATAATAATAATAATGGACTGCAAATTTCATCAATAAAATGAAGGCTAAATTTCATTTTTCTTCAATTTATTTTAAATTTTATTAATTAATTAGTATATGAAAAAAAAAACAAAAAATAAACATGTATTACTGAAGAATGAAGGCTGGTGCTAAATTTTATTTTTTTTATTTCTTCAATTTAGTTTAGATTAAATTAATTAATAGATTAGAAAAGACTAAAATTCATTTCTCTTCAGTTTATTTTAATTTCATTTTTCTTCAAAATATGTAAATTCACAATTCACATTTACACACTCTATATTTAATTTTATTTTAATTTTAATTTATTTTAAATTTCATTAATTAATAGATGAAGAACATGAAAAACAACAAAAAAATTAAATATGGAGTGTGTAAATGAAGGTAAGGACATTTATGTAAATTCATTTTATATTAATTTATTTTAAATTTTATTAATTAAAACAACAAAAAAATTATTATGGAATCTGTAAATGAAGGTAAGGACATTTATGTAAATTCATTTTATTTTAATTTATTTTAAATTTTATTAATTAATAGATGAAAAACATGGAAAACAACAAAAATATATTAAATATGGAGTGTGTAAATGAAGGTAAGGACATTTTTGTAAATTAACAATTCACATTCATATATTTATATAGGTATAGAATAGATATATATATTTTAAATTTTATTAATTAATAGATGAAAAAAATGGAAAACAACAAAAAATTAATATGGAGTGTGTAAATTAAGGTAAGGACATATAGATATAGATTATTAATTAATAGATGAAAAACATGGAAAAAGAAATTAAATATGGAGTGTGTAAATGAAGGTAATGACATTTTTGTAAATTTACAATTCACATTCATATATATTTTAAATTTTATTAATTAATAGATGAAAAAAATGGAAAACAACAAAAAAATTAAATATGGAGTGTGTAAATGAAGGTAAGGACATATAGATATAGATTATTAATTAATAGATGAAAAACATGGAAAAAGAAATTAAATATGGAGTGCGTAAATGAAGGTAAGGACATTTTTGTAAATTTACAATTCACATTCATATATTTATATAGATATATAAAGATAGATTTATTAATTAATAGATGAAAAACATGAAAAACAAAAAAAAAAAATTAAATATGGAGTGTGTAAATGAAGGTAAGGACATTTTTGTAAATTCACAATTCACATTCATATATTTATATAGATATATAGATATTTATATATATAATAGATATAGATTATTAATTAATAAATGAAAAACATGGAAAACAAAAAAAAATTAAATATGGAGTGTGTAAATGAAGGTAAGGACATTTTTGTAAATTTACAATTCATTCATATATTTATATAGTTATTTATATAATAGATATAATAGATATAGATTATTAATTAATAGATGAAAAACATGGAAAACAAAAAAAAATTAAATATGGAGTGTGTAAATGAAGGTAAGGACATTTTGTAAATTCACAATTCACATTCATATATTTATATAGATATAGATTTGTAAATTCACAATTCATTCATATATTAAATATGGAGTGTGTAAATGAAGGTAAGGATATTTTTGTAAATTCACAATTCATTCATATATTTATATAGATATTTATATAATAGATATAATAGATATAGATTATTAATTAATAGATGAAAAACATGGAAAACAAAAAAAAAATTAAATATGGAGTGTGTAAATGAAGGTAAGGACGTTTTTGTAAATTCACAATTCACATTCATATATTTATATAGATATAGATTTGTAAATTCACAATTCATTCATATATATATATAGATATTTATATATATAATAGATATAGATTATTAATTAATAGATGAAAAACATGGAAAACAAAAAAAAATTAAATATGGAGTGTGTAAATGAAGGTAAGAACATTTTTGTAAATTCACAATTCACATTCATATATTTATATAGATATAGATAGATAGATATATATTTTAAATTTTATTAATTAATAGATGGAAAAAATGGAAAACAACAAAAAAAATTAAATATGGAGTGTGTAAATGAAGGTAAAGACATATAGATATAGATTATTAATTAATAGATGAAAAACGTGTAAAAACAAATTAAATATGGAGTGTGTAAATGAAGGTAAGGACATTTTTGTAAATTTACAATTCACATTCATATATTTATATAGATATATATAGATAGATTTATTAATTAATAGATGAAAAACATGGAAAACAAAAAAAAATTAAATATGGAGTGTGTAAATGAAGGTAAGGACATTTTTGTAAATTCACAATTCACATTCATATATTTATATAGATATTTATATATATATAATAGATATAGATTATTAATTAATAAATGAAAAACATGGAAAACAAAAAAAAATTAAATATGGAGTGTGTAAATGAAGGTAAGGATATTTTTGTAAATTCACAATTCATTCATATATTTATATAGATATTTATATAATAGATATAATAGATATAGATTATTAATTAATAGATGAAAAACATGGAAAACAAAAAAATATTAAATATGGAGTGTGTAAATGAAGGTAAGGACATTTTTGTAAATTCGCAATTCACATTCATATATTTATATAGATATTTATATATATATATATAATAGATATAGATTATTAATTAATAAATGAAAAACATGGAAAACAAAAAAAAAATTAAATATGGAGTGTGTAAATGAAGGTAAGGACATTTTTGTAAATTCACAATTCATTCATATATTTATATAGATATTTATATAATAGATATAATAGATATAGATTATTAATTAATAGATGAAAAACATGGAAAACAAAAAAAAAAATTAAATATGGAGTGTGTAAATGAAGGTAAGGACATTTTTGTAAATTCACAATTCACATTCATATATTTATATAGATATAGATTTGTAAATTCACAATTCATTCATATATTAAATATGGAGTGTGTAAATGAAGGTAAGGACATTTTTGTAAATTCACAATTCATTCATATATTTATATAGATATTTATATAATAGATATAGATTATTAATTAATAGATGAAAAACATGGAAAACAAAAAAAAAATTAAATATGGAGTGTGTAAATGAAGGTAAGGACATTTTTGTAAATTCACAATTCACATTCATATATTTATATAGATATAGATTTGTAAATTCACAATTCATTCATATATTTATATAGATATTTATATATATAATAGATATAGATTATTAATTAATAGATGAAAAACATGGAAAACAAAAAAAAATTAAATATGGAGTGTGTAAATGAAGGTAAGGACATTTTTGTAAATTCACAATTCACATTCATATATTTATATAGATATAGATAGATAGATATATATTTTAAATTTTATTAATTAATAGATGAAAAAAATGGAAAACAACAAAAAAATTAAATATGGAGTGTGTAAATGAAGGTAAAGACATATAGATATAGATTATTAATTAATAGATGAAAAACATGTAAAAAGAAATTAAATATGGAGTGTGTAAATGAAGGTAAGGACATTTTTGTAAATTTACAATTCACATTCATATATTTATATAGATATATATAAATAGATTTATTAATTAATAGATGAAAAACATGGAAAACAAAAAAAAAATTAAATATGGAGTGTGTAAACGAAGGTAAGGACATTTTTGTAAATTCACAATTCACATTCATATATTTATATAGATATTTATATATATATATATATAATAGATATAGATTATTAATTAATAAATGAAAAACATGGAAAACAAAAAAAAAATTAAATATGGAGTGTGTAAATGAAGGTAAGGACATTTTGTAAATTCACAATTCATTCATATATTTATATAGATATTTATTTATATAATAGATATAATAGATATAGATTATTAATTAATAGATGAAAAACATGGAAAACAAAAAAATATTAAATATGGAGTGTGTAAATGAAGGTAAGGACATTTTTGTAAATTCACAATTCACATTCATATATTTATATAGATATAGATTTGTAAATTCACAATTCATTCATATATTTATATAGATATTTATATATATAATAGATATAGATTATTAATTAATAGATGAAAAACATGGAAAAAAAAAATATGGAGTGTGTAAATGAAGGTAAGGACATTTTTGTAAATTCACAATTCACATTCATATATTTATATAGATATAGATTATTAATTAATGGATGAAAAACATGGAAAACAAAAAAAAATTAAATATGGAGTGTGTAAATGAAGGTAAGGACATTTTTGTAAATTCACAATTCACATTCATATATTTATATAGATATAGATTATATTAAAAAGGAATGGTACGGCCACTCGTGGGGTAATAAACTAATGTGAGTTTAACCATTTCGCAATTACATTATAAAATTCAATCCGTATCTTACTATTTAGTGGAAATAAATAAAAACAGGGGTTAAATATACTAATATAGGTGTTTTTTTTTTGAGAGAGAACTAATATAGGTGTTAATATACTAATAAACAAGTTAAATTGTTATAATCGAATTTTATAGGATTTTAAATATAATATTAATTCGATTTTTTTTATATTATATTATATCGTATTGTATTATTAGCTCCAAGAAACTAAAATGGACCCGAAGTGATTCTGGATTTGCTCTGCGCTGTTTGTTCTCCGAAAGTCTTCGAGGATTCTTCATTTCCCGAAAGCTAATTCTTTTGGGCCCTTTTCGTTTGTATGTAAAAATACAACGGGAAATTGGATTTGGTCGATGGTCGAGAAGAAGCAGCATCTATGGAAGAAGAAGATACGAGTAAGTGCAGCAATCTTTCTGAGCTGAAAGACCACTGCATACAACTCCTGGACCTCTTCAAGAAATCCCCAGAAAAATTCCTACACAATCACTCCTGCACTTTCTCCAATGATTACCCTCTCCATCTATTCAACCGTTCTTCGAGTATGTCTCTTGTCACGTCCCGAAACCGAGACGCGTCATCGGAGTTATTTAACAATTTAAAATCGTGAAACAACAAGCTACGTAGTACATAAAATAACAAAAAGTCAGTCTATTACACAACTTGTGACTGTTTCACAGTATAAAACACAAATACGGAAGTGATAACATAAAGGAAAATAAAACTAAAATCGATGCTTGAAACTTAACGTCTCGAACTTGATCATTGTTAATCATCTTCCTTACCACTTTTACTTCGAATCATAACAGTATTTTTCAAGACATCATAGCATAACAAAGGAATCATGTAGAACAAAACATGTACGAATCAGATGACGTGAAACGAGTAGTGTACGACTGAATTTTCAAAAAGAGGAACATCACTATTTTAAAACACACATATATAAGCCCACTTACTTGGTTTTGATCTTAAGAAACATGGAAGAAGATTAAGTGGAATACTCGAACTCTAATGTTGTCCACTTGCCTCGAACTGGACTGGAACTTGGATGCTGCAGGTGCTTCGAATTTATAGGATCCGCTCGAGTTGTTTTTGCTATCCAAGATGTGCAGATTCTGCTCAAATTTTGATGTTGTCAAGTATTGTGAAAAGGGATAGATTCTGCTCGAAAATTAGCAGAATTCTGTTAATGGAGTTGACAAACTTTCTGCTGAAACTTTCAGAGTGTTTGTAGATGTTTTGTGGCTTCATCGTGCCATCATGCAGGGTATTTATAGGCCCATGGAGGTGAGATGAAGAGGTTGTCATTCAAGGACATTACAGCCATCTTTTAAGGGCTTCATTAGCCTTAAAATAGCTGTTACTTGTGCAGTTAAAACGCCCCTCTGAATGCCCCTTTTGAATGGCATTAGATGATACCAAATTGTTATTACCCTTTTGTTGAATCTTATTTCAAATTTCGAAAATCTGAGCAGAAATATCTATTTATTTTTTTGAGTCCTTGCATCTCTTTTTTGAACTTGTTGCATCATTGTTTAAACGAATTCTATATGCCCTTAATTGTGAATAGTATTGTGAAATACGGATTCTCTTTATATAACGGCTAGTCATCTTTCCTTGTTTGATTGTAGACTTACATTTGAGATAAATAAATGTGAATCAAGTAGATTTAAATATTTGTTGCAAGATTTGGTGTGGTTTAGAGCTTCAACTCTCGTGTGGTGTATTCTATAAGATGCTTTAGAATGCCACCATGTTTGGTAATATTGTTGATGAATTTAAACAAATGAAGCAATTTAACTGATAGTCGTCAGTATCATAAGTTAATATGTGCAACTTGATTGCTACTGCAGGAATGCTTTTTTGCCTTGATCTGCGATGATTGTGAAGAGGTGTCCTCTGATGCAAAGGCATTCTCTGGACTCATGTTATCATCCAGAGGACATGGTCAACTTGAGCATGTTACCACAGAGGTTTTTAGCAAGTTTTTGTACTCTTTAAAATGAATCTTGTGACTTTATATCGGAGAGTATAATAACATGTCCATGCATTTCAGTTACAGGCTTGTTGAAAAGCTTCCTCAAGTAATGTTGAGCAATGAGGAGTCACTTTCACTATTACATGTTCATAAATTACTCGCTGTGACATATTTTTGTGGTCCACGTCTTATCTCAGACTACCTTCTTCTTTCTCCTGTATGATTACCTTATCATGTTTGCTCCAAATATTCATTTTATTGTCGTCGTCATAAATCTGATACCAATTGAGCAGTAGTTAATTGGTGGCTTGGGATAAGGGCCGGTATTCTGCAAAGTAACCTTCTCCTTTTCCTGTTTATGCATCTCATTAGGAATTCTGATCGTGGATGGATAAGGAAGCTAGCGATAGATTCAACTCAGCATTATGCATAGGAAGTTACTACTTACCATATTTGCTTGATTTCTTGGGCTACATCGAGGTCTTGTCCCTAAAGGGTTTTTTCCCTGTAAGTTTATGTTTTAGTGGATATACCAAGTTGAAGAAGCAGCTTTGGTTAACGGACTAATCCAAAATTTGAATTTCCTGTTATCGTTACTACGCGTGTGTCTAGAATTTTTTGTTCATAAAGGGTATCTAATGGAGAATTCTGCACTTCACGTAGATGTCTAGCAGTCTTATGTAATGAAGTGATCAACAATCCAATATAAACTGGTGAGATGATGATCAAATTAGTTGGTGAAAAACGCAGAGACATTGAGGAGGAAAAGAGTAGTGAAACTGTGAGCTAATTAGAGTTTACTGCGTTAATATTGGTAGATTTCAATCCGATTGAATTGATGAAACACATAGGCTTTATACAGACATCTAACCACGGTATTATATACTTTGACCTTTTAATCCATGATAAGGTAGGATATTGTCCGTTTTTCACATTCATAACCTTTGTGATAACATCTGTTTAGTTTGTATCATGGATTCCTGTATATCTACAGTATTAACTGCAAATATTTCTTTATTTGACATTCTATTCCGTACTATGGTAATATTCTGCCAAATCCATGCCCTTTACAATCATAATACAATATTAATTATGTGTCTCCTACAGTGTCTCTCTGACCTTGTCGCACTTTTATTGAAAAGCTCATAACCTCAGCAACTGTTTCATCTCGAATTCTCTGGCAGTGATGTCTTTCTCATTTGCACCATCGAATGAATAATGTCGTGTTGTCTGAGTCGTAAATTGTTGGGGATCAGCTGGATACTATTTAAAATTTTTATGGTTTATGGACCTTTAGATGCTCACGTTTTGTACTTCTTTATTCTCTTTGTATCTCTAGTGTCATCATTTTCAATTCTTAGATTGAAAAGTTTTAGTTCATTAAACACTAAGTAATCTAGAAAACAAAAATCTGTACTACGTAAAAAGAATTATTCTGTCTCGGCATTTGTTTTTCCTGAAGACTTGGCATTCCAAAGATGTGTTGGTTTTGTAAAACCAATAAGATGAACAACACGCCATTTTTTGTTGAAGTGTCATAATGTCACTGATTAACCTAGTTGAATTCCACTCCCTTTTTCATTCACTTTCTTTGTATCGATGTCTTTTTGGTGACCACTGCTCGTTTCTTGGATGTGTTTGCCCTCTGTATGAGCCAGAAATAAATATTTTCTGGTTCACTCAAGAAACTTGCATCAACAAGACTATCTTCACTTGGATTCGTACATTCTATAGCTGAGATCAAGGCTGCAAGCAATGTCAACCATGGAAATCCTGAATATTTAGGTTTTCAAAGCAGAAAACTGCTGCCCCCATTGGAAAATGGGCAGAAGGAATATGAGCTGCCTAAAATGCCACCTTGGTTTTCTAATATTGCTAGTCAGAAATTGTATGAAACTCTTGCTGGAATTCTTAGACTGGTGAGTCTGTATATGTTTGCAGGTTAGTTTTTATCTGTCTCTTTTTTTTTTTAATAAATTCACTTCTTTTTAGTTTGTAAATTTACAACAGATGATCTCCTCTTTTAGATTCTAGAAGTGAAGGGTCTTTTTCTATGTTACTTGACATCCTCCTGGGACACTTGCGTGATTTGATAACGAAGTTGCAGACCAAAGAATACTGCAAGGAAAGCTGGCAGTCATGGTATAAGCAAACTACCACTATGTATATTTTAAATGAGATCATGTTCGGTCTGTCTGATCAAGTAGTTACATATTTCAGCAGAATGTTTGAATCCAGTCGAGACAAGATAACAAAGAATTCTATCAGAATAGCAGTATTTCATGTGAATATAAAATCTTGTGCCAGAGCATTATGTTCAAAAATTTCTAAAAATTGTGATGCAAGGAATCATTTGATTGATATCATTGGTGTTATACTACATGAATATCTGTCAACTGAAGTATGGGATCTTCCACTCGGATACTCAGCTTCTCTTCAACAATTTGGAGAAGATGGAGAAATAAGTTTGCATTTTTTTCATGATAATGCAATGTTACACCAGGTTTTAGATAATAACAACATTTGTTGTTTTTGCTTTGATTAATATTTTATTAATGTACCCATAGGCTGCAGATGTTTAAATATGCAGTACTGATTTTAAACTTCACTCAACAGGTTATTATTGAGGGGATTGGCATATTTAGTATCTGCCTCGGCAAAGAATATTCAACGTCTGGATTTCTTCACTCTTCGCTTTATAGGTTGCTTGTAAATGTTATTTGCTCGAATTTCCACATCAGAAGAGCATCTGATGCTGTTTTACTAACTATCTCTGCTGCTCATGGCTGTCCAACTGTGAGTGAGTACTGATGGCACCGTTCTCATTTGTTGTGGGTATTCTGATCAGTAAACATCACCTTATAAAATGATTTCATGTGGGACACTTGGTATTAGCAAACTAGGACTATGTGATTGATTCAATATGTCAGCAACAACGCCACTTAGATCTCAACCTTCATGCATCAAATGTTCTTTCTTCCATGCTTTCTTACTTTGGAGTAGCTGATAAGATTCTGCATTGTTGGAGGAGCCGGTTTGACTTTGTTGTTTTGGGGGAATTGTTATTGCCATTTTCATTTCGTATCATGATGTTATCTCCAAGAAATATGGTTATGTCCTTGATCGATTCTATCTGTAACTTAACTCCTTAAAATCTATGAGAGATTACATTCATTAAGCTATGTTATCTTGCTCTTCCGAGCCATTAGGGTTATTTCTTCTTTCATTGTCTTCTAGGATGACATCAAAGCACTTGCCAAAGTGGAAGAAGCCTACAAGCATGAGAAAGAAATTAAAGAGGTGATTGAGCAATTCATTCAGTGTCCCATTCACTGCAAGGACTTCAGGATAAGCTGCTGAGGATGAAACTGGGGAGAACAGATTGCTCCCTGCAATGAATAAAATTTGGCCATTGTTGGTTTCTTGTTTCTGAAATAAGAATCTATTGGTGAGTTCTGTCTGTAGATAATCTAAACTATGAATAGTTGATTTTATCTCATAATTATCAGTTTTTTATTTGCAGCATGATGATTTGTTCAAAAACTTTATGAAACTTTATTTTCCAGAAAAATTATGAAGCTTTAGCATGATGTAAATTGTTTCCGAGCATTTGAAATCCTCAACGTTTAATCCACTATTTCGAACGCAATGCGATGGTTTTTGAATCAAAGATTTCGAGAGTGTTATTTTACCATGAACTTGGAACTCATACTCTATGTTTGGATTTGTTTTCACGGTACTTTTCGAAAAATATTTTCTGAAAAATACTTCCTCAAAATTATATAGAAAATATGATGTGTGTTTAGTAACGCAAGAATGTGTTGAATTTTTTCCGATGAGTTAATATTGACGTTTTTCACTGTAGAACTGTATAGTGTTAATGTTATGTTAGAGAAGCATATTTGTTTAATAAAGTGGGCAACTTTTAGAAATTTCGAGTATGATTTATCGGAGTAGAATATGATATAATAAATTTTAAAACAAAAGATTTCAAGGAGTGGTGAAAAATTAAATTAAAAGTAATTATTATTTTTGAAGATGATAAAGGAAGAGGATACTAACATGTCTCTCGAGTAGAATTGTTCTCATGTCTTGGAATCTTGTCAATTTTATCTTTTAATTGATTCCACAGGCAATTCAAAGATGTTGCCAAGCAATCACTACCACAGTTCAAATATGTGGGGGAGACATCTATTCTCGACGATTTCATTCCGATGGCTCCCACGTCTGGAAACTTCTAAACATGTCCCCGTTTCAGAAGAAGCCCATCTCAAAAAATGAAAGAAAACCAATGCAACTTCCCATATAGGAGCGGTTCCGTATCATCCGAAGATCCTATGTCCGAGATATCTAACCTAAAAGCCCAGATATCGATTCTTGATATGATTTAAGACTTAGCAAGTAACAACAAAAATGCTTTGGCCTTTAGATTCACATACTATACTGAAAAAGATTAGTGGTATAGTTGTAGGAATAGCATGCAGTGGGGTTAAAGGTCTTCAAGATGCATCGGTAAAAGGCCTTGCAGGACTAGCATGTATCGACCCTGATCCGATATGACTACTTTTGGCTGATGTATACTACTCGACAAAGAAAGATTTGCCATCTCCTCCGCCATTTGTGCTCCCTGAAATCAGTGAATCACTGGAAAAAAGTATCGTTATGTGTTGTATGGAGGTCAGAGTTATGGATTTGACATTGATTTAACCTCTGTTGAGTGTGTTTTCAAGAATAGATGTAGTGTTAAGATGTTTCTGGAAAGATGGATTATAGTTTTATGCTATGATGAAAATATTATTTTTGTGAATGCAAATCAGATCAACGGAGTAGAAATTAACTCAGAATTCTCTGTTATAGCAAGGGTTTTTTTTTAAAATAATTCAAATTTTAAAATTAATTTCAAAAGTAATTTAAAAAAAAAATGTTTTCAGAAATACCCTAATCCGCGCTTACGAAGCGCGGACGCTGCTCACGTGGAGCAGCGTCCGCGCTTCGTAAGCGCGGACCCTGCAAACGTGGAGCAGCGTCCGTGCTTACGAAGCGCGGATGGTTATTGCGACGGAAGTTAGCGACGGACTGTATAACAAAACCGTCGCTAAAATCATTTAGCGACGGTTTTAAACAACCGTCGCTCAAATTGAATCAGCGACGGTTTAAAAACCGTCGCTCCGTTTCGCGACGGACTTTACCGTTGCTAATTCTTATTAACAGCATGTTATCCGCTAGATAATATTATTAAAAATTAGTGAAAATGAAAAAATATTTAAATTGAAAAAAAAATATAAAAATAAAACTATTTTTCGCTAATTTTAAAAAACTTTCTTAAATACAACGCATTTAGGTTAATTTTTTTGGCTATTAATCACTATCATATCTCAAAATTTAAGATTGTGTTAGCTTAAAGCAATGATATGATGCATATCGTGTTTAGTATATTGATGTCGACCACCAACCTTAATATATATTTAATTCTTAAATTTTCGAAAAACTATATATATATATATTTTTTAATATGTGATAGAAATGTATTTTTAAATCACATTCAATAAAATTAATGATAAATATTTTTTTGAAAAAAATCAGTAATTTCGTCTAAATCCATATTCACAACGTGTTTGATACATTTGAATGATAACCATAATTATTTCATCAGTATCTTTATCCAAATGGGTTGTGATTTTATTTACAAAATCTCTTTATAATGTACACAAAAGACTATTATTCTGAAATAAAAAATAAAACACAATCATAAGTAAATTATGTAAAAATCAGAAAAGTTATTTAATTAATATTTATTATGTGTATTACAAAATAATGTCAATAAATTTTATAAGGTGTCAGTCATCCCTGACTCACTGCAAAACCAGGTTGAATAGTAGAGTTTTATGAAAAAACTTATTTCGTGATGAATTTTTTTCTGTTTTTATTTAATGTCTTCATTACAACAAAAACGATTTTTCGCAGCGCACAAATTCTTTTTCCGCAGCGCACATTGCATGCTGCAAAGATACAAGCCGTTGAAAGTTCAAGATTATCCGCCGCGTATATGTACATGCTGTTAATACTATTATTAGCGTGCAGTGTGAGGTGATAACGATAATAGCAAATATTAGCGACGGATTTGAGCGACGGTTTTTCCGTCGCTAAAAGTAGCAACGGTTGTTAAACCGTCGCTGATTCAATTTTAGCGACGGTCTTTACAACTGTCGCTAAATTAATTGTAGCGACGGCTGTATTATATATTCTGTCGCTAAATTCCGTCGCAATTACCATCCGCGCTTCGTAAGCACGGACGCTGCTCCACGTTTGCAGTGTCCGCGCTTACGAAGCACGGACGCTGCTCCACGTGGGCAGCGTCCGCGCTTCGTAAGCGCGGATTAGGGTATTTTTGAAAACGTTTTTCTTTTAAATTACTTTTGAAATTAATTTTAAAATTTGAATTATTTTTAAAAAAAACCCTTATAGCAATGATAAATGTCATAGTGAGAAATCCTACAATCAGTTGGATAAAATTGCTTAGAGTTACATATTTGGATTTGGACAATATTTCTCTTTGAGTTAGCTTTTAGAATTAAATTTGGTCTAAATCTCAATTTTAACATGGTTTCAGATCTTAATTTCCTTTCCTGAGTAAAAGAGAGATATGTTAGTTGTCTTATATCGGTCGGATAAAATCTCTAAAAACTGTATACATTGATTTGGACAATCTTCTCTATTTGAACTAATATATTTGTCATTATAAATTTGAAATTCTTAACTCCAAATTCATCAATCTAAATGGAAACATCATAGTTATTTTCTGAGTCATTTGATAGATTACAATTTGATCATAACATGAAAGCATTTCAAATCATCCCCTCAAACACTTCTTCAGATTTAATTCGTTCAATCTGAAAGTTTAGCATTTTAAAAATTTTAAAATTGTATATATCACTTTTAAAATACAAATTAAACATACTATGATATTACTCGGAACATCTCTTCCTCGATATAACATCACAGAGAATATAGTATTTTATTTTTTTAGATAAATTTTTTTTAATATTAAAATTGTTATATATCATTTTCAAAATACAAATCAAAGGTACTATGATATTACTCAAAACATCTCCTCCTCGTTATAACATCACATATAATATAGATATAACATACATGTTACAGCTCCATTCGTGAGTATGATTATACAACAAACGAAGAAAATTGGAGCCCTTAAAGTCATTGTACATGCAAACAGGGACAATTCATATACTAAATGATGATTAATAAGAAATACTTTTTTAGTACACAACAACTCAATCACAAAAAATGGAGAGTTTGGAGTTGTAACAATCAGCTCTTCGACTTTGAATGCTTAACTAGCCAATCAATGACCTGATCGATGTTCGTGGAGTTCTTACACGATATCATGAAACAGCAAACCTCCCTATCTGTGATGTATTTCAAATCCCTGCACAACACAATTTGCTTAATTTAAAATTTGCAGGAAGAAAAACGTGAAGAAGCAAATGCTAGTTTACAGACATGATAGTTGAGCTTTCCATTTTGAAATTGCACTTCTAAACTTACATTTGTTCAGTTAAGGCTTGTTTAGATAATGCCTGAGGTTTGTCGATCTTGTTTCCTAGTACCAGCAGAGGAATACCACTTAGAGATGGTTTGCTCAGCAAATCGTGAAGTTCACTTTTGGAGATATTGACGTTCTCATGATCAGCAGCATCAACAACGTAGCTACAAAAAATCACGTTTAAAAGATAGTAAATTCAAGTGGTATTATATATTTAGACTTGTGCATCAAAAACTTCATCATTAGATATATTTAAGGATCATATTGGTTAGAAGATGCACAATCACTTGACTGCCATGATTTGAATTGGGAGTATATTGGTCACTTTTCTTGGCTGTTTGTTTCAATATAGGAAAATGCCGTCCAGTGAGGAAAGTGCAAAACTAATCGTAGAATAAACTAAACCACAGAAGATGGAGATAGTAGCTCACACAATAGCAGAAACTGCACGACAGTATCGCTCCCACATGCTGCGAAATCTTGGCTGACCTCCTAGATCCCATAATTTTATTGTAACATTTCCTTTAGTGACTTTCCGCATATTAAATCCTACCTGGATGATAAAAAATACAACTCACATATTCAAATTAAATGTATTGTCAGTCTAGAAGATAATTATAAAAATAACTAATGTGGATTAAACCAGAAAAGTTACCGTAGGGATCATGTCTTCACTATATCCACCAGACTAACAAAAAAAAAGAGAGAAATTAAATGCAAGTGCTCTGCCGAAAAATAAAGGAAATGTAAGCAAATAGTTGTACAAACATGCACAAATGGATAATGCATTTGTTTACTTACAGCGACAACATTTACAAGTGAAGTTTTCCCAGCATTTTGAAGACCTATTAAAGAAAGCTCCATTTCTTGCTTGAAAAACAGGCTGCAAGAATTACGGAATGATGAGAGAAAATATAAAATACTAGTCCAAAGCAAATGAGCAGAATGATAAACATATATTTATATTACTTTTCTAAAGGCAAATTTGATGATCATTAACATTCTAAATATAGTCATCGATCCTGGTCTATCATCAACAAAATCACCAATAACCATATAAACTCTCCGGTCATGATCTTGCATCTATATGAGTGAGTCACAGAAAAACAAAGGATTAACTTCGTACACTGATATAGATACTTGCAGCAGAGTTTCATATAAATTTTGCCAAACTTTTGACAACTCATGATGTTCTGATCACATTGAATAGCACATTGGTATATTTAAAGTTGGATAGACAAGTGCCAACAAACAGTTGCCAACTTAAGCAAACAAATCAGTAGTCACCGCGTGCTTTGAATTGGTTAATTACATTGTTACAATAATTTTGTTTGACTAAACTCAACATGTAAACAGAAAAAAATAATTGCAACATGCAGTGTGATAATCACTACCAGAACAATAAGCTAGCAAGATGAATAAGACAGCTAGGACTTTGCCAAAATTGATTTATTGTGTAATTTGATTAGGATGATGACTAGCCCTTCAAAAATAATTTTTTTACAGGTCCACTAATGCTGTTCAAGTATATAATGATGATAATAAGATGGTGACTGATAAAATAGCTTCATGTAATTCCAGTCAATGGCCAGCATGCACCACCTTTGAATGCATGTATCATTTAACTTTTTTTGTGATATGTTACGAAATGTTACATGTAATTTGCCACTGACAAGATACTGAATTACCATCGTTTCTACAAAATATTACCTTAAAACAACATGTTTTAATGAGTATTACTGCATTAAAAAACCAACCCTCGAGAAATTTATGGGTACAAACTACAAACTTGGGAGAATACAGACTACAGAGTACTTATTGAGTACAATTTGGATTGATGGAGACCGCTGAATCATGGAATTACTAAGAGAGACCACTTTCAACTAGCAGGAAGAAGATGACTCATGGAGTCAAAAAACATACGTGATAAATAATCATCACAACAGGGTTATCTCGATTCTCAATCTGCTCAAGAAAGTGGCTAAAATAAATAAATTGCCATTCACCAAATAACAGCTGGTTTCTTTCAACCTACAGACTCATAAATTATCAAAAAAATTCCAACGCAGAACATAAACAAACTGACTATATAATACCTAGGCAATGAAGACAAACAAAAAGTAGCACAAGAAAAAGGACAAAACAGCAACCACACACATAAATCCTACAACTAAAATTATCGCGTAAATCAACTCAATGCCAAACCAAAACCTCCAACAACAACAATCGCATTCATTTCCATGCATCTAATATCTCGGATGAAAGACAACAGATTTTAAAAATAGCAGGAACCAAACCTTCGCAGCCAATCGAGAAAAGCTTCCCAGAGACCCATGGCTTCCAATTGATCGCGATAGATCTCCAGAAATTGTTCTCCTCTTGGCGAGTTCGTGTGCACTCAAGGAGAGGATATACAGACACAAAAATGGCGGAATGATTCCGTATACCCACAGAATCCAGCAGCTATATTTCAATGTACAATTTGTTTCGCGGACCAATGGGATAAGCGGGATGGCGCAGAGCGGATGGATGGGTCACTCGCGTGACAAGCACGTGCTGCTTTATATAGATATACAACTCACGCACGCCAGGTCGATAATAAAATATATATTAAAATTTACTCGACCAAAATAAAAAATATATATATATAAAATAAAATAAAAAAAGGGACAATTGAATTAAAATCCATAATATCACTCTAAAGTTTGTGTTCAGTCTCTAGTGTAAAACAAATATATTCTCACTCCCTGACAAAATCATTCATATGTTTTAACTCACTTGTAAACATCAAATTACCTAATTGACCTCATTTTTAATTAAAACCCATTTTTACCCTTATTTATTTTGTTGAATCCATCTGTATTTGGGGTTTTAATACTGTTACTCCAATCTCCCCCATCGGCTTCGTGAGAAGAAATCCCATGGTGGGTCTGTGTGAAACCTCATTTACTTGAAGCTCAAAATCTTGAAGACGTCGTGAAGAAAAAATTCATCGAAGGGAAAATAAAGTGAAGGTGAGTTTCTTTCCTCAAACTTTCTCATTTTTTTCATGAAATTCCAACTTTTAGAGAGTTCGTGAAATTCTAGCTTTTAGTGAGTTTGTGTTTATTTGTTTCAATTTAATGATTCTCTTATGGTTTTTGATTGTTATTGTGTGTTTTTTATTGTTTTAAATTCATTATTTATTGGAATTTCACCGGTTGAATTTCGAAAATTTAGGGTTTCGTATTATGATTTTTTTTTTTATAATAACGTAAAAGCAATACAAGTATCTTGTGGTCTTAATCATACGGCTGCCTTATTTGAATACAAAACAGTGTAAAGATGAATGCAGAAATTATTTTTAGATTTCTCGATCAATGCAATTTTATTCTCAATTTTATGTTTTATTTCTTGAATGAGAAAGTTTTTAATTTTCTTTAAAAAATTCTGAAAATTCTTTAAAGTCTTGAAATGTGCATATCAATTACTTTTGTATGTTTTTGTATTAGGTGCAAAATGGAATATGAAAGTGGGTCTTGCAACATGTCATTTTTGGGTAGCTGTAAATACAAGAAACAGTTGTTCGTGATTTCAATTTTCAGCGGTTGTATTTTGCTGGACATTTTTGAGAGGCTTGGAAAAAAATTGATGAGATCACTCCTGAAGCTATGATTCTGTAATACGTAACCCTCCAACACAAGAGGCACGTGGCTTTGAACGACGATGATGATGTCCTAAATATGATTCATCTTCATATGTGTATGAAGCTCAGCATGATTGAATTGAGGGCAGAGAGTAAAAACGAACATGTCCGCAACAAAAATATTCGGAGTTTAAATATATTAGATTTATGTCCCTGTTTATTTTTGATAATTTTTTTATATTTAATTTATGAAGCATGAAATTGTGCACTAGTTGAGATTATTGTGGTTATATAATTTGTTCTATGTTATGATAATATAAATATATTTTGTTGTCATGATATGAATTATTTGACGATACTAATATTATTTACATTTCATACTTTGCATTTTTTTATGTTATGTTATTTTTGTATCTTGCACTTAACAAGTTTATATCAATGAGGAAGACAGACAGAGAAATAGTGGTAACGAAGCTGATCAAGCCTCTTTGAGCAATACACTAGATGCTTGGATTAATTGCATTGTGGTGTAGATCATACATTCAAAGATGTTGCTGACTTTAGAAGATGTGTTAAAAATTATGTTGTTTTTACAAGACGTTCATTTTCGTACAGAAAGAATGATAGCGAGAAAGTCATTGTTACTTGTACTGACACTAGTTGTGGGTGGAGAATTTATGCTTTTAAATACAAAGCAGACAATATATTTGCGATCCGAAAATGCAATTTAGAGCATACATGTGGTGATAATAATCTACGTAGTAGAGGAAATCCTAGAGCAGATGCAACATGAATAGTTAATGTGGTGAAAGGCAAACTTATAGGAGAGCCCTCTTATCGTCCTTGTACAATTCAAAAAGACTTACAAAGAGATTATGGTGTAGAGTTAAACTATTGCAATGTGTGAAAGGGTAAGGAGTTAGCGATGCATGATATTCATGGCACATATAAGGGATGCTATGATAGACTAAGATGGTATTGTCGAGCAGTTAAAGAAACGAATCCTGGAAGTGTTGCTGAGTGTGAGATTGATATCGAAACTAACAAATTTAAGTGACCGTTCATTTGTTTGCACGCATGTGTAGTTGGTTTTGTTACTGGTTGTAGACCGTTGATTTTTTTGGACGGGACTCATATAAAGAATAAGTTTAAAGGTTGTATCCTACTTGCTGTGTCGAAGGATGCCGATGATGATCTTTTCACAATTGCTTATTTTGTAGTGGACGCGGAGAATGATATTAATTGGGAATATGTTTGTTATCATCTGAGAATGTTTTGTTTTCATGTCAAAGCATTCCATTCAATGAGTATACGTTTTTATCGGACAGACATCCTGGGATTATCAAGGCAGTTAATCTACTATTTACGGGCAGTCACCATGCATAATGCTTGAGACATTTACTTGATAATTTTGTGAAAGTGGTACATAATCAATTAATTATTTTTATGTATACCGATTTTTTTTATTTTTTTTGTATATAAATAGATGTATTTAATCTAATTTTTTTGTAACCATTTTAGGTGTTGCAAAGCTATCCAAAACATAACAATCTTGGTCTTGATTATTCAAAAAAGCTGCTCATGCTTTATTTTTGCAGGAGCATGAACAACATATAAAAAATATCCTGGAGTCCATGCCACTTGCTAGGGATTTTATTGTAAATTCTGAACCACAGAGTTGGGCAAATGCATTGTTTCTTGGCAATAGATGGTGTGTTATAAATAATAACATCGCCGAATGTTGAAATAATTGTGTTAAAGCAACTTATCTCCTTATTGTGGGACCATATACGAGTGCAAATCATGAACATGATGCACCAACGACGTGAATCAACAGCTATGATGGTTAAAGAATTAAGTCCAAAAAAGAAGAAAGCTATTGGTAGTTTATATGTGGAATCCCGGAAGTTGAGAGTGCACCGGTCTTGTAATTGGAGGTTTGAAGTAGTCGATGGTGAAAAATGATTTGCTATTGACTTGATAGCCATGACTTGTTCATGTAGATATTGGCAAATCAACAAGCTTCCTTGCAAGCATGCTTGCGCCGCTATTGAGTCGAAGTCGATGTCGTTTTATGCTTTTTGCGACAAGTATTTCAAAATTGAAATGTACCGTCAAACGTACAGAGGAATTATTAATCACATCCCAACGTTTGACATTAATGAGTCTTATCTTGATGATGGAAATGTAATCAATGCTCCTGATGTGAGGAGTCAGCCTAGTCGTGGGAAAACCAAGATGATATCATCGCAAATCGAATCACGTGTGTCAAAGTGTAGTCGTTGCCATAAGGGAGGACATAACAGACGTATCTACAAAGAAGCTATAAACTAGCTGTTATTGTTTCATGAAAATGGTGTTTCAATGTTTTTATTATTATTTTTTTTATCAGAAACTATTTATTATTTTATTAATAATAATGATTGATACAATTACAGTGGGTGAGAAACCCACAAACATCAGATCATAGTAATTAATCAGTGACTACAAAAATCCTATTATCTCGTCTTGTCTTAAATGCTAACTAGACACGAAATTCCAGTCCCGGACTAAATCTGATAATGAGAGATGTTGAAACTGAGGTAAGATTACTGTCCAAGTAGCCACTCTGAATCTGATAGTTTCCCATAGCTCTTCCCAAGTAGTGTACTCGTCCCTGAAAATTGTGCTATTACGCTCCATCCAAATAGACCAGAAAATAAAATGCACGAGTAGGTACCAGAAATTGGACAAATTCTTTCCTTTTAAAAATCCCGGCTCGATGATAAACATGTCTTGCGGACGCTGAGGAAAAACCCACTCGAACCCCAAATGTTGCATAACTTGAAACCAGATTTTACTCGTGAATGAGCAATGCATCAGAATATGTTCTTGAGTTTCCTCGCTTTTCTTGCATAAGGTGCACCAATTGGGGGACACAACGAAACCCGGCATCCGCTTCTGCATGACGTCACATATCTGCAATTTCCCCAAAGCCACAATCCAAGAGAACACCTTAACCTTTAGTGGTATCGGTACTTTCCAAATATTAGAATGAAAGGAGAAGACACTAGAAGAGTTGCCCTGAGTGAGTGAATCATAAAGAGAAGAGACGGAGAAGACTCCAGAAGGATCACCTAACCAAACCCTGACATCTGCGGAACCCACACACAATCTAACAGAGTCTAAGACACCTAAGAGAGTACTGAATTCCTCCAACTCGGAATTGTTTAAATCCCTTCTAAACCTAAGATCACCAAGTCATCATCTGGGTGAAGTTCTTGTATTTTGTCAATTTCAAAGTATGTAAAATGCCCGATTGAGTATATAAGTTACATAATACATGATGATTTAAACTTTTATTGAGTACAATATTTCTTCCATCGATCACCAAGATATTATCTAGAGTTGTAGTGTGTCAATTTCGAGGTACGTAAAATATCTAATTGAGTACAATAGATGAATATATTGAGCACAATATACAAATGAATTGATTACAATGTACATATGTATTGAGTACAGTGTACCCATAAATTGAGTACAATGAACACATGAATCGAGTACTATGACTTGTCAATCCAACACAACGTAGAGTAGTTCATATATTCATGCTAGGATCACCAAGTCATTATCTGGGTGAAGTTGTTATTATGTCAATTTCAAAGACCATAAGATGTCTGATTGAGTATATATATTAAATCATATAGCACAATTCACAATAAATCGGGTATACATGTTTTAAAATCAGGTATGCATTTACATAAATCGAATACTCCAGTTGAAAATGTATAAAATTCATGAAATTGACATATAACATGAATTTTAGTACTCGATTAATGTACATGTATACCTGATTTTAACATATGTATACCCGATTTATTGTGTTATGTACCTCATAACATATGATATGTACTTTCATCAAAATATAAATGAATATGTTGGATTTGCCTTGAAAATAACCTATGTCCACCCGGAAAACACAACAAGAAGAGAAGTGATCTTGTACGCTTTAGAAGTTCTAGTACAAGATTATTGAAAATAACCTATATCCATCAATTATATTCTGCTTCTTGAGATTATTGATTGACTTGAAATTCAGATGATTCATTCTCTTATGCCATAGCCAATGTTTATCACTAAGAGAGGCAACTAAACATGTAGGAACATTAATATGATCTTTATTCAATGAAACTTTGTATGTGTTGCCTTCTCTTTTTCCAGTTAACACAGTAGACTCATCAAAATTTTTAACTGTGCATGCGTGCTTCTGAAAAGCCACAGAATAACCATTATCACACAGTTACTAATGTTAATCAAGTTGTAACAAAGATTTTCAACTAATAGTACATCATTGATAGTAATGTTACCATGGATAATCTTACCTTTACCCACGGTTTTACTTTTTGAGTTATCTCCAAATGTTATCTTTGGTCTAGCACAACTCATTACTTCTGATAGTAGATTTTTCTGTCCAGTCATTTGTCTAGAACATCCACTGTCCAGATACCATGTGGAGCTGCTGATTTTGACTTTCCTCTCTTGTTCCTGCAAACACAAATTTTAGTAACTGGTACTCAGTCTATTTGGGTCCAATCCTTATCAGTCCTTTAGGGACCCACATTTATACAGTTCTTGGTGACCTTGTACTTCGGGTATCCAAAACGGTGTGTGCAACAGAAGGTCTTCTATTTCTAACAGAATGCATCTTCAAATGTTGGTCTTCCCTTCTGTTCTTGTTGTCTGGTATGTATCTCTTCTAGACAGGTCTAGAATTATAGTAATGATAGATTTTAACCTTCATAGAGGGTTTTCCTCCTGAGTTGAATCCTCTGCTGGATCCAGAACTCTTGTGAACTCTTCCCTTAGGTTCAACATAACCCAGACCATAATGCTTCCTTCTGTTCGTCTGATCTACAGTCCTTTCAACTCGAACAATTGGTACTTCAGGTTCATATGCCAAACTGGATTTGACAAAGTGGATGAATTTCCCTTTGCCTTTATCCAGGTCTGGCTTAGTACTTGTTTCAGAAGTGCTTTCATTATTGCTGAATCCGAGACCACTCCTGTCACCGGATTGCTTCTGCAATTCTTGCATCTTCTCTAAAGAAACAAAAGACTTGTTCCA
Source organism: Primulina eburnea (assembly GCF_022965805.1). NCBI lineage: Eukaryota > Viridiplantae > Streptophyta > Magnoliopsida > Lamiales > Gesneriaceae > Primulina > Primulina eburnea. The sequence continues at coordinate 4,923,626 of NC_133115.1, forward strand.
TGCATTTACCAAAACAGATAACTTCTGGTTTTCAGACCTCATTATTTGGTAGTCTGCATTCACTCTTTCATTCTCAGTTCTTAAATTACTCATCTCAACTTTTAAATCATTGCAGTTGTTCTCTTGCAAGCAAGTGAACTTACTGACTTGATTCTTTAAGTCTTGATTTTAAATCTTAACTTCCTCGAATTATTGAGAAAGTTTCGAGTACTCTTCCACCATGTCATGCAGTGCTTTAATTAAATCAGTTCGTGTAAATTCGTCAGAGTCAAAGTCAAGTACCTCTCCAGATGTCGAGGTTGGTTCAATATCTGCCATGAGACATTTGATCTCTTCTGCATCACTTTCGCTAGAATGACTTTCTGAGTCAGAAGACTCAGAAACTAGAATCCACCCATTTAGATTTGTTATCCTCAGCAATCATTTCTTTGCAGTCTCTTCTGAATTTCTTTTCATTCCTCTTGTGTTCTTTTTTCTTCTGGTAATCCTTCTTGGGCTTTGGACAATCAGCAATAAAGTGACCGATCTTTCTACAGTTAAAACACGCCATGTCACCGGGTGGTGAATCCTTTTTGAAGTTCCGATTAGGGCTTTGGTAAGCTCGGTGATTCTTCTTCATGAATCTGGAGAATTTCTTCACAATAAAATAGTAGACAGTAGACAATGGTTGTTTATGGAAGTTCGAAGATAAAATTTTCTACGTATCCCCTTCTTCTGTTTCCAGAAGTTATCACTAAAAGACTTTGGTTTTTACAGTACAACACTTGTATACACCCACTTCAATAGACTTATCATTTGCCTACTGAAACTCTTAGTTTCTCAAGACAATAAATCGAATATAGCAAAGTTCTGAAAAAGACTCTTTTCCAGATTTACAAACTCTTCTCAAAGATATAGTAACGTGAATATGTTTGTAGAGAGAATAAGAAATAGTCAGCACAATATGATCTCAAAAGATCAGATAACTGATATGAAGCGTGTGCTGCTTTTCTGTATATTGAGCTTGAAGATGATAAGAAGTTCTGAGTGCTCAAATCAACGTTCGTATGTTAAAGAATGTTCTCGTAGTTTTTTGGTAACTTATAAACGTCGTTGATCTTGCGTATATATAGAAGTATTGAATCAAACGTCTATAAACAAAACGGCTTCTTTGACTTCTGATAGGATCAGCTTTATTGCTTAAAAAGGTTCCTGCTAAAAGCTTCAGAACAATCAGTCTTGTTTCATACCACATTTGGTAAAACGTATTAAATGACTTGCTCAATATTTAATGATGCATTAAATACTCGTACTTGGTAAAGTAACGGTAACATTTAATATATCAACGATAGGTTCTGATTTTGAAAAAGTCAGGTTCTACTTCTGTTTTTCTAAACTGATAAGTACTCGAAGAGTACTAATTTGTTAAGGCGATACGAGAACTTCTGCTTTTATACTATCTTCTGGTTTTACTAACGAGATCTACTGATTTTGACTATCATCACCACAATTAAATTAAGTCTATCAGTATCAGATATTAAAGTGTTTTATAATCATGGATACTATTTGGTGACTATGGATCGAAACTGGGTTTAGTAATAGAAATATATTTTGGGAGGATAAAATAACTCAGGTTTTTTTTTTTGAGATCGAGAAACTTTGTATAAATGTATAAAAATGGAAAATACTTTATCAGAGTAAGCAACGAAAGAGTGATAGAATGCAAAATTTAATCCAATCAGATTAAATATGAAGTAAATGAGGGAACCTAAGCTTTTGAATAATCAAGACTAGACAAATTTTGATGGCGAAATTTTATTTAATGGGGGAGGATTTGTAACACCCAAAAATCAGTTCACTTAGACCGCATGCAGGAAAATTATTAAATTGCTAAAATATTTTAATTAAATGATTTTTGATACATGAATGATATATTTTGACTGGCTAAATGATTAATTTTGTAATTTTGCTTGATTTCATAATTTAAAGATTTTCAGCGAATATCGGTGGTTGGCCGGAGACGGAGGACTGGAGACAATTAAGTTGTTAAAGACTTAAAAGCTAAATTTTTATTTTTAGTTAAGAAAATATTTATTTTAAATAATTTAATAATTTTAGCATTTTTAAGGTCATATTTAAATTAATTAGTGGGAGCAAAGAAATTACGTATTTTATAAGAGATTTATATGGAAATAGATATTTTTAAATATTTTAATTTGAGGCCTAATTGTTTTATAAATCTTAATGGGCCAAATTTATTAATTAAAAACGAGGGTTGATTTAGCCAATTAGTTAAATAATTAAGAAGCCTTTTTTTTAAAATAACTAACCCTAAACACACCCCTCCCTAAACACACCTACAAACACACACTGAAATACACACACTATTCAAGTGAATTCAAAGAGGAGAACAGCGACCATTCCAAGGGACTTGCAAGGGAAATTTTGAATTTTTTCCTCATCCGTTCTTCGATTTTATTCCTCGTTCTTCCTTCCAACAATGATCACTCGTCTCCCTTGCATCCCAAAGTAGGTTTTCGGTGGGTTTGGACTAGAAAAAATGGTACAAAAAGGGTAGAAATCATCCTCCGTTCGTTAACGAAGTTCCACTGCTTCGATGTTGGTATTTTGAGCGTTTTAAACTCAAAAGCACATTCTAAATATTTCTTTTTATGCCATTCAAATCATAATATGTGTGTTTATGTTTTAAAGTGTGAAAATTATATTGATCAAATTATTTGATGATTGGCTAAGTATTTTTCAAAGTTTTGATATTTTTAAGCTTGTTTGAGTCATGTTATGAATTTAAGGGACACACTGCCATTTAGAAACCTTAAAGGGTTGGAAAGGAAGTCGTCTAAGGGTGGAACAAGGTCTGGACAAAATCAAGACAAGGGTCGTGCTTGAGGCGGGTTCGGTTAGGGTTTTTCATGTGTATACTTGTGATGGCTCGATGGGGGCTACACGAAGGCTTGACCAAGCTAGGTCAAGGCCTTGTCCTTGGTGTAGGCCGTGTCCAAGGGCTAGCAGGGCTGGACTCGCTGATGGATGAAATTAGGGAGTTGCGACCACTAGGATGGAAGTTTAGGGCTCGATTCTTTTGGGAGGCTAGGTGAGGAGGCTGTGCATGGTTAGGGCTGGTCAGGGGATGGTCCAGTAGGGTCCTAGGAAAGGGGCTAGTGGTCTTGTGCAAGCTTGGCTTGGGGAGACGAGCATGGCTAAAGGGAGAAGTAGTGTGTCTTGGTGTTGAAGCAAGGATGAAAATGGCTTAGGCTAGAGACAAGATATTGGTTTAGGCTAAACAGGGTGGTCCTAGAAAGGTACGGAAGGTTTGTACATGGCATGCTTGGGGTCTGGTCCGCAAGGGGCTCGATGGTTGGTGAGGGCGTGTGGCTTGAATTGAAGGGAAGGGTGTGATCATGGCTAGGGAAATAAAAGGGCTCGAACTGGGGTTTATGGTGGATGGTTCATGACTCATGGGGGCAGTTTAGGAATGAAAAGTTTATCTTTAAAATTTGGGATGAAAATATTAAGTTTTGAATTTATTCGGGTTCAAAACGTTGTACGGGTTTGCTATTAAGTAATTAAATCGAGAGGCTCGGGTTTATGTTTAAGAAAATTATTAGAAGTCAAACATAAGTTTATATGATAGTTCGGGATATGCTCGAGTCAAGAAAAGTAAGAAAAAGTCAACGGCGGGAAGTTTGGGATCCAGGGTTAAAATGGTCATTTTACGTCCTGGGTTGTTCGAGAGGTTTGACAGTGTCCCAAAGAATCATAATATATGATAAATGATATTTTAAAATGTTTATGATGAAAATAGGATATTTTTATGAGATATGCAAAGGTTGCACGATTTTCCCAGGAATAAAAATGCTATTTTACGATTTTTGGAAGAAAACGATATTTTATAAATAAAAGGAAAGGAAAAATATTTTGAAGGATGTGAATTAACTGTGACACAGATGATATGTGGGGATCTGTTTTAAGAAGGAACGATGAACTTACAAATTGGAATATCGTAAGAGAAAAGGACCCAAAGGTATCTCGTTTAAGGGAGAAGACCCTAGAGAGAGCCCAACGATCATATTTCCATATTTAGCCGCGGCCCAGTGACGTACAAGAGTTGTTGACGCCCTCCCTCAGGTACTTGGTGTATATAGAATTATTAGTCGATCTGGAGATGAATGATAAAAGATAGTCATTTTCAAAGATCAAACTTCACACAAAATGATATACAATGATGAAAGGTTTTATGATCTAATGATTTATAGTTTATTTACAATAACAAGTTTTATGCCAAATTATTTTAAATAAAAGTATGATTTTTAAATGCATGTGCTTGTATATGTATTATTTGGTATGTATGGTTAGAATGTGCAGAGTCATTAAACTCACTAGGCTAGAATGGTTGCAGATGATGATGAAATTGAGGGAGGCGCTGATACTTGAGCGAATCGGGCTCGGCAGTATACATCCGAGGGACATTGTTTTCCGCATTAGCTTACAAAATAAAGTTTGACGATTTATTTTATAAAGATTTTATGCTTTGTTTTTGAAGATTGGAGGTTGAGTTTTCTTTTAGATTGACGTACGATTTTATGGTTGACGATTTATAGGTTTTTATTCATTTAATATTTTTAAAAGTTTGTTTATTTATGTTGGATGTTATTGAAGTTTAGAGGAAAATTTTTATTAAAAAAATTAGTAGCATTTATACTATTTTAAAGTTAAAAGTAAGGGACGTTTCACTAATGTATCTCTTGTCAAGAAGATCTTGTAACTATTGCTTAAACTCTTTGATCCTTGATGGTGCTAATCTATAAGATGCTCGGACATAGGTGCAGTTCCTATACCAATTCTATCTAATCTTCCACTTCCTTTTCCGGAGGAAATTCAGGAATTTCATTTGGGAAAACATCAGGAAATTCATCGACAATTGGAATTTTCTTCATGTCGATTACATCTTTATATATTTATATAGCATATATGTGGTATATCTCTCCTCTTTTTTCTAAAGCCCGTAAGCCTTTACAACAAGCATGATAGGTCGAGCTCCCTCACCGTAAAAGAACAAATTCTCGTCTCCTTCTGGATGAAACTAAACGAGACGTTGAAAACAATCTATAGTCCCTCTATACTTAGTCAATAAGTCAATTCCCATAATATAATGAAAATCTTCTATAGCCAGTATCATCAAATTGACAAATAAGTATTTTCCCTAAAAATCTAACAAACAGTCTACTACTAGTCACTTAACTATAACCTCTTGTCTCATATGTATAGACATCGTCATTAAAACATCTAATGACACATAGAGTAATTTATATTTCTTAACAAACATCGATGTTATGAATGAATGTGATGTCAATGTGTCAATTAATACATATGCATGGATATCACACAAAAGGAAATTACCTGCAATGACTCTCTCATTTTCATCCTTAGCTTGCTCTTGGTTTAGGGCAAACACTTGCCCCTGGACTCGTGGGTGTTGATGAGATCCGTGTAATGTCCCTCCACAATGGGAACCTTGAGCAACTATTTTCCACTGTAAGGCCCTACCATAGAGCCTCCTCCTCCACTCTGCTCTTCCGAGTTAGGGAAATCCCTCATCACGTGACCAAAACCACCACAATCGAAACAAGCACATGTCACCCTTCGACATTTTTCCATCTGGTGATTACCTCCGCAATGGCCACATTGAAACTTTTTCCTACCAAAACTGTACCCTCCCCTAAAACTGGAAGAATAATAAGATACGGACTTCTTGAAAGACTAACCCCTTGGTCCCAATGAATTAGAACTTTTGCTAGATTTCATAACCTTCTTCCCATCAATACTGATCTCATCTTGATGATAAAGATTCATTAATATTTCATACGAAGTCGGATCGTCATTGACAGAAACTTGATAAAACTCTCCTAGTTCAAACCATTCAAAAAATAGAATATTTTGCTGCAGAATTTTCACTGACGTGAAGAGCATACGAGAACAGATCTATAAAACACTACAGGTAATCATCAATGCTCAAATCTCATTTCTTAATGGTCAACAGTTCCATTCATTTCACCTTACGAAAAGCTTGAGGAAAGTGATGATTGATGAAGCTCTGTTGGAAATGCTCACAACTAATCCGCTCATGCTGTTGAAAAACAATGGTAGAAATAGATTTCCACCATTTCCGAGCTTTTTCTTGGATCATGAATTGGGTACCTCGATATTCTCATCCTCATCATAGTGCAACACTCGAAAAAATTGCTCGATGATATCGACCCAAGCTTCGGAAAAATCAGCTTCTCATCTGCTGTCAACGATGGAGGTCTAATCTTAATGAAATCCATTATGTTGACGCGGTTTCTACGTCTTCTTTCATCATGGTATCGGTGACTCCTTCCATCATGGTCTATATGACAATGTCCTCGGGCCTCATCGTCACCATAATGGCCATGTCCCAAACTTTCGTGATTGCTTCCATTTCATGACATCTGAAAAGAATTCAAAATCAACCTCTAAATCATCAACCAGAATTACTAATGTCCCAAAAAATCTTTGCATGATCTGATATGCTCTAGGCCTGTTTTGGATCCTACACTTATCATCAAGATGTGGACTACAATATCCAGGCTCATCAGATCCATAGGTTCCATTGGACAATGTAGCTCTCGATACCCGAATGTCCATATTATAGAACAGGGCTGATCGGCCCCAAAAAACGAGATATATCTCAAAAGGTATCATGTTTATTATGTCAAAGCAGTAAAACATGTATCATGCAACTGATAAATATCCAGCATATAAGTGTGTATACTATGCTTGAATATCTCAGTTAGTATATCACGTACCTCACTAAAATAATACGACAAAGAGTTTACTCGTCTGAACCTAGACAATACCAACACACTGAAATCACTATCAAGAAAGATCCAGAATAAATAAACATGCTTCGAAGTTCTTACTACTTATATTTAAATCTCTATTTAAGGCTGTAGGATTATACATGCGTCCGTTGTCAGCCCGTTGATGACGAATCGCTCTACGTGTCCTAGTTCATCGACCTCACTTGAGTCGACACTAGCTCCAAAGCTTCCCAACATTAAACTGCCCAAAAAATTCTCTAGAAAACGTAAATTATATGGCTAGAACTCACTTGAGTCGACACGACCTCACTTGAGTATCTTTTAGTAAGAATTTAAAAATTCATATTAACTAAAGTACACATCCAAAAATTATCAAATTTTCCGAGAATACCTAAAATTAGTAAATAAATGGTCGAAAATTGGAAACCGATGAATAGATGCAGCGCGTGTGGCCGATCCGGTGGCCACACAAGACTGAATATTTCCAGGCATATTTATTTTGAATGAACTGCAAATTTTATATTTGACACTTCTCAAAATTTGAAATTGATTAATAACATATTTTAAAAATTAGAATGACTCTCAAGCTCATTTCGGACGAACAAAAATAGTACTTCCAATGACTTTGGGGATGATCAAATGACATATATGTGAACTAGAAAACATTTTAAACAACATTTTTTAAAACCAAAGTGAAAATCGTTCCAAAAAAAGGTGTAAATCAAATATTTACCACAAAATCGATTTTCTGGAAATTTTCCAGAAATTGTTCTTCACGAACTTGAACTTTTTGGCAAGATTTGGATAATGATCTTGTCATAGCTCTAGTACATCATGATTTTTGGGTAGGAAAGAGTTGTTGTGTGAAAATTTAGATGTTTTTGGACAATATTTGGTATTTTCCTTGAATTTTCTTCATTTTCCTTTTATTGTCCTCTCTATTTTCCCAATATAACTTATCATCTCTAAACCCACAAATTTATATCAAATTTTTTATAAAATCCTTCAACATGGATGTATTTATACAAGGAGGTGAGCAATCAAGCTTGGATACTTAGCTTGTTTTCCATTTTTTTTACTCTTGGTCTAGTCAAGCATCATGCTTTTATAATATAAACTTATTTATTTTTTATTACTTAAATAATTAAAATGTTATATAAATTAATATACATAATTTAGTATTTTAAGTTTTTATTGTATTTATTGTTTAGACATATTTTATGAATTTTTATCTATTTTATTTAATAATATTATTATTATTCTTATTAATAAACACCTCAAAATAATTTTTTTGGATGTTACACAATAGTCTCCTATAACAACTTGTGTTAACTATTTTCATAAACCAATATAAGTATGAAGTAGTTGCTACATGAGCCCATTGTACGATCACACTTGCATGGGCCTAGGTCGGGGGCGTGATAGAATGATAATATAGATAGTTAACAAAAACACACCGAAAAATAAGTGCTATTCGGATAAATGTGCTACATGTGTGGGATCCGCCTATTACGGGGGCAAAGTGCTACATTAATGTGATCCATCTTTTGAACATGTATGAGTCACTGACCGATGATTTCGGTGGAGAATAATTCAAACAAGCATACTATGTCAAATAATAGTAATTAGATGATGAGACCAAGTATCGTACCCACAGAGATCGATGTATAAATACTATAATATGAATTATTTTTCCTAATTTAGGCTAATCAAATTTAAGAAAGATGAGATAAATTAATTAAAAATAAATTAAACAATTAAATGAATTAACTAAAGCAAAAAAAAATCCAAACTAATAATTTAGATGAAAGTTCAAATTCTTTTAAAATGACTAAGGCACACAACCGTACTGAGACAAACTTATAATCTATGCGTCAAATTCAAATTCAATAAATTAATTAGTTAATTCACGATTAAATTCAAAAATTATTTATTAAACGATTTCTCGAATTAATAAACATAAATAAATCTAATAGTCCTATTATTGCTAACTGCATTAAATTAGATTCAACCGCATTAAATCGTTGTGAAATTTCACTTTTTAAATCTAAAGTCGCACACTAAAACCGAATATTATTTTTAGTCAGTTTAACCATGTGTTGATTGATGTAGTGAAACAAATATTAATTTATCGCCTTTCAGTTTTAGATTAACCAACAAATATTCAATTTAATTGGTCAGATTAAAAGAACGCATGATAAAAGACATCAATCAATGAATAAAAATAAATAATAAAATCGAATCAAACTCAAACATCAAAAAATAACTTGTCTCGGCCCTATAGTGGCCTTAGTCTATAAAAGTGTAACGTCTCGAAAATTTGAACGTCCACGTGAACCACATACATGCAAGTTATTAAATTTCTTTTAAATCATTAAATGCATGTTTATGTCATTAATTTGTGTTTTTAATTAACCGTTTATTTAAAGTTCATGCATTAGGATTTTTATGTTGCATTCCGCGCTCGAACGAGGAACGGAGACCGGGGACATTCAAGAAAGTATTTTTATTCAATAATTATTTTTAATTATTTATTTTGAGGTGTTTTTAAGCATGATTTTTTAAAATGGGCATTGGTTGGGTATTTTTACCCGTTGGGTTATATTTTTAATCTGTACGCAAATTTTAACGAAACGAGTGACTTTTTGAGTGCTCAGACAATATTTTCAAAAAACGTACTTAAACGAAATATTTTTCTGGAGCGTGTTTGGGCTTGATGGGTCTATTTTTAAACTTAATGGGCTCAAAAGCATTTTTAATCATTTTAAAATTTACTTAAGGGCTCATTATTATTATATCATCCTAAGCTAGTGTAATTAACCCTAATCCCCACCCATAAGCTTCCAGCCGCCCACCCCACCATCAACCTCTCCTTTCACGTGAATTTCTACAGCAAAGTGCAGAAAACTCTCGGCAATTGCTAGTTCTTCAAGAAAGGATTCACCCGCCTCTCCGGTTCGCGTCCCGTACATCATTCTTCGAGTTTCAATCATGTTCTTGGTTAAGGCACGTCCCATACTGTTATTTTTTGCGTCACATATGCTGTATACATGCTGTTAGATGTTTCTTTATGTGTGAAAATCTCGATCCACTTCATGCTTATATGTTTTAACGGTTTTGACATGAGAACCCATGTTTTACTTGCTTCCAACTCACATTTTGTGTAATTTCGTGCAAGGGGGCTGCGATGTTTGGGTGTTAAGAGGCTGATCAGGGTGCCATGATGGTATGTTGTGGTTTAGAATGGTTGCTGGTGGCTGCAGGTTGAAGAGCCGAGAGGAGTGCTTCAAGGGGATGGCTCGGTTCTTGGGGTATTTAGCGTGTAGGGGTTAGCTAGCAATGCAAGGACCTAGCCGAGCTTAGACCGGACCCTGGTGGGTCTGAGACAAGGCTTGGAAGGGTTCAACACATGATGGTACCAACCCCAAGTGCGGTTGATCGGGAAGGAATGAAACGAGACTCGGGTTGAGCAATTGGGAGAATAGCATTCGAGGTGGAGCTGCGGCGTGCATGGGAGAGTAGCCATGAGTTCCTTGGGTCTAGAGGGGTCCTAGGGTGACCTAGGGTAGGCTGGCTTGCCACTGGTTCCACCGGTTGTAGGCTAGCATCGTGATGTTCGAAAGGTGAGTGCAATAGGTTGCAATCTAGGAAGGGCGATATTTTGCAGCAGCTTTCAGGACTTGGCCGAGTGGTTTAAGAGTCTAGTCTTCAAGTTTGTAGAGCCTTTTGGATGTTTAATAGGTGTGGTAAAAAGTTGGGAAAAATTTTGTTAAGTTTCGACTCGATTTGGGTTAAAACTGGGAGGTGTGGTAAAAAGTTGGGAAAAATTTGGTTAAGTTTCGACTCAATTCGGGTTAAAACTGGGACCCGGTCCAAGTTTTAAAACAAATCGGTTAAGTTTTGTATTGGGCTCGAGTTTATGTCTAGGAATGTTTATAAAATTTTTTTGGATCATTCTAAGGAGTTGGGTAAGCTTCAGGACAAATTTTAGAAGTCCGGGGGTAAAACGATAATTTTGGGTTTCCAGGGGAGAAATGATCATTTTGCACCCGATGTGAGATTTTGGTCCTACCAGCGCCCTGAGCACAAAATTTTTATATTTAAATTTTTTTGCATCATGATCAGGATTTTTGTTATTTTATGAAAATATACGTTGCATGCTTGGATTTAAGGAAAATTGCATATGTGCATGATTTTTATAAGTGATTAAAATGATGATGTTTTGAATGATGAGAATTAGTTGTGGCTATCAAAATATATGTAAATGAGTAAGACGTATATGTAAATGATGATCATGAGGCCTAGGCACAGTGGATGGGTAATCTTGTCACTGATATCCGACAGCCGCCGGGTACCGCGGTTCTATGTATGATAGATCCATCGTAAATGATAATGTACGATAGTCACTTATAATGAACTAAATTCATCAAAGGATATGATAAACGATGAATGATGATTAACGATGAGCTGTTTTGACACGTCATGATTTTACACGACACGTTTATGTTATGCTTTTAAAGTTAATGAAAAGTATGTTTAGTATGATATTTTTCACTGCTGTGTGTCATGTATATGTACTTATTATTTCTGGTACAGGCGTGTTGAGTCTTTAGACTCACTAGGAGTGTGTGATGCAGGTGAGTTCGATATCGAAGGGACTGAAGGTGCTGAACTCTGAGTAGGCAGACCTGGTGGACAACACGACCCGAGGACCTAATGTTTTTCCGCACATTTATGATTTTATGATGTTGAGAAGATATGAGTATTTTTATACGCTGTTGATTTCACTGTTGGATGTTAGGATTTTTACTCTCTATTTTTCCGTGATATTTTATCGGTATTTACTTACGATTATTTTTAAATGATTTTTCGGTAGGATCACATGAATGCAAATTATTTAAATGCTTATTTTAAAAATGTGAGCTTTATAAAATAAAATAAAAATATTTCCGCGCTTTTAAATAAGTAAACGTTTCAGTTGGTATTAGAGCAATGGTCATGTATAGGGTTGTGTCACCGCTAACTTCTGCAGCTCAGTCTTTAAGCCTCAAGTCTGTAAGCTTATATGTTTTAAATGCTTTGAAAGTTTTAATGTTATCACCTGCATGTTTACATGATATACGTTTTACAATATATGTTTATCTGTCGTTATGTTTTGAGATTAGATGCTTTAAAATTTTTATGCATGTTATGACATGAAATGAGAAATTATATGATTTTCATGCATGCTGGCTTTGTGGTCGAATTGGACATGATTAAGAATTTGAATATTGGGCGTTAAGAGGGGTTGAAAATGATTTGACTATATTAATTTTTTGGTTAGTAGTACTGATGTTCTACTTATGGGTCTTAAGTTAATCTTGAAAATTATGAATGCTTTTGGGACTTGTAGATTTTCTAAGAAAGTACTGATGGTTCGTGGTTACTAGTAGAGTTAATTTTCGAGATTTTTCTCAGTATCACTTGGTATTGTTCCAAAGGCTCGATTTTCTAACTGGCTATTTGACCCATTTGAGATTCCATCCTATGCAAGATAACATCATATGATTTTGCAGCCTTGTTTCCATGCCCGCTACAAGTTTCATAATAACATAATCATAAATTAGTCTTTGATCTCCTTGCTTGAATCCTGGAGTTGCTGTAGGTACTCATAATTCCTTTGGTCTCACTTGTTGAGGAATGAACAGTTGAGGAATATGTGTTGGATTAAGGGAATTCTTAGTATTCTTTCAAGAAAAATTAGGGTGATTCCTCCATACTTGATTGTATGTGAAACTGTATGGATTGGATTGCAGTCTCCATTGATTTGACATGAAATTCACTGCTTCTTCATCAAAACTGGGTTGTTCCTTGATGACGATTCCTAGGACTTGGTTCGCTTGATTCGGTTGCAGCTGAGAGAATTTATGAGCCAAACCATCAATCTTAGCGGTAAGTGCATTCAACGCATCCATTTCAAGGACTCCAGCCTTCTTTTCTCGTTTAATGTCTGGCCAACCCACATTATTTTCGCTCGTATTTGAAATTATTTCCAAGGAAACTCGTGGAGTCTTCCTGTATAAACTACCATTTGCTGCTGCATCTAGCATGGAACGCACAGAAGGGTCAACTTCATTATAGAAAATTTGAAGTTGCTCAGATGAAGAGAAACAATGTTGAGGACACCTCCTCAAAATCTTCCTAAATCTTCCCCAAGTTGCATGTAGTGTCTCCCCATCTTTGTAGCGAAAAGATGAAATATCCATAGGCAGTTGTGCTAGCTTGGTGGGCGGAAAATACTGATTTTTGAACGTTTCCCCCAAACCATTCGATGTAGTAATAGAGCCAACTGGTAGATATCTAAGCCATTCAGCTGCTTCACCATGCAAAGAGAAAGAGAAAAGTCTCAATCTTATGGCATCCGTGCTTAATCCATTAAATTTGATTGTGTCACATATAGATAAGAATCTATTCAGATATTAGGATCCTGAGTCTGCGATCCTTCAAACCTCACTTTATATTGTATCATTTGAATGATGGCTGGATTCAACTCAAAATTGTTTGCTTCCACAATATATATGATGAGTGATGCTCGAACCATACCTCCAATAGTGTGTCTAGTAAGATCATAGATAGTGCGATCATCCTCCTCTTTGGCCATTGCTTCGATCCCTAATGTTTCAACCTTGTCCTTTGGTTTGAATTCTTCTTCCACGTCATAGTTTGAGGATTGCTCGTCAAAAAGTGTTCTCAATATCTGGATCAAAAGGCTCTAATTCTATGTCTCCTCTAGCACAGCTCGTGCACAACTAGATAACACCTGTAAATAAGAAAATAAGAAACAAACTTTAAAATTAAGAATATACATAAAATAAGCAAAATTAAATAAAAGCCTAATCTCAAGAAAATAATAAGCCTAATATTAAACAATTCGATGCTCGACAATGACGCCAAAAACTCGACCGACGATTTTAGTTGGGGATAATTCTAGCGAGCAGACTAGGTCAAGTAATAGTTTGGATGACGAGCCCAGGTATCGTACTCACATGGATCGAAGTTTAAATACTAGAGTATAAATTATTTTTCTTAATTTAGGCTAATCAAATTTAAGTGAGATGAGATAAATTAAATAAAAATAAATTAAACAATTTAAATGAATTAACTATAGAAATAAATATATATATATATATATTATATATATATATATATATATATATATATATGTATATATAAATTCAAATTCAATAAATTAATTATTGAATAAATTAATTAGTTAGTATTAGAAGAAAATTCAAATTCTGTAAAAACGACTAGGTGCACAAAGGTACCGAGACAAGCTTATAATATACATGTCAAATTCGAATTCAAAATTAATTAGTTAATTCACGACGAAATTCTCAAAATTATTTATTAAACGATTTCTCGAATTAATAAACATAATTAAATCTAACAGTCCAATTCTTCTTAACTGAATTTAATTATATTCAACCACATTAAGTCGCTATGAAATTTCAGTTTTTCAACCTAAAGTCGCACACCGAAACTGAATATTATTTTTAGTAAGTTTAACCATGTGTTGATTGATATAGTGAAACAAATATTAACCTATCATTTTCCGATTTTATATTAACCAACAAATATTCATTTTAATTGGCTAGATTAAAAGAACGTATGATAAACAACATCGATCAATGAATAAAAATAAATAATAAAATCGAATCAAACTCAAAACATTAAAAATAACTTGTCTCGGCCCTATTGTGGCCTTAGTCTATAAAAGTCTACTTAATAAATTCAAACAAAAGTGAAAATTCATGTTTAAATTCATAGGAGAAAATATAATCAAGAAAGAATAAGAGGAATTCTCAATAATTTGACATGTTGAGGTCTTCTTCCTACTTTTGCCTTCTATATTCCTCCCTTTTGTTGTCTCCTACGTAGTCTTTGTCCACGTCTTCTGTTCTTATCTTCTCTTCTTCCTTCTTTGTCTCGCTTATGTTCACGCCTCTGCCCGGTCTTCTCTTGTTTTATTCTGTACGCCGTATTTTATCTTTTTTAATGAGTCTAATCCTCCAAATCTTTGAAGACAATGTCAAGTTCAAAAATTGTAGATAAGATTTTATTTTTAAAATATGAAGCTTCATCTTTATTAAGATATGCATATATTTTCTTCCAAAACTTCAATATTCTTAAGGTAATAAAATATTCTTATATTTTATTTCCCTTTTTTTTGGTATTTTGTTGCCTTTAAAGTATTGTACAATAATTTATCTCCCAAATTATGCATTTTTCATCTTTTATACAAATATAAAATTATTATAAAATTAATTCAGATAATCACATAATAACAGATAACAATTACAGATACGTAAAAATATTAAAAAATTAAATATCTAAAATCTTTTTGAGATTTGGATTTATCAGTCACCATTAGATTACTGATATTGGTTGATCGATGAGAACGTTCTGAAATAGAGTTGTGGTGATTATACTACGTGTCCTACGTGGTAACAAACAAACTAATTTGGGGATCCGTTAATTGAATCCAATGACAATTCAAATTAAGCCAAAAAAATCTAAATTTGATTTGATTTGATTGAACTATTAGTAATTCATTATATGATTTATTATTTAATAAAATAAATGAAGATTAGGGTCTGAAACTGTTTCTTATAGTGCAAATCGAAGATCCAATTCACAAAATTGATTTCGATAAGTTTTTGTTTGACACGATCTGATTTGATGTTGTTTGATCACATATTCACCTCATCTTTCATTGTTTTGATTAGGTTTTCAGGATCACCACAATGGCTTTTTTGCTATTTTGCCCACCCTTTGCAAGCCCAAAGATCTAAAGAGTGCTTCACAGTTCCATTTGTCAACCAAGTCTAACCCCTTCCACCGCTCAAGCTCTTTTCCTCGTAGGGAACTGTACAAATTTTCAAATTCCTCATTAGCCCGACATATATACATCTGTCCCGCCAATTTTCTTGCTGCTGTTGCCTGCCCATTTCGTTTCATCTACCATTCAATTATTTCTGAAGAAAATTGACACCCATTTCCATATGTCCGGCTATATCATCTCCCAGTATTTCAAGAAAGGAGCTGAAGTCGAGATCAGCAGCAACGACTCGGGATTTCGTGGCTCTTGGTACGCAGGCACTGTTGTGAGGCCGCCGCAAAATGACAAGAACAAGAAAGTGCTGGTGGAGTACAAGACTTTAATGAAAAGCGAATCGAGCACGAAACGGCTGAGGGAGGAGGTGGAGCTGGTGCAGCTGAGGCCGGCGTCTCCACCAGAGAAACGCCTTAAATTCAAGTTCAGCGAAGAGGTGGATGCATGGTATAGTGACGGGTGGTGGGAGGGGATTGTCACGGAATTGTTGGGGGATGACAAATATGCTGTGTTTTTCCGGGGCACCAAGGAGCAGTTGCATTTCAGGGCACGCGAGCTGAGGCTGCACCGCGAATGGGTGTACGGGAAGTGGGTTCCGCCACTGGTTCAACAAGCGGGCGATGATCAGCGACCGCGATGTAATCACGTACGTTTGGTTTTAAATTTTCGTCTTCAGATTTTGTTTGCTTATTATGATTTGATCCGAATTTGAGATTAAATAGAGTGAGTGTTGAATTCCAGAAATTTATGAGAGTAAAAGGTTGGGAAGACAAGTTGGGAATCGAAAATCAGAAGAAAGGGGGAGGAATGGAGTGTAAACTGAGAGGAGAGGAGAGGAGAGGAGAGGATAAACTTGGGAAAGAGAAGTGATTTGATGTTCAATCCCTGAAATGATACAATTATATAGGTAAAAAATGTAGCCTTACACACAAACTAGTATTAATGCAATTTCTGTAATATGCCAAGAACTGATTTTACTATCAATATTTTACGATTTTCGGTTTTAACACATCCTGATATGCATCGATTCCACCCCCTTTGAGACCACTTTGTCCTCTCAGGGTTGAACGTGGAATAAGTAGAATGGAATATGCCAGAACACTCCAAACCAGTAGTTTCTGACAGACGTATTGGCCGTTGTACTCATATTTGTTTCACTTGGCTAACACAGTTTGCATAAAGGGCAACATTGCTTTCTACTGAGTTTGAGCATGCATTTGTTACAATTGAGAATAATAAAATGTGATACAAAGGAAATAAGTCAACGAAGAATCATGAAGGAATTTATTCATTCTCAGTTGTAATTTGTAAGGCACCTTAACTTCTGTAAACTAAAGATAAAACAATCATATACATCATCCTTGACACCCGTTTTGTCCATCTTGTATGATCTCTGTTGCATGAATCTCTTAGACCCAACATTTTCTCTGGCTTGTCTCAAGTTCCTTGAGCTACAAGTCGAGGGATCTTTCTGCTATCACAAGAGTGAAAAATTTAGTAATTTGACCGGCATATATCTTGTGCATGCAACATCCAGCACCTTGCAATTCGCAGTGTCCAGTGCTGGAGATTTCTAGAATTCTAAAGGTAGTCAACGTGAAGGTTGTAGGCCAACTCTCTTAGCCTTCCAAGTTCCAATAGTTCAAGAATCACATGTTTGGTTATGCTCAAACAAGAAATCTTTTCATTGATTTTATAACATTAAATCACGAGCTCAAGTTTCTGGCGAAGCAATACTATAGTTAAAATAATTAAGGAGTAGATAAAACATTAATCCTCTCTCTTAGCTTTCCAGCAGCTCAAGAATCACTTGTTTCCTATTGAATGGGAGTTATGATCGAAATTGGAAAATAGAATGTGTGTTTTAATTGCCTTTTACTAGTAGAATATTTTGTTGACGTCACAAATCAAACTTGCTGGACGACAACTTATATTGTTGAGTCAATGGTCAATGTTTGTGCATTGTGTATTGGCATCACAAGAAATGACGGAAACCTGTCTATTGAGGGCTTCTATGGAAGAATGTCTTTTCCTCCAACTTACTAACTTATTAAAAAAAATATCTGAATAGATGGTCATTTTCAAAATTATAGTTTCAAGGCGCCTCCGAGTATATGTTTTTTCTTTTTTCCATTTTAGTACCAGATTTCTTTGTTTCCCGCTTGTTCTTACATTTCATAAAGTATAAACAAACTAACATAAAAATAAGGAAGCAGTATAAGATCAATATAGACATGGCTGCAATATTCGTAAGTCAAATACATTTGGGAATGTTATTTTTTTTTTAAAATAGTTTGATCAAGGTTATTTTGCTAAATATCCACCCCCACCCCCACCCCCACCCCCCAAGTTAAGAGCTCGTTATGTATGGAATTTAGTCTTATGTCCATTTTTTCATCAACTCCCTTCCCTAGTAAAAATTTCTTGAGAATTGGAGATTGTTCAAGTGTTGAGACTTAAATTGCAATAGCTTTTGACATTTAATATTCCATGCAATCAGAAACTGTTTGCTTTACCCATTTCTTTTTAATTATGAAAAAGAGAATTTGTTTTAGGATTTTATTCTCGTAGTGACTCTCAAAAGCAATGATTGTTAAGCTTTTTTTCTTTTGGGAAAGACCTGATACTTAAGTTTATGTCTCTCCCTTTCGATGCAGAATGATTCATTGCCAGCTGAAAATCTCAAACGTATTTTCAGCCCCAGAACACCTGTTGAAGTCCATAGCTGTGAGGAAGGTTTTGAAGGTGCTTGGTTTTCTGCAACAGTTGTCAAAGACTTGAATAATGAAAAGTATTTGATTGAGTATCAAACCATATACGATGATAAGGAAGATACAAAGCTCCTAAGAGAAGAGGTAGATAGTCGGCAGTTGAGGCCACGCCCACCCGATATTGGAATAGTTGACCGTTTTGAAGTCCATGAACAAGTTGAGGCTATGTATGATGGTGTTTGGTGGGTTGGTGTGATTTCCAAAGTTCGAAAAAACGGTAAATATTCCGTCTTCTTTAAGGCTGCTGATGAGATACTAAAATTCGAGCTCTCTGACCTGCGGGTGCATCAGGAATGGATCAATGGCAAATGGGTTATTGCTCCCAAGGTATAACTTTCTATCAAACATGGCTGATGTTTTTTTATGTCAGACCACATCTTTCTCTGTGGCAACTCGGACGAAAATATTTCACAGCTGTTGATTCTAGACCTATTTTGTTCTCTTCACCTAATAGTTTCTGACCTTCGTCCTTCTATGTCGACCGTATGGACATTGCATAATTGGGGCTAATTTGAATTCTAGTTAAAATTGGGGGGACCGGACCCTATCTTGTAATCTGAGTTCGTATTTTTTGTTGGGATATCAGGGAAATAAACGAGGTAACATTGCAGCGAAACATCATAAGTAATATAAAAAATGAATAAGATGGAACCAATATTTATAGTAGTTCACCCAATATTGGATTACGTCCACTTTAAACCTCTCAACGAGATCACTTCTTTATTGATAACAAAGAAGACAAGAGAATTGAGAATACAAAGTATTTCACTCAGAACACTCTGAATTTAACGCTCACTTTCTCTCCACTAATCATATTCATTCCAAGGATAAACACTCCCTAATAAATCTCACACTAAATCATTTATCTCATTTCCCGCAGTATCCAAGAATTATCACGACTTTTTATAGGCTTTTTTTTTGAGATCTTTATTATAAAACTTGTAACCGAGCTGGTCCTTGCTATAGCTTATAAAATGCACTTTCTTGTTTTGACATTCAACTTATGTGTTTCATCTTTTGGTATATGAACATAAGCAACATAACCAAATACCTGCAAATGATTATAGGAAACTTCTTTGCCTTGCCACACCTAGTCCGGGACATCATATGGGAGGAACACAAGATGAGCGATTAAATATATATGCAACAGCAACCACGGCCTCACCTCAAAATTCCTTAGTCAGCTTTGTATGTGAGAGCATGCTTCTGACTCTTTCTGCCAAAGTTTTATTCATCCTCTCAGCTAATCCGTTGAGTTACGGTGTTTTTAGTGGTGTCGTTTGATGTCTGATTCCGTTCCTTTTGCATATCTCATCAAAGGATTCAATGTATTCTCCTCCATATCTGTTCGAATACATTTGAGTTTTATGTATGTTTGTCGTTCAACCAAGTTTAGAAAATTGTTAAATGTTTTCGTTACTTTATTCTTGGTTTTGATTGTCCACATCTAAATTTTCTGAGAATGATCATCGATAAAAGTTACCCAACACTTCGCTGCTCTGAGCGACAATGACATCGGACCACATAGATCTGAGTGCACCAGATCTAGAATTTTATCGGCTCTACTAGGAGGTGAACTTTTGAATGATATCATGTTTTGTTTTCTGGCTAAGCATTTTGTTCATTGTTTCATATGAACCTACTTTACACTGGGCATAACTTGCTTGCTCACAAGGCGTGTAAGATTCTTTTCACTTATGTTGCCAAGACGTAGGTTCCAACTCTGTTGAGTTTTCTTCCCCTGCGTAGTTCACATCTTCAAAATGATTTTCATGAACTACATACAGCTTTGACATCTTTAATCCTTTTGCCACCACAAGTAATCCTCTTAAAACCTTACATACCCCATTTCGGAAGGTTGTGCAGAAACCTTTTTTATCGAGGCTTTCTACTGATATCAGACTCAGGCGCATACCTGGCACATGCCTGAAGTCTTTCAGGATCAGTGTAGAGCCATCTATGGTAGTCAAGCTCACATCTCCCTTTCCCACAACTCTGTATAATTTGTTATTCCCCATCCTCACCACACCAAAGTCAGCTTGTGTATAGGATGTAAAGCATTCTCTTCGAGATGTGATGTGGACTGTTGCTCCACTATTGATCACCCAACTAGGTACTTGAGTTGCCAAATTTACGGACTCTTGCTCTAGCTCATGAACAACATTGAATTCATCAATGACGTTTGTTTCCTCATCGTCGGTTTCTTGTTTGTTTTTATGTTATATGTTCGTTTTCTTCACAGCGATAACACTTTATGTTGGCATATCTCCCCGAGGACTTGTTTCTTCTTGGCTTTTGATTTGTGTTTTTCTTGATCTTGCTTCTCCCCCTTGACTCAGCAGCCAAAACATCTGACTGTGAGGTAGATGATCCTTGATATATCTGCCTCATCTCTTCATTCAAGATGCCACTCTTGATGATGTCAATACTCACGACTCCTCCTGGTGCTGTGTTCGTGAGTGCTATCTTCAGATTCTCCCAAGACTCTGGCAATGAAGTTAGCACAATCAGAGCTATCATCTCGTCATCAAGTTTTATGCTCATACTTGATAACTGCTCTACGAATCCTTGAATCTCATTCAGAAGATCTGCGACCAGAGTTCCTTCTTTATATCGAACCTGCACAAGCTTGCTCAAATATAACAATTTGTTGTTGCCACTTTTGGAGGCATATAGTGTCTCTAACTTCGTCCAAAGTGTACGAGCATGTGTCTCGTTACAAATATGATTATATACGTTGTCATTGACAAAATTGTTGGATGTACCCACAGACTTGTTTGTGCTCGAAGTTCCTTTCAACATCTGATTTATAATCTGGTTTAGATTCGCTGAACGCCGGTATGTGCATCTTGGTGACGAATAGAAGATCTTTCATCTTACTTTTCCAAAGTTGATAATTAGAGCCATTAAGGCTAATAATCTTGCTTTTGCTTACCTCCATCTTTTGTGACTGCTACTAACGAATTAATCTACCAATGAATTAATCGTTAAAGCCTGAACACAAAAGAATCACTTCCCTAATACTATCTAGAAACCCTTTTCTGATGTGGAAGTTCAGACTAAACTGCAACCACAGAGCATACGAGGACTTCTTATAGTATTTGAGAACCTCGCTCTGATACCAATTATTGGGATATCAGGGAAATAAACAGGATAGCATCGAAGCGGAACATCATAAGTGATATCAACAATGAATAAGATGAACACCACTATTTATAGTCTTTCACCCAAGATTGAGCTACGTTCACTTTAAACCTCTCAAGGAGATCACTTCTTTATTAATAACAAAGAAGACACGAGAATTGAGAATAAAAAGTATTTCACTCAGAACACTTTGATTTTAACACTCACTTTCTCTCCATCAATCTTATTCCTTCCAAGGATTAACACTCCTTAAGAAATCTCACACTAAATCATTTACCATCAATCTTATTCCTTCCAAGGATTAACACTCCTTAAGAAATCTCACACTAAATCATTTATCTCACTTATATACTTATGATTATAGATGAGAGGATTTGTATTTTGGTGTGATTTTGAAATGAAGAATAGATGAGTATTTATAGGTGAAATTTAGGGAAGAAAACAAAAAATTATACATCATTGCATACATAACCAAACAATTTTCGACTAACTCAATACTAGTGTTTATAATTCAAAATTATGTGTTTTAATTCAAATTTGACTTGCTTTGGATTCAAACTTGGCTTGATTACTTAACATTATTTTCTATCTAATAAGAGTATGTTTGGTATGAGTGATAAGCAAATGATAGATTGTTAAACCAATGTTTGTCTCATTTTTTATGGGTCTAATAAATCATGAAGCTCATGATAAAAAAAACTTTTTTGGGTGAAAAGACATCTCATTGTTTTGGGAGGATTGAGAATCTAATTCCTAAAATATAACATAAATTACTATTTTACCCACATGATTTTGAAAACATTGCTACTAATATCATTTTATATATCAAATTGTCATCAATGTTAGTTTAGGGTATTTTTGTTTCAACAAAAAAAAATGTAAAATCTATCATTCTCATTAAAATCTTACCAAACAAACCACTCTTCATCACTACACATTATATATCATTACCTTAAGTTTTGTCATCAATCCAATTAGTTATCTTATCTTACACATCAAAAATAGATGTTTATCCATATATATAACATTATCTGTTTCTTTGTTACTTAACTTTTTTTGCTGATGGTATAATAAATTGGCTTTCTTGTAGGTTCTAGAGTTGTAGCCATGCTCTCTCCCCTGTTGAAAAACAAACGACTCTTGGATGAAATGGTGTAATTCTATGTGTTTAGAACATATCCAATATTATTATGGGGTTGGAATTTTTTGGCTTGTGGCTTCAAAACAAGGTCTCTCTAACCATTTTGATTCTCTTCTTGATGCCTTAAATCTATTTGAAATTATTATTAATATTTACCGTAGCTCCCAAAAAAAAGTATATAGTTTTGAGAAATCGTTTAAGAGAGTATTGGCAAAGATAACGCATTTAGATAAATGATTATATTTATAAACAGTGAAGAAGTAGAAAGAGTTTTAAATTTTTTTTATAAATAATTTTTTTTTGGGTATATTAAAAGACATAAAGATCAAAATTTGACAACATAATTGACTGAAGTTATATAAAAAAAAAACAATCATACATGACCAAAATGGTTACTTCCCCAAAATAACATGCACTCTGTCATTCAAAAAATATTATTCTTAAAAAAAAGGATTATTCTTATTTTTGCTTCCTGCTAGTTTAATTCCATATATAAAGACCTAGCGGAAGTTATGAACTACTCAGTCAATAGATCTTGGAGGACTGGGCACTGTGCAATCTATTAGTACAAGACTGGAATCCATCCCAAGCCAAGATCGGAGGGCCAGGTCGGAGGGCCAGGCGTACGACGACTCTTTCACTTGGCTACGAAACTATGCCCCTCTTGAAAGAAAAAAGAGATTTTCAATTCTAAATCTTGTGCGATTAGAATATGTCTAAGTTTTACGTGGCTTAACAAACTTTACTAATTCAAGAATTTCTATGTCCAAATTATTCCTCCAAATGTTAATGTCTTAAATAAAACTTGTATACTTCACATATCAACATCCCCTGCTCACAATATCGTCTCTCTTAGCTTACAACCTTTTTATGAAATATCAAAATAATTGATAACTCTATGTGGAAATAAATAAACGATTGACCCCTCTATAATTTTTAAAAAGAAGCTCAAATAATCTCAATTTCACGATTTTAGATTTACGCGCTTTTAATACTTCGGAAAATGTATAATTCACTATATTTTATATGTTTAAATGTACAAAACTTGTCATCAAAACCATACAACAGTGTTTTTATAGTTCAAATTTAATAGTTTTTGCGACATGACACTATAAAATGACCAAAGAAGTAAAGTTAAAATACCACAATTCGAATAAAAAATAAAAAAAATAATGTGATTTATATTAATTTATACTGATTAAATTTTGAATTACGTGCATAAAAATGATGAAAAATTATTTTTTTACAATCATATTAATATTTTTATAGTGTCTAAGAGTATTTTTTTATATATAAAAAAAACATAAGGAATAAACGAACATTTATTTTGCATGGGAGATTATTATGCTTTCAGATTTCACAGAGGTGTTAGTTTTTCACAATTTACCGGATGCTTTACTCATCTGAGAATAGTTGTTTTAATTTAAAATTAATGAATCAATTATGAAAATTATAAATCTGACTGATTGAATATGTTTCTAGGGTAAAGATAAGTGACAAAATATACAAATAACACGCTTTCATGATCATCTAAACCATTCCGGATAGTTTATATTGTCACGTCCCGGGACGAGAGTTGGTTAACACTGGCGTTGCTCTCAAATTTACATTCGAAAACAACAAGCCTCAGAAGTACAAAATCAGAAACCAGTCCTTTATTCATAATATTGAATAATCATTGTCTGATACAAATTCAAATAATAATGTTTTACAGCGGAAATGTAAAACAAACCAGACATGACAATGTCTTACAGATGCAGCAGAAAAAAAACATAACTAAAATTGAAAATTAACAATCTTCTTCACCAGCCCCAGAACTGGATCTGCTCTTCTTCTTCTAACAATTCTTCCTCGTTCTTATCTGAAATGGTTTGGTGGGTGAGTGATATGGTCGTCACTCAGTAAGCGGGGGCGGTAATAACTCCCAGTTTTCAAAATCATTTTCAACAAAAACAGTAATACAAATATATACAGAAATTCTTATTTTCAGGACAGGAATCAATATTCAGAAATCGGTATTCAGAACAGGATTAAGAAATTTAACAAGTAAGCACTGAGTACGTTTGTGAATTTCATGGCTAAACTGATATCAGTCTCCTATATGTTCTCACCTCTAAGGGGTGAGGCCAGAAATCAGTAATCAGAATTCAGTAATGTTCAGAATATATATTCTACCATTAGTTCACTAAGTTTCAATGCTTCAAAAATCATATATATAAAACAGGAGTTATCAAACTGATTTCAAGCTATTTATACATAAGCCAACTTACCGTAATTTGCTAGAATTTCGGTTGAAGTCTACTGGAAATCTGGTTGCTCTCATTACTTGATTTTACAGCTTCGAAAAATGCGCTCTCTTAGTTCTAATTTCAAGTGATAACTCGAGATTTTGGTAAAAAAAAAATTCAGAGATTGAGGGTGCTATTTATAGGTCAAAATCTGACTGTTAGTCTTCCAATTAATGACCATAATCTGTCATTAACAATCTTTATTCAATGTTAAATGCTTCAGTTACAAGTCATGAGCAGAATCAGTAGCTATCTGCTGGAATTTCGCTACTGAACTCTTCTGCTGCTGGATCCTGTCTGCTGGAAAATATCATCTTCTGAAATATGAGTTGCTGTTGGAATTTTTAGCTTCTACCGGAATTTTCCATTGCTACTGAATATTGCTTAGCTTAGCTTCTGCTGGAATTTTTCATTGCTACTGAATATTGCTAGCAGCTGCTGGAAATTCAGGTTTTCACATATATCAACTGGTAATTAGGCCTAGCATTTATGACAAGATCTCAGGTTCGAAATCCAATTATAATAAATATCTTCCAGACATATGAGGTTAAATGTCCACAATTGAATACATCATATCACCATTGAGATATTACTCTAAGGTTGCGTTAACTTAATAAGATGTGATTATACGTGGATAAATGAGACTATTAAATTAATTTTATCAGATGTGAAATAATGATGATGAGCAATAACATGTTTACTTTGATCGATTTCTATGATTGAAATAATGATTAAGTGATGAGTTACAATTTTTCTCTTTACTATAATAAATAATCTTATTTTTAGTTTGTATTTGTAAAATTGAGATTATGATTTTTATTTAATATTGTAACTTATTATTAATTTACATATAAATTATTTTAATTTACCAAATTTTTTGGGTATAGATATTATCCATTGTTTAAAAAATAAAAATTAATAAATTGAGTAAAAAAAATTCCAAGAATAAGAATAAAATCAAATAAAATATATTAAATAATATATTAAATTATTGGATTTTTTATTTTATGTTTTATAATTTTTATAAATTAGCTTTTCTATACACTATTTTTTGGAAGTAAAGGGTATTAATGTATTTTTCCTTAGTTGAAAAGAGTATTAGTAAAAATATTATTAATCACACCTTTTGTTTGTCATAAATAATCAAATCTAAGGTTAGATTAGGCAAGTATGGTGAACTTTACGAGTTAGTACAAATCATAAAAAAGAAGTAAACATGAATTTAATAGGATAATTAACATAATCTTACGCTATCATAACAAGTAATGGTCTAAGGATATATATAATAATTAAAATTTGGCAGATGTCTATTTATTATTATTTTTCCTTTTCATTTTTACATATCTTACATGTTAGATCTCATAGTTTTGATAATAATACACAATAACTTATTATACTAAATCAAACTGTCTTTGCATGTAATATATGTATTCGACTGTTCTGATCAAGATTAAGAAGAAGTTGTTCAACCGATCTTAAGAAACAAAAGTGTGACACCCTGTCTTGAAACTAGGCCTCAAGAAATGCCACACTCCTTAATAATACCTCATAAGAGAATTATGTCTCTTTAGAAGTATCACAGCCAGTAATAAGAACTATCAAAGAACTTTATTAGCGGAAGCGAGACGTAAAATACTAGTAAATTACGATAAAGTTTTACATGTCCAAACAACATAGACGGTAAGAGGGATAATGACATAAACATTTCAAACAAACTGACTCATAGACTAAATGACTTATTATGCTTTCCAGCAATTTATTCCAGACAACAACTGGCTGATCATACATCGACATTTCTATCTTTATCCAAATCCTGGTTACCTGGCTCTGGAAATTACAATAGATAAAGAAAAATAGAGAGGTTAAGTCTTTAAGGACTTAGTAATAATTAAGTAAAGGTAAATATGATACTCAGATTTGAAAGAATATACAATAGACAAAATGTGGGGACCCGGACGCTAATTCATTCCTTAATCGTCGTTAGGAATAATTCCAACAATTATAATAAACAGGGTCTAAATTTTTTTTTTCCTTAAATTATACAGCGGAAACATAATGTAATAAATTCAAATTACATATTGAACATAACATACAATTATTGTAGGATCTACAATAATCCAACTAGGTTCAACTACAAGTCAGTGCTGAATCCTAAGTTGCTTCAAAGCCCGGATCTCCACGCTATCTAGTCCAGCCTCGTTCTCTTCTTGACCCTGATCCTAGCCCACCTGTTGCCATGCACACATACAAACAAGACAACAGCCGGATAACTCCGGTGAGATATAAATATCTCAGTATAAATCATGTATACATGCCATCATATAAACGATATAACAGCATATATCAAAAATCATATCATGTATCAAAATCATGATATCAATCCATAATAAGAATAAATCATATTCTATACATGTACCCTAATCCGGAACATAATTCAATATCAAGAATAAATCCTATTCTAAACATGTACCACTATCAGGAACATACTCAATATCAATAAATATAAATCAATATAATTGTCACTCAGGCTTGTGACTCCACGTTTTAGACTAGACTCAATCCTAGCCTAGGGATCCCGGTTTCCAGATGTGGTATTCCTATATCGACCATCAGTAATAGAAAAGACTCCAGTTCTATCCACGTCGATATAACCAAACATCCAGTGTCCTGACCTATCCGTCATGGACTGTGGTTCTATCACCAATATCCTGTCTTGTGACAGAGTGCAATGGGCCAGTGACGAGTCCTCACTATCCGGCCCTTCTGTCACAAGATGAAATGTCTACTACTAAGCATATCCGCCTAGGGCTCAAGACATACATTGTCTATAAATCCATAGACCAAACACATCAATCGTATTCAATTGCAAATAACCATGCAATAAAAGAAAGTATGTGATTTAGGGAAACTCGAGTCAAACCTCACTCGAGTTGTGCAATCCCAACTCCACATTAAATTTATACCTTTATCTCCTCGCTCAGAAGAAGAAGAAGAATTCCCGACTCTATCTCGGTCCATTCTCAATCTGGTAATAACAATACCGAACAGATATAATATCAATAAACAACTCAAGTCAATACCTGTTTTGATCAATACTCAAATCAACACATAAACTGATCAATGTCAAGTCAAGACACAATCTAATCCATATTGACGATCTCACGATATAATCAAAATCACTATCGAATCTGTTCAATATCAATCAACTGATGTTTCGATGGCATAACAATACAGTTTTAATAACCCCGTCAGTCCAAACATCACAGATATAATACCAGAACTCATAATCAATATCGATACCATTCAAAATCTCGATAACCATACATATCTGATATAAATTCTCAGTCAAATCGACTCCGAAAATCATAATAATTACATAATCAATTTGTTATTCAATCTGACTTCGATTCTATGATGTCTAACATGACAAGAACATCATATATGAATCCTATTCAATTCTGACAATAGTATAATTTCAGAACATATCAAAACGTAGCAAAACTTACGTCCAGTTATAGCCTACGTTGATAGGAACTCGGTATTGTACTCAGATTCAAAATCTGACGGACGGATTGAAATAAAAAGCGTAAGGATTTCCACAAAGCTTCTGCGACCCCTTTCTAAATCTGAGGGAATTTGACGTTGCTTATATATATATATATATACTTACACGTTGCATGAAAAAAAGAACGTGTCAACTTTTCCTCCATTTTGCTCGGCGCTCACCATGTATCATTGGCGCTCGGGCGGTCAAAAACTACCGCTCGGGCGCCACCTTCTCTGCCCGAAACACACCTTGTTGAGCTTTGGCGCTCGGGCGGTTACTTTCTACCGCTCGGACGCCAATTGTTCTGTCCAAAACTCATATCATTCATATTCTTTACCCAATCTAGTCTCGTAATAGCCCGTATATAATTATATCAATTCATAATCAATAACCATCTCAGATTACGATAATTATACTCAAATCATTTCAGATTACGGTAATCCAATCCTCGGGCCTTACATTTCTCCCTCTCTAAGATACGATTTCGTCCCCGAGATCATAAACGCTTAACTCATGTTATGCAGATAATCATATCATATCTTAAATCAAATACAAGAAGGAGACTTACAGAAATTACAATGATCTCATATCAATGAAATCACTCGTGATAGAATCAACCTCAGAACCATGGCTATACAACATCCGTATAGATCAATTAATACCTCATAACCATCAATATCCCAGTCAGAGATATACTTAATCTTCGGTTTCAAATACCAATAGTCATCGTCCGACATTGGCTTATTAATCTATGTATTCTGAGTTGTTTCCATTTCCATCTGAATCAGTTTCATTTTCTTTATCAGATTACTGATCTTAACAATTCTGCCCTCAAGCATCACTGTAATATCATTCCCATACGAAGGAAATTCACAGTTCTCATTGTACAATACCTCAACTAACGCTATTTCGATATTCATCTGATAGCTATTATCGTACAATAATTCACAAGTGACAACGAATCATGCCAACTAGTGCTATAATCCAGCAATACATTTCCTGGATATCCTCCAGTATCAGGATAGTTCACTCCGACTATCCGTCAATCTATAAATCATAGATGAAAAATCATGTCAAACACTCAGCCAAAAGTATAAAATCAAACGAAAATCACAGTCTGATAAAATCAACTCTGGCATTCAATACAATCTGACTTCATATTTCTGACATACCTCTCAGTCATGGGATCATATCTGCACGTCATCTTGTACAATATAACAGTGGCAGATTCGAGAAATCTGTCAATCATAATCACATCACCGCACAATCTTGTCAATATCTCAGTAGTGTCATCACACAATCCATAGAAATGTACTTCCATTTCTATTTAGAAATCAATAATCAAGATCAGTAATCTAAAAGTTGCTATCTGTCTGTCTTCATCTGTTAGCGATTTAGACATTTCAATACAAATTCTGACATAACTGATTTTCATCTGTTTAGTTCAAAACTGTCTATTCGAATTATCACACATTCCCTGTTACCAGAATAGTACTGAATCTACTACTGTGTGCATCTGACAATACCTGTCATTTCAAATTCGAATATCTGGCACATACAAATCAGTTAATAAAATAAGTTAAAGAAAATACCTACCTGGTATTCAGTTCTGACTATTAAAATCAAATTCTGGACAGTCTGATCAAACTTCTGAACTGCTTTAATCTTCAAAATCAGTTCTGACTCGACTGAACTGTATATAAGCTCACCGGTTCATAACAATCGGTATCAAACACGGATTCAGAATGATAACAATCTCAGATCAGAATCAGAATATCAATACGCAATACTGATCTAATAACTGCATAGAACGCAATTTCTGAACCTCTGCCATATTCAATATCGTTTTCAGCCACTGATCATGGTCTCACTGTGCTATCATCAGTCAGTATACTGTCTTCAGATATCATAGACTCTGAATACAATCTGTTACAATCGAGATTCATATCCGAACAATTCTGTATACAACAATCTCAGTTATCAGAATATTCAATATAAATATCAACTGTTTGATTCAATCAATCATATGCTGCGAATATATCAAAATGTCATAGATAAACCGAGCATAAAATCATCAGAACACTTCCGAGCACATGATTTATCAACCCATGAATGGAACTGAAGTACTTTACAGAGAAACATATAATCAGATGTAACTCTAACTTTCAGGCAATAAATCTTTCAACTGATATCTCAATCCTTTCAATTCAATCAATATCCGTTTATAAGAAATTCAAAAATGAAACCAATACCTGGAATCACATCAAGGCTGAAGTCACTCTCCCTGATACAGGACCAACCTGAAATCTCATCTGCCAGACTATAGCAAACTTCCTGCTACTAGTAACTCAATCTTGATAAGCTCATCTTTAGTCATCAACTGAATACATAAGGAATTACTCCATTCCTTTCGATAATCATCGAATCTTATATAATACGGATTTCAAGGAATTCAAAATCGAGAATCCCTACCGTATATCATTCATTCTTTGGCCATTTCAGGTCCAAATTTTACCATTTTCTGGCAAGACTCTATAATAGCTCTGTACTTGCTCGATATATCAATATTAATCAT
Source organism: Primulina eburnea (assembly GCF_022965805.1). Lineage (NCBI taxonomy): Eukaryota > Viridiplantae > Streptophyta > Magnoliopsida > Lamiales > Gesneriaceae > Primulina > Primulina eburnea. The sequence continues at coordinate 4,954,806 of NC_133115.1, forward strand.
GCAGTCATCATCAGACAATACCAGTACAAGCTAGTCTAATTCAATCTTATTCTCAACTTACTGCAGTATATGATATATCACAGAATATCACTAATATCAATTCTTTTCCCCAAAAGGTATAAAGGTCAATACTACAGTAACACAGACCCAACATGTACAACATATATCAATGCAACTCAGTCAAAGATAATCACAAGGAATGCATTAGTATACATCAATACATATGCAACATAATCATAAAAGACCAGTACCTGTCACTGTATCATCAAGTGTGTCTTGGGTCTGTTTTTCGATCACTACCCCCAGATGATCCTGCTCCCTGAAATCTTCGGGCACCTTTCTGGGGACAGGCTCTAGCAAAGTGTCCTTGCTGTTTACAGAGGTTGCACCGACCAGTCACTCCGTGGCATAGCTCCGGGGAATGTCTCCCACCGCAATTCCTACAATAAACTCCAGTATAATTCGGACTAGAGCCACTGGAGCTAGATGAACCGCTCCCAAACTTCTTGAATTGCTTCTTTTGAACTTTCAACATCTCTTTCTTTCCACCACTGCTACCTGCCAATCTCGATTCTGGAAGGCAGTTGTTGTGATATCGATTTTGGAAGAACATATGAAGCTTCCTTTTGTCTCATTTAGAACGGTTTCCGCTCTTCTGGCTCGATTCAGAGTATCAGTAAAATTACTCGGTTGTTTCACAATTACCAAGGTGCGTATTTCTGGATTCAAGCCCTTGATAAACTGATCAGCTACAGCTGTATCATTTCTAGCCACTTGCGGACCAGATTTTAACAAGGTGAAGAAATGGGCCAAATATTCATCAATCTTCAATGGACCCTGCCTCAAGTTTGCAAATTCTGCACTTTTGTCCTCTCGATATGATAGAGGTACAAACCTTTGATAAAATTCAACTTTGAAAAGTTTCCACGTAATCGTGAAACCACGCTGTGCTATGGCTTCCCGGGTTATCAGCCACCAACTCCTAGCGACTTCCCGTAGTTGATTCCCAACCAATTTAATTCTGCACTAATCTGTGAATCCCAGAAATTCAAACAAAATTTCAATCTCCTCCAGCCAAGTCTCACAATCAGCTGGTGCCTCAACACCCCTCAAAATCGGTGGTTGAAACGACTGAAACCTTATCATCTGTGTTTCCATCAGAGTTTCAGACACATCCCTCTGATCATACGATGTACTACCCCTTTCTGGAATCCTTCTAGGAGGAATATCTGATAATCACAGACGTTAGTAGTAACAAGAGACAAATCCGTCTCAATCCCAATCCTGGTCAGCTTACCTCTGATCAAGAATTGGTTCGGATCCAGTTTCAAATAATACATATTACCAAATCAACTCAGATATTCAGGTAACATGTATCTTTCTAAACAGTAAAACATACTGAAATCATAGCATATACAATGTAGTTTCAACATTATATTCAATCATATGCCATATAAGTCCAGGCAGTAAAACATAATATCATGCTAGCATACACAATGTAATTCCACATTATAATCAATCACATGCTAGCAATCACATGCAAGGAAAGAAAACTCATTCTACCCCGCTCACTCTCCTCTATCTCAGTGCTAAGGAACCTATAGTTCAAGGACCTACTGCTCTGATACCACCTGTTGTGGGGACCCGGACGCTAATTCATTCCTTAATCGTCGTTAGGAATAATTCCAACAATTATAATAAACAGGGTCTAATTTTTTTTTTTCCTTAAATTATACAGCGGAAACATAATGTAAATAAATTCAAATTACATATTGAACATAACATACAATTATTGTAGGATCTACAATAATCCAACTAGGTTCAACTACAAGTCAGTGCTGAATCCTAAGTTGCTTCAAAGCCCGGATCTCCACGCTATCTAGTCCAGTCTCGTTCTCTTCTTGACCCTGATCCTAGCCCACCTGTTGCCATGCACACATACAAACAAGACAACAGCCGGATAACTCCGGTGAGATATAAATATCCCAGTATAAATCATGTATACATGCCATCATATAAACGATATAAAAGCATATATCAAAAATCATATCATGTATCAAAATCATGATATCAATCCATAATAAGAATAAATCATATTCTATACATGTACCCTAATCCGGAACATAATTCAATATCAAGAATAAATCCTATTCTAAACATGTACCACTATCAGGAACATACTCAATATCAATAAATATAAATCAATATAATTGTCACTCAGGCTTGTGACTCCACGTTTTAGACTAGACTCAATCTTAGCCTAGGGATCCCGGTTTCCAGATGTGGTATTCCTATATCGACCAACAGTAATAGAAAAGACTCCAGTTCTATCCACGTCGATATAACCAAACATCCAGTGTTCTGACCTATCCGTCATGGACTGTGGTTCTATCACCAATATCCTGTCCTGTGACAAAGTGCAATGGGCCAGTGACGAGTCCTCACTATCCGGCCCTTCTGTCACAAGATGAAATGTCTACAACTAAGCATATCCGCCTAGGGCTCAAGACATACATTGTCTATAAATCCATAGACCAAACACATCAACCGTATTCAATTGCAAATAACCATGCAATAAAAGAAAGTATGTGATTTAGGGAAACTCGAGTCAAACCTCACTCGAGTTGTGCAATCCCAACTCAACATTAATTTATACCTTTATCTCCTCGCTCAGAAGAAGAAGAAGAATTCTCGACTCTATCTCGGTCCATTCTCAATCTGGTAATAACAATACCGAACAGATATAATATCAATAAACAACTCAAGTCAATACCTGTTCTGATCAATACTCAAATCAACACATAAACTGATCAATGTCAAGTCAAGACACAATCTAATCCATATTGACGATATCACGATATAATCAAAATCACTATCGAATCTGTTCAATATCAATCAACTGATGTTTCGACGGACATAACAATACAGTCTTAATAACCCCGTCAGTCCAAACATCACAGATATAATACCAGAACTCATAATCAATATCGATACCAGTCAAAATCTCGATAACCATACATATCTGATATAAATTCTCAGTCAAATCGACTCCGAAAATCATAATAATTACATAATCAATTTGTTCTTCAATCTGACTTCGATTCTATGATGTCTAACATGACAAGAACATCATATATGAATCCTATTCAATTCTGACAATAGTATAATTTCAGAACATATCAAAACGTAGCAAAACTTACGTCCAGTTATAGCCTACGTTGATAGGAACTCGGTACTGTACTCAGATTCAAAATCTGACGGACGGATTGAAATAAAAAGGCGTAAGGATTTCCACAAAGCTTCTGCGACCCCTTTCTATATATATATATACTTACACGTTGCATGAAAAAAAGAACGTGTCAACTTTTCCTCCATTTTGCTCGGCGCTCACCATGTATCATTGGCGCTCGGGCGGTCAAAAACTACCGCCCGGGCGCCACCTTCTCTGCCCGAAACACACCTTGTTGAGCTTTGGCGCTCGGGCGGTTACTTTCTACCGCTCGGGCGCCAATTGTTCTGTCCAAAACTCATATCATTCATATTCTTTACCCAATCTAGTCTCGTAATAGCCCGTATATAATTATATCAATTCATAATCAATAACCATCTCAGATTACGATAATTATACTCAAATCAGTTAGATTACGGTAATCCAATCCTCGGGCCTTACACAAAAGAATCAACATTTGGTTATATGAGTACACCAAAATAATGGTAGTAAAGAATAACGAGCCAAGTGAACTAATATACCCGGACCAAAGTCACGTTGTTCAATGGACTCAATCTCCAGACCAAAGTCCGTTGTCCAAGGCTCTGTTTTGGTCAATCACCTTATCATTCAGTCATTCATTCATTTATTCGATGATTAACCAAAACCTCATTCAGTAGAAGCTTGATAAGAATCAAATTTAGTATGATGATATTACACTGAGAATGTTACAATGAAGCATTCACTCATTTCAGAAAGGTAGTACCGGCATGAATAAGGAGTCAGTAAGATAAAAAAAAAGGACATTCAGGATGGGGCATAATTCATATGCATCAACGCGATTCAAAGATACAAAATTTATGCATATGCGTAAGAAATCAATAATCCGTAGTGAATATCGTTAAAGAATATAAATCATATCATAGTTTCCAGGCCAAATGCCAAAGGATATATAGGAAGAACGATAAAGAATTTCCTCACCTTGAGACATACTATAGATGAGAGTGAGAGTTCCAAGTTCAAGTCAATCCTATTGACCAATGTGATTATCATTAGTATAGTAAACACTTTTTGATATAGATTATCCATAAATAATAAAGAATCTAACTTTATAAAATTTATTTATTGACTAATAGTTCATAAAAATTATTTTATTTATTTATTTAATTATTTTCTAATAGTCAAAACTATCTTTAAAATTTACAATAATTAATATTTGACTCCAAAAATTACAATATTTCCTATAACAACTCTAATTATAATATTAATTGAAAAATTCAAAATAGGTAATATTTTGAAGTTATTTAGTCATTAATCGATATATATATAACATCTAATATATAACTCACAAAAATCATAATAATTAACTTGTGAGTCGAAAAATTATAAAACTTCATAGCTACTTCTAATGATATATTTTTCAGGTATTGAAGGCTATGAACATTTATACAAAGATTTATATGATCATATAGATAGTATATCATATCCGAAAATCATAGTATTTTTCTTTAAAAATTCACAGTAAATGCAATACTCATCCGAAAATTACGAAACTTGTACAGTAGCCTAGAATAATATAGAGTATGCTTCGGAAAATAAATTTTTCATTTTTCGCCGGTGCGTGTGGTACATGCGCCGGTTCCGGCGGCGCGTGGCCGGCTTCCGGCGACCATGCGCGGCCACAATTTTTCCAGTAACCGTAAAATTTGATTTCCTACAACTCTTATGTTATATGTTTTCCGAAATTCCTAGCCGAAACGTACCAGAAAAGGAAAGACTAGTAAAACTCACACCCCGACTTCGGCTGCCGGAAAACACTATTTCCGAGGCCAATTCCGGGAAACCAAAGACATGAATGAGAAGTATGACATACAATGAACAACTTTCGTATTTAAACTAAGGTGAAATACGGTCATAAAAGGTACGGAAATTGGGAGTGAAAACAGTACCTGAAAAGTGAGTTTTCCGGCCCTATTCCCTTCCCGGGCAGTAGCGATTTCTGAATTTTAACGAAAAATCGGGTGATGATTTTTCGACACATCCTTTTGTGGTATATTTCTGGGTAAGTTGAGAGTGTTGTGGAATTTTTATAGAATTTTTGGAAGGGTTTTGGATATATAAAGATATTTTTGACCCCTTTTTTCTACTTTTTGAGCTATAAACTCTCACCACTCCACCCTATACTAGACCCACTCTTTACACTCGAAAATTCAGGCTGAAAACTCTTGAAATTCCTGAAGTGAAGGGTTCATTTTATAGGCAATGATCAAGCCTTTATCTCCAATCTATGATGAACAAATCTTGATTACCGGTTGGGCAAGAAGGGAGGTGGTGTGTTGGTTAAGCAACTATGATGATGGTATGTAGGTATGTATGTATGTGTGAATGTGTATAAATAATATATTAGTTGTTTCATTCATTTTTATATATATTTAAAATATAATAATTAATGAAATTTAGTAATTATAATATATGCAAATACCTTTTAAGTTAAAATGGGGTGCTACAATCTTCCCACCTTCAAGGAATCTGGTCTCCAGATTCGAATAGCTCTGGGTATTGTTGTCTAATATCATCTTCTTTCTCCCATGTGGCTTCCTCAATGTTTTGGTTCCTCCAGAGTACTTTGACGAGTTGAACTTGTCTATTGCGAAGTTCTTTGATTCTCTGGTCAAGTATTCGAACAGGTTGTTCCTCGTATGTCAAATCTCCTTCTAGGGTTAAATGTGCAGGGTCCTCTAGTTAGTGAAGCATTTTCTTAATTGGGATACATGAAACACGTTATGTATTCCAGATAGTGTCTTAGGTAGCTGGAGTTGGTAGGCTGCAGGTCCTATTCTTTTCAGAATTTCAAAGGGACCTACGAATCGAGGTTGTAACTTTCCCTTTTTTCCTGCCCTTCGGATTCCTTTCCTGGGAGATATTTTGAGGAGTACTTGATCTCCCACAGCAAATACTAAGTCCTTTCTTCTTTTGTCGGCATAGCTCTTTTGTCGACTTTGAGCTGATTGTATCCTTTGCTTGATGACTTGTACTTTATCAATTGCCTCTTGTATAATATCTGGTGCTATGGAACGAGTTTTCCCATCTTTGGTGCACCGCCATTCTTCAAGATCCCAGTTCAGAGGGGAACGACATTTTCTTCCATATAAAGCTTCATAAGGAGCCATTTGAATTGTAGCCTGGTAGCTATTATTATATGCAAATTCTATAAGGGGTAGATGATTTCCCAGCTGTCTCCAAAATCTAAAACACAGGTACGGAGCATATCTTCCAAGGTCTGGATAGTTCTTTCAGATTGTCCGTCTGTCTCAGGGTGCGATGATGTGCTGAAATTCAACTTTGTCCCAAGGCATTCCTGAAGGTTCTTCCACAATCTGGAGGTAAATTTTGGATCTCGGTCTGAAACAATTGTTGAGGGTATCCCATGCAAACGAATGATTTCTTTTTGGTAGAGACCAGCAAGTTTTTCCACTCCATATTTACTACTCACTGGAATGAAGTGTGCGGATTTTGTTAAACGGTCCACCACAACCCAGATGCTATCAAAGCCTCCTTTCATAAGAGGTAACCCCAACACAAAATCCATGGTTACATGATCCCATTTCCACTCAGGAATGGGGAGAGGTTGTAAAAGTCCTGATGGTCTTTGATGTTCTGCCTTCACCATTTGACATGTAAGGCATTTCTTTACGAAATCTGCAACATCTCGTTTCATGCCTTTCCACCAAAAGTTTTGTTTTAAGTCTTGGTACATTTTGGCTCCTCCAGGATGGTTGGTAAATCGAGATCTATGAGCTTCTTCCAAAACTTCCTATTTTAATGAAACGGGTACACAAATTCGTTTACGATAGCAAAATATACCCTGAGGGTTGGTGGTGAAATCAGAATCTTGCCCTTCTTTGGTCTCTTTCAGCTTAATTACATCGGGATCAATATCCTGACTTTGCTTGATTTTGGAGTTGAATTCTGGTTCGACTCTTAGTCCTGCTAAATGACCACGTGAAAGTATGTGTAACAAGTTTTTTGACTTGACTTGGTTAGTTTCTCTTCCTCTAAGATGGGCTATACTGGCTCTACTCAAAGCATCTGCCACCACGTTAGCCTTCCCTGGATGGTATAGTATAGAGCAATCATAATCTTCTAGGAATTCCATCCACCGACGTTGCCTCATATTTAACTCCTTTTGAGTAAATAAATAATTCAAACTCTTGTGGTCAGTATAAATGTCAAAGGTTGCACCGTATAAATAATGCCGCCATTTTGCTAGGGCAAATACTATTGCTCCCAACTCCAAATCATGAGTCGGATAGTTATTCTCATGAATCTTTAACTGTAATAGCCGATCGTTCATTTCTTTTATTTTAGATCATGGTATTTTATGGCGATGGTTTATGGCTTTATGTTATGATATGAATGGTAATGAATGTCAAGAATGGAAATTTATGGTTTTTAGTATTGTTGTTATAGTTGTTGTGTGAGTTTTATTGTAATGCGATATAATTCATGGTAAATGGTATGTTGAGTCGATTGGTTTGAGGCTAATGGGAATGGTTAGATAAGTCTTAGAGGTGTAACTTTCATGTTGAGTGTATTGCTTTATTATGATGAGAAGTGGTGTTGAAGTTCTATTTTAGTTGTTAGTTGGTATTTGGGCCGAAGGTACACCGCACCCGCGGTATTTGTAGCACCGCACCCGCGGTCAAGTACATTCAGGATTTTGGTGGAAGGCCGTGGCTTCACCGCACCCGCGGTATTTGTTGGCAGCGCATCCGCGGTCAGGCAGCGCAACCGCGGTCTCTTTTGGAGCGCACCCGCGGTCGACAGTTTTGGATTGTTGGTTGACGCGCCGAAGACATAGCGCACCCGCGGTAGACATGGTACCGCACCCGCGGTCTGTGAACAGTAAAAACGTGTTTTTGGGTTTTAAGTGTTTAAATGCAAGAGTTGGCTTCATTTCTCTCATCTCCTCTCCACTCTTCTCGATTTTCTCTCCTAGAAAGCTAGGTTTCTCATTTTCTTCTTTGGAAACCGTTGATTCAAGCTTGTGATTGGATATTTGAAGTGAGAAGAAGATTATTTTGGGTTCTAGGAGCTAAGGTAAGTGATTTGTGTACTTGTGCTTGAATTATTGAAGATGGTGGAATTAGGGATTGATACTTGTGTTGAGTTTATGGGTTTATTGATATGGTTAGTTGATTATTGAGATGTTAATGGTTCAATATATGGTTATTGTTGTAGGAATTCCTCAAGGACTAGACAAGAACTTGTGTATTGGGTTGTAAGTAGACTTTTCCTTTGAATGTATCTCATGAACTATGTATATGGTAAATGGTGTTTTAAATGATGTTAGCTCCTTTAAATCATTGATTATATATATGATATGTATTGATATGTTCAAAAGGAATTGTAATTGGAGCCAAATGGCAAGGTAAAGGAGCTAAGGTTTTAACACGCACATCACGTGTTTGATTAAATAATTAAATGAATGTTTTTATGGCTTGATGGTTATATGGTATTGTGGTGTTACCTATGGTAATTCTAAACCCACTTGACGGAAGTTGATCAACATAATGACATGTATTGTGACTGATTTTGACTGAGACGTACATGTGTACCATTGACTGATGACCTATCAATGCCATACAAATGAAAAGAAATGAATTGTTCTATAGATGCCATCTTATAATTGTTATTTATTAATTTCATTGATTGATGGCATTTCACGGTAAAGAAATGATATGGATTCTTTCATGACACTACGATATATGTACTTGTTATTTAAAGGTCTACTTGCTGAGTTTTATAACTCATTTCAGTTATGTTCATGAGATGCAGATGCAGGTAAACGGAATTGATACGACGTGGTGTCAAGACAGAAGAAGAAAATGTGCCAAGCTTGGAGGAAGGATGATGAAAGTATTTTATTTTGAATCGTTTGGGATGTAAAACAATTGGTATATTTTGGGAGTGTAACTTGACTCAATATTTTGGTGATCAAAGGTTCTACTTTTGTATATGTATATGATTGTGTTTAGTTGTGAAATTTTATGGCGTATTGATTTTATTTCTTGAGGTAGGTTAGTAATTCTTTTTATGGGGTAACTTTGTCAAATTTTTTTAAAGTTCATATTTCCTCCAAGTCTTTTTTTTAAGGTTTCCGCATTATAGAGTCTATTTCTTTTAAAACGGGTCAAGGTGTCACATTTAGTGGTATCAAAGCCATGGTTCTCGGACCAATGGATTGGCACATGACTTCTTCTGTTTGCGACACTTCGGTATGTATACTTCTGTATCTCATTGATGTAATGATATGATGATATGTATTTCTTAAGGTATATATATATGATTTCAAATGATTTTAAACTGAGATGCAATGTAGGAGATGCCACCTAAGAGGAAAGCTGTAGAGGAAGAAGATAGTTCTTCATCTCGAGTTGTTGATGAGTTTAGTACGTTACTCAAGGAACAAGCTAAAGTTCATGGAGAACAGATTCAGCAGTTATTGAGATTGCAGAACCCAGTTCAAGGGAGAGGTAGAGGCCTTGTGAGGCAGGAGCCCAGTTCAGAGGGAGCATATGACAGATTTAAAAGAATGAATCCACCTGAGTTCGTGGGTGGTGCGGATCCTCTTGCAGCGATGGAATGGGTTAAAGCTATTGAAGCAATCTTTGACTATCTACACTTTGAAGATAATGATCGAGTTAGTTGTGCAGTGTTTCTTCTGACCAAGACTGCGCGCATTTGGTGGGAGGCTACGAAGGTAACTGTCAATGTTCAAACCCTTAAATGGAATGAGTTCAAGAAGCTATTTTATGACAAATATTTCTCCACGGATGTCAAGACTCGGAAAGTGAAGGAGTTCTTGGAACTAAGCCAGGGCAACTTGAATGTTAATGATTATATTTTGAAGTTTGAAGAAGGTTGCTTGTTTGTTCCTTTCAATGCTTCGAATGACAAAGATCGAGGGGAACACTTCATGAGAGGCTTGAGAGCCGAGATCAGGAGGGATGTCAGAATGTCTAAGGCTGCAACGTACAAGGAGATCGTGGAGAAAGCTCTTTTAGCGGAACAGGATGAGAAAGAAATTGAGAAGGAAAGACAATTGAGGAGACAAAGCTTCAATCAAAAGAATCAAGCTTCGAGTCAGAGTTTTAAAGGGGGATACAAAGGCAAAGGAAAAGAAGAACATCGAGGTAAAGCTCCTGCACTTCAGTCTGAGACGATTAGGCCTTTATGTCCCAAATGCAACAAGCCGCACAAGGGTGAATGTCTTGTAGGGAGCAACAAATGTTACAGATGTGGAGGTGCAGGTCACATTGCCATCAATTGCACCCAATCTTCAGGCCGAGGACGAGTCCAAGGGCGCATTTTCTCTTTGACCAAGGAGGGTGTTAATCCTGATACGTCAGTTATATCAGGTAATATTCTGATTTCAGGCCATGTAGCTCTTACTTTGATTGATACTGGAGCTACACATTCTTTTATGTCCGAAATTTTCATGAGATCTTTGGGTATTGCACCTATATTTGAACCTCTCCAGTTTACTATTATGCTTCCGTCGGGAGATGTGATTTGCCCAACGAGTGTGATTAGAGCTTGTCTTATTCAAGTGAATGAGAGAATTTTGTTTGCTGATCTTATTGTCATTCCTATGATTGAGTTTGATGTGATTTTGGGTATGGATTGGCTATCATCGTATCGTGCAGTGATAGATTGTGTTGAGAAGACGGTGCGATTTCCAACAGAAGAAGGTGACAACAATGTCTTCAAGGGTTCAGGTACTTCGCTTGGCACTTCTTTTATTTCTTGCTTGAAGGTGAATAAGATGTTGGTTAAGGGGTGTCAGGGATTTCTGGCGTCAGTAATGGATGTGAGTAAGGAATATAATTTGAATGTGAATGATATTGAAGTTGTTCGAGAGTATTCGGATGTCTTTGCCGATGATGTGCCGGGATTGCCACCCGATAGAGAAGTCGAGTTTGTCATTGATGTTGTACCTGGTACTGCTCCTATTTCTAAAGTCCCTTTATCGAATGGCACCGACTGAAATGAAAGAGTTAAAGAACCAATTGCAAGAACTGTTAGATAAGGGCTTTATTCGACCGAGTTCTTCACTTTGGGGAGCACCCGTATTGTTTGTGAAAAAGAAAGATGGGTCACTACGTTTGTGTATTGACTACCGAGAGATCAACAAAGTTACAATTAAGAACAAGTATCCTTTGCCCCGAATTGATGATCTTTTTGACCAGTTGCAAGGGGCAACAGTATTTTCCAAGATTGATTTGCGGTCGGGTTATCACCAATTGAAAGTGAAGGAAGATGACATACCTAAGACTACTTTTCGAACTAGGTATGGTCATTATGAATTTTTGGTTATGTCTTTCGGGTTAACGAATGCACCGTCAGTTTTTATGGATCTTATGAATCGAGTCTTCAAGCCTTATTTGGACAGTTTTGTCATTGTATTTATTGATGATATTTTGGTTTATTCGAAGACTCAAGAACTCCATCGAGAACATTTAAGAACTATGCTGCAGCAATGGAGGGATAACCAATTATATGCCAAGTTAAAGAAGTGCGAGTTTTGGTTGGACCAAGTGACTTTTCTAGGCCATATCATTTCTAAAGATGGGATTACCGTGGATCCAACAAAGATAGAATCAGTGAAGAAGTGGCCTATTCATATGACAGTGGCTGAGGTAAGAAGTTTTCTTGGTTTAGCAGGTTACTATCGTCGTTTTATCGCTGATTTCTCAAAGATAGCCCTGCCATTGACCTCGTTGACGAGAAAGACAACTAAGTTTGAATGGACTAATGAATGTCAGCAAGCATTCCAAATGTTGAAGGATAAATTGACATCGGCTCCAGTGTTGTCACTTCCTGAAGGAGTTGAGGACTTTGTGGTATTCACTGATGCTTCTAAGAAGGGACTTGGTGCTGTATTGATGCAGCGTGGTAAGGTAATTGCTTATGCTTCCCGTCAGCTGAAGGATTATGAAAAAAATTATCCGACTCACGATCTTGAGTTGGCAGCTGTGGTATTCGCTTTGAAGATCTGGCGACATTATTTGTATAGAGTAAAGTGTGAGATTTTCTCAGATAATAAAAGTCTTAAATATCTGATTACTCAGAAGGAATTGAACATGCGTAAGAGGAGATGGTTGGAACTTGTTAAAGATTATAATTGCACTATCAGTTACCATCCTGGAAAAGCGAATGTAGTTGCAGATGCACTGAGTCGGAAGTCAGGAGTTGTGTTGAGTTCTATGATTCAAAAACCTTTGTTGTTGGACTTACAAAGGAATGAGATCGCCTTGGTCGAGAAAGGTACGATAGCTCGACTTTCAGCTTTGGTGATTCGCCCTACTTTGAATGACAGAATTAAAGTTGGACAACAACATGATAAGCAATTGTTGGAAATGAGATCTAAGGCTGAGTTGAAAGGGAATTCTGAGTTTGGTTTTAGCAGTGATGGGTTGATGACCTTCAGAGGTAGAATATGTGTTCCTATCGGTGATGATATTCGACGAGATATTTTGATTGAGGCGCATACCGCACCATATTCGATTCATCCAGGTAATACCAAGATGTACCAAGATCTTCGTCGATTTTTCTTGTGGCCAGGTATGAAGAAGGATATTGCGTTGTTTATTTCTGAATGCCTAACATGTCAGCAGGTTAAAATTGAGCATCAAAGACCTGCAGGATTGTTGCAGTCATTGCCGATACCTCAGTGGAAATGGGAGCAAATCACAATGGACTTTGTTGTCGGACTTCCAAAGACGCAGAAAGCTTATAATTCGATTTGGGTCATTGTTGATCGTTTGACCAAGTCATCGCATTTTCTTCCTGTCAAGACTACTTATTCGATGAATCAATATGCTGATGCCTATGTTCAAGAGATTGTTAGACTTCACGGGATACTAGTGTCAATTGTTTCTGATCGTGATCCAAGGTTTACATCTGAGTTCTGGAAGAGTTTGCATAGAGCTTTGGGTACCAAGTTGGCCTTCAGCACAGCTTATCATCCTCAGAGTGACAGACAATCAGAACGAGTTATTCAGATTCTTGAGGACATGTTAAGAGCTTGCATTATTGATTTTCCTAGAAGTTGGGACTTGAAGCTGCCTCTTGTGGAATTCACGTATAATAACAGCTATCAATCTTCGATTGGCATGGCACACTATGAAGCTTTGGATGGGAGAAAGTGTCGATCACCTTTGTTTTGGGATGAAGTAGGTGAAAAGAAGATGTTAGGATCAGAGTTGGTTCAACAAATGGTTGATGTTGTAGCATTGATTCGAGAGAGGATGAAAATTGCTCAGTCTCTACAGAAAAGTTATGCAGATGTTCGAAGAAGGCCTTTGGAGTTCGAAGTAGGTGATCACGTGTTTGTTAAGATAGCTCCTCTCAAGGGAGTTATGAGATTTGGAAAGAAGGGGAAGTTGAGTCCTCGTTTTATTGGGCCTTTCGAGATTCTTGACAGAGTTGGTGAGCGAGCTTATCGGTTGGCTTTGCCTCCGGATTTGGATAGGGTGCATAATGTATTTCATGTTTCCATGCTTCGTAAGTATGTATCGAATCCAATTCATGTACTTCGTCACGAACCATTAGACCTAATGCCAAATTTGAGTTATCATGAACGGCCGGTTCAAATATTAGATCGAAAGGTTAAAGTGCTTAGAAACAAAGAAATTGGGATCGTGAAGGTGTTATGGAGTAATCATATCATCGAAGAAGCAACATGGGAACTCGAGGAAGAGATGAAGAAACGGTATCCTGACTTTTTTACGTCGTGAGGTAAATTTCGGGGACGAAATTTTATAAGGGGAGGAGAATTGTAATAGCCGATTGTTCATTTCTTTTATTTTAGATCATGGTATTTTATGGCGATGGTTTATGGCTTTATGTTATGATATGAATGGTAATGAATGTCAAGAATGGAAATTTATGGTTTTTAGTATTGTTGTTATAGTTGTTGTGTGAGTTTTATTGTAGCGTTGATGCGATATAATTCATGGTAAATGGTATGTTGAGTCGATTGGTTTGAGGCTAATGGGAATGGTTAGATAAGTCTTAGAGGTGTAACTTTCATGTTGAGTGTATTGCTTTATTATGATGAGAAGTGGTGTTGAAGTTCTATTTTAGTTGTTAGTTGGTGTTTGGGCCGAAGGTACACCGCACCCGCGGTATTTGTAGCACCGCACCCGCGGTCAAGTACATTCAGGATTTTGGTGGAAGGCCGTGGCTTCACCGCACCCGCGGTATTTGTTGGCACCGCACCCGCGGTCGGGCAGCGCACCCGCGGTCTCTTTTGGAGCGCACCCGCGGTCGACAGTTTTGGATTGTTGGTTGAGGTGCCGAAGACATAGCGCACCCGCGGTAGACATTGTACCGCACCCGCGGTCTGTGAACAGTAAAAACGTGTTTTCGGGTTTTAAGTGTTTAAATGCAAGAGTTGGCTTCATTTCTCTCATCTCCTCTCCACTCTTCTCGATTTTCTCTCCTAGAAAGCTAGAGTTTCTCATTTTCTTCTTTGGAAACCTTTGATTCAAGCTTGTGATTGGATATTTGAAGTGAGAAGAAGATTATTTTGGGTTCTAGGAGCTAAGGTAAGTGATTTGTCTACTTGTGCTTGAATTATTGAAGATGGTGGAATTAGGGATTGATACTTGTGTTGAGTTTATGGGTTTATTGATATGGTTAGTTGATTATTGAGATGTTAATGGTTCAATATATGGTTATTGTTGTAGGAATTCCTCAAGGACTTGACAAGAACTTGTGTATTGGGTTGTAAGTAGACTTTTCCTTTGAATGTATCTCATGAACTATGTATATGGTAAATGGTGTTTTAAATGATGTTAGCTCATTTAAATCATTGATTATATATATGATATGTATTGATATGTTCAAAAGGAATTGTAATTGGAGCCAAATGGCAAGGTAAAGGAGCTAAGGTTTTAACACGCACATCACGTGTTTGATTAAATAATTAAATGAATGTTTTTATGGCTTGATGGTTATATGGTATTGTGGTGTTACCTATGGTAATTCTAAACCCACTTGATGGAAGTTGATCAACATAATGACATGTATTGTGACTGATTTTGACTGAGACGTACATGTGTACCATTGACTGATGACCTATCAATGCCATACAAATGAAAAGAAATGAATTGTTCTATAGATGCCATCTTATAATTGTTATTTATTAATTTCATTGATTGATGGCATTTCACGGTAAAGAAATGATATGGATTCTTTCATGACACTACGATATATGTACTTGTTATTTAAAGGTCTACTTGCTGAGTTTTATAACTCATTTCAGTTATGTTCATGAGATGCAGATGCAGGTAAACGGAATTGATACGACGTGGTGTCAAGACAGAAGAAGAAAATGTGCCAAGCTTGGAGGAAGGATGATGAAAGTATTTTATTTTGAATCGTTTGGGATGTAAAACAATTGGTATATTTTGGGAGTGTAACTTGACTCAATATTTTGGTGATCAAAGGTTCTACTTTTGTATATGTATATGATTGTATTTAGTTGTGAAATTTTATGGCGTATTGATTTTATTTCTTGAGGTAGGTTAGTAATTCTTTTTACGGGGTAACTTTGTCAAATTTTTTTAAAGTTCATATTTCCTCCAAGTCTTTTTTTTTAAGGTTTCCGCATTATAGAGTCTATTTCTTTTGAAACGGGTCAAGGTGTCACATTAACTTTCTTGAAGCATAGGCAACAACCTTCCCATTTTGCATCAATACACAGCCCAATCCTTCTTTGGAGGCATCAGTGTAAACCGTGAACCCTTCTGCTCCTTCTGGTAGGGTTAAGACTGGCGCGCTAGTAAGCATCTTTTTTAGTACCTGAAAGCTTTCTTCACACCTTTGGTTCCATTGAAACATATTATCTTTGCGAGTAAGTTGGGTTAGTGGAGCTGAAATTTTTGCAAAGTCTTGGATGAATCTTCGATAATATCCTGCTAGGCCAAGAAAGCTTCGAACTTTAGTTACATTGCATGGTTGCTTCCACTGCATTATTGCATCTATCTTAGCAGGATCTACTTCAAGACCATTCCCGAAAATTATATGGCCCAAGAATGTCACCTTAGCCAATCAGAACTCACATTTGCTGAGCTTAGCATACAATTGATTTTCCTTTAGTGTTTGGAGAACTGTCCTAAGATGATGTGCAACTATACCCTAGAGGCAAAAGACAAGCCAATCATCAAAATTGTGGAATGCATATGAAATAAATAGATGAAGAGAATGCAATAGAAAAAGGCTGGAATGGATAAATATGATGGTGACATATGGCCCAACATATTGAGGATAATCGACAAAAATCAGAAGATTTTCAAGATTAACTATCATGCATTCTACTCAGGAAACCAAGAATATCAGTTCAATGCTTGTCTGCCCAAGGTATTTTTGGACAGTGTGTGGTTAACTTGAGGAAGAAGACATGTACATGTGGCATGTTCAAGCAGTGTGCAGTTATCCTTGCTCACATGCTTGCACAACTATTGGTCAAGAAACACTATTTCAAAACTCTGTATCAACCCTTAAACTTCACCAGTTTACAGGAAATAAAGAGGAAGGTCATAAAGATTTAAGAGAAAAGAAGTGGATGAAGGAGTTTCAGGACCAATAAAATTTTTGCAGTTGTTCTCCTTAAATCACCACACGGTTCATCTTCGCCACCGTTCGGTACTGACCAGTATGTCTCGGGTTTGCACCATCAAAAGAACCCACAATTTTTCAATGTGCAACTATAATATATATCATACATTTTGATTTTTTCTTCTAGTACATCACGACTTTAATTCCAACCTCTTGTTGCTGCCACAAAACGGAGGAATCAGATACTTTAAATCCAAGATGGTCTTGTCGGTCGCATTTCCACATGCTTCGGACTCCATGGCAGCTTCTTCCCAAAAATTTGACTCGTATAATGAAGATGAAGAAGACAAGAAACTAACTAAATCATATAATTGAGGGGCATTTTATGAAGTTGATGTAAAAAATTGATAAAATACAAGCAACATTTGCATCTTCTGTGCGTGCAGATACAAAATGGTGATCGGGAGGATGTGAGCTAATATTTCAATTAAGAGAGAACCTTTGAGCCTATTAAAATAATCCAGGGTATTGTGTGCCAACTAGGATATTTACAGGGGGGTCGTACACAATTAACCCGAGTTTTTCGGTGTAGACATTCCGACGTTTAATTTATTGTCGAACTCACTAAATAGAGATTTAAAATTAAAGATTTAAAATTAGTTTATAATGGGTTATAATGGACTTCTATAGCAACTTGGATAAATCATTTTCGTAAAGCGAAGACGATTACGAAGTAGTTGTTTTAAGGGCTCATTGTACAGTCACGCATGCGCGGACTCAAGCTTGGGGCGTGACAATAAATACCTACACAATAAGGCCAACTTCATTAAAACGAACCATGCATGACTTTGGTTTTATTGTACAAACATAAACGTTACATGATTGAAGCCTCACACCACATACACTGTTAATATTTGGACAGTTGCAACTCCCAAATTATTGTACAACACATTATGAAATTGTGAAAGCAAATACGACTTGGAACGAAATTACAACATAGCGACGGTTTAATTATTAGCTGCCTTCAAGTCCATGCATTGGTTCACTTGGTTTCAAGCATATCAAAAGCAGCAACGAGGCATTAGGGGGCAGAAATCTTTACAGTTTAACAGCTTGAGAGGAATCCCATCAAAGAAATTGTTTGGCGAAGACGTCGTTTTGCTCTCTCCGTCGGCGATCCCATCAACTGCAAGACGAACACATAAAGAAAAAAATATCAGTAATCTATGACCGTTTGTGAGTTGTAAATATATCAAGCATGGATAATGAACAATGATATATATGATTAAACACGTTAACATTTCCGGAAGGTTATATGTTGTGAAGTATTAGTTTGATTATTGAAGTTGGAGAAGCTGATACTACCTTCTGGATTTGTGGCAGTAGTGATCTTTAAATCCCTAGCAGCTTCCACCATTGAGACAACATAGAACATTAGCATAAACGACAATGTAAGACGAAGAAGAACCTTGTCTGAAGACATTTTTTGATGTTTAATTCACTTTCACTAAAGAACTTGATAAATGAAGGGTTTGTTTGTGCCCTTTTTATAGGCGGAATGAACAAGGAGAAATCAAGAAAGAGAGAGATGAGAAGGCCTCCTACCTTGGATTCTTGCCAAAAATCTCGAGATTTGCCCGATTTGCATTGCACGGCTCTCTCTTCCCTAACATGCATGTATGAATCGTGCCTCATTTTCCTTTTACTCATGTCCTTAGCATGACACGGGATATATATATATATTCTGCTCAAGGAGCTTCACACGGCTCCTTCTCTCGATTAATAATTTTTTCTTAGACTACGCTCAATACACGGCTTGACCCACCCTTATTTTCGATTTCTTCAAACCATGAGATCGAGCACGCCGCCTTAAACAGCACCCTATGATCTGCTCCGTGTTTCTTACGTACTGAATTTGCTTTGAAATTGGGGCATTGCAAGGCTCTAAGACTAACAGAAAGCCAACAAGGGCCCGTGTAACTCTTTCCTTCGTATATAGGCTGAAAAATCATGCAAGACGACGAATAATCCATGTTCGTTCCTGCCGTGTTTCATCAGTTATTAGCTTCATATGTTGTAAGATGCACGGCTCATTCCAAGAGCAGTGCACAAAACATTTCCCTTCTTTACTTGCGGTGTTGCCCATGCATCCTGAACACACCTCTTTTTCAACTCGATTTCATCTCTTTCACCCTATGAGTAAATTATGATAAGAAACTTTAATAATGAAAATTCACCTGATCACCAAAAATTAAATACATGAAAATATAATCTCTCGTGAACATCAAAATTTTCTTTTGTATATACTTTACTAATTAATATACTTGCATGCATATGGTTGATTAAGTTTTGTAGTGGCATATTATAATTGCCATTAAATATATGACATGTCTCCCTTAAATCCATAACATCCATCACATTTTAGATGTGAGGTATTTAGGAAAAATATATAAAAAGGGAAAATTACACTTTTGGTCATATATATTTACGGTGATTTTGATCCTTTATATTGTAAAATTTTATTCTTATTCTTGATGTGGCATCGATGTGGCATCGATGTGGCACTACATAATATTCCAAAAATGATACTGCAGATGAACCAAAAATTGGTAGATACGAGGCTGATTATGTGGGGACCCGAACCTAATTTGTCTTCTTAATCATTAGTAGGATCAGATTAAATAAACTGAGTCAATTTTTTTTTTTCCTTTTAAAATACAAAAGTGCGCAAAATATGAAATAATTCTTATTTCATTTACAAGATCAACATCCAGATCTAAGTACAAGTCTTGTACAAAAGTAAATAATGACAAACTACTGTTCAACAACTACATCAAGTGCTGAAATCAAATCTACTTCTAAGTTCGGATCTCCACGCTAACTTGTACTCTCATTCTCTTCGTGACCCTGATCCTGCCCCATCTGTTGTCATGCACACATACAAACAAGACAACAGCCGGATAACTCCGGTGAGAAATACATCCCAGTATAAACAATGAATACATGCAATCATATAAATCATATATAAAAGCATATTACAGTTATCATTAACATGTATCGAATCTGAAAACATGAATGCTATAAAACTGTAAATCAACTCTGGACTCGTCATCTCAGACTCGACTCATCTCTAATCTAGGGATCTCGGTTTCTGGACATTGTCTCATATATCGAATCTCAGCGATAGGAGGCGATCCGCTCCTAAGCAAACATCGATATAAACCAAACATCAAGTGTCTTGACATATCCGTCACAGACTTGGCATGTCCTGCCGACTTGGCATATCCTGCCAATGACTAGGCATCTCCGCCCATGACTCAATACACGCTTTGCTATAAATCAGTAGACTAAGTATTTCAATCTCATTCAATTGCACACATCAATGCAATAAAGTAAAGTATGTGGTTTTTGGGAAACTCAAGTCCAGTCTGACTCGAGTCAATCTCCCGGTTAACATTGATTTATACCTTTTTTTTCTGTCAATCTGACTCTGTCGAAGTCTCGAACTCAAAGCCTGTCAATACTCAATCTGGCATTGACAATATCGAGGAGTATAATATCAATACACCACTCAAATCAATACTGGATATAATCAGAACTAAATCAAATTATGTTTCAACGGCATAACTGCACCATTTCAATATACCCAGCAATACCAATCAATAGTTATCAATTCCCACAACTCATAATCGATAACCATACAATCTGATATCAAATCTTAATCCAATCAATTCCGAAATTCATAACAATTTCATACGGTATCTATTCTTCAATCCGGTTTCGATTATACGATGTCTACTATGTCAAGAACACCATATACGAATCATATCCGATTCCTTCACTATCAGAATTACAAAACATATCAAAACGTAGTAAAACTTACGTCCAGTTGAAGCTCTCGTCGATAGGAATACAGTACTGAAGTCAGATTGAAATTCTAATGGGCGGATCTTTCAAGAAACACAAATCTACAAGCTTGAAAAGGCGTAAGAATTTATCTGAAGTTTTCTGAAGCTTTTCTCTGTTTCATTTCTGAAGGAATGATGTGTGTATATATATATATAAATCCACCTGCATGTATAAAGCAACGTGTCTTATCTTTCTTACATCTCGGTCGGCGCTCGGGCGGTTAAAATCTACCGCTCGAGCGCGGTACCTTCTGTCCAACTCTTTTCTTATTTAACATTGACGCTCGGGCGGTCACATACTACCGCTCGGGCGCCGCACCTTCTGCCCAAAACATAATCCTACTAAACACTGACCGCTCGGGCGCCAGACGTTCTGTCCAAAACTTACACAATTCGCATGTTTCACTCAATCGGGTCTCGGAGTGATCCGTCTATAATCATATCAATTCATAATCAATAATCGCAGATTAACAGAACAATAAATCTCAGCCATTACAGATTAAGACAGAAATTTGACAATATATAGGAACAAAATCGCAAAAAAATAAATATATAAAACCAAAAAATCAATTTTCCTGATAAAAATATGTGCAATTATTATCTATTTTTTTTTTAATTCGTTATACTTTAAAATGTATATATAACGTTACATTCCACTTCAAAAGGTTATTTTATTAATAATTGAAAGATTGCACTAGATGGTTACTTATCTACCATCCAAAAAAAAAAAGAGTAACCTGTAAGTTTTTGATGAAATCCTTAATAGTAATGATATCCTATAAGTTTTAGAGTATGAACTCTCGCTTCGTACATTGAGCTAGTGGCTAGTATATGGTGTTATGTTTGGTAAGATTTTTAAGTGTAGGATAATTTTGAATTTTTTGATGAAAGGACAAAATTGCCCTTTCTTTTTTTCTTTTCTTCTTCCACTTCGGCAGCGGCGACGGCGGTGGCGGTGGCGACGTTCCGGAAACGTAGGTGCGGTCGACAGTCAGCGACATCGATGGCTGCCGGCCAGTCGGAAGTTATCGGTCGGCGGCGACGGTCGGCGGTCCGACGTCGGCTGGTTCTTGGTGGCTGCCGACGGTGATCGGCCGGCGGTGGTGGTGGCGGTTATCGGCCGGAGTCGGCAGTCGGCCGGCGGGCGCGGTTGGTGGTCGGCGGCGGCGGCGGTGACGGGAAGTGGTGGTGAGGTTGGATATAAGAGAAGAGTAAAATTAGAAAATTATGAAGGATTAAGAGTTGGATAAATAATCCTAAGGGGTGAGGAGGTATTATTTTAACCCACCTAATATAACCTAATCATTCATAGGAGGTATTGACTTGGTTAAATAATCACGCGTACCTAACGAGGGATAAGGTGGGTTAAAAAAAATAAACCCACCTTATCACAGCAACCAAACACAGCGTTAGGTTCTACCATAATATCTAATTTCGATATGAAAGATTTTTTTGTTAATGAAAAACAAATGCATTTGTTTTGTAACAATTCATTTCTATTTAATTTCTAGAAAAAAAAAAGAGGTGTCTGCTTTGTTTCGAACGTAGCTATCAAATACATCATTCCAACTAACATTATATGATAAAAAGATTCCACTGCATCTAATAAATTGAAGAAATTCCATGTCTTATACCATGCAGGCTCCCCGTTTTTTAATCGTCAATTCGCTATTTTATTCCATAAATTTTCACATTTTTTTCTCAAATTTTGTCCTTTTCACTTGAATGCAAGGATAGAGCCAAAAAATTGAGGTTGATGGAGAAAAAATGTTACAGATTTTCTCAAAACCAACACAATCATGTTTCTAAACATATATAACCATGATAAACAAATATGCGGAAACTAGATCGAGCGTTACCTCCAACCATTGAATCATCATTAAATATTCTGATTTCCTCCGATTGAAGCCTTCTAAATACTCCACTCTCTCTATAGATGATGTATTATACTGTATGAGATTGTATGTTTAGGGACCTCAAACGCTTGTATATATAGGCTTCTCATACCATCAATGATTTATTGTGGGAGCACGAGATTCAAAAGAAAAATTGTTTACGCATCTCAATTTTTCTAAAGTTGAGGGTGCGTATGCAAAATTTGTCAAAAGATGTGTGCAATAGACATCGCCATTGTTGACACATGTTTTTAATTTTCCTTTTGAATTTTCATTCTAATATGTGCCATAATTTCTTACATTCTCCTATTTGACAAATATACATTTAATTCACCATAGGAGAAAACAAAATACATGAATCATGACGACCGGTTCTCTAAAAGCGAGGTATGATCTTCTATGTATCACAATGCATTATGTCTCTCAAATCTGTTTAACTTAAAGAATAAACCCAATGTTTATTCGAGGTCCAACTTTATTGATATTTTTCTCAAGATAACTGAATATGAGAAATATCATAACTGAATGCATTTCATTATCAAAACCAAATGTATATAACATAAACTTATTATGGAATCAAATCCATCAGTAAGTACCATATGATCCTTTAACATCTGAAATTTGCATGCCTTTATGTTAAAAGATCATCAATTCAGTGCTAACGTGTTCAATGTCCATTTTATAACATGTTCTCCAACGATTTAAAATACATTATGTCGATATACTTAATTCGACCACCGCTTTAGTTACAAAAACATAACTGAATTGCAGTAATATAATCTTAATGGCTTAAACATAGAATCCATAATTCTAAGCTCATAATGAAATTCCTTAAAATACACCACACAATAGTGCTTCAATGACGAATTTTGACTCAATAGTACAAGTAGCAAATCACTTTTCAAATTGTCAATTCGTCTCACATAAACATGTAAAACTTTAGTACCATAAAAGTATCCAAAACTTTTGCAGCTTTTTAGTGGTCAAATACTTATATTACTCTGATAATAATTAAGCTCACACTAACCTTCTGGTATTCATAATAACCCACAATATTCTCAACAAAAGTTAATGAAGAGATAACATTGTATCCTAATGTGAGACATGTTTCAATCCTTATCGTTTTCTTAATCTTGAAATATTAAATATTCATCATCACTAGAGAAGAATTATTTATGTTGTTCGATGTTGCTTAATGAGACTTTATTTATTTTGAAGACTCATCTAAAAATGAATGACAATTGAACGAACTTTCAGACTTCATTACTTGCTATTGAATTTTTTTTATCATTCAATATCTTTATGAGCATTAAGAGCTACAAGATCATGACCAACAATTTGTGGAATTTATATGATTGGTTTCACAATACACTTTTGATAGACATGAATTTAATTGTGGCGATGTAAATAAAAACCAGCAGACCAGTAGCACTCCTTAAGAAAACAATAGACAACAAGAAATCAGAAGCTACTGGTCTAGTAAAAAAAAGCAGTAGAAAGGATAGAAAAACAGAATCAGTAGAAGATGTTGCCTAACGTGACTACTTTAAATGTTACCGTTAAAGTTACCAAGTATCAGTATTAATTGCAGCATTAAATACTATACGGAGTCATTTAATGCACTTTACCAAGTTTAGTATAAAACAGAACTGATTGTTTTATAGCTTTTCTGCAGGAACCACTTTTGGTAATAAAGCTGACTCTATCAGAGATCTGAAGACATCTTCTGTTTATGATCGTTGAACTCAGTCGTATATATATACATGGAACAAACCCTTACACAACACCGACACTACGCATAATATCTTTTCAAGGATCAAAGCTATTTTCACTCAACGAGACAACCTCGAAATTCCTTGATTACTTAGAGTTCAACACAAAGAAAAGTAGTACACGCTTCATAGCAAATATCTGATCTTTTGAAGATCATCCTGTGCTGCTAATTCTTACTCTCTTCACAATCTTTTACAACACTTATACTTTATCAGGAAGAGATTGTCATCTGAAAAGAGTCTTTTCAGAACCTTGTGTATCACATTCTTTTTGAGTTGAGTAACTAAGAGTTTCAGTAGGCTGAGGTGTAAGTCCTTCTGAAGTGGGTGTGTACAAGAGTTGTACTGTAATATCCAAAGTGTTTTAGTTTTACCTTCTGGAAACAGAAGAAGGGGAGACGTAGAAGATTTCATCTTCGAACTTCCATAAACAACTACTGCCTACTGTCATTATTGTCTTTCACTTACTTCATCAGATTGTTTCCGCACGTATTATTGTAATCTAGGTGAAGGTATACGCAACAAGATATACTACTATCTCTAACAGGATTTTAGTACCTCATACAAAGAGAAGGAAAAATGAGTATAGTTTATTCACCCCCCTCTAAACTCAACTTAGATCCTCAACAATTGGTATCAGAGCAGGTTATTCTTGTTCGTGAAAATCTACAACAGATGGCACACTTTAGCAAGATCCCTATGTTCTCTAAGGAAGATTTTGATGATTGGACGATTAGAATGCAAGCTCATCTTGCAGCACAAGATGATGACATGTGGTATGTCATCACAGATGGTCCAGTAAAAATATTAAAGCCTAACACAGCTGTTGCTGTTACTGGAGGCGCACCACAGATGGTTGAAAAATCAAGAAGTGAATGGACCAGCGAAGATAAGAAGAAGCCCAACCTTGATAATGTTGCAAAGGATATATTATATAAAACTCTCGACAAGAACACTTTTAGCAAGATCAAAATGTGTTCTACTGCAAAATATATTTGGGAAAAGCTCATCCAGATATGTGAGGGAAATGAGCAGACGAAAGAAAACAAACTGTCTGTAGCAATGAAAAAGTTCGAAAATCTAAAAATGAGAGCTGGTGAAACTCTAAATGAGTTCGATGAAAGATTCAGTAGCTTGGTAAATGAGCTAACAGCTCTGGGAAAAGAGCATAGCAACAGAGAAATAGCTCTCAAGGTGATGAGAGCATTACCCAGAGAATGAGATGTAAAAACAATGGCTATGAGAGTGTCCAAAGATCTAAGCAAGTTGGAACTGCACGATCTATTTGCAGATCTGAAAGCTTACGAGTTCGAATTAGAAGTAAGAAGTGGAGAAGAGCCTTCAAGTCTACCTACCAAGGCTCATGCTGCTACTGCTATTACTGCTACTGCCACCACCTCCTCTACTGCTGCTACAGTTGTACCTCAAGCATCACCTACTGTGATCATTGACAGTACATTGGAGAAGACTGCTGAACAAATCAGTAGTGATGCTATGTCCTTATTTGTAAAGAAATTCTCCAGGTTCATGTAGAAGAACTATCGAACTTATCAGGGTCCCAATCGCAACTTCAAGAAAGATTCACCATCTGGTGATATGGGATGCTTTAACTGTGGAAAAATAGGTCACTTCATTGCTGATTGTCCTAAACCAAAGAAGGATGACCAGAAGAGAAAGGATCACAAGAGGAATGACAAAAAGTCCAGAAGAGATCGAAAAGCAATAATTTCTGAAGAAAGCAAATCCAAATGGGCAGACTCCAATTCGGAGTCATCTGATTCAGAAAGTCATTCCAGTGACAGTGATGCAGAAGAAGTCAAATGTTTCATGGCAGACACTGATTCAACCTCAACATCTGGAGAGGTATTTGATTTTGATTCTAACGAATTCACACGAACTGATCTGGTTAATGCATTACATGACATGGTATAAGAGTATTCTAGATTTTCTCAATCATTCGAAGAAGTTAAGATCGAAAAACAGAACTTAAAGGATCAGAACAGTAAGTTAACTTGCTTGCAAGTAGACATCTGTAATGATTTACAAGTTGAGATGAGTAAATTAAAAACGGAGAATGAAAGAGCAAAAGCAGATTACCAGAAGATGCTTTCTGAAAACCAGAAGTTATCACTACTGGTAAATGCTTGGAAAAAGTCTTCTATTTCACTGGAAAATATGCAAGAGTTACAAAAACAATCTGGAGACAGGAGTGTCTCGGTTTTTGTAATAATGAAGGCAATTCTGAAAAGAATACTAAGCCAAAACTGGATATGTGCAAAGAGAAGTTTATTCACTTTGTGAAATCCAGTGTGGTACAGAAACCAGAAGTACCTACTGTTTCAGTAGAAAGGAATGTAAATCAGATGAACAGAAGAATGCATCATGGTCTGGGTTATGTTGAACCTAAGGAAAAAGTTGACCAGAGTTCTAGAATCATGAGAGGATTCAACTCAGGAAGACAACCTCCTATGAAGGTTAAAAACTACCAGTACTACAACTCTAAACCTGTTCAGAAGAGATACAGGCTGGACAACAGAAACAGAAGGGAGGAACAACATTTTAACATGCATACTGTTAGAAGTAACAGACATTCTGTTTCACACACATCTTTGGATACCCGAAGTACAAGGTCACCAAAAATTATACAAATTTGGGTCCCCAAAGGACTGATAAGGCTTGGACCCAAATAGATTTGGGTACCAGATACTAAAATTTGTGTTTGCAGGAACAGCAGAAGAAATCAGAAATCAGTAACTCTACATGGTATCTGGACAGTGGATGTTCCAGACACATGACTGGACAGAAAAACCTACTTTCCGAGATAATGAGTTGCACTGGACCAAAGATAACTTTTGGAGACAACTCGAAAGGTAAAACCGTGGATAAAGGTAAGATTATCCATAGTAACATAACCATTAATGATGTGTTATTAGTTGACAACCTTTGTTACAATCTAATTAGCATTAGTCAACTATGTGATAATGGTTCTTCTATAGCTTTTCAGAAGCACTCATGTGTAGTTAGAGATTCTGCTGAAATTACTGTATTAACTGGAAAGAGAGAAGGCAACACCTACAGAGTCTCTTGGAACTCAAATCATGTCAATACTCCTACATGCTTAGTTGCCTCTCTTAGTAATAAACACTTGCTATGGCAAAAGAAATTGAATCATCTGATTTTCAAGTCAATCAATTATCTCAAAAAGCAGAATATAGTTGATGGCTTACCAGATATTAATTTTGTTAAAAATCATGTTTGTTCTGCTTGTCAGCTTGGGAAACAGATAAGATCTAGTTTCAAGAACAAAGATAGCAAATCAACTTCAAGATGTCTGGAATTATTGCATATGGATCTATTTGGTCCAATCCCTATCATGAGCTTAGGGGGAATGAAATATACTCTTGTTGTTATTGATGCTTTTTCTAGATTGACTTGGGTAATATTTCTCGCAGGAAAAGATCAAACCAGTAGCCTCCTGATCAAGCTTCTGAAAAGGATTCAAAATGAAAAATCTACTTCCATCATTAAAATCAGAAGTGATCGGGGTACTGAGTTCACTAACAAATATCTTGAGTTATATTTGGATGAAAGGGGATTCATCATGAATATTCAGCTGCCAGAACTCCTCAACAAAACGGAGTAGCTGAGAGGAGAAATAGAACTCTAAAAGAAGCAGCTAGAACAATGCTAGCAGATGCAGACATCTCACAGCAATTCTGGGCTGAAGCAATTAACACTGCTTGTTACACGCAAAACAGATCTATGGTCAACAAAAGGCACAATCAGACTCCTTATGAAATATGGAAAGGGAAAAAGCCCAACGTATCTTATTTTCATGTGTTTGGTTGCAAATGTTTTGTACTAAATAATGGCAAAAATCATTTAACTGCATTTGACTCAAAATCAGATGCTGGACTATTTCTTGGTTACTCTGCTATAAGCAAATCCTTTAGAATTTTCAACAATAGAACTCTTAATGTTGAAGAGTCGATTCATGTTGTCTTTGATGAAGACAGCAGTGCTCTTGAAATATCTAACACGTCTGATTTAAGTAACAGGTTAGACAGGATCCACTTGGAACTGGATAGTGAAGATGATGTAGAAGCAAACATCAAGGATCTTCAAAATCTAGAACCAGACATTCCGATAGTGGAACCAGAAGTACAGACATTAGATCTGCCAATACCAGTAGAAGACACTCAAGAACCTACTATTGGTTCCGTCGAGAACAATCTCAACATATCAAATCAGGAAGATATCCTTTTAAATCCTTTTATTTGGAGAAAATCTCATCCTCCATCATTAGTTATTGGTAATCCAGCAGTGCCTTTGAGAACCAGAAGGCAAATGATTAATAAATATATGCATGCTGCTTTTATCTCTCAGGACGAACCAAAGAAAATTGAAGAAGCTCTTCTGGATCCTAGTTGGATTGAAGCTATGCAAGAAGATCTGTATCAATTCAAACGAAACGAAGTTTGGTTTCTAGTACCTAGACCATCTCACCAAGCTGTCATTGGAACTCGGTGGGTATTCAGAAACAAACTCAATGAAGAAGGCACAATGATCAGAAATAAAGCAAGATTGGTAGCTCAAGGTTTCACACAAGAAGCGTGAATAGACTATGATGAAACCTTTGCACCAGTAGCTACGCTCGAAGCTATCAGAATATTCTTAGCCTTTGCTGCTTTCAAGAATTTCAAAGTATATCAAATGGATGTGAAAAGTGCTTTTCTGAATGGTCTTTTACAAGAAGAAGTCTACGTCGAACAACCTCCAGGTTTTATCAATCATTTCTCACCTCACCGTGTATTTAAATTACACAAAGCTTTATATGGTCTAAAACAGGCACCTAGAGCGTGGTATGACACCTTATCGCAATTTCTTATCGAACACGACTTTACAATTGGAGCAGTAGACAAAACTCTGTTTACTTTAGTCAAGAATAAGCATATACTTTTAGTACAGATCTATGTTGATGATATTATTTTTGAGTCAACTAACCCCAAATTGTGTGCAAAGTTTGGAAAATTGATGCAGGATAAATTCGAAATGAGCATGATGAGAGAATTAACATTCTTCTTAGGATTACAGATTAAACAACTGGATACTGGAATTTTTATAAATCAAGCCAAGTACACCAAGGAGCTTCTGAAAAAGTTCGGAATGGAAGCATGCTCTGCTGCTTCTACTCCAATGAGCTCATCTATTAAACTTGATAAAGATGAAAGTGGAATTCCAGTAGAGGTAACTCAGTATCGCGGTCTTATTGGTTCATTATTATATCTGACTGCCAGTAGGCCAGATATCATGTTTGCTGTTTGTATTTGTGCTAGATTTCAATCTAACCCCAAACAATCTCATTATATTGCTGCTAAACGTATTTTGAAGTACTTGAAAGGAACTCAAAATGTCGGTTTATGGTATCCCAATGATTCATCGTTAAATCTTATTGGATATTCAGATGCTGATTACGCAGGTTGCAAACTAGACAGAAAAAGCACAAGTGGTTTTTGTCAATTTTTGGGTGACAGGTTGATCTCCTGGTTTAGCAAAAAGCAGACTTCCGTAGTCACGTCTACTGCAGAAGCAGAATATCAAGTTGCTGGAAGCTGCTGCTCTCAAATATTATGGATTCAGCAACAGTTAAAAGACTATGGAATTCAAGCCTCTGAATCACCTATTTTCTGTGACAATACCAGTGCCATTGCAATCACACAAAATCCAGTATTTCATTTCAGAACGAAGCGCATAGACATCAGACATCATTTCATCAGAGATCATGTGCAGAAGAAGAACATTCGTCTGGAATATGTTTCTACTGATCAACAAATAGCAGATATCTTCACTAAGCCTTTGCCGGAAAATAAGTTTTCTTATTTTCGAAACTCACTTGGATTGATAGATTTAACTTGATTATTTATCTTCATCTGTCATTTTGGCTTAACTTTTCCTCTATTCAGTTATTTATCGTATTTAGGTAACAGTGAGTTATTTGCAGAAAAGCAGAAGGGAATATCAAGTACTTAAACTGAAACTTTATTAAAAACCATTCCAGTACATTAAACGATGCAGAAGTAAAAGCAGTAGATCTACAAATGCTCTTTAACCAGAAGCTTTACATTAATCTTTTGCATTCAGTAATATCAGCAGATTGTAGTATCTTCAGCAGGAGAAGGATGGTTTTCTTCGAAGAAATTCCAGCAAGCTTGAGTCTAGTAAGAATCTAGCAAGCTTGGGTCTTGTTAGCACTAATGTATAATCAGATACCTTACAGGGCATCATAGATGATATCGATCCACCAGCACTCTTTTATTGCATTAGCATGCTTCTGGAAGGGATCGATGCTACATATCAATATCAATGGAAGCAACAAATCTTTTTGATTGTTGATATTACAACTCCAGGAGTTTGTTTCAAGGATCATTACGTAAAGAATGATATCCCCAAACTTCCTTCTGAACATTTCTTCAGCTCCTGGATCAGACTCCAACTCTTCTTTAACTTGAGCTTTCATTTTAGATTATGAATGTCTAACTTCGTTTAAGTTATGCAGGTATTTATAGAAGAAAACAAAGACTCTTGCGACTGTTCATTTTCGACGATTCAAATTGAGAGATTGCCAAGAGTCACTTGTCGTTTTAATGACCACTTATTAGTTGCATTTACCGAGGGAGAACAGTATCTCAGTCAGACAAAGATTTTTACACCTTTTTCAGAAAACTTATAGAATATTTGTCTTTTCGATAAAACAACGAGTATGCTGGTTTTGTCAAAGTGCTCAAATATTTCAGCACTCTGAAACTTCCAGCGGACGTTATCATAAAACGACAAATCCTCTTCTGATTATTCTTAGTAACCGTCTGGACATCCCGCCTATTTCAAAATTTTAAAATCATTCGCGTCTCTGACAATTTCTGCAAGTCTTTTCAAACACTCAACCATAAACATACTGACACGTGTCTTTATGTTTACTTGACGGTTGTACATTTATTTTAAATATCACCTTTTCACCTTTACTGTTTCATAACTGTTGTTATTCAGCTACTGCTTTCTCTTCATCATCTCTATCTACTGCAAATTTTATTAGATCATGTGGGGACCCGGGCTCTAAATCGATTCAATCTGGGATTAATTGGATCTGTGAGAAAATGCTGGTCAAATTTTCGCTTTTTAACATTAACTCTAATGTTTATAAATCAAGCACAAGAGAGTTCTATGCTTTATTTCACAACATAAATACATGTCTTATTCTAATACATCAATCCAAACTAGTGTTTAATACAAACCATAAACTACAAATAATACAAGTCTAGTAAGAGCCACTAGTCATCTTCTGCGCCCGTAGTCACCATGCTATCTCGATCTCATCTCTGTCGTGACCCAGATCCTGCCCCACCTGTTGTTATGCACACATACAGACATAACAACAGCCGGAAACTCCGGTGAGAACAAATTCCAGTATAAAACATGTATACATGCTAACACAAAATCATGAACCATGCATAAAAGCAATAATAATGGGTTCCATAGTCTATGAAACCAATCCATATTAGCATGCAATGCAAATCAAATCATTTCTTGACTCAACTCGACTCTATTCTAGGGATCCCGGGTTGAATAAACCGTCACTGTCTGTTACCTACCCTCCCAATCGGGGTAACTGTACGTCTTAATCCTAGACTTCGGTCGTGTTTGTATCGAATGTATACAATCGGAGGAAATCTGCTCCTATGCATCGATACACCGAACGTCTAGTTTGACAATTCTGTCAATGACTCTCCTAACTCAATGCTTGAATATAAATCTATAGACAAAGCATGATTATATCAAGAGATTCGAATATAAATCTATAAACAAATCCAAATCATATCAAAGAGAAACAATAAATCTAGTATGTGATTTTGTTGGGAAACTCAAATTGAATCTCATTTGAGTTGTGTCTTCCCCAAACAAAACATGAATTATACCTTTCTTGCACAATCTGTGTCGTAGTCGGAGTCTCGAAGACGAATATTACCAATATCAATCTGAAATGGCAATGTTGATACATATTTTATCAATTTCTAATCTCAATCAACACATATCAAATTCAATACTTGACCTCGGTATAATTTGACGGCATAACGACGTACTTTCTCAATACCGGTCAATCCAACTCTCAACATATATCAATAATTCATAAGTCTCAACTCATAATCATCATCATAGTCATATGATACTACCCAAAATCTGCATAATTTAGTTCTAAACATGCTGAAATTCATAACAGTTGCGTACGATCATATTTCTTCTATCCGACTTCGAATACATGATCATTAACTTCACAAAAACACATAATCTAGTGTAATTCAAAATTTACCCAATCACCATATCTCAAATCATGCAGGAATTGAAGGAAACTTACATCACCTTGTAGCTAATAATGAGAGGAGCTCAAAACCAAAATCGGATTAATGTTTGGATGTAAAAAATCTTGTACAATTTAGCTTTTAAAAGAAAAGATCCTTCCTTCTCCTTGAACCTTTCTCTCGGTGGTCTCAGCTAAAACGGGAAGGAAGAAGACACCTCTATATATATATCTTGCATGGCCTAGGACAAATGGCTTGTTCTTTGAAGTACACGTCTCGTGCATGTGCGCGACATCACTCGCGCATATGCGCGAGACCTACTGGTCTCGGCAATGCAACTCCTCGCGCATATGCGCGAGATGCGCTTCATCTCGCGCATATGCGTCAAGGCTTCTGGAGGTGTCGCGCATGTGCGTGCCTTATCTCGCGCATGTGCGCCAATGTCTCTGGACGTGTCGTGCATATGCGCGCCTTATCTCGCGCATGTGCGCCGATGCTACTGTAATTCTCGGGCATATGCGCGCATATCTTCGCGCATGTGCGCCATTTGTTCTGTCCTATTTTGAATATTTTCTCATCTCATCTCACTTAATATCTCCCGTTGCATGTCATGCATACTCATATCTTCCGAGTCTCACGTCAATGAAGACTAATAATCTCGAGCCTTACATTTCTCCCCCTCTAAGAAATGATTTCGTCCTCAAAATTCCATGCATTCTATCATATCATACATGAAAAGTAATATAATCAAAATTGAAGAATCACTTACATCATGTATATAACTCGGGATGTTTCTGTCTCGTATATGCTTCTGTCTCCCAAGTCGCTTCTTCGATGCAATGACGACTCCACTGGACTTTCACTAGTGGAATAGTCTTCGTTTTGAGCTTCTTTTCTTTCCGATCAAGAATCTGTATCGGTTGTTCAACATAACTCAATGTTTGATCAAGCTCGGCTTCGTCAGGGTGAATGACATGAGAAATATCTGGCATATATCTACGTAACATCGATACATGAAAAACGTCATGTATCCCAGATAAAGAAGGAGGAAGAGCAAGTCGATATGCTCGATCGCCAATCTTCTCAAGAATCTCGTAAGGACCGATGTATCTAGGAGACAACTTTCCACGCTTGCCAAATCTGACAACGCCTCTGAAAGGAGAAATCTTTAGAAACACTCTGTCTCCTTGCTCGAATACCAACGGCCTACGTCTGATATTGGCGTATTTGGCTTGCCTATCCTGTGCCGTCTTCATTCTTTTCTGAATGATTTTTACCTTCTCAGTCATTTCACGGATCATATCAGGCCCAGGTTCTGGTACCTCAGATATATCATCCCAGTACAACGGAGATCTGCACTTCTTGACATACAAAGCTTCAAACGGTGCCATCTCGATACTCGTCTGATAGCTGTTGTTGTACGAGAATTCACACAACGGTAGTGAATCTTGCCAAATAGTGCCAAAATCTAGTACTACAGCTCTCAATATGTCCTATAAAGTCTGGATAATCTGCTCTGACTGTCCGTATGTCTGAGGATGATAAGCAGTACTCAGGTGTAATGTCGTACCTAAGGCCTGCTGCAAACTGTGCCAAAAGTGCGAAGTGAATCGTGGATCACGATCTGATACGATAGACTTCAGCACACCATGCAATCTGACAACTTCTCTGACATACAAATCTGCCATCTGATCGTGTCGGTATGTCATTCTGTATGGAATAAAACATGCTGATTTGGTTAATCTGTCAATAATGACCCAAATCGCGTCACAGCCCCGGGATGATCGAGGTAACTTCGTCACAAAATCCATGGAAATTTGATCTCATTTCCATTCTGGAATAGACAAACTCTGAAGTAAACCTCCGGGCTTCTTTCTCTCAGCTTTCTCCTGTTGGCAATTTAAGCACTTAGACACAAATTCTTCAATATCTATCTTCATCTGTTTCCACCAGAATTGTGTCTTCAGATCGTTGTACATTTTACGGCCTCCAGGATGAATGCTAAACCGACTACAGTGCGCTTCTGACAACATCTGTTGTTTCAAATCTGAAACATCTGGCACTACAAGACGGTTATTCACGTATAGCACATGATCACGTACCTGATATTCTGACACATGCCCTAATCTGACCATCTGAATTGATCTCTGAACATTCTGATCCGTTCTTTGTGCTTCTTTAATTCGCATAATTAAATCTGGCTCAACTTGAATCGAAGAAAGTAGCAATGGTCTACTACCTGTATCAAATGCTAATCCAGACAAACAGCATTCTTCAACTAAATTCGAAACCCCTATCGTCGACAAGGATAAAGCACAAACCTTTCGACTCAAGGCATCCGCTGCTGCATTTGACTTCCCTGGATAGTATTTTATTTCGCAATCAAAGTCTTTCAACAAATCGAGCCATCTGCGTTGCCTCATGTTCAATTCTGACTGAGAAAATAAGTACTTCAGGCTTTTATGATCCGAGTAGATTTCAAATTTCTCGCCATAAAGATAATGACGCCAAATCTTTAATGCAAATACGATAGTTGCCAATTCAAGATCATGAATTAGGTATCGAGTCTCATGAGTCTTCAGCTGTCTCGAGGCGTAAGCAATCACATGACCTCGCTGCATAAGAACACACCCCAGCCCTCTGTGAGATGCATCACAATATACAACAAAATCACCCGTACCTGAAGGAATCATCAAGATAGGTGCACTGGTCAGCCTCTTCTTCAATTCTAAGAAGCTAGACTCACAATCTTCAGACCACACAAATGGCGCATTCTTCTGTGTCAACTGGGTAATCGGTTTCGCAATGCTGGAGAAATATTTGATGAATCTTCTATAGTACCCTGCTAGACCCATGAAACTGCGTATCTCTGGCACCAAATTCGGTCTCGGCCAACTGATAACATCTTAAACTTTACTCGGATCCACAGAAATACCGTCTCCAGATATGATATGACCCAAGAAGACAACATGTCTCAGCCAAAACTCACATTTTGACAGCTTAGCATATAATATTTCATTTCTCAGTGTTTGCAATACAATTCTCAAATGATTGGCATGCTCATTCAGATTCTTAGAGTACACCAAAATATCATCAATAAAAACAATCACAAACTCATCCAAGTACCTCTGAAAGATGCGGTTCATCAAACTCATAAACACCGCTGGAGCATTCGTTAAACCAAAAGGCATGACAACAAACTCGTAGTGTCCATACCTGGTCCGGAATGCTGTCTTCGGTATATCAACATCTCGAACTCTGAGTTGGGGATATCCCGATCGCAAATCAATCTTGGAATAGATAGAAGATCCCTGCAACTGATCAAATAAGTCGTCGATTCTAGGCAAAGGATATTTGTTCTTTATCGTTGCCTTGTTCAGTTTCCTGTAATCTATGCACAATCTCATAGAACCGTCTTTCTTTCGCACAAATAGCACTGGAGCGCCCCAAGGAGATACACTAGGTCTGATATATTCCTTGGCTAGAAGATCTTCTAACTGTGCTTTCAGTTCTTTCAGCTCTATCGGCGCCATCCTGTACGGAGCTCTCGAAATAGGAACGGTACCTGGAATAAGATCTATGCTGAAATCAACCTCTCGGGCTGGAGGTAACCCTGGAATCTCATCAGGAAATACATCTGCAAACTCCCGTACTACTGGCAAATCTGCCAATGCCAGGCTCGATTTCTGTAGATCTACAGAATAAATAAGGAACCCATCTGCTCCTTTCTGTAACAATCTACTCATAGTCAAAGCAGATACTAAGGGAATCCGAGATCTGGAACCCTTACCGTAGAATTTCCATTCTTCTGTCATTTCAGGTCTAAATCTGACAATCTTGTGAAAACAGTCTACGGTAGCTCTGTACTTAGTCAACATGTCAATCCCGACAATACAATCAAAATCAGATAGACCAAGTACAACACAATCTAAATCAATCTCATGTCCCTCAAACTGTAGTATACAATGTCCAACTGAAGTCACAGATATAAGACCACTTCCCAACGGAGAAGAAATAGATACTACAGTAGACATTGAGTCGACAGGCAAGGAATGCAACAATGCAAAACGTTCTGATATAAATGTATGTGATGCACCTGTATCTATCAACACATATACAGGATAACCGCAAAGAAAACAGTTACCTACAATCACGTCGTCTGGCGCATCCTGTGCCTGCTCCTCTGTCAATGCAAACACCTGAGCCTGTTGTCTGGGAGGTTGGCTCACTGTCTGGCCACCTCTGGCTCTAGGCTGGGACTGTGTAGGCATGGGCTAGAAGGAATGGACAGACAAAGCTTGCCTCTCGGGCTGAGCTACTGAAGCTGATGACCCTGCACTCTGAAATCTCTGGGCATCTTTTTGGGGACAAACTCTGGCGAAGTGTCCCGGCTGTCTGCAATAGTTACAACGGCCCATGACTCCCTGACACTGCTCAGTGGCATGCCTACCTCCACTAGAACTGCAATAAACACCTGTATAATCGGTACTCTGGCCAGGACCTCTCTCTCTTGACCCACTGGAGCTCGACGAACTGCTCCCTGCTATCTTAAACTGCTTACCCTTAGCTTTCAACGAATCCTTCTTGCCACTACTACTGCTTCCACTATCAAATCTAGGAGGAGGTAGTGGAAACTGTACGGCGGGCGGTGGCGTCGGTCTATGACCCTGAACACTATAGGAAGCTCCTCCCTGCCTAATCAAGCCAGCCTCTGCTCCCTTTGCTCGGTTCAGCGCCTCAGAAAAAGTGTTGGGTCGCCCCGTGTTCACTAAGGTGAAGATATCCGGATTCAAACCATTTAAGAATTGATCGGCGACCGCCTCATCATTCCCTGCTACATGAGGTGCAAATCGAAGCAAGGAAGAGAATTTGGCAACATACTCCTCTATATTCCACTGGCCCTGTCTCAAGTTGGCGAACTCTGCCCCTTTATCTTTTCGGTATGACACTGGAAAGAAACGTTGATAAAATTCATCTTTAAAGACTTTCCAAGTAATATCAATACCTCGATGTTCTAGGGCTCGTTTCGCCGTTAGCCACCAACTCTTGGCCACTTCTTGCAATTGATGCCCAATCAGCTTTACTCTACGTTCATCTGAATAGGCAAGTGATTCAAATAACATTTCTATATCATTCAGCCAGCTTTCGCAATCAGCTGCATTCTCAGTGCCTTTCAAAGTTGGGGGTCGAAGCGACTGAAACCGCTTCAACAGAGTCTCCATCGGGGTAGCGGTTACGTCCATCTGAGTACCTGACGTACTCCTCTGTTCTGGCACTTGTCCTGCAGCTGGTTGCGGTATCCTTCTAGGCCGCATATCTGGTTATCAAACAGGTTAGTACACAGTCTATACAAGCTGTCTCAGCCCTCCTCTGATCATATACCTCTGATCCAGAATCGGTTCTGATTCAGTCTTGACAATTATATGTTGTAAATCAACTCAGATACAATACAACATATAATAAGGAAAGCAATAAATCATGCTAGCACAGCAAAAGCAAGGAAGATGACTCGATCTACCCCGCTCATTCTATTCTATCTCAGTCTACAGAACCTACTTGTAGTAGCCCGAATTCCAAATTGGGTAATTAACGGATTAATGGTGATTAAGAAGGTTTAATGTGTAATTTTGACCGTGGTCATGATCGGACGGACCGAAGATGGTTCGGTAGCACCGAAGAGTTCGGACGATCCGAAGTGGGTTCGGTGGATCCGATCATGAGGTGTCAAGAGTTGATCGACACGTCAGTTTACATGCAAGTTCGGATGATCCGAAGTGTAGGTTCGGTGGATCCGATCATGAGGTGTCAAGAGCCGATGGACACGTAGGAGTTCGGATGATCCGAAGTGGGTTCGGTGGATCCGAACATAGCCTATAAATAGTGCTCGGATTTCCTCATTTTGGATTGTCAATTCTTGAGTTGTGTCTCATATTTGAGAGGTTTGGAAGGTTTCTAGGGTTAGTTGTCGGTCGAGCGATAGCCAAGAGCTGCCAGGAGTGGTAGCGTAGCGACGCCTGAGTTACGAGGCAATCGACATCAAAGGGCTGTCGACGGACGCAGGTAAACCCTAAACCTTTGGTAGTACTGGTTTTGCTAGTCGAGCATGGTAGTATTGTTCATTGGGTATGCTTTTGATGCGTAGGCTTGTTCTAGACCTGATTAGCGGTGTTGCGTAAGGCTAGGCTTGCTGTGATAGAGGTACGAAAGTACTATCCGAGATATCCTGGTCGAGTATACATCCTTATATGTGTTGCATGATTATGTGGTGCATTGATATATGTCATATGATGCATGCTATTATGTCACGTTTTATGATGCATGTTGCATTTCATGTTGAGCCGTATCTCCTTCGAGATAGCCTTTACTGTTGAGCTGTATCTCTTTCGAGATAAGCTATATCTTGTGGGGCCGCTCAGCCCTGTCTTGTCTTGTGGACGCATGGACACCGAGAGTACACAGTGGCCGACGGGTCCGGAGGGCTTCGGTGATCCGGGATATTTTAGGTCCACGTCTGTTCTTGTAGTGGATGCAGTGACCCAGAGGAGTACCGCGCGGCACTATCCACTTGGCGCCTCTAGACTGAGCATTTTGAGATCCTTTGTTACTCCTGTTTCTTGACTACCCTGGTATCATATCATAGCATGTGCATTTCATATAGGCTTGTATACTCATGCTTTTGTACTGGGCGTTCTTATCGCTCACGTCCTCGGTTTTGTTTATCTTGGACACCCCATTCCCACGGGGCAGGCCTCAGGTTGGATGGCTCAGGAAGAGCAGGAGGAGGACAGTGAGTGGCTGGTTGGTTTAGTTTTCAGTACTATTCTTTTCGATATGGTTGTACCGAATATATATATTTTGAGTTGTTCTGATTTCGATTGGGTTGTATAACTACTGTCGTTGGCCATATTTTCCGCTGTTATCTCTGATTATTATTAATTAAGTTAATTGCATGCTTAGTTCTTCATTAGTAGGTGATTCTGGAACGGGTCACTACATTTATGGTATCAGAGCATGCTTACGATTTTGGGATATAGATTCTGTTTTGGGATTTTCGTTGACCATTTTACCATTTTCCCCATTCTATCTTGTAGCGATGGCTGACCACTTTGGTGATGAGAGTAGTCAGGGAAGTGTAGGTCGTTGGGGTGACCAGGGCGATCGTAGACGTCATTCTTTCCGTTTCTACCCCGATGGGTCATTCGGTGTTAGCAAAGCGTCTAGTGATGGGTTGTCCCTTAGATTTTGAGGGTAACGAATTGATTGCGAATCTTATGATCCTGGAGATGGAAGATTTTGATTGTATTCTAGGTATAGACCTATTGACTACTTACCGAGCTACTGTGGATTGTTACCAGAAGCTTGTTCAGTTTCGTACGACTGAGAGCTCTAGTTGGTTTTTCTATGGTGAGGGAGCGCGACCTCCGATGCCAGTGGTATCTGCTCTGAAAGCCTGTCGTGCTTTAGAGTCGGGCGGGGAAGGCTACCTCATCTATGCGATTGATTCATCCACAGGTAGTGTTGGTATAGAGGATATTCCAGTGGTTTG
Organism: Primulina eburnea; assembly: GCF_022965805.1. Taxonomy (NCBI): domain Eukaryota; kingdom Viridiplantae; phylum Streptophyta; class Magnoliopsida; order Lamiales; family Gesneriaceae; genus Primulina; species Primulina eburnea. Next base: position 4,995,115 of record NC_133115.1, read on the forward strand.
TGAATTTCCTGATGTTTTCCCAGATGAGATTCCTGGTTTTCCTCCGGTTAGAGAGGTGGAATTTGGCATTGAGTTAATGCCAGGGACTGCACCGATTTCTCGTGCCCCCTATCGTCTTGCTCCGTCAGAGATGAGAGAATTGAAGCAGCAATTGCAGGATCTTCTTGATAAAGGTTATATTCGCCCGAGTGTTTCACCTTGGGGAGCTCCAGTCTTGTTTGTCAAGAAGAAAGATGGATCTATGCGATTGTGCATTGATTATCGCCAGCTGAATCGTGTGACGATCAAAAACAAGTATCCATTACCTCGTATCGATGATTTGTTCGATCAGCTTCAGGGTACCTCTGTTTACTCCAAGAATTGACTTGCGATCGGGTTATCATCAGATGAGAGTTAGAGATGATGATATTTCCAAGACTGCATTTCGTACTCGATATGGGCATTACGAGTTTCTAGTTATGCCATTTGGATTGACGAATGCGCCAGCGGTGTTCATGGATCTGATGAATCGAGTCTTTCGGGATTTTCTAGATCAGTTTGTTGTGGTTTTCATTGACGATATCTTAATTTATTCTCACAGTGTGGAAGAGCATATCCAGCACTTGAGGATTGTGTTGCAGATTCTTCGCGAGAAGCAATTGTATGCTAAGCTGAGTAAGTGCGAGTTCTGGATTGATCGTGTAGTATTCCTTGGTCATGTGATTTCCAAGGAAGGAATTTCTGTGGATCCCAGCAAGATCGAAGCAGTGCTGAATTAGTCACGTCCTACGACGGTGGCTGAGATCCGTAGTTTTCTAGGTCTGGCAGGGTATTATCGTCGCTCCATCGTGAATTTCTCTCAGGTAGCTAGACCATTGACGCAACTTACTCGGAAGGATGTTACATTTGAGTGGTCATCTGAGTGCGAAGATAGTTTCAGAGAGCTTCGTCGACTTCTGACTTCTGCACCTGTTTTGGCATTACCGTCAGGATCTGATGGTTTCAGTGTTTACACCGATGCCTCTTTTCAAGGATTAGGGTGTGTGTTGACGCAGAATGGTCATGTGATCGCTTATGCTTCCAGACAGTTGAAACCTCACGAGGAAAAGTATCCTATTCATGATCTAGAATTAGCTGCAATTGTGTTCGCGCTGAAGATCTGGCGTCATTACTTGTACGGGGTTAAGTTTGAAATTTTTACTGATCATAAGAGTCTGAAGTATCTGTTCACTCAGGCTGAGTTGAACATGAGACAACGTCGTTGGATGGATCTACTTAAAGATTATGACTGCGAGATCAAATATCATCCAGGTTCTGCGAATCTCACAGCCGATGCTCTTAGTCGCAAGGTGAGAGTCTCTGCACTTCAGACCAGTGCTATGATTAGTACTATCCAGGATTGTTGTTCATTGGGATTTAATTTCAAACATCGGAAAGGTATGGAGAGCATTCGTGTTGCTACCATTTTATCTGAGCCAGCTTTGTTCGCTAGGATTCGAGATGCACAGATGTCTGATCTCAAGACTCAGAGATTAGCCCGATTGGTTGGTGGAGATAGCAATTTCCATTATCAGTCTAATGGTCTTCTGTGTTTGTCTAATCGGGTTGTGGTACCAGAGGATGATACTTTGAGGGAAGAGATCTTGGCTCAGGCTCATCGAAGCAAGTTGAGTGTCCATCCGGGAAGCAACAAGATGTATAAAGATTTGAGGACACGATTTTGGTGGAAAGGGATGAAGCGCAGCGTTTATCAGTTTGTTTCCAAGTGTCTTGTTTGTCAGCAGGTTAAGGCAGAGCACCGTCGACCGGGAGGAGTATTGTTGAACTTACCTATTCCCGAATGGAAGTGGGAGCATATCGCGATGGACTTCATTACTCACTTACCATTGTATTCGAGGAATAGTGATGCTATTTGGGTAGTGGTGGATCGACTCACCAAGTCTGCTCATTTTCTGCCATATAACCGTGATTTCACTTTCGATCGTATGGCTCGATTGTACATTCAAGAGATTGTACGTCTGCATGGAGTGCCAGTCAGTATTGTTAGTGACAGAGATCTTCGTTTTACCTCACGATTTTGGGGTAGTTTCCAGTCAGCATTGGGCACTTCACTAAGTTTGAGTACGGCTTATCATCCAGAGACCGACGGTCAGACAGAGAGGACTATCCGTACACTTGAGGATATGATGCGAGCTTGTGTTATGGATTTCGGACCCGCTTGGCAGGATCATTTGCCTTTGATTGAGTTCGCGTACAACAACAGCTATCATCGTAGTATTGGTATGGCACCATTTGAGGCGTTGTATGGGCGACGTTGTCGTACTCCATTATTTTGGGATGAAGTTGGGGAACGACATGTTGAGGGACCGGAGTTAGTCCAGCAGGCTATTTATAAGGTTGCAATAATCAAGAAACGGATTAAGATCGCTCAGGATCGACAGGCTAGTTATGCGAACACCAAGCGGCGACCTCTTTATTTTCAGCCAGGTGAGAAAGTGTTTCTCCGAGTTTCGCCTTTTCGCAGGATTTTGAGATTTGGTCTCAAGGGTAAGCTGTCTCCGAGATTTATTGGTCCATTTGAAATATTGGAAAGCGTGGGAGATTTGGCTTACAGACTTGCATTGCCGCCGTACCTATCAAGTATTCATGATGTGTTCCACGTATCTTTGTTGAGACGATACGTAGCAGATAAGTCTCACATTTTGCATCCCTCTGAAGTTCAACTAAATTCAGATTTGTCTTACGTGGAACGACCAGTGCGGATCCTCGATCGCAAAGACAAGGTGTTGCGGAATAAGATCATTCCTCTTGTCTTAGTTCAGTGGCAGCGCAGAGGCACTGAAGAAGCCACTTGGGAGCTAGAGAGTCGTATGCGTTCGGAGCATCCAGAGCTCTTTTGAGTTATGCTTTGTATATGTTTGTGTTTTCAGTTGTAATCGAAATATCAGTTGTATTCAAGCAACAACTGAGATGTAATAACGATGTTGTTATTTCGTTTTGTTCATCCTCTAAGCCTGATTTCGAGGACGAAATCTTTTAAGGGGGGGAGAATGTAGTAGCCCGAATTCCAAATTGGGTAATTAACGGATTAATGGTGATTAAGAAGGTTTAATGTGTAATTTTGACCGTGGTCATGATCGGACGGACCGAAGATGGTTCGGTAGCACCGAAGAGTTCGGACGATCCGAAGTGGGTTCGGTGGATCCGATCATGAGGTGTCAAGAGTTGATCGACACGTCAGTTTACATGCAAGTTCGGATGATCCGAAGTGTAGGTTCGGTGGATCCGATCATGAGGTGTCAAGAGCCGATGGACACGTAGGAGTTCGGATGATCCGAAGTGGGTTCGGTGGATCCGAACATAGCCTATAAATAGTGCTCGGATTTCCTCATTTTGGATTGTCAATTCTTGAGTTGTGTCTCATATTTGAGAGGTTTGGAAGGTTTCTAGGGTTAGTTGTCGGTCGAGCGATAGCCAAGAGCTGCCAGGAGTGGTAGCGTAGCGACGCCTGAGTTACGAGGCAATCGACATCAAAGGGCTGTCGACGGACGCAGGTAAACCCTAAACCTTTGGTAGTACTGGTTTTGCTAGTCGAGCATGGTAGTATTGTTCATTGGGTATGCTTTTGATGCGTAGGCTTGTTCTAGACCTGATTAGCGGTGTTGCGTAAGGCTAGGCTTGCTGTGATAGAGGTACGAAAATACTATCCGAGATATCCTGGTCGAGTATACATCCTTATATGTGTTGCATGATTATGTGGTGCATTGATATATGTCATATGATGCATGCTATTATGTCACGTTTTATGATGCATGTTGCATTTCATGTTGAGCCGTATCTCCTTCGAGATAGCCTTTACTGTTGAGCTGTATCTCTTTCGAGATAAGCTATATCTTGTGGGGCCGCTCAGCCCTGTCTTGTCTTGTGGACGCATGGACACCGAGAGTACACAGTGGCCGACGGGTCCGGAGGGCTTCGGTGATCCGGGATATTTTAGGTCCACGTCTGTTCTTGTAGTGGATGCAGTGACCCAGAGGAGTACCGCGCGGCACTATCCACTTGGCGCCTCTAGACTGAGCATTTTGAGATCCTTTGTTACTCCTGTTTCTTGACTACCCTGGTATCATATCATAGCATGTGCATTTCATATAGGCTTGTATACTCATGCTTTTGTACTGGGCGTTCTTATCGCTCACGTCCTCGGTTTTGTTTATCTTGGACACCCCATTCCCACGGGGCAGGCCTCAGGTTGGATGGCTCAGGAAGAGCAGGAGGAGGACAGTGAGTGGCTGGTTGGTTTAGTTTTCAGTACTATTCTTTTCGATATGGTTGTACCGAATATATATATTTTGAGTTGTTCTGATTTCGATTGGGTTGTATAACTACTGTCGTTGGCCATATTTTCCGCTGTTATATCTGATTATTATTAATTAAGTTAATTGCATGCTTAGTTCTTCATTAGTAGGTGATTCTGGAACGGGTCACTACACTACTGCTCTGATACCACCTGTTGTGGGGACACGGGCTCTAAATCGATTCAATCTGGGATTAATTGGATCTGTGAGAAAATGCGGGTCAAATTTTCGCTTTTTAACATTAATTCTAATGTTTATAAATCAAGCACAAGAGAGTTCTATGTTTTATTTCACAACATAAATACATGTCTTATTCTAATACATCAATCCAAACTAGTTGATGCGATCATGGACAGCCACGCTCCGAGGAAGGCATGGAAACTCATGGGAGTGGCGTTTGGGAACCAAAAGAAAATCATTCAAGCATTGTTGGAGAAACCCGAGGCTACACGGACGTGTACACGGACCTGTACACGGGGTCCGTGTCCTTCACAACCCGAGATGAGCAAATCCAGTGCCTGCATGGACCTGGAGACGGACCCAGGCACGGGGTCCGTGCCCTTTGAAGTTGGCGAATACAGTGCCTACACGGACCCGTACACGGAGGTGAGCACGGGGTCCGTGTCCCTTGAACCCGACTGAAGAGTTTACAGTGTGTACACGGACCCAGACACGGAGGTCGGCACGGGGTCCGTGCCTAGTGTTTTCTGCGCGACAAAATTACCTTTTTTAGAGTTTTATTTTGTTAAGAAACTAGATTTCTTGATATCTTTTGATATATTGACTATGTTGGACGAAAAATTACACACAATACACATAATATTTTGAGTTATCAAAACTTTTGAGAATTTTCTCTCAACTTTTCAAAGCCAAGCTTTGTCAAATCAAATCAAACTTATCAAAGTTTTTAACTTTGTGGCGTTTGTCGATCGTTGCTTGTGCGGATTGTCGTAGGCCAAGTTCTTCGAAGGTTCGTATAGTTTTCGATTGTTTATCTTCGTGTTTATTTGTTGCTAAACTCTTGCTAGTTTAGAGGTGAATATCACACAATACTTGATTCAAAAGATCGGGAAAAACCCACGAATCTTAATCTCGTAATTGAATAGAGGGTGCGATTTATTTTTAATCGTGTTTGCTATTTATTCGTGTCAAGATTCATATCATTTGGTATCAGAGCTCCAGGTTTATTGAATTCAAGTACATATCTTGTTTTTAAATTGCAGATCTGTATTACTTCTTCACGTATTTTCAGATTTGTTTTTGTTCTTTCGTTATTCGTAAATTTTTTCGTGAATCTGTGATTCTCGAAAATTTGTTGGTGATTTTTTTTGGGATTTTCGAGTAGTACTCAAGCCAAAAAAAAAAAAAAAAGTACAAAAATTCCGAAAATTCACCATTATTTCATTTTGATATCTTGTTCTATTTTCTTTAGAGAGTCATATTTAATTGTCTCTCACAGTCAAAAAAAAAAAAAAATCATATTCGAATCTCTTGTCTACACAGTCCAAGTGAGTCGGTCGCATTTGTTCACAAGTTTGAACCTTGATTGTTTGATATCCCAAATACAAAGCTTGTAACTCTTGAGGAAACTCTCAAATTTGAGTGACCTTACTTGAGTGTGAGTGATATTTCTTTGGAGTGACTAGTGAGTATTTGTTGTGAGCAAAAAAAAAAATAAGAGAGGAGAGACGAGTGAATTTCTTTGGAGTGACCGTGAGCATTTGGGTGAGGATTATTTTATTTCTACTAACCTTTTCTTGCAGGTACAAGTTTGAAATTAAATGGAGAGGGAGGTAGGAGATAGTTCGAATTCGGGGGTGTCCAAAGCTCATCTAGATGCGTTGTTTGGGGATTTTAGTAGAGCGATGGCGACCCAAATGGAGTCGTTGCATGAGAGGTTGGGTAAACTTGAGGTTAGTGTTAGTGGGGGTAGACCTAAGCCTAAGGATTTGGGTAGAGATGATGAGGAGTATGATCTAGGAGGAGGCGATGAGAGTCAAAATGAGAATTGGGGTAGGAATGGGAGAGATAGAGGATTTGGAAGAGGAAGAAGAGAAGCTATGAGGGGTAGGTATGAGGAGACTAGGGAAGATGGTCACATGGGTAGCATTAAGATGAAAATCCCTTCATTCCATGGGAAATCTGACCCGGAGGCGTACCTAGAATGGGAAAAGAGGGTAGAGTTTGTATTTGAATGTCACCACTACTCCGAACAAAAGAAGGTGAGGTTGGCGGTGGTTGAATTCTTAGACTATGCTCTCATTTGGTGGGATCAATTAGTGACCACTAAAAGAAAGTATAATGAGAGACCCATTGAGTCTTGGGATGAGATGAAGAGTGTAATGAGGAAGAGGTTTGTACCTAACCACTACTATAGGGAGATGTTTAAGAGGTTACAAACTTTGAGGCAAGGGTTGAAGAGTGTTGAGGACTACTATAAGGAGATGGAAGTGCTCATGATTAGGGCAAATACTGAGGAGGATAATGAAGCAACTATGGCTCGTTTTCTCTGTGGCTTGAACAGGGAGATTCAAGATCAAGTGGAGCTTCGGCACTACTTAGATCTAGACGAGATGGTGCAAATGGCCATAAAGGTGGAGCAACAACTCAAGAGGCGAGGAGTGGGCCGCACCAATCAAACCGGAGGGGCATCATCTTCTTGGCAATCCAATGTTGTGAAGCGTGAGGAAAATAAAGTGGAGGCCAAGCCGCGATTTGACACTAAGCAAGAGGCGCCTAAACAAGGAGTCCAAGGTAAATCTGAAACTCCTTCTAATCGTTCTAGGGATACTAAATGCTTTAGATGTCAAGGGTTGGGTCACCTTGCTAGTGAATGTCCTAATAAAAGAGTGATGGTTTTGAATGGTTATGGTGGGTATGAGTCCCAAAGCGAGGGAAGTGATGATGATATGCCTGCATTGGAGGATCCCGATGAGGGATATGAGGCGGTTGTAGGAGAATCATTGGTGACTAGGCGTATCATGATTGGCCAAGTCGAGGAGGAGGAGACCAATCAAAGGGGGAACTTGTTTCATACTAGATGCTTTGTAAATGAAAAGGTTTGCAATGTCATTATAGATGGAGGGAGTTGTACCAATGTAGCTAGTTGTGAGATGGTGGAGAAGTTGAATTTGCCTATCTTAAAACATCCACAACCATATAGGCTTCAATGGTTGAATGATTGTGCTGAGGTAAAAGTGAATGGGCAAGTTCTAGTTGCATTTTCGATTGGGAAGTACGTTGATGAGGTGTTATGCGATGTTGTGCCTATGCATGCTTGTCATATCTTGTTGGGTAGACCTTGGCAATTCGATAGGAAGGTAACACATGATGGTTTCAAGAATAGGTACTGATTTGTCCTAAACAAAGAACCAATTGTATTACTATCTTTGTCACCAAAACAAATACTTGAAGATCAATTGAAAAAGAAACAAAGAGATGAGGCCGAAAAAAGAGTGTCGAAAAGAGTGAGATGGCCTTAGGAAAAGAAAAAGAAAAATATATGGTCGAAAGAAAGAGTGAACAAAAGAGTGAGATGACCATAGAAAAGAAAAAAGAGAGAGAAAAAGAGGCCAAAGAAAAAGAAAAGAAAAATCATTTAATGTCCCAAAGGAGTGAAAAGAGTGAGTATGAGAGTTGTTTATTATTGCATAAACCATTACATGTACCTTTGTACAAAGTGGTTTACCCATATTGTGATGGAATCGCCGGTTCAATCCCGAGCGTTGCTATTTCTTCTTTGCAGGATTTTGGCGATGTTATGATAGGGAGGCTAGCAAGTGTTGTTGGTGTGAGGATACGATGGGATGAACCATATGGATTCAAGAGCCATAGCAATGAGGTAAGGTTAGTTGTCACCGCAACATCCAAGAGGTATGATTTTCTCCCTTACCTTAATTCATTGTTGTTTTGTTTTCAAGAATTATGGGGACAAGTTGAAAATGTGATGTTTAGAGGATGTGAATGTGGTTTAGTCTTGTTACCTAAGCGTCATATTATTGAGAATGAATATGCATTGCATGAATTAGATTCAAATGTTATTGATTTTGAGTGTTCCAAGATTGTCCAATTGACACTTTGTCGTGGCAATGACCTATGTGCATTAGGATTAAATTCATGTGGTGAGTTGAATGAAGACATGGATAGTACATTTAGTGTGTTCTATTTGCATGATTCCTACTTGTTTGATGAAGACTTTGGGAAGAGCATGAATGACTATAAGAATTTCTTTGTCCATGATGAATATATTTTTAAGGAGACTAAGTTGTTCATGTTATGCTCGTTTTATGAGTTACTCGCTAGTGATGCATATTGTTATGATTTCATTATTGATAAGATGCATGCATTTCTATGTTGGTTACATATAAAAAGGTATGTCGAATGGTGTCGTAACGAGGGTCTTGCATGTATGAAGATAGCAACTAGGCTAGGGTTTTATGACATGCATGACTTAATTCTTATTCCTAGTAAACTTTGGTTGTGCACTTGTGTTGAAATTTTTGCGTTGTTAACTAGGTCTAAGAAGAAGAGGCATTTAATCTTTATGATGCTTAATGCGATATTGTCACTATCCGTTCATGTCACATGTTATTTGATGTTTGGTGTAAGTGATGTTTACAAGAAGAGAGCAACCAAGAAGTTGAGGTTCCAAATGTCAATGGCGCACATGGGGGATAGCACCTACAAAATTGAACTTCGAGGTAAGCATGTTGGTCACATAATCTTTGTCATTACTAACTTGCTTCATTTTTGTGTAGGTAGCACGGATTTGAGGACAAATCCTTTTCAAGAAGGGGAGGATGATGCGATCATGGACAGCCACGCTCCGAGGAAGGCATGGAAACTCATGGGAGTGGCGTTTGGGAACCAAAATAAAATCATTCAAGCATTGTTGGAGAAACCCGAGGCTACACGGACGTGTACACGGACCTGTACACGGGGTCCGTGTCCTTCACAACCCGAGATGAGCAAATCCAGTGCCTGCACGGACCTGGAGACGGACCCAGGCACGGGGTCCGTGCCCTTTGAAGTTGGCGAATACAGTGCCTACACGGACCCGTACACGGAGGTGAGCACGGGGTCCGTGTCCCTTGAACCCGACTGAAGAGTTTACAGTGTGTACACGGACCCAGACACGGAGGTCTGCACGAGGTCCGTGCCTAGTGTTTTCTGCGCGACAAAATTACCTTTTTTAGAGTTTTATTTTGTTAGGAAACTAGATTTCTTGATATCTTTTGATATATTGACTATGTTGGACGAAAAATTACACACAATACACATAATATTTTGAGTTATCAAAACTTTTGAGAATTTTCTCTCAACTTTTCAAAGCCAAGCTTTGTCAAATCAAATCAAACTTATCAAAGTTTTTAACTTTGTGGCGTTTGTCGATCGTTGCTTGTGCGGATTGTCGTAGGCCAAGTTCTTCGAAGGTTCGTATAGTTTTCGATTGTTTATCTTCGTGTTTATTTGTTGCTAAACTCTTGCTAGTTTAGAGGTGAATATCACACAATACTTGATTCAAAAGATCGGGAAAAACCCACGAATCTTCATCTCGTAATTGAATAGAGGGTGCGATTTATTTTTAATCGTGTTTGCTATTTATTCGTGTCAAGATTCATATCACTAGTGTTTAATACAAACCATAAACTACAAATAATACAAGTCTAGTAAGAGCCACTAGTCATCTTCTGCGCCCGTAGTCACCACGCTATCTCGATCTCATCTCTGTCGTGACCCAAATCCTACCCCACCTGTTGTTATGCACACATACAGACATAACAATAGCCGGAAACTCCGGTGAGAACAAATCCCAATATAAAACATGTATACCTGCTAACACAAAATCATGAACAATGCATAAAAGCAATAATAATGGGTTCCATAGTCTATGAAACCAATCCATATTAGCATGCAATGCAAATCAAATCATTTCTTGACTCAACACGACTCTATTCTAGGGATCTCGGGGTGAATAAACCGTCACTGTCTGTTACCTACCCTCCCAATCGGGGTAACTGTACGTCTTACTCCTAGACTTCGGTCGTGTTTGTATCGAATGTATACAATCGGAGGAAATCTGCTCCTATGCATCGATACACCGAACGTCTAGTTTGACAATTCTGTCAATGACTCTCCTATCTCAATGCTTGAATATAAATCTATAGACAAAGCATGATTATATCAAGAGATTCGAATATAAATCTATAAACAAATCCAAATCATATCAAAGAGAAACAATAAATCTAGTATGTGATTTTGTTGGGAAACTCAAATTGAATCTCATTTGAGTTGTGTCTTCCCCAAACAAAACATGAATTATACATTTCTTGCACAATCTGTGTCGTAGTCGGAGTCTCGAAGACGAATCTTACCAATATCAATCTGAAATGGCAATGTTGATACATATTTTATCAATTTCTAATCTCAATCAACACATATCAAATTCAATACTTGACCTCGGTATAATTTGACGGCATAACGACGTACTTTCTCAATACCGGTCAATCCAACTCTCAACATATATCAATAATTCATAAGTCTCAACTCATAATCATCATCATAGTCATATGATACTACCCAAAATCTGCATAATTTAGTTCTAAACATGCTGAAATTCATAACAATTGCGTACGATCATATTTCTTCTATCCGACTTCGAATACATGATCATTAACTTCACAAAAACACATAATCTAGTGCAATTTAAAATTTCCCCAATCACCATATCTCAAATCATGTAGGAATTGAAGGAAACTTACATCACCTTGTAGCTAATAATGAGAGGAGCTCAAAACCTAAATCGGATTAACGTTTGGATGTAAAAAATCTTGTACAAGTTAGCTTTTAAAAAAAAAAGAGTGTAGTAACCCGATTCCTAATTTGAGTTAATTATCAGATTAATTATATTTTCGGTGGGATCGGAAGGACCGAACAAGTTCGGATCGTCCGATGAGTTCGGATCGTCCGAGCCAGTGTCGGACCGTCCGAGACAGGTGGCTGTACTCGTGGAAGTCATGCAAGGATCGGATCGTCCGATCAGAGTTCGGACCGTCCGAAGTGTGCCGGATCGGAGCTTCCGAAATGGTTCGGATCGTCCGAACATTGGCTATAAATAGAGGCGCGAGGCTTCATTTGTGACTCGCCAATTCAGAGAGTTCCATAGCATTTCAGTCGTTTCTGTGAGATTCTAGTCTTTTTCCGAGGTTCGGGCACTAGCGGGGAGCTGCTGGTCTTGTAGCGGAGCTGTGCTCTAGTTGGGAGCTAGCGGCATCAGTGGGCTAGCGACGGACGAAGGTTTGGAATTGTATCATTATTATTTCAGGATTATCTAGTTAAGTCTGGTAGATAAGTTTTAGTGATGGTTTTCACTTGATGCATAGGCTTGTTCTAGACCTGAGTAGAGGTGTTGCGTAAGGCTAGGCTTGCTGTGATAGAGGTACGAAAGTACTATCCGAGATATCCTGGTTGAGTATACATTCTTATATGTGTTGCATGATTATGTGGTGCATTGATATATGTCATATGATGCATGCTATTATGTCACGTTTATTACTGCACGTTGCATTTCATGTTGAGCCGTATCTCCTTCGAGATAGCCTTTACTGTTGAGCTGTATCTCTTTCGAGATAAGCTATATCTTGTGGGGCCGCTCAGCCCTGTCTTGTCTTGTGGACGCATGGACACCGAGAGTACACAGTGGCCGACGGGTCGGGAGGGCTTCGGTGGTCCGGGACATTTTAGGTCCACGTCTGTTCTTGCAGTGGATGCAGTGACCCAGAGGTAGGACCGCGCGGCACTATCCACTTGGCGCCTCTAGACTGAGCATTTTGAGATCTTTTGTGACTCCTGTTTCTTGACTACCCTGGTATCATATCATAGCATGTGCATTTCATATAGGTTTGTATACTCATGCTTTTGTACTGGGCGTTCTTATCGCTCACGTCCTCGGTTTTGTTTATCTTGGACACCCCATTTCCACGGGGCAGGCCTCAGGTTGGATGGCTCAGGAGGAGCAGGAGGAGGACATTGAGTAGCTGGTTGGTTTAGTTTTCAGTGTTTTCCATATGATTTGATATGATTGTAGCAGATACTTTCAGTTAGTTGAGTATTTTGGATTTCGATTGGGTTGTATAAACTATTGTTGTTAACCATATTTCCGCTGTTATCTCTGACTTTTTATTAATTAAGTTAATTGCATGCTTAGTTCTCAACTAGTAGGTGATTCTGGAACGGGTCACTACATTTATGGTATCAGAGCATGCTTACGATTTTGGGATATAGATTTCTGTTTTGGGATTTTCGTTGACCATTTTACCCCATTCTATCTTGTAGAGATGGCTGACCACTTTGATGACGAGAGTAGTCAGGGGAGTGTAGGTCGTTGGGGCGACCAGGATGATCATAGGCGTCATCGTGAGCATCGTCATCGTCGGGATGGTCCTAGGCGTTTTGATTTGCATCGTTTTATTCAGATGGGGCCTAAGCCTCTAGTCGGTGGAGAGACTCCCGATGATGCTGAGGACTGGTTAGAGCGCATGGAGAGTTGTTTCCGTGCATTTCAGTGCACCGAGGAGCAGAAGATAGAGACCCTTAGCTTTCTTCTCGAGGGCCGTGCGCGCAAGTGGTGGCGATCGACTTCTGCGCCGATAGTCCAGTCCCAGGGTAGGGTGACTTGGGCCGATTTCCGTGCAGCTTTCATGCAGCTGTATTTTCCTCCAGCCCTTCGCCAGGCGAAGACGATTGAGCTCCTGAATCTTAAGCAGGGGAGTATGTCTGTTGATGAGTATCAGCAGAAATTCTTCGAGTTGTTACCCTTCGCTCCTCATATCAGTGGCAGTTCTGAGGCCAAGTATGACCATTTTCTCCAGGGTCTTAACCAGGAGATCTTTGATCGAGTCACTGTCTGTGATAATCCTACTTCTTATGATGGGTTAGTAAACCGGTGTCGCCAGGCAGAGATCAGTCTCCAGCGTGGTAGGGCTATTCTTTCTTCTAGACCTCCGAGTACTTTGAGGCCTCGATCTCAGTCGTTCAAGAAATCTGGTTCGTCTTCTTCTGGATCTGGATCTCGATCTAGCGGTGTTTTCCGTTTTGGTAAGAAGAAGGAATCTTGTGCGCATTGTGGGAAGAACCATCCATCGGAGCAATGCCGAGCAGCCGCAGGAGCTTGTTATCAGTGCGGAGAGATGGGGCATATTAAGAAGAATTGTCCTCAGTTGCGAGGTGGAGCAGGATCCAGTTCTGGATCTCAGACGACTGTTCAGCAGAGGAGGCAGGGTCAGGCAGTGGGTAGTTCGAATCTTCGACCTCGTGCCCAAGGTCAGGTGTTTGCGCTGAACCAGGATCAGGCTGCAGATGAGACCGGGAGAGTCATAGCAGGTACTTTTTGTTTATGCGGTATTCCTGCTTTTGTTCTTATAGATACCGGAGCATCTCATTCATTCATTTCTGCACGATTTGTTAAGCGTCATAAGTTACCGTATGTTTCTCTAGACGTTATTCTTTCTGTTTCTACCCCGATGGGTCATTCGGTTTTAGCCAAGCGTCTAGTGATGGGTTGTCCTTTAGATTTTGAGGGTAACGAGTTGACTGCGAATCTTATGATTCTGGAGATGGAAGACTTTGATTGTGTTTTGGGTATAGACATTTTGACTACCTACCGAGCTACTGTGGATTGTTACCAGAAGCTTGTTCAGTTCCGTACGACTGAGAGCTCTAGTTGGTTTTTCTATGGTGAGGGAGCGCGACCTCCGATGCCAGTGGTATCTGCTCTGAAAGCCTGTCATGCTTTAGAGGCGGGCGGGGAAGGCTACCTCATCTATGCGATTGATACGTCCACAGGTAGTGTTGGTATAGAGGATATTCCAGTGGTTTGTGAATTTCCTGATGTTTTTCCAGAGGAGATTCCTGGTTTTCCTCCGGTTAGAGAGGTGGAGTTTGGCATTGAGTTAATGCCAGGGACTGCACCGATTTCTCGTGCCCCCTATCGTCTTGCTCCGTCAGAGATGAGAGAATTGAAGCAGCAATTACAGGATCTTCTTGATAAAGGTTATATTCGTCCGAGTGTTTCACCTTGGGGAGCTCCAGTTTTGTTTGTCAAGAAGAAGGATGGATCGATGCGATTGTGTATTGATTATCGCCAGCTGAATCGTGTGACGATCAAAAACAAGTATCCATTACCTCGTATCGATGACTTGTTCGATCAGCTTCAGGGTACCTCTGTTTACTCCAAGATTGACTTGCGATCGGGTTATCATCAGATGAGAGTCAGAGATGATGATATTTCCAAGACTGCATTTCGTACTCGTTACGGGCATTACGAGTTTCTAGTTATGCCATTCGGATTGACGAATGCGCCAGCGGTGTTCATGGATCTGATGAACCGAGTCTTTCGTGATTTTCTAGATCAGTTCGTTGTGGTTTTCCTCGACGATATCTTGATTTATTCTCACAGTGTGGAGGAGCATGTCCAGCACTTGAGGATTGTGTTGCAGATTCTTCGCGAGAAGCAATTGTATGCTAAGCTGAGTAAGTGCGAGTTCTGGATTGATCGTGTAGTATTCCTTGGTCATGTGATTTCCAAGGAAGGAATTTCTGTGGATCCCAGCAAGATTGAAGCAGTGCTGAATTGGTCACGTCCTACGACGGTGGCCGAGATCCGTAGTTTTCTAGGTCTGGCAGGGTATTATCGTCGCTTCATCGTGAATTTCTCCCAGGTAGCTAGACCTTTGACGCAACTTACTCGGAAGGATGTTCCATTTGAGTGGTCATCTGAGTGCGAAGATAGTTTCAGAGAGCTTCGTCGACTTCTGACTTCTGCACCTGTTTTGGCGTTACCGTCAGGATATGATGGTTTCAGTGTTTACACCGATGCCTCTTTCCAAGGCTTAGGGTGTGTGTTGACACAGAATGGTCATGTGATCGCTTACGCTTCCAGGCAGCTGAAATCTCACGAGGAGAAGTACCCTATTCATGATCTAGAGTTGGCAGCTATAGTGTTCGCACTGAAGATCTGGCGTCATTACTTGTACGGGGTTAAGTTTGAAATCTTTACTGATCACAAGAGTCTGAAGTATCTGTTCACTCAGGCTGAGTTGAACATGAGACAACGTCGTTGGATGGATCTACTGAAAGATTATGACTGCGAGATCAAGTACCATCCAGGCTCTGCGAATCTCACAGCCGATGCTCTTAGTCGTAAGGTGAGAGCCTCTGCACTTCAGACCAATGCTATGATTAGTGCTATTCAGGATTGTTGTTCGTTGGGATTTAACTTCAAACATCGGAAAGGTATGGAGAGCATTCGTGTTGCTACTATTTTATCTGAGCCAGCTTTGTTCGCTCGGATTCGAGATGCTCAGATGTCTGATCTGAAGACTCAGAGATTAGCTCGGTTAGCGGGTGGAGATAGCGGTTTCCATTATCAGTCTAATGGTCTTCTATGTTTGTCTAATCGGGTTGTAGTACCAGAGGATGATAATTTGAGGGAAGAGATCTTGTCTCAGGCTCATCGAAGCAAGTTGAGTGTCCATCCAGGAAGCAATAAGATGTATAAAGACTTGAGGACACGATTTTGGTGGAAAGGGATGAAGCGCAGTGTTTATCAGTTTGTTTCCAAGTGTCTTGTTTGTCAGCAGGTTAAGGCAGAGCACCGTCGACCTGGAGGATTATTGTTGAATCTACCTATTCCTGAATGGAAGTGGGAGCATATCACGATGGATTTCATTACTCACTTGCCATTGTCTTCGAGGAATAGTGATGCTATTTGGGTAGTGGTGGATCGACTCACCAAGTCTGCTCATTTTCTGCCTTATAACCGTGACTTCACTTTCGATCGGATGGCTCGCTTGTACATTCAAGAGATTGTACGTTTGCATGGAGTGCCAGTCAGTATTGTTAGTGACAGGGATCCTCGTTTTACCTCACGATTTTGGGGTAGTTTCCAGTCAGCATTGGGCACTTCACTGAGTCTGAGTACTGCTTATCATCCGGAGACTGACGGTCAGTCAGAGAGGACTATCCGTACGCTTGAGGATATGTTGCGAGCTTGTGTTATGGATTTCGGACCCGCTTGGCAGGATCATTTGCCTTTGATTGAGTTCGCGTACAACAACAGCTATCATCGTAGTATTGGTATGGCACCATTTGAGGCGTTGTATGGACGACGTTGTCGTACTCCATTATTCTGGGACGAAGTTGGGGAACGACATGTTGAGGGACCGGAATTAGTCCAGCAGGCTATTGATAAAGTTGCAATAATCAAGAAGCGGATTAAGATTGCCCAGGATCGACAGGCTAGTTATGCGAACACTAAGCGGCGACCTCTTTATTTTCAGCCAGGTGAGAAAGTGTTTCTCCGAGTTTCGTCTTTTCGCAGGATTTTGAGATTTGGTCTCAAGGGTAAGCTATCTCCGAGATTTATTGGTCCTTTTGAGATTCTGGAATGTGTGGGAGATTTGGCTTACAGGTTGGCATTACCTCCGTATCTGTCTGGGATTCATGACGTGTTTCACGTATCCCTTTTGCGACGATATGTGGCAGATGAATCACACATTTTACATCCATCTGAAGTTCAACTTGAATCGGATTTGTCTTACGTGGAGAGACCAGTTCAGATTCTCGATCGCAAAGATAAGGTGTTGCGGAATAAGATCATTCCTCTTGTCTTAGTTCAGTGGCAGCATAGAGGCACTGAAGAAGCCACTTGGGAGCTAGAGAGTCGTATGCGTTCGAAGCATCCAGAGCTCTTTTGAGTTGTACTGTAGTTGTACTATGGATGTATGTATGTTTTCCGTTGTAATCCAATTATCAGTTGTGTTTGGCAACAATTGAGATGTAATAACAATGTTGTTATTTCAGTTTTGTTCATCCTATAAACTTGATTTCGAGGACGAAATCTTTTAAGGGGGGGAGAATGTAGTAACCCGATTCCTAATTTGAGTTAATTATCAGATTAATTATATTTTCGGTGGGATCGGAAGGACCGAACAAGTTCGGATCGTCCGATGAGTTCGGATCGTCCGAGCCAGTGTCGGACCGTCCGAGACAGGTGGCTGTACTCGTGGAAGTCATGCAAGGATCGGATCGTCCGATCAGAGTTCGGACCGTCCGAAGTGTGCCGGATCGGAGCTTCCGAAATGGTTCGGATCGTCCGAACATTGGCTATAAATAGAGGCGCGAGGCTTCATTTGTGACTCGCCAATTCAGAGAGTTCCATAGCATTTCAGTCGTTTCTGTGAGATTCTAGTCTTTTTCCGAGGTTCGGGCACTAGCGGGGAGCTGCTGGTCTTGTAGCGGAGCTGTGCTCTAGTTGGGAGCTAGCGGCATCAGTGGGCTAGCGACGGACGAAGGTTTGGAATTGTATCATTATTATTTCAGGATTATCTAGTTAAGTCTGGTAGATAAGTTTTAGTGATGGTTTTCACTTGATGCATAGGCTTGTTCTAGACCTGAGTAGAGGTGTTGCGTAAGGCTAGGCTTGCTGTGATAGAGGTACGAAAGTACTATCCGAGATATCCTGGTTGAGTATACATTCTTATATGTGTTGCATGATTATGTGGTGCATTGATATATGTCATATGATGCATGCTATTATGTCACGTTTATTACTGCACGTTGCATTTCATGTTGAGCCGTATCTCCTTCGAGATAGCCTTTACTGTTGAGCTGTATCTCTTTCGAGATAAGCTATATCTTGTGGGGCCGCTCAGCCCTGTCTTGTCTTGTGGACGCATGGACACCGAGAGTACACAGTGGCCGACGGGTCGGGAGGGCTTCGGTGGTCCGGGACATTTTAGGTCCACGTCTGTTCTTGCAGTGGATGCAGTGACCCAGAGGTAGGACCGCGCGGCACTATCCACTTGGCGCCTCTAGACTGAGCATTTTGAGATCTTTTGTGACTCCTGTTTCTTGACTACCCTGGTATCATATCATAGCATGTGCATTTCATATAGGTTTGTATACTCATGCTTTTGTACTGGGCGTTCTTATCGCTCACGTCCTCGGTTTTGTTTATCTTGGACACCCCATTTCCACGGGGCAGGCCTCAGGTTGGATGGCTCAGGAGGAGCAGGAGGAGGACATTGAGTAGCTGGTTGGTTTAGTTTTCAGTGTTTTCCATATGATTTGATATGATTGTAGCAGATACTTTCAGTTAGTTGAGTATTTTGGATTTCGATTGGGTTGTATAAACTATTGTTGTTAACCATATTTCCGCTGTTATCTCTGATTTTTTATTAATTAAGTTAATTGCATGCTTAGTTCTCAACTAGTAGGTGATTCTGGAACGGGTCACTACAAAGAGCCTTCCTTCTCCTTGAACCTTTCTCTCGGTGGTCTCAGCTAAAATGGGAAGGAAGAAGACACCTCTATATATATATCTTGCATGGCCTAGGACAAATGGCTTGTTCTTTGAAGTACAAGTCTCGCGCATGTGCGCGACATCACTCGCGCATAAGCGCGAGACCTACTGGTCTCGGCAATGCAACTCCTCGCGCATATGCGCGCTTCATCTCGCGCATATGCGTCAAGGCTTCTGGAGGTGTCGCGCATGTGCGCACCTTATCTCGTGCATGTGTGCCAATGTCTCTGGACGTGTCGTGCATATGCGCGCCTTATCTCGCGCATGTGCGCCAATGCTACTATAATTCTCGTGCAGATGCGCGCATATCTTCGCGCATGTGCGCCATCTGTTCTGTTCTATTTTGAATATTTTCTCATCTCATCTCACTTAATATCTCACGTTGCATGTCATGCATACTCATATCTTCTGAGTCTCACGCCAATGAAGACTAATAATCTCGAGCCTTACAGATCCTTTCTTCGTACAGAAATGGCCGGAGCATACACTCTTAATGCATATCAAGTCAACTTTTCTTTGCTTTAGTTCTCAATGTCAAAGATGAGAACCTTGTTAAAATGTTTCAAGTCCTTGAGAAATCAGGACTTCGAAAATTCTTGGAAGCACCAGCTGTGATATACAAAAATGCTCTTCTGTATTTCTACGCTAAGGCAACTGTGCATGAAGGAAATATCGTTCACTCTCAAGGAGATGCATCCATATCCATTGATGTCGCACTATTGGGAGCAACTTTCCTCCTCCCACTTTCAAGTATTTCTGAACTATCTGATATTTCCAAGCTTGAAATGTCTATTGCTCTCAGCACCTTCTCAGCCACTGGAGAAGAATTGTCTCCTTCTTGCCACAAAAAGTTACTCAAAATGGAAAATCAAATTCTGGCTGATATTGTGGCAAAAGCTATATTAGTCAAAGCTGGCACGTTTGACAAATTAACAAAGGAGAAAGTTCAAGTGATGGCTGCCATCACTAAGGGAACTAAAGTGGATTGGAGTCATTTCATATTCAGAATCATGAAAGACATGGTCATCAAGAAAAGTTATTGATTTGTTGTTCAGATCAGCACAATGCTAAAGGATGCTGGTTTCGCTTCTACAAGTGAACAAGATGTTGTTTCTGTAACAATGATTGATGCTGAGAATGTACTCGCTTTAAGACACAAGCCAACCGTGGCTGAATTTGTTGCTTTGAAAAAGGAGATTGGAGAGACTCTTTCTGAGGCTCAGAAACGTCAACGAAAGATTAAAAGGAAAAGAGTGATCGTCTCTACTGATTCTGATAAAACAATATCAGAAGAGTCTGCTGCTGTTGTTCAACCATCCCTACCAACTCCAATCAAAAATAAAGCACGGACTGTTCTCAAAATCAAGAAGACAGCAGCAATTTCTGAAATTGAGAAAGTGCCACTCAGACAGGTTTTTCCAGAAGTGGTTCCATCTGCACGATCCACTGCTCCTACTTCAGTGCAAGCTGCTGCATCTGTTCCAGCAACATCTACTGCTTCTACTTTCAGACCGACGTCTGGAATATTGATTTGAGAACCAACAAGTGGGTCTTCTGCATTTCGACCCATTTTGTCTATTTCATCAACCGACAAAGGCAAAGGAAAGATGATTGAAGAACCACAACTTTTTGGACTCAAAACAACTGTGACCACAGGTGTTGATCTTCATCTGGCAGAAATAGAAAGCTCTGCCAATGATGACATGAATTTCTTTGACGAATGGCACAAGGTCAGAATTTTTCATTCTTTTGCTTACTTCAAGGCGAAAGGAGCCTATGGGAAAATAATGAACGCTGAGAATAGGGTCTTTCAGCTAGCCAAAACAGAAAATGGAATCGAGGCCTTGCGCAGAAGAAGTTACATCCTCGAACAGCTGAAATGTCAGAAGTTGGAATTTGTTCTAAAAGTTCTTGAATCAAATTTTGATCCTGCTATTCCTACTGCCGTTCAGGATCAAAACGTCAGTTTGATTCTCTCTCACAAATTGAAACAGATGAATGAGCAAATTCGTGATCAAGAAAAGGGCTTTGGCGAGCCAATTGTATATCAAGTCGGCCTTGTTCCAGACTTTCAACAGATCCATACAGTTGAGGAACGAACTACAGCCTCACCAAAGGCTTCTGTTCTCAGTACTCCTGCATCTCCAACAAGGCCTATTCTGTCATCATCTCTTTTGTCTGTGCATGAACTGGCTTCAGTTGAAGAAGTCATTGAGTCGATTGTTCCCTCGTCCCCTACTACTCAGGAAGCAGTACCAGCTACTTCATTGCCACCATCACCCTCTCCAACCGCAGAACAACATATGGCAGAATCAGATGCTGTATCTCTTTTGCCAAATCTAGAGAACTTTTCTGCTGCTCATCAAGCTGAAATGAAAGTTCTTCTGAACCAGCAATCTGAACCCATAACTGCAGAACAATCAGCTTCACCTACTGTCGTTGCTCCAACAGAAGAGAACTTGGTCTCCAACTTGGTTGCTCCTGATGAAGAGATTGTTCCTACCATAATTGCTGCCGAACCAAAGGTCTCTGCTATTCCAGATGAAACCTTTGCGGACCCTGGTCCTTCTACTGCTGTGATGGACACCACTTCCCTAACCACCAATCAAGTCTTTACTGCACTGATTGTCATTGATCCTGTTCAAACTCTCACGAACACTCGCGCTGCTGAAATGAGGCAACGCATGCTTGCACGAACCCCCTCACCTGAATCAGACACATTCAATTTGGAGTTTCAGATTGATGTTTTTCAAAGGGAACTCAATAACCTGTCAGATTTAGTCAAGCGGATGTCCTGTGAAAGCATATCAGAATTTAGTGGTGCTCAGTCCTTCAGAGAACGAATGTGCAAACACATATATAACACGGCGGAAACCATGTATGCTGAAACCATTGTTTTCAGACAAGCTGTCACGAGAAATCATAGTCACATCGTGCTTGCTCAAACTGATATACTCAATCGACTCACCGAGCATGATGATCTCATTCGATCATTTTCCACCTCCTTGGAAGTAATGGATGCGAAGATTGATTCTCAAACTCAATCTCTCACTACTCTCAATGATCGTATCTCCACTCAAGCTCCGTATCTGGAGATGTTAACCAATGGCATTCAAAACTTTTCTGGAAGAATGATTGATCTTATGGCCCATGTGATTGCCGTTGATGCCAAAAAGGGGGAAGAAAAACGAAGAGATCCATATGAAGCTGAACCTTCAGATAGAAGATTTCAGGATCCTCAAGATGAAGAAGTCATTTACAGGGACATTGGAACTGATTGATAATTTACTTTGTTACTTTATTGACATTATCCTTTTGCCAACTGATTATCTGTTATTTAACGCTTTCTTACTGTTTAGGTTTTGGCATCACCACAAAGGGGAAAATTGATAGACATGAATTTAATTGTGGCGATGTAAATAAAAACCAGCAGACCAGTAGCACTCCTTAAGAAAACAGTAGACAACAAGAAATCAGAAGCTACTGGTCTAGTAAAACAAAAGCATTAGAAAAGATAGAAAAACAGAATCAGTAGAAGATGTTGCCTAGCGTGACTACTTTAAATGTTACCGTTAAAGTTACCAAGTACCAGTATTAATTGCAGCATTAAATACTATACGGAGTCATTTAATGCACTTTATCAAGTTTAGTATAAAATAGAACTGATTGTTTTATAGCTTTTCTGCAGGAACCACTTTTGGTAATAAAGCTGACTCTATCAGATATCTGAAGACATCTTCTGTTTATGATCGTTGAACTCAGTCGTATATATACATGGAACAAACCCTTACACAACACCGACACTACGCATAATATCTTTTCAAGGATCAAAGCTATTTTCACTCAACGAGACAACCTCGAAATTCCTTGATTACTTAGAGTTCAACACAAAGAAAAGTAGCACACGCTTCATAGCAAATATCTGATCTTTTGAAGATCATCCTGTGCTGCTGATTCTTACTCTCTTCACAATCTTTTACAACACTTATACTTTATCAGGAAGAGATTGTAATCTGAAAAGAGTCTTTTCAGAACCTTGTGTATCACATTCTTTTTTAGTTGAGTAACTAAGAGTTTCAGTAGACTGAGGTGTAAGTCCTTCTGAAGTGGGTGTGTACAAAAGTTGTACTGTAATATCCAAAGTCTTTTAGTTTTACCTTCTGGAAACAGAAGAAGGGGAGACGTAGAAGATTTCATCTTCGAACTTCCATAAACAACTACTGCCTACTGTCATTATTGTCTTTCACTTACTTCATCAGATTGTTTCTGCACGTATTATTGTAATCTAGGTGAAGGTATACGCAACAAGATATACTACTATCTCTAACAGGATTTTAGTACCTCATACAAAGAGAAGGAAAAACGAGTAGAGTTTATTCACCCTTACCTCTAAACTCAACTTCGATCCTCAACAACTTTTTAATTGAAGGATGTTGTGAATAATAATCAATATATATAACTTTTGTGGATAAATGAGCATCATATTGATCAATATTCTGAATTTGATCGCTCTCACTAATCAAGTCATTCTTAAGAAATTATGAATCTCTTGATTCCACAACTTCATGATTTGTGATGAACATGTATCATCTCATATTTCTTAATACCAATATTTTCTCAAACATGCAATAGTGGATATAACTTTGTAATTTAATGTGAAAAGACCATCACACAAAATATCACTTCCCAAAACATCATATTTATACAATAAACTAAATGATAAATCTAAAAAATTAAGGAATATCAATCGGATACTAATCTTGAAATTTAAATAAATTTCTAGAGAAGAGTCTTTTCATCAACAATGTAAAACTACTATGCAAGTCTCGACAGCCTCTCCATGTGAGATCATCTTGTTTACTGAATAGATGATGCATAAATCACTTTATAATGGCTTCTTTGAGTTTTTCAATCTTTGCACAATATTGATAACATGGATTGTAGAATCTTAATCAATCCACCAATTGAAATGACTAATATTAACCATATTGGATTATAACTAAGGAGAGTTGAGTAGTTATGTTCACATATTTCTATCTTCCACAACACTCTTATCATTTCTTAAACACATGGTCAAAAAACTCATTTACTGACCATTTATCTTTATATGTGTTTTTAGACGTTCTTAAATGAGTCATTGAGCGAGAGTATTCAAAATATTATTAACTAGATAATCTTAAATATTTCAACCTCAATAGTTTTAAATTGAGCCGTTAAAGATTATCGATGAGCTATAGTTTAAGAAAACTATATAATTAATGTGTTTAATTTGTAACTGTAATTTAACCCATGATCCCAAAAAGAATATTGATCTGATATGAAACTATATGAGAAACTATTAAATTTCTCCGACTTTTTAGAAAGATCAATACATTAATCAATGATTTCATTAATGACAGGTGGTTAATCTTTCATAAAAATAGTGCTCATTAAGCATGTATGAAGAATAATCTTCAATTTCACACCTTAAAATTATAAACTAATTGAATTTTAGAAATTAATATCATATTAATGAATACATGCTAATGTTATTAAATGAAGCAATAAATCATTTGTCATGTTTTACTCATATAAATCATGATCTACATATGAATCACTAACATAAAAATTGTCTGTGGACTGAATTTTTAATTCAATTAGATTCATACGACTTAATGATATAACTATTGAATTATATTTAATTCTTAATCCATGTGGATAAATTAAGAAAATAATTCAATGTTGTATCCTAATTAATTATATTTAACATAACAAAATTTCTTGTGGGATAAATTTCAATGTTTCAAATATAATTAATTACAATTTATATCCCTTATAACCAAATGTGATCCTCATAATTTATGTATAATTTTAATTCAATCAAAGATTTTGTGGCTACTTTTCAATTAATTAAAATAATACGAATCATTAGGATATTAAATTCTTTATGCATACAATATTTATTCTTCATAATTATTCATCTCAAAGTATTATCAAAATGATGAATAACTTTATGTAATTTATGTCTGTTATAACTAAGTGTGATTAAAAAATTAATGTATAATTTTAATTCAATTAAAGATGCTATAGCCTATAGACATTCTTTAATAAATTAAAATTATGCGAATCACTAGGACATTTATAAAATCAAAATTTATGTCTAGTGAACTGTCTGATTTTAAATAATTAAGGTTTGACCACATCACCCTTAATTATGCAAAATTTTACATTAAGTGAGCTAAAAATCACATGAAAGACATTTATGAAGAGCATAATAAACATGTTTTGGAAATTGCATTGAACTTGAAAATTTAAAATATAATTTCAAGTCAAATTTATTAATTTGGATTGGATTTATTTGTTGAACCATGAAGTCTTGAAGATCGGATGAAATAATCATTTTGAGAATGCATGAACCAAATATGTTAACTATTCAGAGAACTTTGCTCGGAGGTTTAAGAACATGATAAATGTTATCAAAATGATAAATGATGGTTGTCTATTGATGTGGTATTATTACATTTGACAGAATTCAAACAATCACGTGAAGCCTTAAAATCTCATTTCTTGAGATGATGAATTGGATGTCTAAAGTCAACCAACTCAAATTAATTGGATCTTGAAATAAATGAGATTTTAAGGCTTCACGTGATTGTTTGAATTTTGTCAAATGTAATAATACCATTTTCCTTCAATTGAATAAAACATGATCCAATTAATTTGACTTGGTTGAATGTCTATTTATTATTTCATCCAATTCATCATCTCAATAAATGAGATTTTGAGGCTTCACGTGCATGATTGTTTGCATTTTGTCAAATGTAATAATACCACATCGACATACAACTATCATTTATCAGTTTGATAACATTTATCATGTTCTTCACCCTCCGAGTAAAGTTCTCTGAATAGTTAACATCTTTGGTTCATGCATTCTCAAAATGATTATTTCATCCGATCTTCAAGACTTCATGGTTCAACAAAGAACTTCAATCGAGAACAAAGTTCTTCTACTAGTTCTTCTACGAGTTTTACTTAGAAGAATTTTCAGGTAAATTTCTCATTATTATGATATACGAACTTCAAATATTGAAAATTCTTACGCAAAACTTTCAAAAATCAATTTTTTTTAATTTTAGCATATTTCTTTGTCCACTTTGCAAAGAAAGATCCTCAATTCATACTATTAAAAAATTTTACTCTTCTCGTATCAAAACTTTTGTAAACCAATTTTTTGGAAGAGCTCATGATATCATAATTTCACAGAAAATAAAACAGATATTTTCAAGGCAAATGTATCAGGGCTTTGATACCAAATGTTAGAGATTTTCTCAAAACCAACACAATCATGTTTCTAAACATATATAAACATGATAAACAAATATGCGAAAACTAGATCGAGCGTTACCTCCAGTCATTGAATCATCTTTAAGTATTCTGATTTTCCTCTGATTGAAGCCTTCTAAACACTTCACTCTCTCTATAGATGATGTATTATTCTGTATGAGATTGTATGTTTAGGGACCTCAAACGCTTGTATATATAGGCGTCTCATACCATCAATGAGTTAATGCGGAGCACGAGATTCAAAAGAAAAATTGTTTACGCATCTCAATTTTTCTAAAGTTGAGGCTGCATACACAAAATTTGTCAAAAAATGTGTGCAATAGCCATTGCCATTGTTGACACACATTTTTAATTTTCCTTTTGAATTTTCATTCAACATGTGCCATAATTTCTTACAAAAAAACTAAAAAAATTTACGGGGGACAAGAACAAATATTAGGAGGAAAAGTGAAAATGAAACAATATAGACTATCTAAAGTTGTGTGGATAATTAAATCATGTTGTACAAATATTCATGGTATTCGAAACTTGATGATAAGCCTATATTTTTTTTTGTAATAAATAAATATGTCAAAATCTAATAATTTAAATAAGGATATATTAGATATAAACATGTGAATTTCGAAAATTGTGGGATATAATTTCAAAATTTGTGAATAAAATATCAGATAAAAGTATAAGGTTTGAGATAATATTATAAATCACTCTGAAAATCTCTTCTCTACTATCCTCGTCATCTCAATTTCACTTATAATATTTATTTCTATAATTTTTTTTTATCATAAATAGATGAAAATAACAGTGGATATTTTATAAATTTTGTTAATTCCACAAGCATTCTGGAACAAAATGCTTCTTCCGAAATTCACAAATTCCACAATGTTATCAATATTTTCAATTTGGTGAATCTACACAATATCTACCTCAATTTTCAAATTTCCCATTTGTTCTGAATTTCTAAGGTTTTGGAAATTATTTGTATCATTTGAATAACTCCCCTCGAGCTCCATTTCAACCACCTACATCTGAAAATTGGCAAAATATGACCAATCCATATTTCATTACGCCTTCTTTTTATTGATTTTCTAATCGACAAACAAATGATATGCCCGAAAAAGAATCGGAAACTCCATCTTTTGTCCCATAGACTCAACTTTCCAATCTCGATTCCCCAATTTTCAATATTAGTGATAACCCAATCATCGAAAATTATCAAAAGGCGGATGCGATCTAGGAACGTGTTGCAAACTACTACAATGAGAATAGTCCCGCAGGTTCACCTACCAGAACTGCAACTTTGATATGATCGAACTTGGCATAATACAATCCAAAAGAAGGTATATTGCTTCAACGCAAATTATAATAGCATTTACACTGTGTATAGAAGCGTTTATAGTGATGAGGATATGAGGCTGGCATATAAAACTATCTACATGAAAATAATGGTGATGCATTTAATCTCTAGCATGCGTGGAGAATTGTCAAATAACATCCAATGTTTATTCCACAGTTCATTGATCACCTTGTTGACACGAAGAAGAAGAACCTAGGAGTCGGGGCAAGCAACACCTAATTCAACCAAGATGCGAGTTTAGATATAGACCTACCCAAAGAAAACAGTCGTCCAATGGGTCAGAAGACAACAAAAAAAAAGGGAAAGGAAAATCAAAATCTTCCAAGGAACAGTAGGTATGCAAATTTTACTGTGTATAAAAGCTTAAAAAAGGCCGAACTTGATCTCAAACAAAAACAACTCGAAGTACAAGTGATTAAAGAAAAATTTGTCTTATTCAAATCAAAAGCTAAGAGAGACCAAATTAAGCTGAAGGAATACGAACTCTTTTACATGGAAACTTCGCAAATTAAGAAGGAACAATTTATCGTTCATCAATGTCTATGTAAGGATTTTGGGGAGAAATGAAATATCTAAAGTTTGTACTTGACCTTATATTTTTAATAGTATTTCATTTTGAAGTAATTATGTAATTTTTATAATATGTAATATTTAATTAATGTAATTATCCTATCAATTAATTTAATTTTAAATTAATATAATGTAGTTATTTCAAATTTTCCATTGGAAACTATATGTTGCAAAGTAGCCGTTGGAAAATAATTATTGCATGACAAAACAATATATATTGATACCTTGTGCTATGCAATTCTTCATTTTAAGAACATATCATTTCAAAAAAATATAAACTTGAATTTGTCTCCTCCAAAATATCTCAATATTGATGCATCTCTAGCTCAAGTTCTAGCTCCCCAAGTGAAAATGAAGTCGATGTTGAATATGATGACCAAATTAAAGTTATGATCCAATCGAAGAGCTAATGTTATTGATACTTCAACAAAGCCGACAAATACATGAAGCATATCAAAGTAGTAACTAGATGAGGCAAACAAGAAGATTCATCCAAAGAAATCAAGAAGCCAGATACATGAGGCTCGTCAATGATTATTTCTCCACAAACCCAGTGTATCCAGATCAAATATTTTGAAAATGATTACGAATGTGAAGAGAGTTATTCCTTCGCATAGTGAAATCACTTGAGAATGTTCATCGTATTTTCAGCAGTGGGATGATGGTGCGAGAAGAAAAAGCTTGTTACCATTAAAATAATGCAGAGCATAGATTCGTCAATTAGCTTATGGAGTCCTTTCCGACCATCTTGATGAGTACCTAGTACCTACATATGGGTGAATCAACTACCATGAAGTGCCTTTTCACGTTTTGTGAATATGTGATTGGACTGTGTGTTGATCGAAATTGAGAAGGCCAAATGATGATGATGGTCTTCTTCGAATGAATGATGAGAGGCACGAATTCTCTGATATGCTGGGCAACCTTAATTGTATGCCATGAGAATGAATTTTTTTTCAAGTTTCTTGGAAATGCCAATTTACAAAAAGCCATGGGTAACCCTCAATGGTGCTTGAAGCAGTCGTGTCTCAAAATTTGTGGATGAATGCATTCTTTGGTATTGTCTATTAGCGTAATGATATTAAAGTACATGTTGTATGGATCTGCCATATTAAATAAAGTCTTGAAAGGAAATGCCTCGGAGATTAATTTCACAATGAACGGGATAATACCCATTTTCGTCCTTTTCGTTAACCGCTTTTCTCATTTCAGTCCCTCATGATTTTTTAATGCGTAAATAATCCTTCATGTTTTCAAAATATCCCCGAATTGGTCCCTACCGTTTACCTGTCGTTAAGATTAGCGTTGACTCCTTTACCTTTTACTCCCAATTACTCCCAAACTCTACAACCCTAATCCCCAAATTAGATATATGAAGGAAAGGGAAAGGCGAACTCGAAGAAAGGGAAGGGCGAACTCGAAGAAACACCACCGATTTCTTTTTTGAAATTACAGTTCGGTATATTTGCTAAAGTGGAAGTCGGTAATGGCTAAAAGAAGTATAATGTCTCTAGGATTCACCCCGAATTATGGTAATGTTTTCTCTTATTTAATGTGCTGACTTAGAGGATAAATGTTTTGAGATTTATCAAATTTACTTATGTTACTCTTATGCATTTTAGGCTGGATGTGAGAACCCAGTCTTGTTACAATTAAATTGTACTACAATGGTTCAATGGACAGCAATCGCAAGAGGAAAGCGTACAAAGGTAGGAGCACTGAATACTTTGATTTTGTGGATATGGATTAGATAGGCTTGATTGAACTCTGGGGTTATGCTGAGCAAGTAGGATGCATGGAGAAAGATAAGTTCAGATTTTGGCACAAAATCGGTAAATCTTTGAACAATGGTAGATATTTGGAAAGTGATGTTGATGTGGTTCAAATTAGGAACCACATCCCCAAAAACTTTGAAGTGGAAATTTATATTGAACATGATGAATTTGTATCAATAAATGAGATAGATGCATCTGGTGTTTTAGAGAAACCAAAAGAAGTTGCACCGAAAACAAGGGTTGGAATCACTGATGAAGATGAGGCAGAATTTTGTGATAGTGAGTTTGATTTCGATGAAGATGATAATATTATGGGAGAAGGGGGAAATATAGTCATTGATGGTGATATTTCCAATGATTTGTTTGAGAGAATGCAAGGTGATGAAGGAGATGATGATTGTGCAGAAAGTGATGAGTTAGAGAGTGCATTTGATTCTCAAGAGGAAGATTCACAAAAACTCGAAATGTATGCCTACTCTGAAAAGCCTGATTTGAAGCTTGGTATGATATTCAATTCAAAAAAAGAGGCAAAGTTTGCTACAGAAAGTCATTGTATCAGACGAGGGATGGTAGTGAACTTTGTCAAGAATGATAAAAGTAGGCTTCGAGGTGTGTGCAAAAATGAAGGATGTGAATGGGTTATTCATGTGTCACCAGTGAATAAGGACAGTTGCTGGCATATAAAGACATTTAAACCTGAGCACAAAAACTGCTATTGGAATGTTAAGAACAAAAACATCAAGTCAAGCTGGTTAGGTGAAACTTTTGTGAGTAAATTGAAATCAAATCCTAAGTTAGGTACCATAGAGTTCCGAGAAGAGGTTAAATCTACTTTGAATGTATCCCTCACATATAAACAAGCTTATTTGGGTCGGAAAAAGGCATTAAAGCTAGTAGATGGCAGCATTTCGGAACAATTTAGCCAAATAAGAAATTACTATGCTGAACTGAGAATGTCCGATGAAGGTGCATCTGTGATTCTGAAATTGACTGATGGAGATGATGCGCCAAGATTTCAGAGGCTGTATATATGCTTCTCGGCCAGTAAACAAGGTTTTAAGGAGTCTTGTAGACCAGTGGTTGGAGTGGATGGATGTTTTTTGAAAACCAATATTGGTGGGCAGTTGTTGACAGCAGTTGGTCTAGATCCAAATAACAACATTTTTCCTTGCTTATGCATTGGTGGAAGGAGAGACAAAGGATAGTTGGATGTGGTTTCTGCAGTTGTTGAATAACGATATTGGCTTTGAGAATGAAGATGGTTGGGCCTTCATGTCTGATAAGCAAAAAGGCTTGATTCCTGCCTTTGAGAATTTGTTTCCAAATGCCGAAAATATATTTTGTGTTAGGCATATATACACCAACATGAAACACGATGGTTTCAGAGGTGTGGGGATTAAAAATGCTCTTTGGGCTGCGGCTAGGGCAACAAGAGTTGAAGAGTTCAAAAGGCGAATGGAAGACTTGAAGAAGATCAATCCTGATGCCTATATCTGGTTGAGCAAAAAACCTGAACAACACTGGTCCAAGGCATACTTCAGCACGATTCCAAAATGTGATGTACTTCTCAACAACATGTGTGGTGTTTCAACAGCATGATTTTAGATGCAAGAGAAAACCAATAATTTCAATGTTCGAAACATTAAGAAATTTGTTAATGGTCAGGTTTCAAACTAACAGAGAAAAGGCCGAGAAATGGTATGGTGTGATGTGTCCAAAAATTAAAGTTGTGTTGGCAAAGAATAGCAAGGAAGCAGCTGTGTTTAGTCCTTTGATGGCTGATGAGACACATTTTCAGATCACAGGATTACACCAGCAGCACTCTGTTGACCTGTGTAGGATGACTTGCAGTTGTAAGAAATGGGATTTTACTGGAATTCCATGTGCACATGCTGTTTGGTGTAAGCAAGAGAACCCCGAGGCTTATGTGCATCGTTTTTTACAGTGTTTTGAAATACAAACAGTGTTACTCGCGCTCCATCATGCCCATTAATGGACCATCTTTGTGGCCTGAATGCCAGTTAACTCCTCCATTACCACCAACGTACAAAGAGAAAGTTGGTAGGCCAGCTAAGTTGAGAAGGCGCAACCTGATGAAGTTCCTGCTTCAAGACAATCAAAGTTGAAAGGTGTGAAACGAAACAACAAGTGTCGGACATGTGGTGGGTTTGGACACAATCAAAGGAGTTGCAACATAACTAAAGCAAGTGGTTTAGATAAGCCAACACAAGAAAAAAAATGAAATGGACAGAGGTCAAATTCAAACACCGCAAAATTACAATGAAATGGATATAGGTGATGTTCTGAAGTTACTTTTACGATATTGAAGTTTCGTATTTTCAATTTTATCTAAATACTATTGAGCATTTAATAGGTGACATTGAATCTGCACCACAAACATGCAATGAAGCCGAGTTTGTTGCGACTGGACAAGGCAACACAACGTCAGATGAAAGCGAAAGATTCATTTCCAATAAAGCCGTTGAACATGCTGAAGTAGCTTTCAAAAAAAGGAAAAAATTACAGGTTATAAACTAATTGTTGTGTATTTATGTTTATTGTAAGTGACAATAATTTATGTAAATTTTTTTGGATTTAAATGTTTGTTCTCAGGTAGTACGACAACGAGCAAGTGAAGTAACAATTACTGGCAGCTCTAACAGAATCTCATCAGTTAATGTAAGTGCAAATAGACCTTTTACATTTATTTTCGTGAGTTGGATATGTTTGAGTTTATTTATCCTTTTTCAGGTCGATAAAGTACTCAACAAACAAACACATGTTATTGTGAAAGGTGGAAGGAACTTCGTAACTGTGTCTAGTTTGAGAGCTTCGTTGGATGATCAAAGGAAAAACACCGACAGAATCAAATGTGTCTCGTTCAATTAAAGTTGCCGCAAAGGAAAAGGGTACTGGATCATCATCAAAATCTTGAAAGCACTGGATCATCATCAAAATCTTGAATGGTTTTGGAACTAGTGGTTGATGACATGTTATGTTGTTTTGTTGGATTCTAATGGTTGTGGAACTAGTGGTTGATGACATGTTATGTTGTTTTGTTGGATTCTAATGGTTGTGGAACTAGTGGTTGTGTTCATGTTATTTATTTTTTGTTGGATTTTAATGGTTGTGGAAGTAAATGTTGTAGTTTTGAAAATCTCTTCATTTTAATGGTGCTGGTATTTGAATTGATAAGTCTTTCATTTGTTAATTTCTTTTGATACAAGAGGTCGTATTTATACATGAGGTCGTATTGATGTTCTTGTGAATGATGAAGTCTTCTTTATTTCCACTTTGATGTTTTACTTTTGATCCAGCCTTCTTCTTCTTAGATTAGTCATTTAATCACTTATCTTTTTGGGATTGTTGTTCCAGATTGCTTTTCTTTTTACCCAATGAATAATTATTTTTTGATCGTCTTTGTGTACCCTGACATTAATTAGTATGTGTATGCAATGCCTCACCTCAATTAACTGAGAATATAATGAGAATCAAAATGTTTGTTTTTTACGAAGATCAAGTATACCATGTAGAACACCATAAGAATGAACTAGAGTTATGGTTTCAAATATGAATCAAAATAATGCTTGAGAATTATAATTGCGACTTATAAACCAGTGTACACATTGTTGTGCTGATCCAGCATTTTAATGGTGCTGGTTGTGCGGGCATTTGAATTGACACTTCTATTCGTAATAGTGTTGGTACTCATACATCTAAAATTGGGACACAAGATGAATAAACAGTTGCAAACACTCATACACTGTTGGTACTCAAGCCATTGTTGAAGACAGATTGTTGCATTGTTAATTCAAATCCCATAATACATAAAAGAAACTTCAGTGTTTACACAAGAGCAGGATAATCGAAAATGATACAAACACAAGCATCACTATCTGTGCCTCACTAGCTGCGCCACGACCAGAAGCAACAACAACTCTATTTATCTTCACCAAGCTGTAGAGACTGTAGTATTTCTTTGAGCTCTTTAGACAACTCTTCCATTTTCAATGCATTTTTTCGATTCTCACGTTCTAATTCCATTTGAGCCTCCACTAATTGGGCTATTCTTTCACAGTCTCTCGATTTTCCACTCGAACTTGCATCACTTGAACTTGAACTTGAACTTGAACATTTTGCTTCGTCAGAGTTAAAAGTAGCAGCTCCACCAGATTGTTTTTTCATGTACTCATCAAAAGATTTAAGTGCCTCTTCTCTACTCCAATAGGATTTATGAGAAGCTCCACTGTATTTATTCACTTGAAGTTGAGCCTCCTCCCAATTCTCGTAAACACCGGGTTTTCGTCCGACAAATACAACATATGTTTTCCTCTACATTAAATAAGAAATTTCAAAATAAAAAACAAAAATTCATAAAGTTAACATGAAAATCACGTAAGCAAATCACAGAGAAATTTACACAATACAAACCAAATTTGTAATCAAATAATAATGCTACTACTCTGTTCAAAAATTTTGATAAACCACCTTCGAAATTAGAAAAATATCCTAACAAATATCCTAAAATTTTTGATACACCACCTTCGAGTTGGTCCCCATCCTTATCCTAACAATTTACGAAAATAATGATAAACCACCTTCGAAATTTAAATTCGAAAATGTTGAGATACAGGGAATACTTTCATATTCCATTTCAGAATTATATAAAAGTTCACAAAATACGCATGCTACGAACATAATAATCGAGCGGAAACAACAAAATCATGGAAAATAATTAGCAGCATTTACCATGGCAGATGTTGTAATGGAATCAATGAATCTGGAATTGCTACATTTTCTTCGAGTTCGACATTCATTTTCCTTCCATCGTTTGATTTGGGGATTAGGGTTCTTGTACAGGTGGGGGAGAAATTTTGAAAAGAAATACTCGATTGACTGCCTTCATAAACAAATGTCACGTGAGTGGCACGTGAGATGAGTCAACGTCAGAGACGGATTTATGCATGGGCTGTACTGGGCTGTAGCCCAGCCCAATTTTTTTTTAGCGATGGTTTTTTAGAAACCGTCGCTAATATTTGCGACGGTTTTAGTAAAACCGTCGCCGATCTGATTGGCGACGGTTTTAATTCAAACAGTCGCTATTAGCGACTGTTTTTTGAAAAACCGTTGCTAATAGCGACGGTTGTTTCAAAAACCGTCGTACATCAATGTCTTAGTCCAATCAAGTCCCGTCCATTTACAAGGATGAGACCAAATTCATCCCATATCCTCTGATCCGCCCCACCTCAATTCTACAAAATTTCTCTCCCTAGTCTCAAGCCCTTTAGCGACAAAATAGAATTGCGGACTCCCGAAGAAATCGAATTGCTCATCGGCAAGGCAACAATCCAGGTAAGAATCGGCTATACATTTTTTATTTTGTTTTTTATAGCTTCTCTGTGCGTGATTTGTGGTTTCTTGATTGTTTGTTGTTGAGTTGTTGATTGACTATTACTTGTTTATTTGTTTAATAATTATTTTATTCTTGTTTAGGATTATAACTTGAACTTTTTCAAAATGGAACATTAATCTTGTTTTGACATTACCTGTGTTTACTGCCACGACTGAGCGGGATTTTTCAGCAATGAAGCATGTGAAGACGGCACTTCGCAATTAAATGGAGGATGACTTTCTTGCCGATTGTTTGACACTCTATATTGAACGAGATTTACCTAAACATATTGATGTAAATTCTATTATTGATGAATTTTATGTTTTAAAATCTCGTAGAGCACAACTTCGTTGAACGATATAATGTAAATTTTTTTTAATAATATATAACTTATCATATTGAGTTCAAGCCCCCCCCCCCCCCCCAAACTTCTATTCCTGGATCCGTCCCTGGTCAACGTTAATCTTAACGACAGGTAAATGGTAGGGACCAATTCGGGGATATTTTGAAAATATGAAGGATTATTTACGCAGTCAAAAATCATGAGGGATTGAAATGGGAAAAGCGGTTAACGAAAAGGACGAAAATGGGTATTAACCCCACTATGAACAGTATGTGAAAAGGATTATCTAACATATAGAATATATCCGGAATGTGCTACTTTCGTGAAAGCTTTTCCTCGCTCAGAAGATCACAAAAGAAGATTGTTAAAGAAAATCATTAGAGATAGATTTAAATTAACATAACCTTAGGGTACAGGGCGGGACGGGGGATGATT
Organism: Primulina eburnea; assembly: GCF_022965805.1. NCBI lineage: Eukaryota > Viridiplantae > Streptophyta > Magnoliopsida > Lamiales > Gesneriaceae > Primulina > Primulina eburnea. Next base: position 5,031,006 of record NC_133115.1, read on the forward strand.
TGACATCCCCGTCCCCAAATTTCATCCCCACCTCATACTCATCCCGTCTCCACTTTTTCGGGCCTCATTCCCAATCTCATTCTCGTTTCAAAATTATTAATTTGACAGAACGGAGGCGGGGACGGTTTGAGGAATCCCCGAACTTATTATTATACTATTATTAATAGTAATAATGGTATTATTTAATAATATTATTATTATTAATATATATTATTATTATTATTATTGTTATTATTATTATTATTTATGCTGGTTCGAGGATAGTATCCTCATACCGTCTGGAACTATTTTGGAGATTTGGAAAAATCTTGGAACTCGAAAAAATCATGGATCATCGTCCCCAGTTTCGGGTTTTCCCTGTGGGACTTTGAATCCATGGGGAAAATTGTCATCCCTAATTCTAAGCGCCAAGAGACAGAAAAGTAACAAAACAAAAGGTAATTATTCTACTCATGCTTTTAATTTAACTTTCGGATTGATTTGTGTAGTGTGGCATACCTTATTTGGTAAATTTGAAATAAATTATCTAAAATCAACCTTCATTTCGATTTAATTTACGCGTCATGCTGTGATTTAACTCATTTTGCTAAGATGCATTTGAAATGTATAGAGATGTTTAAACATCAGCTTAATATGATATAGAGATACTTATCAATACATATCAAATAAAAATGCATTATACTATAGGGTACTTAAATTTTGAGTAGAAATAAGAAACAATTTTATAAAACTGTTTTCGGGAGGAAAAATAAAGAGGTTGAAACTTATGGTATGTATAAAACAATAGAGTCATCGTCTGGAAAAGGCAAAAAAATTGAAAATAAGTTGAAATTTAATTCAAAAAAATTAAAATATCTGAATAAGTCATTGTATTATAATTCAATTTTTCCTTTAATTAAAAAATCGTCAAATAATATTAAAAATGTGTTAGATTTATATTTAGATAAAAAAATTTATTACAAATTCTCACAACTACACAAAAAAATAAATACAATGTTATTTTTTTATATAATAAAATGAGAAAAATAAAAATAATTTAGATTTATATTTATATATTAAAAAAATTATAATATCATAATTTTAAAATATATATTCATACCTCTCTCGTCTCTCCCTCGTCTGGACAAGAGGTGGGGAGCCAAAAAATTAATTTTTAGTTTGCATTTTGTTACCCTGCCTCTTGTATGGGTGGGGCAACGTGACGCAAATTTTTTTATTTGTAATTATTTTTATCATTGTTGGAATACTGGTGACTCCCAATGTTAGTAGACGTTGAAACATGAACAAGGAAAAGCTAATGGTGGTTAGTGGCCATAACCGAAATCAGTTAGCAAGAAGCTTGGGTATTCAGTTGGATGACGGGAGTAGACTTGGGAGGAATCAGTTGAGAGATAATTCACGAAGACAGGTATATATAGAGCAGAGAGGTATCTGGGAGAAAACAAGAAGAAGAAGAAGAAGAAAAAACGAGATAGCATCCAAAAGAGGATTGAGAACAAAAGGAGAGAAAAGAGTTTTCCATTTTGTGATTCGATTTCTTGGCTATTGTTTTTCTTGTAATTTGTAAACTCTCGGTTGCTGATTTGATCAATACAAGTGTTTTGGTGTGTTCTCCCGTGGACGTAGGCGATTCAAGCCGAACCACGTAATCCTCGAGTGCATTTATTGTTCCGCAATATTGAATGATTGTTTGCATTTTGTTCGAGTTGATTGTGGTGTGAATCGTGAACGTGAGATTTACAACAAGTGGCGCCGTCTGTGGGAAACACGGGAAGGATCGAAGCCATAATCACAAAGGTCAAGAAGATGAGTTCGATGAGATTTGATATCGAGAAGTTCACTGGGAGTAATGACTTCGGACTGTGGAGAATCAAGATGAAAGCCATACTAATCCAACAAGGACTGATAGAAGCACTGAATGGGGAAGATACAACTCCAGCAGATTCAAAAGAAAAGACACAAATTCTTGCCAAAGCACAGAGTGCTATCATCCTATGCCTCGGTGATAAACCACTCAGGGAAGTCTCAAAAGAACCTTCTGCAGCAGCCATGTGGAACAAGTTGGAACACTTATACATGACGAAATCTCTTGCCAACAGACTGTTCATGAAGCAACGCCTATATTCATTCAAGATCACAGAAGATAAAAAGGTTACAACACAAATAGATGAATTTATCAAGATCTTGGATGATCTTGAGAATATAGATGTGAAATTGGAGGATGAAGATAAAGCACTGATATTGTTAAACTCCCTCCCAAATTCATATGAAAATCTTCAGGATGCCATGTTATATGGCAGAGAACAAACAATCTCCCTTGAAGAAGTTCAATCAGCCGCGCAATCCAAGGAATTACAAAGGAAGATCCAATCCAATGGACACATGCAAGGTGAAAGTCTCACAATACGTGGAAGAACTGATAAGAGGTCTCCAAGAAATGAAAGAAAACAATCAAGATCCAAAAGTAAATTTAGATATAGATGTTTTCAATGTCATAAAGAAGGGCACATCAAACGGAATTGCCCTGAAAGGAAGATGCATTGGCAAGAGAAGTCAAAACAAGCAGATGAAGCTGCAGTGGTTAGTGATGGCTATGATTCAGCCGAAGTACTAGCAGTCACAGATCAGAGTCTTTGCAGTGACTGGATTCTTGATTCAGGATGTTCATTCCACATGTGCCCTACCAGATCCTGGTTTGAGACATTTAATGAAACAGAAGAAGGCCTGGTACTTTTGGGAAATGATATATCATGTAAAGTGAGAGGCATTGGTACCATAAGACTCAAGATGCATGATGGAATGCAGAGATTGCTTACTGAAGTGAGATTTGTCCCTGATCTCAAAAGAAATTTAATCTCATTAGGGACACTTGACTCAAATGGTTATAGTTTCAAATCTGGTAATGGCAGGCTCACAATCCACAAGGGATCATTAGTGGTCATGAAAGGACATAAGAGAAACTCTCTATATATACTGCAAGGTACCACAGTGATAGGAAAGTCCGCAGTGGCACAAACCAAAAATGATGCAACAAGCTTGTGGCATCTCAGACTAGGACATGTCAGTGAGCAAGGTCTAACTCATCTATCCAAACAAAACTTACTCTGTGGTGACCAAATTCTCAATCTAGACCAGTGTGAATCTTGTATCCTTGGGAAAGCTAAAAGAGTAAGTTTCAAAAGGGGAACTCATAACACAACCAGAATTTTCGAGTATGTGCACTCGAATTTATGGGGCCCCTCTAGAAACCCAACACATGCCGGAGGAAGGTATTTTATGTCCATTATTGATGATTTCTCAAGAAGGGTTTGGGTATTTGTGCTCAAAACCAAAGACGAAGCACTAACCAAGTTCAGAGAGTGGCTCATTTTAACTGAAAACAAACTTGACATGAAGCTGAAATATCTTAGAACAGACAATGGTTTGGAATTTATGTCTCAACAGTTCAAAGATCTGTGCAAATCAAAGGGAATTACAAGGCACCTCACAGTACCTGGCACCCCTCAACAAAATGGCTTGGCTGAAAGAATGAATCGCACACTTCTTGAAAGTGTAAGATGCATGATGCTATATGCTGGACTTTCAAAGGCCTTTTGGGGAGAAGCCATTACTACTGCCTGTTACTTGATAAATAGATGTCCTTCTAGTGCCATTGATTTTAAAACCCCAATGGAGCTCTGGAATAAAAGACCAGCAGATTATTCAAAACTGAGAGTTTTTGGCTGTTTAGCCTATGCACATGTCAAACAAGACAAGTTGGAACCAAGGTCTAGAAGGTGCATTTTTATTGGCTATCCCGAGGGAGTAAAAGGCTATAAAGTCTGGAATCTAGAAAGCACCGGTACCAAGTGTTTCTATACAAGAGACATAACCTTTGATGAGTCCAAAATGGGATACAAGATGACAACTACAAGTACGGGACAAAATGAACTGAGAACAGATGGAATACAAGTTGAGGTGGAGCCACCAAAAGACACCACAACCTGTGAAAATGAGACAAAGCATGACCAAGACTTGGACCAAGACGATCAAGTTTCTCAAACTGAACATGATTTGAGATCCTACAAGCTGGCAAGGGATAGACAAAGAAGGGAAATCAGGCCCCCTGATAAGTTTGGTCAAGCCGACATAGTCCACTATGCATTAGCTGTAGCTGAACAGCTGGAATATGATGAACCGAGTTCATATAAAGAAGCTGTTTCAGGAAAAGACAGGGAAAGGTGGAAAAAGGCCATGAATGAGGAGATGACATCTCTATACATAAACAAAACCTGGAAGTTAGTGGACAGACCCAAGAATCAACGAGTGGTTGGATGCAAAGGATATATAAAGTCAAGCAAGGTGTGCCTGGTGAAGAAGAAACAAGATACAAAGCACGCCTAGTTACAAAAGGCTTCTCACAGTGACAAGGAGTAGATTTCAACGAAATCTTCTCACCTGTGGTTAAATATTCATCAATCAGATTGATACTAGCATTAACAGTACAATTAAATCTTGAACTAGAACAGCTTGATGTTAAGACGGCCTTCTTGCATGGTGAACTAGAAGAAACTATCTACATGAACCAACCCGAAGGTTATGACACTCAGGACACCAGTGGAAAGGTTTGCCTACTTTCAAAATCTCTATATGGACTTAAGCAAAGTCCAAGACAATGGTATAAAAGATTTGATGAATTCATGTTGAGCAATGACCTCAGAAGATGTAGCTATGATAACTGTGTGTACATCTACAAGCAAGGAAACGAGATTAAAACTTATCTCCTGTTGTACGTAGATGATATGCTAGTTGCCAGCACAAGTAAGGCTAATATGGAAGATGTAAAACAACTTCTGAGTTCAGAGTTTGACATGAAACATTTAGGAGAAGCCAAGCGAATCTTAGGGATGGAAATTGTAAGAGACAGGAAAAGAAACAAACTGTTTCTGTGCCAAAACTCATACATTCACAAAGTCCTCAGAAGATTCAACATGCATGAAGCCAAACCAGTAACTATACCACTCCCTCAGTCACTGAAACTGTCCAAGGAACAATCCCCTGCCAACGAAGAACAAGTAAAGGCAATGACACACATCCCTTACGCCAGCGGTGTTGGTAGTGTAATGTATGGAATGGTTTGTAGCAGACCGGATTTGTCCTACAGCATGAGTGTGATGTCAAGATACATGGCAAATCCAGGAGAAGACCATTGGAATGCACTAAAGGGAGTGTTCAAATATCTAAAAGGGTCGGCAAACATTGGATTAATGTTTGAGAAAGTATGGAGCGTGGAAAATCCCATAGTAGGGTATGTAGACTCAGACTTTGCTGGAAACATAGATACAAGAAAATCTCTTTCAGGCTTCATATTTACTATGTATGGAACAGCAGTAAGTTGGAAAGCTAACACACAATCTGTGGTAGCACTGTAAACAACCGAGTCTGAGTACATATCTCTTTCTGAAGGGATCAAGGAAGCACTATGGTTAAAAGGAATGGTGTCTGAACTAGGTGTGAGCCAAGACAAGGTTGTGGTACATTGCGACAATCAAAGCGCAATACATCTGTCTAAGCATCAAGTGTACCATGAAAGGTCCAAGCACATCGATATAAGACTGCATTTCGTAAAGGATGTTATATCTAAGGGAGAAATCCAAATGGAGAAGATTGATACAAAAGACAATCCAGCAGTATAATGACAAAATCACTGCCAAGAAGCAAGTTCGTGCACTGCATGAATTTGGTAAAGGCAGTAGCCTGGAATTAAGGGAACAAAAGAAGGGGAACCACCAACCTTGGAGTCAAGGTCGAGATTGTTGGAAAACTGGTGACTCCCAATGTTAGTAGACGTTGAAACATGAACAAGGAAAAGCTAATGGTGGTTAGTGGCCATAACCGAAATCAGTTAGCAAGAAGCTTGGGTATTCAGTTGGATGACGGGAGTAGACTTGGGAGGAATCAGTTGAGAGATAATTCACGAAGACAGGTATATATAGAGCAGAGAGGTATATGGGAGAAAACAAGAAGAAGAAGAAGAAAAAACGAGATAGCATCCAAAAGAGGATTGAGAACAAAAGGAGAGAAAAGAGTTTTCCATTTTGTGATTCGATTTCTTGGCTATTGTTTTTCTTGTAATTTGTAAACTCTCGGTTGCTGATTTGATCAATACAAGTGTTTTGGTGTGTTCTCCCGTGGACGTAGGCGATTCAAGCCGAACCACGTAATCCTCGAGTGCATTTCTTGTTCCGCAATATTGAATGATTGTTTGCATTTTGTTCGAGTTGATTGTGGTGTGAATCGTGAACGTGAGATTTACAACAATCATAATTTGATAAATTATATAAAAAAACATTATAGTTTGAATTTTTTTTTAAATTCTATAATCTTGCAAAAAACCCTACAGATTCACGTCCTTGAAAAACAGTCATTGGACTTAAATTTTATTTAAATGTGATGATATTGAGTTGCGATAACGTTAACAATCTTGATTCTGAACTTAACATATTTATTATTGTGTTTCTAACATATTTACTCAAGTGTGTAATGTTATATGTCAATTTAGAAGATTTGAGAATCTGAAATTCAAATCTAGTCAAGCTTATCAAACCAGATATCTAAATGACCAGCGGGCAAAACGGTTGGAAGACTAACTCAATTCTATATTGTTGCTGTTTTTGGATAAATTATTGAAGCATTTTATATGTCTTTCAATTATCAAAATATTGCAGTGTTTCATAAAATGCTTCAACTAAAATTTTTTTATTAATAGTAACTTGCAAATCTTTTAAATTCTTTTCAAAATATTTAGTCACTATTTTAAAGATATTATTTTGAATTTCTTTTGTTCAATTTTGAACCGAACTCCATATAAGTTTTCGATATCCGATTTATTTTTAAATATTTCATGAACGAGCTATCGTATCTCTATTATTTGTCTTGTACCGGTCATATCAAATGATATAAATAAATTGGACTAATTCTTTTTAGTTGATGGCATTTTTAATTATTTTTTATGTATTACATGAGGGTACTTCTTACTTGATGGCACTTCTTGCATTTAGACCCCGAAAATAATTAAAAATACTATAACTAAATTAGTTTAATTTGTTTACATCGTTACATTTAAATAAAAACCATTTAAATTTAATTAAAAACAAAAAATTCATCAAAATAATATTAAAAATATGTTCGATTTATTTATATTTAGATATAAAAAATCTTGAAAACTTTTTTTGATTAATACAATTAAAAATAAAATTCTCATAACTATATAAAAAATAAGTACACTATTTTTTTATATAATAAAATAAGAAAAGTAAAAATAATTTAGATTTATATTTATATTTTAAAAAATTTTATTACAAAAAATGTACTGACATAGTAAAAATATATAATTAAAAAAATATGATTTTATTAAATCAATACATAATTATATATATAATAATATAATATATATGTAATATGTGACTACAAAAATATATATTCATACGTATATATAATATAACTTTTGCGCTCTCCCGCGGGTCCCGCCTGTACAAGAGGCGGGGGGACCCAAATATTATTTTTAAATTTTGGATTTTGCTGCCAAGCTTATTGCAGAAATATTATTTCGACACAGACTCATGATGTTCAGTTCATAAATGAATGTACTATATCTCTAAATCATATAAACAATATATCTAAATCATTATATGAGAAGGTTGTATTTAAGTTATGATATGACGTGTCACTCGAATAAAAATGTTGATCTAGATGAGCATATCCCTGAATTCTTAAATAGAATAAGGGAGTACCTAATCACAAGTTAAACTTGAAGGTCGGAACTCCTGTTACGTTGTTGTGGAACAAAGATCATTTCTTGGAATATGCAATAACACTAGATTGAACGTTACAAGGCTCGGAAACCATGTTTCGGAAGGACAAATTTTGACTGGAATTAATACGATTCATAAAGTGCTTATTCCAATAATGGCATTGACCTCTTGTAAGGCTCGAGATTATTAGTCTTCATTGGCGTACGACTCGGAAGATATGAGAATGCATGTCATAAGATGAAAGTATAAATTATTGCATGAATTATGGAATTTTGAGCAAACATGGCCGAAGCCATACCGCACCCGCGGTACATGTAGACACCGCACCCGCGGTGCATGGACAGTAAGTTGGCCAGAATTTCCGTAGCATCACCGCACCCGCGGTGTCAAGACCGCACCCGCGGTCTACATTTTAGGAAAATGAAACTGTGGCCGAGAGCATAGCGCACCCGCGGTGCTAACATGACCGCACCCGCGGTGCTGCATGCGAGAAATCCACCATCTTTTCTTAACTTGACACATGGCATATATATATATAGATGGTGCTTGACTCGGCCACTTTCCACTTCGCAGACCAGAATCGAGAGAATCTTAAGAATTCCTCAAGTTTTCTTCAAGGTTTGAGGTAAGGTATCTCATGATTTAGCCATCCGATTTGTATTCCGAGCTTAGATTATTGTTCCTCGCATCGACGGCTACAAGGTGATGTAAGTTTTATGTAATTCTAACATGTCTCGAATCATAGATGTTGGAGAAATTGTAATATGTTAGTTATATTGGATTCTTGGCATAGTGAGCATCGTATATTCACTATCGGGTCGAATATCGGATGTCATGCGCTATTGTTACGATTTTCCAGCATATATTGGCATGAGATTATGCAGATTGTGTGATCTTGTCATAGATATTATGATGATTATGAGTTGAGAATTGCATAATGCTGATATATGATGAGATTTGGATAGACCGGTATTGAGAAATCATGTCGTTATGACGTCCGACTGTACCAAGATCACATATAGAATTAGATAGGTGTTGAATTGAGTTGGGAATTGATATTGTATGTCTCTACATTGCCATTTCAGATTTGGAGTGACAGAGTTTATATCCCGACTTCGAGACTTCGATTTAATTCAACAAGAAAGGTATAAGCTATGTTTGTTTGGGAAGCCATAACTCAAATAAGATATTATTTGAGTTCCCAAACCAAAATCACATACTAGTATTGTTGTATATATGGTATCATGTTTATAACTTGTTTATAGAATTCTATTCAAGTCTTGTTACATGATTATGCTTTGATTATAGAATTGTATTCAAGCATGTAAGATTATTGTAATATTCAGATATGAATATAAGCATGCTGTGTTACAGGTTGATAGTCATTGCATTTAAGATAGGAGAGTCGTTGACAGTCATTGTCAACTATCTAGATGTTCGGTGTATCTCAGCTTAGGAGTAGCCATTACTCTTATTGCAGCCGTTGATACAGTTCTGACCGAAATCTAGGAATAAGACGTACAGTCACCCCGAGTGGGAGGGTAGGTGACAGCCATTGACGTCTTATTCACACAGGATCCCTAGAGTTCTAGTCGAGTCGAGTCCAGACATGGTTTGATTCGCATTGCATTGCATGTGCATATGATGTGATTTATGATAGCATGCTTCATGTTTAATTGATTATATGCATGTATACATGTTTATACTGGGATTTGTTCTCACCGGAGTTTCCGGCTGTTGTTATGTCTGTATGTGTGCATAACAACAGGTGGGGCAGGATCTGGGTCACGCAGAGGATGAGAGATGGACATAGCGTGGTGATCTCGGGCTTAGCAGCAGGACTAGTAGTTGTACCTTTGGCATGTACTGTATTTAATTACTAGTTTGTTGAGTATGGACGGACAAGATATGTTGTACGTTATGTTTGTACATTATGTTTGTACTTTAAATAAAGAATTTATGCTTGTTTAATTACATTTGATTAAATGTAAAAGCGAAAAATTTGACCCACTTTTATATTAACGATCCATTAAATCCCAAAGAAAAAGTTAGAGCCCGGGTCCCCACAACAGGTGGTATCAGAGCAGTAGGTTCTGTAGACTGAGATAAGATAGAATGAGCGGGGTAGATCGAGTCTTCTTCCTTGCTCTATGATGTGCTAGCATGTTTATTGCTTTCCTTGTTACATGTTGTTTGTTATTTGATTGATTACAGCATGTATTGATTAAGACTGAATCAGAACCGATTCTAGATCAGAGGTAACTGACTAGAGGAGGGCTGAGAAAGTTGTATATCTTGTATTCTAATCAGTTGGATTATTAGATACATGCCTCCTAGAAGAGCAGTTGTGCCAGTACGACCACCAGCGCCAGAGCAGGGTAGCACATCCGGAGATACGATGGATGTCACTGCTACACCCATGGAGACTCTATTAAAGCGATTCCAGTCATTCCGACCACCGACCCTCAAGGGTACAGAAAATGCAATCGAATGTGAAAGCTGGTTGGAGGATGTTGAGATGTTGTTCGAGTCTCTAGGGTACAGTGATGAGAAGAGAGTGAAGCTCATTGGCAATCAACTGCAAGACATTGCTAAACATTGGTGGTTGAATATCAAAAGAGCACTAGAACAGCGTGGCACTGAGATTACATGGAAAGTGTTCAAGACCGAGTTCTATCAGCGATTCTTCCCTGTATCCTACCGTAAAGATAAAGGCACTGAATTCGCAAACCTGAGGCAAGGGCAATTGAACATTGAAGAGTACGTTGCTAAATTTTCCTCTTTGCTTCGTTTTGCACCCCATGTTTCAGGGAATGATGAGGCCATGGCAGATCAGTTTATAAATGGCCTGAATCCAGATATCTTTACGTTGGTCAATACTGGGAGACCCGATAATTTCTCGGATGCATTGAATCGTGCCAAGGGAGCTGAAGCAGGATTGCTTAGGCAACGGAGTGTTCCATATGTTGCTCCGAGTCCGAGACCGCCACTACCTCCCGCACAACATCCTCCTCGATTCGAAAGTGGTGGTAGCAGTAGTGGACGCAAAGATCAGTTAAAAGCAAAGGGTAAACAGTTTAAGAGGGCAGGGAGCAGTTCTTCGAGCTCCAGCGGGTCAAGACAGAGAGGTTTTGGCCAGGGTTTAGAGGCGATGAGTGGATATTGCAGTACGTGTGGAGGTAAGCATGCCACAGAACAGTGTCAGGGTGTAGTGGGACAGGTGTAATATATGCAAGCAACCGGGACATTATGCCAAGGTCTGTCCTCAGAGAAGTGGTGCATCGAGATTCCAGGCTGCAGGGTCGTCTGCCTTAGTGACTCAGCCCGAGAGGCAAGCTTCATCTGTTCACTCATTTCAGCCGGCCACCTGCACAGACCCAGCCTCGAGCCAGAGGTGGCCAGACATGGAGTCAGCCTCAGAGACAACATGCTCAAATGTTTGCCTTGACTGAAGAGCAAGCGCAGGATGCCCCAGATAATGTCATAGCAGGTAACTGTTCTCTTTGCGGTTATCCTGCTTATATATTGATAGATACGGGTGCATCGCATACATTCATTTCAGAACGATTTGCATTATTGCATTCTCTGCCTGTTGAGTCTTTGTTAGATGCTGTGTCTATTACTTCTCCGTTGGGAAGTGGTTTGATAGCTGTGACCACGGTTAGACATTGCATCTTACGGTTTGAGGGTCATGAAATTGATCTAGATTGCGTAGTACTCGGGTTAGATGATTTTGATTGTATTGTCGGAATTGACATGTTAACAAAGTACAGAGCCACCGTGGATTGTTTCCACAAGATTGTCAGATTCAGACCAGAAATGACAGACGAGTGGAAATTCTACGGAAAGGGTTCCAGATCCCGGATTCCCTTGATTTCGGCTTTGTCTATGAATAAGTTGTTACAGAAAGGAGCAGATGGGTTCCTTGTGTATGCTATAGATGTACGGAAATCTAGCCCGACATTGGCAGATTTGCCAGTAGTACGGGAATTTGCAGATGTGTTTCCAGAGGAGATTCCAGGGTTACCTCCAGTACGAGAGGTAGATTTTAGTATTGATCTTATTCCAGGTACCACTCCTATTTCGAGAGCTCCTTATAGGATGGCACCGATAGAGCTGAAAGAATTGAAAGCACAGTTGGAAGATTTGCTAGCCAAGGGATATATCAGACCTAGTGTATCTCCTTGGGGCGCTCCGGTACTTTTCGTGCGAAAGAAAGATGGATCGATGCGACTGTGTATCGATTACAGGCAGTTGAATAAGGCAACGATCAAGAATAAATATCCTTTGCCTAGGATCGTTGACCTATTTGATCAGTTGCAAGAATCCTCTGTGTATTCTAAGATTGACTTGCGATCCGGATCATCAGCTCAGAGTTCGAGATGTAGACATACCGAAGACATCATTTCGAACCAGGTATGGGCATTACGAATTTATTGTTATGCCTTTTGGTTTAACAAATGCTCCGGCGGTATTTATGGGCTTGATGAATCAGATCTTTCAGAGATATTTGGACGATTTTGTTATTGTCTTTATCGATGACATTCTAGTGTATTCTAAGAACAGGAATGATCATGCAGAACATCTCAGAATTGTGTTGCAGACACTGAGAAATGAGAGATTGTATGCCAAATTGTCGAAGTGCGAATTTTGGCTGAATCGAGTTGTCTTTTTAGGACATATCATATCGGGAGATGGTATTTCTGTAGATCCGAGTAAAGTGGAAGCTGTGATCAGTTGGCCGAGACCGACTTCTGTACCCGAAATACGCAGTTTCATGGGTCTAGCAGGATACTATAGACGGTTCATCCAAGATTTTTCCCGTATTGCCAAGCCAATCACACAATTGACACAGAAGAATGCGCCATTCTTATGGTCTGAGGAGTGTGAGTCTAGCTTTCTAGAATTGAAGAAGAGGCTGACCAGTGCACCTGTCTTGATGATTCCTTCAGGTACGGGTAATTTCGTTGTATATTGTGATGCCTCTCACAGAGGTTTGGGATGTGTTCTTATGCAGCGAGATCATGTGGTCGCATATGCCTCAAGACAATTGAAGACTCACGAGACTCGATACCCCATTCATGATCTTGAATTGACGGCTATCATATTTGCATTGAAGATCTGGCGCCATTATCTGTATGGCGAAAAATTCGAGATTTATTCAGACCATAAAAGCCTCAAGTACTTATTTTCTCAATCAGAACTGAATATGCGACAGCGTAGATGGCTCGATCTGCTGAAAGATTTTGATTGCGAGATCAAATATTATCCGGGAAAGTCAAATGCAGCGGCTGATGCCTTGAGTCCAAAGGTATGTGCCTTATCCTTATCGACGATAGGTGTTACAAAACTGGTAGAAAATTGCTGTTTTTCTGGATTAGAGTTTGATACAGATAAGAAGCCACTACGACTCACTACTATTCAAGCTGAGCCAGACCTGATCCGGAGGATCAAAGAAGCTCAACGAACCGATCAGAATGTGCAAAGATCGATCCAGATGGTCAGAGCAGGGCATTTGTCAGAATATCAGGTGTGTGAGCATGTGCTGTATGTGAATAACCGCCTTGTTGTGCCGGATGTTGCAGATTTGAGACATCAGATTATGTCTGAAGCACACTGTAGTCGATTTAGCATTCATCCTGGTGACAGAAATATGTATAATGATTTGAAGACACAGTTTTGGTGGAAGCAGATGAAGTCAGACATCGCCAAATATGTGTCTAAATGCTTAAATTGCCAACAGGTGAAGGCCGAGAGGAAGAAGCCCGGAGGGTTACTTCAGAGTTTGTCTATTCCGGAATGGAAATGGGACCACATTTCCATGGATTTCGTGACGAAGTTACCCCGATCTTCCCGAGGCTGTGATGCGATTTGGGTCATTATCGACAGATTGACCAAATCAGCTTGCTTCATCCCGTACAGAATGACTTACAGACACGATCAGATGGCGGAGATATATGTTCGAGAGGTAGTCAGACTACATGGTGTGCCGAAGTCTATCGTATCAGATCGTGATCCACGATTCACTTCACACTTTTGGCACAGTTTACAGCAGGCCTTAGGTACGACATTACACCTGAGTACTGCGTATCATCCTTAGACAGACGGACAATCAGAGCGGACTATCCAGACGTTAGAGGATATGTTGAGAGCCGTGGTGCTAGATTTTGGCACTAGTTGGCAAGATTCCCTACCTCTCTGTGAATTCTCTTACAATAATAGCTACCAGACGAGCATTGAGATGGCACCGTTTGAAGCTCTATATGATAAGAAGTGCAGGTCTCCGCTATACTGGGATGACATTGTAGAGGTACCAGAACTTGGACCAGATATGATTCGTGACATGACAGAGAAAGTGAAAGTTATTCAGAAGAGGATGAAAACGGCGCAAGACAGGCAAGCAAAATACGCCAACATCAGACGTAGACCGTTAGTATTTGAGCAAGGAGACAGGGTATTTCTAAAGATTTCTCCCTTCAGAGGCGTTGTCAGATTTGGCAAGCGTGGAAAGTTGTCTCCTAGATACGTCGGTCCTTACGAGATTCTAGAGAAGATTGGCGATCGAGCATATCGACTGGCTCTTCCTCCTTCTCTATCTGGGATACATGACGTCTTTCATGTATCGATGTTGCGTAAATACATGCCTGATGTTTCTCATGTCATTCGCCCTGACGAAGCTGAGCTTGATCAGACTTTAAGCTACGTTGAACAACCGATACAGATTCTTGATCGGAAAGAAAAGAAGCTCAGAACGAAGACTATTCCTCTAGTGAAAGTCCAATGGAGTCGTCACGGCACTGAAGAAGCGACATGGGAGACAGAAGCTGACATGCGACAGAAACACCCCGAGTTATTCCAATGATGTAAGTATTAATCTAACGCTGATGTTATTATTTTGATGCTGGCATTGATAGAATGATATTTGATTTCGAGGGCGAAATCATTTTTTAGAGGGGGAGAAATGTAAGTTTCGAGATTATTAGTCTTCATTGGCGTACGACTCGGAAGATATGAGAATGCATGTCATAAGATGAAAGTATAAATTATTGCATGAATTATGGAATTTTGAGCAAGCATGGCCGAAGCCATACCGCACCCGCGGTACATGTAGACACCGCACCCGCGGTGCATGGACAGTAAGTTGGCCAGAATTTCCGTAGCATCACCGCACCCGCGGTGCAGCAAGACCGCACCCGCGGTGTCAAGACCGCACCCGCGGTGTTGTAAAGACCGCACCCGCGGTCTACATTTTAAGAAAAAGAAATTGTGGCCGAGAGCATAGCGCACCCGCGGTGCTAACATGACCGCACCCGCGGTGCTGCATGCGAGAAATCCACCATCTTTTCTTAACTTGACACATGGCATATATATATATATATAGATGGTGCTTGACTCGGCCACTTTCCACTTTGCAGACCAGAATCGAGAGAATCTTAAGAATTCCTCAAGTTTTCTTCAAGGTTTGAGGTAAGGTATCTCATGATTTAGCCATCCGATTTGTATTCCGAGCTTAGATTATTGTTCCTCGCATCGACGGCTACAAGGTGATGTAAGTTTTATGTAATTCTAACATGTCTCGAATCATAGATGTTGGAGAAATTGTAATATGTTAGTTATATTGGATTCTTGGCATAGTGAGCATCGTATATTCACTATCGGGTCGAATATCGGATGTCATGCGCTATTGTTACGATTTTCCAGCATATATTGGCATGAGATTATGCAGATTGTGTGATCTTGTCATAGATATTATGATGATTATGAGTTGAGAATTGCATAATGTTGATATATGATGAGATTTGGATAGACCGGTATTGAGAAATCATGTCGTTATGTCGTCCGACTGTACCAAGATCACATATAGAATTAGATAGGTGTTGAATTGAGTTGGGAATTGATATTGTATGTCTCTACATTGCCATTTCAGATTTGGAGTGACAGAGTTTATATCCCGACTTCGAGACTTCGATTTAATTCAACAAGAAAGGTATAAGCTATGTTTGTTTGGGAAGCCATAACTCAAATAAGATATTATTTGAGTTCCCAAACCAAAATCACATACTAGTATTGTTGTATATATGGTATCATGTTTATAACTTGTTTATAGAATTCTATTCAAGTCTTGTTATATGATTATGCTTTGATTATAGAATTGTATTCAAGCATGTAAGATTATTGTAATATTCAGATATGAATATAAGCATGCTGTGTTACAGGTTGATAGTCATTGCATTTAAGATAGGAGAGTCGTTGACAGTAATTATCAACTATCTAGATGTTCGGTGTATCTCAGCTTAGGAGTAGTCATTACTCTTATTGCAGCCGTTGATACAGTTCTGACCGAAATCTAGGAATAAGACGTACAGTCACCCCGAGTGGGAGGGTAGGTGACAGCCATTGACGTCTTATTCACACGGGATCCCTAGAGTTCTAGTCGAGTCGAGTCCAGACATGGTTTGATTCGCATTGCATTGCATGTGCATATGATGTGATTTATGATAGCATGCTTCATGTTTAATTGATTATATGCATGTATACATGTTTATACTGGGATTTGTTCTCACCGGAGTTTCCGGCTGTTGTTATGTCTGTATGTGTGCATAACAACAGGTGGGGCAGGATCTGGGTCACGCAGAGGATGAGAGATGGACATAGCGTGGTGATCTCGGGCTTAGCAGCAGGACTAGTAGTTGTACCTTTGGCATATACTGTATTTAATTACTAGTTTGTTGAGTATGGACGGACAAGATATGTTGTACGTTATGTTTGTACATTATGTTTGTACTTTAAATAAAGAATTTATGCTTGTTTAATTACATTTGATTAAATGTAAAAGCGAAAAATTTGACCCACTTTTATATTAACGATCCATTAAATCCCAAAGAAAAAGTTAGAGCCCGGGTCCCCACACCTCTCCTGATCCAATACTTTCTTCTAAATCCCAAGGAAGATAACATTCTTTGATTTTATCATACAGAATGATTGTGTCAGGGTTAATCATTATTTTATCTAGGAGTTCTTTTGAAGAACCATGTTTTTTAGTCATAAACAATTATATGTCGTCTAATTATGAGAGTTGGTTGTATTTAAGTTATGATATGACGTGCTACTCGAATATAAATGTTGATCTACTGCATGATGAGAATACCCCTAAATTCTTGAATAGAATAAGGGAGTACCTAATCACAAGTTAAACTTGAAGGTCGGAACTAGGGGTGAGCATTCGGTTAATTCGGTTACCGACCGAACTGAATTAGCCATAACCGAACCGAACCGAAATATTTATCCATAACCGAACTGACCGAATTAATTTGCATAACCGATGAAAACCGAACCGAATTAAAATCGGTTAATTCGGTCGGTGACCGAATTAACCGATTAGTTTTTTTAAAAAAATTTGTGATTTAATTTAATTATATATGTAATTTTATTTTAACACTATAGTTTACACAAATGCATAAAAACATAAAATCACACACATCACAAATGTATAAGTTTTATTTGAACACAATTAATACATATTATATCGATTTTAAAATTAAAAATTAAAATATTTATAAAAATTGATAAATAATTTTTTTTATTAAATAATAATATTATTATATCGGTTAATTCGGTTAACCGATTTAAAAATTTTGAAAACCGTAACCGAACCGAATTAACCGATATAACCGAATTTTTTTAATTTGAAAACCGAATTTCCGAAATAACCGAACCGAATTTCCGAATTGGCTCGGTTCGGTCGGTTAATTCGGTTTAACCAAAATCTTGCTCACCCCTAGTCGGAACTCCTGTTACATTGCTGTGGAACACATATCATTTTCTTAGATTATGCAATGACATTAGATTGAATGTGACAAGGCTCGGAAACTATTTTTCGAAAGGATAAATTATGACTGGAATTAATACGGGTCATAAAGTGCTTATTCCAATAATGTCATTGACATCTTCTGATCCAATATTTTTTTTAAAATCGTAACGAAGATAACATTCTTTGATTTTATCGTACGGAATGATAATGTCAGGGTTAATCATTATTTTATATAGGCCTTCTTTTGAAGAATTATGTTTTAGTCATGAACAGTTGTATGTCGTTGTATCTAGAATTACAAATTTTAAAAGTCTAAAATTTTTTATATGTGACGATGAAATCAATCAGAAAAATTTGTATTTAAGTTTTTCGATTCGAGATATGGTAATAAAATGAAAATATTAATATAACTAATATGTGAGATGTACAGCTCCATACTTATTTGAAGAGGTGATATATATAATATGCAGTTTTGATATCCTGCATACCTACCGTGTACACCTATGTGAATCACCGATGAGGCGTCACTCACCTATTAGATGTGATGAGATATAGAAAAATTGCGAATCCAATGCGTGAGTGACATCTCATCGATGCTCACAAAAGTGTGCAGGATAAGTGTGCAGGTTATAAAACTAATATGTTGGATGCTTTTGGCTACGTTTGGTATGATGGATTAAGGGAGGACTAAGGATCGAATCACCTATTTTCTGTTGTTTGACTCGTTTTTTACGTTACACGTGATAACTTCCGGCCCGTTATTAAGCGACTGTACGCGAGTGAAAAGACGAGAAAATTGTCCCAGTTTTTTGGTGGTATTGGGAATCACAAGATGAACAATAGTTGACCCGTTCCCATTTTACCCTTTTACCTCACCAACCCAAAACAAGTCTTCCCATCTCTCTTCAATGGCTGCCTCTCTTACTCCCTCTCAGGCTTCGAAACTCTTTCAAGGTTGAACTACTTCTCTGCCCTCTGTATCAGTTTTCGAAGCATCCTTCTGTCGAGGGGACCTGTAAGAGATGTAAGAAAAACTAAATGGAGGTATGCACTAAACGGTTTCTCAAAACTAGATCGGCGACGGTTTCGCAAGATCGGCGACGGTTTCCCAAGATCGGCGACGGTTTCATGCACTAATAAACCGTCGCTAAATGTCAAATTAGCGACGGTTTCACAAGATCGGCGACGGTTTCTCAAAACCCGTCGCTATTAGCGACGGGTTTTCAGAAGCAGTCGCTAATTTTCCGTCAGGAAGGAGACGCGAATGAGAAGGGCAATTTCGTCTCTTCATCAAAAAATTCAAAATTATCCTACACTTAAAAATCGTACCAAACTTAATATTATTTTACACCATATATTACAATCCTACCACAATCATTTTCTTTATCATTTACGTACTAATCATTAATTTATCATATCTTTCCAACCAAACGTAGCCTTTAATAATTATTAATCATTACAATAAAAAATGCAAACTACAACAAAATTTAAATTCTTCAAACCAATTGGAAGAAAATAATTGGATTACGTCAGCGTGATTTCCAGCCTGTAGGCTATGCGCGCACTATCCTGTTCGGATTTTCCCTTTCGAAGTCTCCGCAAGCATACATTTTTCTCGGAAACGATCGTTTAATCCTTACCTGAAAAACAAATTAACAATTTACCCAGAAAATCAATGCCCACAAGTTGTAAAATTCTTCTGTTGATTTAGCGAAAAGTTGATTCGTAGTAGTTTAAGGGGACGAGTGATTGTGTGGCCTGAATTCTCTTCACTGGCAGGATTTTGTCCGGTTTCCATCGATCGGTTCAGGCGGCTGTATGACTTGTCATCAAGAATTCGAAGAATTATTGTTAGGATTAGCAGTTAGGAGTTGTAGTACAGACGGAGAAAGAGTGCCATGGGTGTGTTTATCAATGCTCATGGCCAGCCTTCCGCCGCTATCTCCGGTATTCTTCAAGTCCGAGCTCAGTCTACGTCGTCGTATCATCATAGAATACGCCCTGTTGGATTATCTTATGCTCGACGATGGTTGAATCCGCATTACGCGCCTTTCAGGTACCATCAATTTTCTTGTGTAAAATTATAACATGCAAAGGGAGGTAAAGTGAATGTAAATTACCCGTTTTTAAACTCTCTTTTTTTTCAACAAATAAAAGTAATATATTTGCTGATTGCACATATGGCCAAAAGTGGAAGGGTTTATGCTTGGAAGTGCAAAATTGATTCTTTAAGTAGGCACGGATGGAGGTTCAATTACAAAGCTGAGGCAAACGAATGTGTAAAATTTCTGATTGAGCTAATTGAATTTATATGGATCAAGTCTATGATGTAAAACATTACATGCAAAGTTGATGTTGAATTGCCTTGAGAACGTTTGGCTACGGCCAAATTTTGAACTAGTTATTGATTATGTGTGATTTAGAGAGCTGGGAGGAGCGGATATATTAACCGCTGCATTTAACATCAAGTATTTTTTTTTGAGATTAAGCAAAGGATAAATCACTGGGGTTGTTCCGATAGTATATTTCAGCTTTTCCTTTTATTTCCTTCAATGGTTTATGGTCTGTGATTCTATATTTGAAATGGACTAGAATTTTCTGCTACCCTTGTGCAGTTATATTCTGTTGGTTGTGACTTCTGTATGGTTGCCATGTGCTACTATATATACTTTTAATTAAGAATGTGTGCCGTTTAGTAACTACCTTTGGTCACCAAATGTAGATTTCCTAATCTTTTTTTCCGATATTGAATTTACTTATTTCTTAATGAACATATTTTTTTTATGTTTTTTCCAAAATTCTTCTCCTGTTTGTAAAATTATAATTATCAACTTCTTGCAAATTGAAATTATTGGAAAAAATATAAATTTTTTATTCTATATTGTTAAGTACATGATTCATTTGCAGGCTCAACACTTTTGGCATACAGTGTTCATTGGTTAATACTGATGGCTGCCATTCAGTTGAGACCGTTGAAGTTCATGAGGATACTATGTCCCTTGAGTCAAACTGTTTAATTCCAGTTGTTCATCTCGAGTCTGATACTCTGGAGACTGAAGGGCTTAATTTACTGGTCGGTGATTCTTATGTGGATACTATTTTGACGACACTGCCTGTAAGACTTGCTTGGTCTCACTCTTCCCCATTCCTCAGTATCAGTTCATCTTTGAAATTATGCAAGTCTAAATATCTTGATTTTGGTTGTTCTTTCTTTCCTTGGGATCATGTAGGTCTTGTCAGAGGAGGAGCAGAATGCAATTGCTGCCACTCCTGCTCATCCAGCTGGGCTCTATGGTTTGTATGCTTTTATACCGTGATAGCATTCTCGTTGATTTGATGGACAATTTTCTGAATGAATTTTCATCTAGAGAATAAAACTTCCACAGAAAATTATTATTTCCCGCAAATGTAAAAAAAAACATTCTTTCAATAATGTAAGTACCATCTCATTTCATATTTCCTATATAATGATTATTTTCGATCAACTTTGCACCACCCTATAAAACTACAGTTCAGATATAGAGGCACTTGCATATTCTCCAGGGATTTCTGATATTTCCATAGAATTAGAGGATTGCCTTGGTTTTCAGAGTTCAGTTGATAAACCTCCGTTTCTTGGATTTTTTCCAGTATCAATATTTTCATTTCAAAAGAACTATCACTATGACAAATATTATCTTTGGTTTTACTAAAAAGTTCTCTTAATCTGAGCAGACTGATTTCATGCCGATCCATGTGTGTAGATATTCTTACAATTTCTGAAATTTTTTTGTAATATTTTTCTTCAAATGGAAGTGGTTACATAAGATGATATATCTGTGTTAGCAACCTCCGATTAGTAACCGAAAATGTATTATAATTTGAAATGGGAATAACAACTTCCTGTTACAACCACTCTCTCTCACACTAACAAACTGTTAGTGACTCATCACTCAATTTAACTGAATGCCTTTCTAGCCAACCCCCCCTCTCTCTTTTATACATTGTTCTCACGTGCCTTCCCTTTCCCTTTCCTAACGTATACGTTTACAATCTTGGGCCTATGTTTGTTCATCTCTTCCTCTGTTGGGCCGGCTAATTCAGAAGTCTCTGGGCTCATTGTGTTTGGGCCCGTAACATGCCCAGCCTCTTCAAAAATCGCCTTGTCCTCAAGGTGAAATCCTGGAAATTGCGCTGCAAAATCTTCCTTGTCTTCCCATGTTGCGTCCTCAACAGTTCTTCCTTTCCACTGGACCAACAATTGTCGGACTATTTTTCCTTGCATTCGCTTATCTCTTTCAGCCAAGATTCTTTCAGGTTCGAAGGAGAGAAACAAATCCGTGTCTACTTCACTTGGTAATTTAACTTCATTAGGACCTCTCCCCACTGCCTTTTTTAAACACGACACATGAAAAACTGGATGTATTTTGGACCCTTCAGGCAACTTCAAACGATAAGCCACTTGTCCCACTTTTTTTAGTACCCTGTAAGGCCCATAATACCTTGCTACTAGTTTCTGAAACACCCTCGTGGAGACAAAATTTTGGCGGTGTGGTCGTAGCTTCAAATACACCACACCGCCTTCTTGAAATTGAACCTCCCTCCTCTTTTTGTTGGCAAACTTGGTCATTCGTTGTTGAGCTCGCTCTAGATTGTATTTGAGCTGTCTCCACAGTTCATCTCTGTCCACGAGTGCTTGTGATACGGCTGGTACCTTAGTTTCCCCGGGTAGAAACTTAATTAGAGTGGGAGGTTTCCTCCCATACACTACTTCAAAAGGAGTCATCCCAGCAGCAGTTTGATACGATGTGTTGTACCAATATTCTGCCCAATGCAACCACTGTGACCAGCTCTTGGGTTGCTCGGAGCAGAAGCAGCGCAGATATGTCTCCACACATTTATTCAGGGCTTCACTTTGTCCATCTGTCTCCGGATGGTAAGCCGTGCTCATCTTGAGTTGAGTTCTTTGTAGTCGGAACAACTCCGCCCAAAATAAACTCATAAAAACTGCGTCCCTGTCACTGACAATTGTCTTTGGGACCCCATGTAATTTGATTACATTGCTTGTGAAAAGTTCTGCCACGGAGGTGGCAGTGTAAGGTCTTTTAAGTAGTAGAAAGTGCCCATATTTGGATAGGCGATCAACCACCACTAATATCACCTCATAACCTTGTGATTTTGGCAGCCCGGTAATGAAATCCATGGCCAAGTCTTCCCAAATAGCTGCTGGAATCGCCAAAGGTTGCAGCAATCTAGCTGGTGACGCAGCTTCATACTTTTGTTTTTGACATACTCCACATTCGGACACAAATTTGTAGATATCGTTTTTCATCTTTGGCCAAAAGAAATTGTTTGCAATTCGTTTGTACATTCGAAATGCTCCTGAGTGTCCGCCCATAGGAGTGGCGTGAAACTCATTCAACAACTTGGGAATCCATGATGAGGCTGTAGGAACAACTAATCTGCCTTTAAAGAACAAACACTCATTAATCAAAGAATAGTGTCCGCTACCTTCAGGAGCCGTCTTCACTCTCTCTATGATGTGTTTAAATTCGGGGTCATTTTGCACTGCCTCCTGAATCTCTTTAACTCCCACCCATTCAGTTTTTGTTAAAACATTCAGCCCTCTCATGTCTTCTCTTCTAGATAGGGCATCTGCTGCCCCATTGTCTGTTCCTGCTCGGTTTTTTATGTCAAATTCATACCCCAGCAACTTGGCCAACCAGTACTGCTGGTCCGGCGTTGTTATACGCTGCTGCAACAAGTTCTTCAAGGGCTTATGATCAGTTAGCACCACAAATTTGCGTCCCAGTAAATAGTGACGCCAATGCTGTATTGCCAAAACTAATGCCATTAATTCCTTCTCATAAGTCGATTTAGACAATGCTCGTTCTGCCAGTGCTTTACTATAAAAAGCAATCGGCCGTCTCTCCTGGGTCAGTACCGCTCCTATTCCTACTCCTGAAGCGTCACATTCTATCACGAACTCTTTAGAAAAATCGGGCATCCTCAATACAGGGGCAGTAACAATGGCTTGTTTGAGCTTCTCAAAAGCTCCCTGAACTTTCTCATCCCACCCAAAGTTATTCTTCTTCAGCTGCTCGGTTAGGGGTCTCGCAATCTTACCGTAGTCTTTTCCGGTAATATCCCGTTAACCCCAAAAAATCCCTCACCCCTTTCGTGTTCCGTGGTCGTGGCCACTGCACTACACTTTCAACTTTACTTTGGTCCACTTCTACTCCTCGAGCCGTGATGACATGTCCCAAGTACTCAACCTGTTTTAATCCAAACTGGCATTTTTTTCTATTCAACACCAGCTGGTGTTGCTGTAGTAATCTCAACACCACTTCCACATGTTGCATATGTTCCTTCCGTCCCTTACTGTAAATCAAAACATCATCAAAGAAAACTAATACAAATTTTCGCAAATAAGGGCGGAATACCTCATTCATGGTAGCTTGGAACGTTGCTGGTGCGTTTTTTAGCCCAAAAGGCATAACTAGAAACTCGTAGTGGCCTTCATGAGTCCTGAATGCTGTTTTATGCACATCGACAGCTTGAACTCGAATCTGGTGATATCCAGATTTGAGGTCTAGCTTGGTAAAGTGTGTCGCTCCGTGTAACTCATCAAATAACTCCTCTACTACTGGAATCGGATATTTATTAGCAATGGTGATGTCGTTTAATGCTCGGTAGTCGATGCAAAAACGCCAACTCCCATTTTTTTTTAACAAGTATAACGGGGCTCGAATAAGGGCTATTGCTGACTTGGATCACATCTGAAATGAGCATTTCCTTCACCATCTTTTCAATTTCATCCTTCTGATGGTGAGCATAACGATAGGGCCTCACCGTGACCGGCCCACAACCTTCCTTTATACTAATAGCATGATCTTGACTCCTTCTAGGAGGTAATCCACAAGGTTCTCGGAATACCTCCTCATAGTTGGCCAAAATGTTGTTCATTGCTCCCTCACCTTCCGCTTTTTCTGTCACACCCCTCTCTTTCCCATTCCACTTGAATACTACTGCCCCATAGAACTCGACCTCACTCATCTTGGCTATCCCTTTGAGGGATACCACGGCCCTACTAAGGGATGGATCTCCCTTCAAAATAACTGTCTGCTCATGCCAACTAAATCTCATCTCCATTTTGTTCCAGTTCAACAAGACATCCCCCAACGTGCGAAGCCAATCCACCCCCAAAATCAAGTCAATACCTCCTAACTCAAATAGATACCCATCAATCCGGATTTGGCATTGCCCCATATCCACCTCTAGCTCCCTACACACCCCCTGACATGACACCCGACATCCGTCCTCAAGACACACCCCAAAAAATACGCTTTTGTCAACCACGAGCCCCAACTCGGTAATTAATTTTTTTGCAACGAAGTTATGACTCGCGCCACTGTCAACCATCGCCACTACTTCCCTTCCAGCCACTCTCGCCCTCATTTTCAATGTTTGCGGATGGTTTATGCCGTTGACAGAGTACAACGGTAATTCAAGGTTGGTGTATTCAACGTTGGTTTCCCATGCCTCCTCTACTTCCCGCCTCGTCCCCTCGTTCTTTTCCTCCAACTCAACCTGCTCCCACTCGCCATCCTCCCCTTCATCTTCCGCTAGGACTGTCATCCTCAAGCTTTTGTTGGCACATCGGTGCATCGGGTGGTAGGGCTCACCGCATTTAAAACACAACCCCTTCTCATGCCTGTGTAAGAATTCTTGGTGAGAAAACCACCCTACCGTCCCGATTCTTTTGGTCGGTTATTCTCGTCATCCCTCCACCACTACCTCCTGAGTAACCCCGAGACCCACCACCATAGGATTGCGGTGTAGGTGAGTTTCGTATTTTCTGCTCTCCTGGGCTTACTGTCCGCATATTGTTAATGGGTTGTGGGTAATTTTTGTTCCGGTCCCTATCAAGCACTGGGGCCAGATTGGTCCAGCCCATATTAGTTACGGGTTTCACCGTATTCCCAAAGCCCAACCCAATTCTACTTCTTCCTCGATCCACCGCCGTCCCATACAACTCCCTCTCCAATCCCCTTGCCAACATCATTGCACGATCCACTGTTCTGGGTGCGTGCACAATAATCCTCCGCCGTATCTTTTCCCTCAATCCACTCATGAAATAGCCGAGGCTCTGATCTTCCTGGACTTCACCCAGCTGCGCAATCAAGACCTCAAAACGCTCGATATAAGCGTCCACCGACTGCTGCTCCTGAGTCAATGATGCCATTAGTTCGAAAGTGTTGGCATCAAATCCGCTGAAGAGTTTGATCAATTCCTCCGCAAATCTATCCCATCCTATGTTTGGGATTCTAACTTTCATCCATCGGAACCAGTGCACAGTGGTATCATGCATACAAATGTAAGCTAACTTGAGCCTACATTCCCTTGGTGTTTCGTGGATTTCGAAATACTGCTCCATTCTTCCCAGCCACCCCAGTGGATCTTCCCCTTCGAAAACCGGTAATTCGATATTCTTTAATGCCATTCTCACTTCCTCGGCGGCTTCTTCCCGCCCCCTACCTGGCGTGCTGCACTCTTCTCCTTCCCGTGCATCTCGCTCCCCTCCCCTGGTTGTCCTCCTCCTTCATTGCTTACTACCGTTGCTCCCCCTTGTGTTTTGATCATATGTTTTATCATTTCCTTCAAGCTTAGCAGTCCTTCCACACCTCTATCGATCTTGTCCAGCCTTCCTTGCACTTGCGACATGTTGTTTTGCATTCCTAACAACGCTTTTTCCATGCTTTCTATCTTCGCTTCCGATCTCGTGCTGGCCATCGTGTTCCGTCGTTCCCTCGGATCCGGCAGGTCGGACCAAATTGTTAGCAACCTCCGATTAGTAACCGAAAATGTATTATAATATGAAATGTGAATAACAACTTCCTGTTACAACCACTCTCTCTCACACTAACAAACTGTTAGTGACTCATCACTCAATTTAACTAAAGGCCTTTCTAGCCAACCCCCCCTCTCTCTTTTATACATTGTTCTCACGTGCCTTCCCTTTCCCTTTCCTAACGTATACGTTTACAATCTTGGGCCTATGTTTGTTCATCTCTTCCTCTGTTGGGCCGGCTAATTCAGAAGTCTCTGGGCTCATTGTGTTTGGGCCCGTAACAATCTGCAGCGTTGCTGTTTTGTTTATTCATGTTGCTCAGTATTTAACAAAATGTCTCTTGTACATTAGCTTTATACGCTTGCTGCTTGGCTGGGAATTCAGTTGAACACCTCTGGAATTTTGCTTGGCCTGCTGCCATTGCATCGATTCATCCTAGTCTTCGTCCTGTGGCCGTCATGGGCTTTTTTGCAAAGGTATCAAATCCACATAAACCACTCTTTAAAGCAGGAAACCACTCTTTAAAGCAGGAACTGGGATCAGCTTCTTAACCATCTGCATGTTGTAATAGTTTGCAGTTATTGTTGGAGGTCCTTTAGTTGGGAAACTTATGGACCGCTGTCCAAGACTACCTGCATATAATTGTTTGACTATTGTCCAGGTTCTTATTCTTTACTTGAATTCGACATTACTGGAACTGAAACCTTTGATATCACTATCTTACACTCATGTTTATGTTCCAGGCAGCTGCTCAATTGTTATCTGTTGGAATCATAATCCATGCCCATACTGTCCACCCTACCGTGTCTTCTATACTTGTCAAACCTTGGTTTTCTGTGCTTGTAATAGCTCTGGCTGTTGAAAGGCTCTGTGGATTGGGTCTGGGAGTCGCGATGGAGCGTGATTGGGTTGTTTTGGTAGGTCCTTTTTGGTTTCTTTGTTTCTTTTGCTGCAGCATCTCCTTCAGTCTCTTTAATTTTTATGTTTTCATGCTTTTTAAATAGTCCGGAATACATTTATTTCAGTTGGCAGGGACAAACAGACCTATCGCTCTTGCTCAAGCAAATGCAATTCTCAGCCGTATTGATCTCGTCTGTGAGGTGATTGTCATTTGTAATATGTTTTCACATTTTGTGATATTTATAAGCATGTCTAGACGGATTAGAATTTAGTAGTTAGCTAAAATACTAAAATAGTAATGGTTCTTGTTCATTATTAAATCCTGGTGCTAATAATTTTGTGGTCTTGTACAACTGCAGGTTACTGGAGCTTCACTATTTGGCATTTTCTTGTCCAAATATGAACCAGTGACATGTTTAATGCTGGCTGCTAGTTTGATGACATGGTCATTGCCTCTTGTGGTAGCGTTGTCGAACTTAGTTATTGCAATATTGTTGAAACTAGTTGATCTTCTGAGTTTTTTTTCTTTTTTGCATTATGTAGGTTATTCTCGGATGGATAACTAATAAGCTTTCTGCTGGAGTCCTGGACCGTGCCAAATGTCCACAAAGTGGATGCAGTTGTTCCTCTCCATTATCTATGTTAGATCCCAAAAATATATGTAAGTTTTAGTAATCTATGATGTTCTAGATTTTGGATTTTTTGATTGTGCTAATTCTGCTTCTTTTTTTTTTTTTTTTTTTTTTTTGTACAGTGGCTACCAGCATAGAATCTATTAGGCATGGGTGGCTTGAATACCTTGAACAACCTGTTCTTCCGGCAAGCCTTGCTTATGTGTTGCTCTACTTCAATGTACTTGCTCCTGGTGGTCTGATGACGGCTTTTTTAACACAACATGGTAGTGCTTAGACACTTAAACTACCTGAATTAGCTTCCTGGATGGCACTTGCGAGTTTATGGATTTCAACAAATTCTGTTAATTTTTTCCCATGTTCGTTTTGAATAAAAATCTAGAATTTATAATTGCTGTCAATTTAAGATTTGCATCTATGATTCCTTGATCACTTTATTTTTGAACTTGGTTCGGATGCATGGAGAGGCGGGTGAAATTCATTTTCTTGATTGGTGAAGCATAGTTCTGTTGAGATGTATAGAAACATAAAACATCTTTGATAGGAAGCATGATTTTGAACTGAAGTTCAATATCTCTATCTAAAGCTGATACCAGAAAGGTGTGTGATGAGGGATCTCCAGATGAAGTTACAGGGAATTCATTCAAGCATCAAGTTACCAGGAGAGTTTTGGTCCACCTAGTTTATCTTTGATTTCCAATGTCACTCGCGCCAACGAGGTGATTGGTTGTGGTTAATTAATTGGTTATGATGCAGCAATGTTTATTATTCATGGAAAAGCTGTGTAGCTTTTTTAAGATGGCAACAGGATGAGAATAGTGACTATATTGCCAGATGGAGATGCTAACCACCCTCATCCTTTTTCTGGTCCCCGTTATTTAAAATGACATCGAGATTTATTGGAAGAATTTGAAATGGAATTCTATTGACATTTTTCTTTTGTGAGATTATGATAGTGAGGGAAGGTGTCAGTGTCATAAAGGTTGTATGATGAAGATGTGTATTTGAGATAAATGTGAACATATGTTCATATCGCAAATGATCTGGAGTTGTTAATAATTTCTTTGATAATCCAGTGATGATGAGTGTTTTTGTATTGATATATTTGAGATTATTTCAGGTTTAAGACCTTCGATTATTGGGGGGTTCAATGTATTATCTGCTTTAATTGGTGTTGCTGCAACATTTGTATCTGCAAAGATGGTCAAGCGACTTGGTATTCTCGAGGTTTTTTTCTTTCTGCGCATTTTATCTTGCTGGATTTATTTCTTTTGTAGTGTTTGCGTTAATCTTTCGCAAACTCAAAGTACTTCTTGTGGCAGGCTGGAGCAGCTGGCCTCATCTTTCAGGCTTCACTTCTCATGATGGCTGTTGCTGTGTACTGGACTGGCTCTGTTTCTCAGAAAATTCCATTTCTATTCTTCTTGTGTTTAATTGTGAGTTCCTTTTCTGTTTTCATCTGCAAATGCTGGATATATTTATAAAATTGTGAATGAGTTTAGGGGCAACTTTATATGTTTTATTCAATCATGACTGAGGCAAACACTCGTTGATGAAACATAAAACAGACCGTCCATTTGAAAAATAGCACATGTTATTGAACATGCCTAATGAGTTTAATGTGATACAATTTGAATATGTTAATCATGTTTTGTATTTATGTTCGGAATAAATTGCATTCTTTTATTCTTTTTGGCTGCTCATCATTACGATTCTATAAAAGTGAAACCTTTGTTCGCTGTGTACTTTGCAAGTTTTTAGCTATTCTTCATTGATGCAAACATGTTGATTCACTGAATTAAATTACTTGAATGATGATTAGGACTGTCAATATTTGCTTTCATATTCATTTGAAGTTATGCATTGTTATAGGTACAACTGAGTTTTAGCTTATTTCGAGAGAACTCATATTTCAATAATTTGAGTAGTAGTTTTTCTTGTATTGGCATAAATAGCCACATTGAATTTTGCCAAAACCATTCTGTACAAAATTTGTTCAGATTTTGTATGGGTTTGATGACTTATGTATAGTTCAGGAATTAACATAATAAACTATCAAACTGCATCTGTGCTCTTTACTGATTTTGTCAAAATGCATGTTGTCCTCTATTGCTTGTTTGGATGCATATGCTTCAATTCATGTACTGTCTCTAGTTTGAATGTTGTAAGTTTCTTGTTCTGCTTTGTGATGCTTACTTCTTAATTATTATGATCTTTCATCTTATCTTCACCATGGACCTTTCTCTTAAGCATGCTGTGACCTAATGAGATATTTCCCACGAACAGGTATTGTCTAGATTGGGGCACATGTCATATGATGTTGTAGGGGCACAGATTTTACAAACTGGGATCCCAGCATCGAAAGCAAATCTTATTGGGACTACAGAAGCTTCTGTTGTTAGTTTGGCTGAGTCGGTAATGCTGGGGATTGTGATAATTGTAAATGATGTTTCGCATTTTGGATTTTTGGCAGTGCTGTCACTTTTATCAGTGGTTGGGGCAGCTTCTTTGTACTGTAGATGGCTGATGAATCGAACTGATACACAAAAGAGTCTCTTTTCTTTTGAGCCATCGTTTTCATGATGTAAGTGGTGTGTTCATGCTCTTTATCCATTCTTTGAATGATTACTATTATTCGATTTGCTCTCTATCAATTTTCTGCTTTCCAATTGCTGTGTGTGCCTCATGGTTTTCAGCTAAAAGAATGGTTGGAACTAATTGTAGTACCAATTTCAGAATCAATTATGGGGAGCTTAGAGAATATTGAGTTTATTTTTGAAGGTGAAGTTTGATTATTATGCTTAACTTTTTATTGATTCCAAGTTGTAAGATGAGATCCTTGCTTGATTAAAAATCCAGGTCGCAGAACATGAATCTTTGTGAGGAATGTTGTTTCAAGAAAGATAATCAATCTCTTTGGTTCACGAGTCACCTGTCTTTAGCTTACTTGAATTTAACCAGTATGATTTAGTCCTTAGGGTGTGTTGGTTGTATTGATGGGATGACAGTGTGATTGATCATTTAATTGATGAGGATTGTTGTGATGTGATTGATTAAGGAGCCGTCATTCCTCTCTTTTACTGCATCCTCAGACAAAAAATATGAGTTGTTTTACTTCGACATTTACACAACCACCACCATTGCAGTACCCAAATTTTCCACTACCATCAGATCTGCCTACCAAAAAGCATCATCGTCACAGAGCCACTGGTCATGTTTTGCTGTTTTCTTTTTCCCCTTGCTTCGTCTTATTCTTTTTTTACACTCTGCTATCTACTTGTTGTGAAAACTAGTAATATGATTTTTGAATCTTCTGTACCATGACCTTGAATCTTCCATGGTAGAAATAGTTGAAAAGTGAATATGGACTTGAGGAGGAGGCATTTTACTTCTATTTTGTAATTTGAAGGGGTATGAGTATCTTTGCATTTTACCTTGTAATTTAGCTTGCGATGTTGGAAGTGTTAGAAACACATTTATTCTAGGATTTCTGATCAGGCCAAAACATGGATTTGTGTCGGATGGAAAGATAACAAGCTGGAAAAGGGATGGTAACCAAGGAAGGAACTAAGCCTGATTATTGAGAGATTCCACTTTAGTCATACCAACTAAACACAACATTGAGTTTTACAAAATTCAAATTCTTTAATATATTAACGGTTTTTATTGATCTGGATTATGTGAGGTTGCATCATCAGAACTTCTGTACACTAATCAACTGATTTGCTTATGTTTACAGCTGTAGCGATTCTGCAACAGTCAAGCGTAAAACACCGACGGAAATGAAACTCCAACATCAAGGGGCTGTGACCCTCCATTTGGTTAAATGCCCGGCATTACTAAAGTGGCATAAGACTCTGTAGAATCTCACAATGTACATATCTAACGATATAGCTGGTAAATTTATAGCAACCATGCTCCTTATAGCAATTTGGCCACTGGGGGTGTATATTAGTAAATTATTCTCAAGACATAGTGAATAATTTATCATGAATAGTAATTGATGGATTGTGTGAGGCTGCGAAGGTGCTTCAAACACAATATTCTCAATGAGCTACAATAGCTCGTGTTCTAAGAATGTATACACCGATAATTAGATAGAGTTTGGTTTCAAACCAAACAGAAAACACTCGAAGTAATCATTCGTTAAGAAAAATTGAAAGATTTTAAATTGTGTAAACTGGTCGACTGAAATACGGGGAATCGGTTCTGGCTTTTATCAGTTCACCTGTGGACAAAACTGAACTGATATCAGCTGAACTGATCAAGTCAGTTTAAAACATAGTTAAGCAGTTAATACACAAGATATGTTTATGGATGTTCGGAGACTTCAACTGTTCTTACGTCACCCCTTCTACCACTTCGGGTAGGATTCACTAGAAGACTTTGATTTATACAACACATTATACAAACCCCTCCAGCTCAAGACTTACTCACTGCCTAACTGAACTCCTAGTCTAAACTGAAGGCATCACCTTCTTGCCAACACTTGTTTAACATTTGTGTGTCAAAGACTACATACACAAGTTTTACGTCTATGTGCGAGACGGTATTTTGAATGGTGGTGAGTGTGTGTGTGTGTGTGAGAACTGATATCTGAAAACAAGCCGAAATGTGTTCTCACACACTGAGGAAAATAAGTTTCTACACTAAGCTGATATATCTTGAAGTATTCCCTCGACTGGGTTTATTGCTTCTTTGTAAGCTGATATGAAAAAAGCGTGCCCTTTCTTTTGTCTCTTGTTTTCCACCCCTTATTCATATATGTTTGTTGATGGTCTTGGTCTGTATTTATAGCAGTAATGCGACCGTACATCAAGACTCATCACATGTAATCGTTTCCAGCTTGAATGTGTTTCTTGAAATTTGTGTCTCGACTTTTCGGACAGTCATTCTGGAACATTTTGTCTTTAAGCTTTGCTGCAACGTCCATTATTGTACTATTGATAGTACATAAGCTTTTGTACCTTTGTGTACAGCTGTATCCTATTGAATAAGCTTGTCGAGTTCTGCAATTGATTGGTTCTAATTGATACTCTGAACTGGTCATTTGAATTAATCTTCAGTTGGACTGGTGAAATGAGTTGACTCGTCAGTTGAACTGATTTCACTCTTTCAGTTAAACTGGTCAGGTGGGCTTTTCACCAGTTGAACTCTTCATCAGTTGGCCGGGCTTCTGAAGATCTTCTGTTGAACCACTTATCAGCCGGACAATCAGTTGAACTGGTTTACGATTTATTAGTTGAACTGGTTCAGTTCAATTATTCAGTTGGTACTTTCAGTTTGCATTCTTCGATAGCTTCAGTTTTGGCTCGATAACTGATCAGTTCGAGTCCTAATCAGTTTCAGTTTTTGCACACTTAGGTAAGATCATTAGAAACAAAATAACAAGTTTTGTTAACATCAAAATCAAGATTGAGAATATGAAATGTTCCAACAATCTTTTTTTTTTTATGATCACAAAACTGAGTTATTAAACGATATAAAAATTTAAAATTTCACTGATTCTTCTCTTTGTGAGAATAAAAAAACATTTAAAATGATTAAAAGGAATTTTTCGGTTCGAGAGACAAGAAAGATCACTCTCAAGAACTGAATTTAAAAACGAGTTTAAAACATTTTTTCAGTTCGAGAGATAATTTTAAAGAAAACTCCCCCTTAAGAACTGAATTAAAACTCCCCCTTAAAAATATAATCATTTACGCGATTTAGTGAAGTTTTAGCATCTTTTAACATTCAAGCAGTTTAGACAACACATTAACTAAGAATATCAATTCAGTTACATTCAAACTAACTGGATAAACATGATGTTTATTTAATCAAATAAGCGTCCCTTATATTATACATTAAGCACACCATCATATATAAGGGAAATGCTACTATAATAGGATATTTTAAACAACATCAAATATCAGTCAATTTATACATAATAAAATTGAATATACCAATAACTGGTTGCCTTGAATGCTTTGAATACATCGATCTTTAGTCTCTTTTTGCCAGAAAAACAACTAGTTTTGCCTTGGACTTGATCTTTGTGCTGGCTAACTGGTCGAGCTGACTCCAAACTGGACTCAACTAATACTGCATTGATCATCTATTTTGATCCGATAAGGCAGTTAAGCGGCAGTACTTCTGATGATTAAGCTCCACTTAAATCATCAGTTTCAGCTGGTAGTTGGGTTTCGTCTGTTGATCAGTTGACCTGGTAGGCTTGCAACTGAAATCTTGTCCACAGATCTGTTTAGTTGTTCTGCTGTCAGTCCAACTCAGAACCCTGCAAGCTGCTAAAACAGCAAAGTTACGGAGTCGAGAAAAGTGTCTATAATGTTAGTTGTAGAGCCAAAAGTCTTCTCTCTTCCCACGACAAACTCACAACATTTTTAAGAGGATTTTGAAATCCATTTTAAATAAAATTTTGAAACATATTTTAAAATATTAGCTTTCAAATGTTCTTCTTAGAACAATTTGCTCTGATACCAATTGATAGTTTGGTTCGGGCACATGCGAGGGTGCTTCAAACACAATATTCTCAATGAGCTGCAATAGCTCGTGTTAAAATAATGTATGTACCGATGAATTAAATCGAGTTAGGTTTCAAACCAAGCGGAAAACACTCGAAGTAATCATTCGTTAAAAAAAACTGAAAGATTTTAAAATCTAATGACTTGTGTAAACTAATCGACTGAAATACGGAGAATCAGTTCTGGCTTCTATCAGTTCAGTTATGGACAGAATTGAACTGATATCAGTTGAACTGATCAAGTCAGTTTAAAACACAGTTAAGCAGTTAATACATAAGATATGTTTATGGATGTTCGGAGATTTCAATTGCTCCTACGTCACCCCTTCTACCACCTCGAGTAGGATTCACCGAAAGACTTTGATTTATACAATACCTTGTACAAACCCACTAAGCTTAGGACTTACCCACTGCCTAACTGAACTCCTAATCTAGACTGAAGACATCACCTTCCAGCTAACATTTGTTTAATATCTGTGTGTCAAAGACTACATACACAAGTTTTACGTCTTTGTGCGAGACGGTATTTTGAGTGGTGTTGAGTGTGTGTGTGTGAGAGAGAGAGAGAGAGAACTGATCTTTGAAAGCAACCCGAAAGGTGTTCTCTCACACTGAGTGAGATAAGCTTCTATACTAAGTTGATATAACTTGAAGTGTTCCCTCGACCGGGCTAATTGCTTCTTTGTAAGCTGATATGCAATAAGCGTGTCATTTCTTTTCTCTCTTGTTTTTCCACCCCTTATTCATATATGTTTGTTGATGGTCTTGCTTTGTATTTATAGCAGCAATGCAACTGTACATCAAGACTCATCACATGTTATCGTTGCAGCTTGAATGTATTCTTTGAAATTTGTGTCTCGAGCCATTTTGGAACATTTTGTCTTTAAGCTTTGCTGCAACGTCCATTATTGTACTATTGATAGTAGAGAAGCTTTTGTATCTTTGTGCACAGCTGGATCTCATTGAATAAGTTTGTCGAGTTCTGCAACTGATTGGTTCTAATTGATGCTCTGAACTGGTCATTTGAACTGATCTTCAGTTGGGCTGGTGGAATCAGTTGACTCGTCAGTTGAACTGATTTCACTCTTTCAGTTGAACTGGTCAGCTGTGATTTTCAAAGTTGAACTCTTCATCAGCTGGCCGGGCTTCTGAATGTCTTCTTATGAACCATCTATCACCCGGACAATCAGTTAAACTGATTTACGATTCATCAGTGGAACTGGTTCAGTTCGATTGATCGGTTGGTACTTTCAGTTTGTATTTTTCGATAATTTCAGTTTTGTCTCGATAACTTATCAGTTCAAGTCCTAATCAGTTTCAGTTTCTGCGCACTTAGGTAAGATCATCAGAAACAAAATAAGTTATTTTTTTAATATCAAAATCAATATTGCGAACATGAAATGTTCCAACAGTAATTTTCTTGAGAAATTTTATATACACTATCATTTTTCATGATTTAATTTAATAAAAAGTGGCCGAAGATAAAAAATAATATATTTTGTCAATTGGAAAATATTATTTAAAAGTTTTTACCACTACTGACTACGTCAATCAGAAAATCCACCAAATTGCCTCAAATATTATCGACGGAAATTTTAAATTGGTAGGATAAGCCGAAAATTTCATTTCCAATAATAATATGTAATGAAACAAAGTCTTTATGGCATTCATGATAATTGGATGAATGGCTGGAACGAAGAAGAAGTTCCGAAAGTTAAAGTAAAAAATTTCAAAATTAATTCTTTTGTGAGACGATTTCACGAATTTTATCTGTGAGGTTTTGTGAGACGGGTGACCGACGATTTCGGTTGGGAATAATTCTAGCAAGCGGACTAGGTCAAGTTATAGTAAATGGACGAACAGTCCAAGTATCGATCCCACAGAGACTATTATTTAATTACTAAGATTCGATTATTTTATTTAATCTAGGCAAACAAAAGCGAGCGATTGATTATTATTTCAACTAAGCGAGTTTTTAAACGAATTTATTCTAATGTAATAACTAAATCAAATATCAGAGAAGCTTGGACGTGGGATTTTCAAATTTAAATAGAATGACCGGGAACACACAACGGTAACAAACTCTGATTAAATTCAAGCACTGGAATTATTCGACTAGCAATTATTCGAAGTCACGATGTAATCCTCTGATTTAATTATAAATCTATTTCTAGAATTTAAAATCCTATTTTCATTTAACAGTCCAATTATTTCTAATTGAATTTAATTAAACAAAAACGCATGCATCAACGATAGAATTACAGCTGTCGCCTAAAATCGCACACTGAAACCGAATACTATTTCTAGTCGGTTTAACCGTGTGTTGATTAATATTTTTGAAGCTAATTCCAATCAATTCCCTTTCGAGTCAAGATCGAACAACAAACATGCAATTAATTGACCAAATCAAAAGCACGAAAATTACACAAACATTAATCAATAACATGAAATAACTGATGAATTAAACGATCCAACGAATAAACCAAATCAGTCGTTTGTCCCTATCGTGGTCCCGATCACAAGAAGAACTACTCCATAAATTCAAAACTAAAATCAAATTCAATGTTTGAATTCATGTCTAAGAAAATAAGAAAATAAAAGAGAAGAGAAATCTCAATGACGGTGCGCGGATCTTGCGTGTGAATTGCGCTGTTTTCGCCCAAGTCGCCGCCGTCTTCAAAAAGTTCAAAGCTTGCGCTCTTCTTTTTCTCTCAAAGTCGGCTGCCTCAATATTCTGAACCACCGATTCGTGTTAGGTTTTTCCCTTTTTATTCCTCTAAAATCACGAACAAAATCTTTTCCAAATTCTCGATCTGATATCATGTACACGGACCCCGTGCTTGCATCCGGGAAAGGGTCCGTGTAGACTCTGCCTCAAAATTCTTCCGGAACACTGGACACGGACCCCGTGTAAGGGTCCGTCTCTGGGTCCGTGTACCTACTGGATTTTTCTTCTTTCGGATGCAAGTGGACACGGACCCCGTGCATGGGTCCGTCGAGGGGTCCGTTGAGCTTCTGTAAATTGTGTCTCGGAAAATGGCTGGCACGGACCTGTCTCCGGGGTCCGTGCCTGGGTCCGTGCTTCTTCGAATGATTTCTTCTTTATTGCTGAATGACACGGACCCGTCTCCGGGGTCCGTGTATAGGCCTTTGTTTTCCAAAGCTTTACTCTCTCTCCTATTTTTCCGGGTAATTCTGATGTGGCGTTGCGAGGTTTGACTTTTCTTTCATTTCTTTGGTTTTTCACCCTCTTTTGGTAAAACCTGCAAACAGCCATAATGAGACGAAATAAGCGCAAAACTCGGAATAAAAATGCCAGATAAGCACGAATACGACAAAATAAAATCCCTAAAATGTTATATAATTCGTGCTTATCAACGGGTTAACCCTACCGATATTTATAATAAAAAGTAATACTCTTAGCATATAAAGTAATACTTTTTCATGGATGACGCAAATAAGATATTCGACCCACGAAATTGATCCTTGAGATCGTCTCATAAGAATTTTTGTGAAATTTCAAACACCTTGTTTCGATAGAAGGATTTGAAACCATAAAATTTAAATCGATTAGATTACTTGGATGAATTTATATCAAGTGAATTTCAAATAGGAAATTTTGTTAATTATGTATATGTAAAGGTTATTGTGTATGTCATTTAGCATTCATTATTCGAAAATCTTGTCCAATCAAATGTATCGATCTAAACAAAGCCTGATACATATTTTCAATAAGAGGAATAAGAGAGGAGGACAAACGATAAAAAACGTGGTGTTCCATGTAAGTGGCCAAACATCGAACATGCAATGATTTCCTATATATAACCTATGAATATGACCTATCATTATACTTTATTACCAAAAACCAACCTTAAATAGTTGTAGAAGATAGATATAAAAATATTTATACTTAAAACTAAATGTCGGTTGATACACAAAAAAAAAAAAAAAAAAACCCTTTCCATCCTAATTAATTTGGTCTGCTTTATATAGTTTGCAAAAATTAAAAAAAAAAAGAATTCACAAGAATTCTAATTGATTTAATAATGTTAATTTGGTCAAACTGAGATTATTTAATAAACAATTTACGTATTATGACTTTAATCGTTTATTTAATTAAATGTTGAAAAAGTAATCAGATATTGGTACACTTTGAATAATGAATGTGGGCTATCATTGAATTGGAACACTTCAAACATTACATTTCGAGTATTTTTCGGTAAAAGTTACTGTTACATCACAATAGAGAGTTTTTTTTGCTATCGAATGTGATTGAATATATGTCTCTATGTTTTATTGGGAGCATGTTATATCACTGTATCATGGTGATAATTAACAAAAGAGATGATGTTTTGAGTTCGGATTATTGTTTTATAATATTTATTTTATTGTTTATATTCTTGATTTAACAAAAAAATTGTTAATAGAAAACGAAGTGTAACTCAATTTAGTTACAGTGCCAATCTATATTCGTCAAAGGAAATACAAACAATTCTGGCTAAGTGATGTGCTGCAATATTAGGCGTCCTCCGCACATGTTCAAGGAAAAGAAAACCTGGAGCTCCAATAATTTCCCGAATTTCCGATGCTAAAGCGCCATCCGACCCAGATCATCTATATGTTCAGTTACTGCTTGCACTGCGTGTAGAGAATCCAAATAAATATAGATATTTGATAGCCCCAGCTTTGGACAAAAATATAAGCCGAATATCAAAACTCCGCTTCCTTTGTTGATCCCAGATTTCTTATCATATTAGCCTTTGCACTCACCAATCCACCTAAATGATCTCGAATCACTACTCTGGCACCAAATAAGTTCTTGTCCCCATCAAATCCTGCATCAACATCCAATCTAAATTGACCAGGCAGTGGTGTTTTCCACATCGCTTCTGCAGTACCACTACATGGAATATTTGGAGTACAGATGCTTTATGAAAGGCTTCCAAATGATGGATTGCCCAGTCAACATTGATATTTCCAAAACTCTAGATCAGTTGCATGAGACCTATTGCAAAATTCAATCCACACTGCCCAGGCTAAGGTTGCAAATAACTCTATTTCATCTTGACTCGATACTTTGACTAGAACCATACCACAATACGAAAAGGAAGCCAATCGCATTTTGCAAAGATTAAATCATAAGACATAAATTTCCAGATATGCTTAACCAAAGGACATAAAAGTACGCAATGACTAGTTGTTGCAACATTAAGCTTACAAAGAATACACATATCGGTAGTAGGGACATGATTTGAAAGAAAATTGGCAGCGGTAGGAATAAAGTCCCTAGAGGCTGTTGAAAGACAGAAAAGGAAATTGATATGGGGGGAAATTCCCACTGCTGTAAACCGTTTATTGAATCAAAAGATGTAGTCCCGCTACTATACAAGTAAAGAACAAAGCTTATTTATACTAAGTCAAGGAAGAAGTGCTAGAATAGGAAAACACGCTTATAATAAATATTATTGCAACTTTAATACTCCCCCTCAAGCTTGGAACAAATCCATCATTCCAAGCTTGGACACCAAATACTGATGTTGGCCTTTTCCCAGTGCTTTGGTCAACAAATCCGCTGGTTGTTCCTCCGTTGAGACATGAGAAGTTTTGATCAACTTGTCACATATCTTTTCTCGCACTATGTGGCAATCTATCTCGATGTGTTTCGTTCTTTCGTGATACATAGGGTTGGATGAAATGTGCAAAGCAGCGGTGCTATCACAGTATATTACCAATGGAAGTGCTAAGTCTATTCCCATGTCTTTTAAGATTCCAACCACCCAAATTACTTCACAAGTTGCATTGGCCATTGCTCGATATTCTGCCTCAACCGATGATCTCGATACCGTTGCTTGCTTTTTAGTTTTCCATGACAGTAATGAGTCTCCAAGTTTAACACAATATCCAGTAACAGACCTTCTTGTCATGGGGCAAGTTCCCCAGTCCGAATCACAATAAGCCACCAGAGATAGTGAGCATTGTGCTGAGAGCAAAATTCCTTTTCCGGGTGAAGATTTCAAATATCGTAGCACCCTTAAAGCTGCCTCCAAGTGCTATGATTTAGGATTGTTCATGAATTGACTTAATGTCTGTACAGCATAGCATATATCTGGTCGTGTAACTGTGAGATAGATAAGTCTACCAATTAATCTCCTGTATTCACTAGCATTAGTCAATAAAGGATCATCCACAGCATCTTTCCTTGCACTTTCATCAAATTCCTTCGAAGTAAGCTTGATGTTCTGATCCATGGGAGTGTCACAAACTTTGGCACCTCCCAATCCTGCATTTGATATTAGTTCCAGAGCATACTTCCTTTGGTTCAAGCATATCCCACATTTTGATCTAGCAACCTCTATGCCAAGGAAATATTTCAACATTCCCAAGTCCTTGATCTTGATATTTTTGTGTAGATGCTGCTTTAATGAGTCGATCGAAGCTTGATGATTACCAGTTATAACTATGTCATCAACATAGACCAGCAAAATGGTAATAAAGGCCTGATCTTTCTTGACAAACAGTGAATGATCAAGTGTAGATTGACAGAAACCAGCCCTCCTCATGATAGATGCAAACTTAATGTTCTATTGTCTTGATGCTTGTTTTAGGCCATACAATGACTTCATTAGTTTGCATACTTTAACCATTTTGTTCTCCCTCTGTCTACGAAAACCTTCACAAGTCTCCCCCTGGTTTCGAAAGCCCTCACAATCCTCCCCCTGGTTTCGAAAGCCTTGAGGAAGCACCATATAAATTTCCTCATCAAGGTCTCCTTGAAGGAAGGCATTGGTGACATCCATTTGATACAAATGCCAATGGAACATGGCAGCAACAGTAAGAAGACACCGCACAGTGGTGATTTTAGCAACAGGGGAAAAGGTGTCATGGAAGTCTATGCCAAAAAGTTGGGTGTAACCTTTGGCGACAAGTCTAGCCTTATAACGATCCACACTACCATCAGAATTATATTTGATCTTGTAAACCCATTTATTTTCAATAGGAACCTTACCGAGTGGTAAATCAACTAACTCCCATGTATGGTTGGTTTCCAGCGCCTGTAGTTCAAGATCCATAGCAGACCGCCAACGGGAATCGAGTATAGCCTCATGGTAAGATGTAGGTTCTTTGATGGTAGAGATGTTCGAAAGAAAGGCTCTGTATGAGGAGGACAATTGATCATAATTGAGGTACTGGGATATAGGATGCAAAGAAGAAGAGGTAGAGGAACATATGTAGTCTTGAGACCAAAGGGGTGGTCGGGAAATGCGAGTGGAACGTCTAGGAGGCTCAGTGTCAGGAAGGGAACTAAGGAGTTGTGGTATTTGGGGCAACGAATCAACAGTGGGTGTGTCCACAGGTGTAGGAACGCCTGGAGGTGGGAAAATAGCTTCATTATGGCGAAGGTGGGATAGAGGAAAGAGAGTTTCATGAAACACAACATCCCGAGAAGTAAACACTTTCTTATTGGTTAAGTCTTGGACTTTATACCCCTTTTGAGAATTGGAGTATCCTAAAAAAGGCAAGCAGTGGCTCGGGGAGCAAATTTATCCCCTCGAGGCAATATGGAAGCATAACAGAGGCATGCCAATATGCGTAAATGAGAATAAGAAGGAGTGGCACCAAATAAAGCCTCAAAAGGTGTCTTGTTGGATAAAAGAGGTGTAGGGGTACGGTTGATGAGGTAAACAGCAGTTAGGACACAATCACCCCAGTATTTGTTAGGTAAGGAGGCTTGAAATTTTAATGAACGAGCAACATTGAGAATGTGACGGTGTTTTCGCTCAACAAGCCCATTTTGTTGGGGGGTGTAAGGGCATGAACTTTGGTGCATAATAACTAAGTCATGAAATAAAGTAGTGCAATCACGTTGCAAGAATTCCATCGCATTGTCAGTGCGGACTACTTTAACAGTACTGGAAAATTGGGTTTTAACAGAGGATAGAAAAATTTTAATCATGGGAAGAACATCAAGCTTCGAATGCATTAAGTATACCCAAGTTGCCCTTGTATAATCATCCACTATGGTTAGGAAATACCGTTCCCCATTATATGTGGGTGTATGAAAGGGTCCCCAAAAATCCATGTGAATCAATTGAAAAGCCATGAAAGAATCAACTGACCTTTTATTAGGAAACTGAATGCGAGTCTGTTTGGACAGAGGACAAATGTGACAATGGGACAAATGACAATCAATCGATAAGAAAGGCAACATTTGCATTCTAGTTAAAGAAATATGTCCTAGGCGTTGATGCCACAGTGTTTCCTTATTGATAGCAGTAGGTGTAGCATCAAGATTAACAGCAGAAAGTAATGACCTATACATAGGGAAACTAGAAACATGTGAAGAGGAATGAGGTGGTGCATCCAGAAATGTCAAGCTGGAGTTGTTTAGGTAGTAGAGTCTCTGTTTTTCTTTACCAATCCCCATTATCTTCCCATTTGATAGGCCCTGAAACACACAAAATCGGGGAAAAAAAGTGACAAAGCAATGGTGGTCCTTAGTGAATTTTGAGATGGAAAGGAGATTATGATGAAAGTCAGGGACAACAAGAACATTTGACAGAGTACTGGTTTGGTTTATGGGGACGATACCTAAGCTACTGATTTTAATGGCACTACCATTAGGCAATTGTATCGACCCCTTGGCATCTACATTGGATCTAGTCACATGAGGCAATCCATTAAGACCAACCATATGATCATTAGCACCAGAATCAATAATCCATGTAAGATCAGTACCTGCCATGTTCACAGCAACATCATTCTGATTACCAGTAACTTGTTCCTTCTCCAAAAGCTTTAAAATGGCTGCATATTGATCGGGTGAAAAGAATGAACCTGCACTTGGAGCCATATTGGGGTGCTCAACTTTGTCAATACCAGCAACAGTAGCATTTGCCTTGCCCATCACCCTTCCTTTATCAGATCCTTCCCTGTCAAATCTCTGGTTTCCTCCTCTCCAAGGTCCTTTGTAGAATTTGTTACCGGATGGATAACCATGTAGTTTGTAGCAAGTATCTTTGTTATGACCAAGCATATTGCAATACTCACATCGAATGTCGGTCTTATTTTTATTTTGGATAGAAAAGAATGCAGAAGGTTCAACCCGTTGGGGAGGCACACTGATTAGACTTCGATGAGACTCTTCTTGTGAAATTATAGCAAATGCATTGCCAACAGTCGGAAGGGGATCCATCATCAGTATGTGGCTCCGCATATGAGTGAAACTTTCATTGAGTCCCATGAGAAATTGAAGAAGTTTGTGTTGCTGATCGAAGGCAATGAATTTCGTAGAGGATTCACAAGCGCATATAGGCAGTGTCACAAGAGACGCATATTCATCCCACAATTGTCGCAACTTGGAATAATAAGTGGAAATTGAGCTGCTACCTTGCATGTGACCATTGATTTCTCGGTGAAGGGCAAATATGCGTGAACCATTCACCTTGTCGAATCGTTCACGGAGATCGTTCCATACCACATTCGCATCTGTTGAGTATACAATTCCAC
This sequence comes from Primulina eburnea, assembly GCF_022965805.1. Taxonomy (NCBI): domain Eukaryota; kingdom Viridiplantae; phylum Streptophyta; class Magnoliopsida; order Lamiales; family Gesneriaceae; genus Primulina; species Primulina eburnea. The sequence continues at coordinate 5,075,002 of NC_133115.1, forward strand.
TGAAAATTTCCTTCGACACTGCATTCATAATCCAAGAGAGCACGATCGCATTGCATCTCTCCCATTGGAGAACCCTATTTGACCCTGGATCTGGTTTCTGACAGCTCCCATCTACGAAAGCAAGTTTATTCCTAGCTCGCAAACCAATTTGCATCGCGCGACTCTAGATCCCGTAATTTTCAGTGCCAATCAGTTGTTCATTGATCAAATTGATCCCTGGGATGTCCGAAGAAGTAACATACAATGGATCCAAAACATCAATTGAGGACGAAGCCATCAGATATACGAAGGAAAAAGAAATTCCTCGAGAATGAGAAAGAGAAGCGATCTAACACGATCGATTAATCCGAGAATCAAATCCAAAGGAGTTGAGGCTCTGATACCATGTTGAAAGACAGAAAAGGAAATTGATATGGGGGGGAAATTCCCACTGCTGTAAACCGTTTATTGAATCAAAAGATGTAGTCCCGCTACTATACAAGTAAAGAACAAAGCTTATTTATACTAAGTCAAGGAAGAAGTGCTAGAATAGGAAATGTAGTGACCCGTTCCAGAATCACCTACTAGTTGAGAACTAAGCATGCAACTAACTTAATTAATAACAATCAGAGATAACAGCGGAAAATACCAACAAATGATAGATATACAACCCAATCGAAATAAGAAGAACTCAACTAAACTGAAATATACGGTACAACCATATCGAAATAGAATAGTACTGAAAACTAAACCAACCAGATACTCACTGTCCTCCTCCTGCTCCTCCCGAGCTGTCCAACCTGAGGCCTGCCCCGTGGGAATGGGGTGTCCAAGAATAAACAAAACCGAGGACGTGAGCGATAAGAACGCCCAGTACAAAAGTATGAGTATACAAACCTATATGAAATGCACATGCTATGATATGATACCAGGGTAGTCAAGAAACAGGAATCACAAAGGATCTCAAAATGCTCAGTCTAGAGGCGCCAAGTGGATAGTGCCGCGCGGTCCAACCTCTGGGTCACTGCATCCACTACAAGACAGACGTGGACCTAAAATGTCCCGGACCACCGAAGCCCTCCCGACCCGTCGGCCACTGTGTACTCTCGGTGTCCATGCGTCCACAAGACAGGGCTGAGCGGCCCCAAGATATAGCTTATCTCGAAAGAGATACAGCTCAACAGTAAAGGCTATCTCGAAGGAGATACGGCTCAACATGATATGCAATATGCATCATAACTCGTGACATAATAGCATGCATCATATGACATATAACAATGCAGCAAATACTCATGCAACACATATATGAATGTATACTCAACCAGGATATCTCGGATAGTACTTTCGTACCTCTATCACAGCAAGCCTAGCCTTACGCAACACCGCTAATCAGGTCTAGCACAAGCCTACGCATCAAAAGCATACTCAATCAATACTACCATGCTCGACTAGCAAAACCAGTACTCCCTAGTACTACCAAAGGTTTAGGGTTTACCTTCGTCCTTCGACAGCCCTTTGATGTCGATTGCCTTGAAACTCAGGCGCCGCTACGCTACTACTCCTGGCAGCTCTTGGCTATCGCTCGACCAACAACTAACCCTAGAAACCTTCCAAATCCTCTCAACTATGAGGCAAAATCATGAATTGGCAAGTCACAAATGAGAAATCCGAGCACTATTTATAGGCCATGTTCGGATCCTCCGAACAACACTTCGGAACGTCCGAACGCTACGTGTCCATTGGCTCTTGACAGCTCATGATCGGATCCTCCGATCATACACTTCGGACCGTCCGAACATGCATGGAAAATGACGTGTCGATCAACACTTGACACCTATGATCGGATTCACCGAACTACACTTCGGATCGTCCGAACTCTTCGGTGCTTCCGAACCCTCTTCGGTCCGTCCGATCATGACCATAGCCAAAATTACACCTTAAACCTTCTTAATCACCATTACTCCGTTAATTACCCAATTTGGAATTCGGGCTACTACATTCTCCCCCCCTTAAAAGATTTCGTCCTCGAAATCAGGCTTAGAGAATGAACAAAACGAAATAACAACATCATTAATACATCTCAATTGTTGTTGAATACAACTGATACTATGATTACAACTGAAAACACAAACTTATACAAAGCACAACTCAAAAGAGCTCTGGATGCTCCGAACGCATACGACTCTCTAACTCCCAAGTGGCTTCTTCAGTGCCTCGACGCTGCCACTGCACTAAGACAAGAGGAATGATCTTATTCCGCAACACCTTATCTTTGCGATCTAGAATCTGAACTGGTCGCTCCACGTAAGACAAATCCGTATCAAGTTGAACTTCAGATGGATGTAAGATGTGCGACTCATCTGCTACATAACGTCTCAACAAGGATACGTGGAACACATCATGAATACTTGATAGGTACGGCGGCAACGCAAGTCTGTAAGCTAAATCTCCCACACATTCCAGTATCTCGAATGGACCAATAAATCTCGGAGACAGCTTACCCTTGAGACCAAATCTCAAAATCCTGCGAAAAGGCGAAACTCGGAGAAACACCTTCTCACCTGGCTGAAAATGAAGAGGTCGACGCTTTGTGTTCGCATAACTAGCCTGTCGATCCTGAGCAGTCTTAATCCGCTTCTTGATTACTGTAACCTTATCTATAGCCTGCTGGACTAACTCCGGTCCCTCTACCTGTCGTTCCCCGACTTCATCCCAGAATAATGGAGTACGACAACGTCGCCCGTACAACGCCTCAAATGGTGCCATACCAATACTACGATGATAGCTGTTGTTGTACGCGAACTCAATCAAAGGCAAATGATCCTGCCAAGCGGGTCCGAAATCCATAACACAGGCTCGCAACATATCCTCAAGCGTACGGATAGTCCTCTCTGATTGACCGTCAGTCTCCGGATGATAAGCAGTACTCAGACTCAGTGTAGTACCCAAAGCTGACTGGAAACTACCCCAAAACCGTGAGGTAAAACGAGGATCTCTGTCACTAACAATACTGACAGGCACTCCATGCAAACGTACAATCTCCTGAATGTACAATCGAGCCATACGATCGAAAGTGAAATCACGATTATACGGCAGAAAATGAGCAGACTTGGTGAGTCGATCCACCACTACCCAGATAGCATCGCTGTTCCTCGAAGATAATGGCAAGTGAGTAATGAAATCCATCGTAATATGCTCCCACTTCCATTCTGGAATAGGTAAGTTCAACAACAATCCTCCCGGTCGACGGTGCTCTGCCTTAACCTGCTGGCAAACTAGACACTTGGAGACAAACTGATACACGCTGCGCTTCATCCCTTTCCACCAAAACCGCATCCTCAAGTCTCTATACATCTTGTTGCTTCCTGGATGAACACTTAACTTGCTTCGATGCGCCTGAGACAATATCTCGTCCCTCAAAGTGTCATCCTCTGGTACTACAACCCGATTAGATAAGCACAGAAGACCATTGGACTGATAATGGAAATTGCTATCACCACCAACTAACCGAGCTAATCTCTGAGTCTTGAGATCAGACATCTGAGCTTCTCGAATCCGAGTGAACAAATTGGGCTCAGATAAAATGGTAGCAACACGAATGCTCTCCATACCTTTCCGATGCTTGAAGTTAAACCCCAACGAGCAACTATCCTGGATGGCACTAGTCATAGCACAAGTCTGAAGTGCAGAGGCTCTCACCTTGCGACTAAGCGCATCAGCTGTGAGATTCGCAGAACCTGGATGGTACTTGATCTCGCAATCATAATCCTTCAGCAAATCCATCCAACGACGTTGCCTCATGTTCAACTCAGCCTGAGTGAACAGATATTTCAGACTCTTATGATCAGTAAAGATTTCAAACTGAACACCGTACAAATAATGACGCCAAATCTTCAGCGCAAACACAATAGCTGCCAATTCCAGATCATGAGTGGGATACTTCTCCTCGTGAGATTTCAGCTGTCTGGAAGCATAAGCAATCACATGACCGTTTTGCGTCAACACACACCCTAAGCCTTGAGTGGAGGCATCGGTGTAAACACTGAAACCATCAGATCCTGACGGTAACGCCAAAACAGGTGCGGAAGTCAGAAGTCGACGAAGCTCTCTGAAACTATCTTCGCACTCGGATGACCACTCAAATGGAACATCCCTCCGAGTAAGTTGCGTCAATGGTCTGGCTATCTGAGAGAAATTCACGATGAAGCGACGATAATACCCTGCCAGACCTAGAAAACTACGGATCTCAGCCACCGTCGTCGGACGTGACCAATTCAGCACTGCTTCAATCTTGCTGGGATCCACAGAAACTCCTTCCTTGGAAATCACATGACCAAGGAATACCACACGATCAATCCAGAACTCGCACTTACTCAGCTTAGCATACAATTGCTTCTCGCGAAGAATCTGCAACACAATCCTCAAGTGTTGGGCATGCTCTTCCACACTGTGGGAATAGATCAAGATATCGTCAATGAAAACCACCACAAACTGATCCAGAAAATCTCGGAAGACTCGGTTCATCAGATCCATGAACACCGCTGGCGCATTCGTCAATCCGAATGGCATAACTAGAAACTCGTAATGCCCATAACGAGTACGAAATGCAGTCTTGGAAATATCATCATCTCTGACTCTCATCTGATGATAACCCGATCACAAGTCGATCTTGGAGTAAACAGAAGTACCCTGAAGCTGATCGAACAAGTCATCAATACGGGGTAAAGGGTACTTGTTTTTGATCGTCACCCGATTCAGCTGGCGATAATCAATGCACAACCGCATCGATCCATCCTTCTTCTTGACAAACAAGACTGGAGCTCCCCAAGGCGAAACACTCGGGCGAATATAACCCTTATCAAGAAGATCCTGCAATTGCTGCTTCAGCTCTCTCATCTCTGACGGAGCAAGACGATAGGGGGCACGAGAAATCGGTGCAGTCCCTGGCATTAAATCTATGCCAAATTCCACCTCTCTAACCGGAGGAAAACCAGGAATCTCATCTGGGAAAACATCAGGAAATTCACAAACCACTGGAATATCCTCTAGACCAACACTACCTGTGGATGAATCAATCGCATAGATGAGGTAGCCTTCCCCGCCCGACTCTAAAGCACGACAGGCTTTCAGAGCAGATACCACTGGCATCGGAGGTCGCGCTCCCTCACCATAGAAAAACCAACTAGAGCTTTCAGTCGTACGAAACTGAACAAGCTTCTGGTAACAATCCACAGTAGCTCGGTAGGTAGTCAATAAGTCTATACCCAAGATACAATCAAAATCTTCCATCTCTAGGATCATAAGATTCGCAGTCAACTCGTTACCCTCAAAATCTAAGGGACAACCCATCACTAGACGCTTCGCTAACACCGAATGACCCATCGGAGTAGAAACAGAAAGAATGACGTCTAGAGAAACATAGGGTAACCTATGACGCTTAACAAATCGTCCTGGTCACCTCAACGACCTACACTTCCCTGACTACTCTCATCACCAAAGTGGTCAGCCATCGCTACAAGATAGAATAGGGAAAATGGTCAACGAAAATCCCAAAACAGAAATCTATATCCCAAAATCGTAAGCATGCTCTGATACCATAAATGTAGTGACCCGTTCCAGAATCACCTACTAGTTGAGAACTAAGCATGCAACTAACTTAATTAATAACAATCAGAGATAACAGCGGAAAATACCAACAAATGATAGATATACAACCCAATCGAAATCAGAAGAACTCAACTAAACTGAAATATACGGTACAACCATATCGAAATAGAATAGTACTGAAAACTAAACCAACCAGATACTCACTGTCCTCCTCCTGCTCCTCCCGAGCTGTCCAACCTGAGGCCTGCCCCGTGGGAATGGGGTGTCCAAGAATAAACAAAACCGAGGACGTGAGCGATAAGAACGCCCAGTACAAAAGTATGAGTATACAAACCTATATGAAATGCACATGCTATGATATGATACCAGGGTAGTCAAGAAACAGGAATCACAAAGGATCTCAAAATGCTCAGTCTAGAGGCGCCAAGTGGATAGTGCCGCGCGGTCCAACCTCTGGGTCACTGCATCCACTACAAGACAGACGTGGACCTAAAATGTCCCGGACCACCGAAGCCCTCCCGACCCGTCGGCCACTGTGTACTCTCGGTGTCCATGCGTCCACAAGACAGGGCTGAGCGGCCCCAAGATATAGCTTATCTCGAAAGAGATACAGCTCAACAGTAAAGGCTATCTCGAAGGAGATACGGCTCAACATGATATGCAATATGCATCATAACTCGTGACATAATAGCATGCATCATATGACATATAACAATGCAGCAAATACTCATGCAACACATATATGAATGTATACTCAACCAGGATATCTCGGATAGTACTTTCGTACCTCTATCACAGCAAGCCTAGCCTTACGCAACACCGCTAATCAGGTCTAGCACAAGCCTACGCATCAAAAGCATACTCAATCAATACTACCATGCTCGACTAGCAAAACCAGTACTCCCTAGTACTACCAAAGGTTTAGGGTTTACCTTCGTCCTTCGACAGCCCTTTGATGTCGATTGCCTTGAAACTCAGGCGCCGCTACGCTACTACTCCTGGCAGCTCTTGGCTATCGCTCGACCAACAACTAACCCTAGAAACCTTCCAAATCCTCTCAACTATGAGGCAAAATCATGAATTGGCAAGTCACAAATGAGAAATCCGAGCACTATTTATAGGCCATGTTCGGATCCTCCGAACAACACTTCGGAACGTCCGAACGCTACGTGTCCATTGGCTCTTGACAGCTCATGATCGGATCCTCCGATCATACACTTCGGACCGTCCGAACATGCATGGAAAATGACGTGTCGATCAACACTTGACACCTATGATCGGATTCACCGAACTACACTTCGGATCGTCCGAACTCTTCGGTGCTTCCGAACCCTCTTCGGTCCGTCCGATCATGACCATAGCCAAAATTACACCTTAAACCTTCTTAATCACCATTACTCCGTTAATTACCCAATTTGGAATTCGGGCTACTACAGGAAAACACGCTTATAATAAATATTATTGCAACTTTAATAGAGGCATTCCAAATAAAGATTTTGATTTTTGGAGGAACATGTAGCTACCAGACAATCTTCGACCAATCTTGATTTGGGTGAGAAGACTGAAAACAATGTGTGAGAACCTGAATTTCTATCAGTAGCTAGCATTTTGCAGCAGCTAGTAATATTCGACAGAAATCCAAAATTTCAGCAGAAGCTAACAACTCCAGCAGCAACTAAGATTTCAGAAGCTGGTATTTTCCAGCAGATAGAATCCAGCAGCAGAAGATTTCAGTAGCGCAAGATTCCAGCAGACAGCTACTGATTATGCTTATGACTTGTAACTGAATTATTTAACATGAAATAGAGGCTGATTAATGGCACATCATGACAGATTATGATCATTAATTGGAAGGCTAACAATCAGAATTTTTCTTATAAATAGCGCCCTCAAATATGTGAAATGGTGTTACACAAATCTTGAGTTATCACTTGAAATTCGAGCTAAGAGAGTGCATTTGCGAGCAGAAAAATCCAGTAGCGAGAACAACAGATTTCAGACTTCAAACGAAACTCCTAGCAAATTACAGTAAGTGTACAAATGTATAAATATCTTGAAATCAGTTTGATAATTCCTGTTTTGAAGCAAAGTATATGTATTTTTGATTTCTGATCTCTGGTTTTTGAAGCACTGAAACCTACTGAACTAATTGTAGGAATATATATTCTGAAACATTACTGATTCCTGATTACTGATTACTGACATCACCCCTTAGAGGAGAGAACATATTGGGGACTGATATCAATCTAGCCATGAAATTCATGAGCGTGCTCAGTGCTTGCTTACTTGATAAATTATAAGTTCCGATTTCTGTTCTGAATGCTGATTCCTGAATACTGATTTCTGTTCTGAAAATAAAAATTTCTGTATATTATTTGTATTATTGTTTCTATTGAAAATGATTTCGAAAACTGAGAGTTATTCTGCCCTCGCTTATTGAGTGACGACCATATCACTCACCCACCAAACTCATCTAAGATAAGAACGAGGAAGAAATATTAGAAGAAGAAGAGAATATTCAGTTCAGGGGCTGGTGAAGAAGATTGTTATTTCTCAGTTCTAGTTTATGTTTTCCACTGCATCTGTGAAGACGTTATTATATTTGGTTTTATATTTCCACTGTAAAACATTAGTCATTTGACTTTGTATTAGGCCATGAATATTCAGTATTATGAATAAAAGACTGGTTTCTGAATTTTGTACTTCTGAGGTTTGTTTTTTTCGAATGTAAATTTGAGAGCAACGTCGGTGTCGACCAACCCCGTCCCTGGGGCGTGACACAAGGAGGAGCCAAGATATTTACCTCCAAATAATAGCTTGGTTTCACGATGTACACTCCTTTCGAATTTACGTGCCAAAATATTGTATCCACACAGCCCCTTTGATTCAAATGGATATTCAGAACTACTTAAACTTCCCAGGTTGTAAAAGATTGTCTCGCAACCGAAGTTGGGGATGTGTATAATTTCCAAAGATATTAACTTAAAAATATCAAGCTTCAAGTACCTTCGCCATCAAAGAGTTGGGGTTGTGTATCTCTCCAAACACGTTTTGCTAATAAAACTTTGTTAAAAGCCATAAGATTATGAAAACCCAAACCACTCAAGCATTTTTGTTTTCAAAGCCCTTTACATTTAAGCCAATCCATTCTTATTTTACCATTCTTATCATTTCGCCAAAAAGTTAACACATGCTTGTTCAATGCTATGACATAGACCAATGGGCAATCGAAAACAAGACATTGCATATGACGGCATTGCTGGCAACACTAACTTGATAATTACTTCATGTCCACCCAAAGAAAAGAACCTAGAGTGCCAACTTTGAATTTTATGACATACGTTCCCTCAAATAAGCAAATTAGATTTGCTTATTGGGCAGAGAGAAAGTAGGCAGCCCCAAGTATAACTCATGAGCTCTCACAACTTCAACCGATAGAACCATTTTTGTAACGAACCGTACTTTTCATACTTAACATTTGCGGAAAAATTAAAAATTTTCTTAAATAAAAACATCCACACGGTCGTCACTCATCATTCATAAAATATCTTTAAAATTAACCATCACAATTAAAATTTGCTAAAAGAGAAGCTGTCTCGAAAAGTCTCACAACCCAATCATAAAATCAGAGAATAAATGTATTTTCTTAAAAACTTAAAATAGCGTATGCGGTCCTCGGGTCTAGCCTCCCGCTCAGTCCAAACCTGCCCCTTGGTCGCCACCTCCCGTCTCCTCATCAACATAGTCACCTGCATCGATCAAGTCTAGTGAGTCTAAAGACTCAACACGTATAAACTGGGATAACGAGTACTACGTAATAAAAATCGCATGCATCTTAAAAATAGAACATACATAACTTGAAACTTGAGCTTGCATAATAAACTTGAACTTGCTTACATATATAGACGTGTCATAACGTGAAACTTTCATATTCATAACTGCATACTTGAGCATACTAAAACATACATGACTTCATCATTTTTCGTAGAGGATGTTTCAAAGCAAGTGACCCATACATAATAAACGCCTGATCAGACACACCAAAGTACTGGGCTGACAGAGACGTATCCACTGCCGCATACATGAGATCCCCGTTCATAATTTAACGGGTTGGTTGGTCCTCGTTCATAATTTAACGCTTTCCAACCACGATCTAACCCGTTCATACTTTAACGGGGCGGAGAGGTCCTCGGCCACGTTCACCGACTTCCAAACCCATTCATAATTTGGTCACAAGACAATTAGCATACCTCAAAAACATAAAATATTTTCTTTGCACGTCATACATACTTACTTGGCGTTGAGGGGTTCGTTGGACTTCGACTGGGCCCGTGGCTGCACATACTAACATGAAATTACATACTTAACTTGCATAACTTAACGTAGAAATCATACTTACTCTCGAGTTCAATCATTACATAGGACATTCTAAAATTTCCCATGACGCGACCTTGATAATCCTTGCACTAAACCATGACGTCTAACCTTAAAGCATACTAAATTATTTTTCCCAAAAAAAGAAGGACACGGACCCCGTACCTACATCCGTGTAGGGGTCCGTGTAGGCTCTGGAAATAGACACCGAAGGAAAGCAAAGGCACGGACCCCATGTCAGGGTCCGGGTGAGGGTCCGTGTAGCACTGGAAATATACACTAAATGAAACCCAAAGGCACGGACCCCGTGCCCTCATCCGTGTAGGGGTCCGTGTAGATACTGGAAAAAGACGCCGAGAAGAACACAAAGGCACGGACCCCGTGACTGGGTCCGTGTGCGGGTCCGTGTACCCACTGTAATCGCGAACTTACGAAAATTATGTACATGCTTCGCTCAACTTTCTAGACTCGGTTGCACGGACTATGAAACGACACCATGAGTCGTTCCTAGAACACTAAGGCATTATAACAAACCCAAGTAAACATTATCATTACCCCAAGAGCAATTAATCATCAATGACAGCGACACAACTCAAAATTCGGCACAAGGTTTCTTCCTATGACTCTTGGTTCAACTTAGTGCCTATTGACACGAAACGAACCATTAGTGACCGTCCCAAACAACATAAACAAGGTACCTATACGCAGCAACGATCACTCAGTCGAACCCCCAACGAAGCCTGCAACATAAAACTTCAAGAAACGAATCAATACAAAATTTTCTGAAAATTATAGTTTGAGCAGTCTCACGGAAAACATCATAACTCGCTCATTGTTCGTCCAAAAATCTCGAATTTTATATCAAATCGAAGGCATTGAAAAGTTCTACAATTTTCTAATTGAAAGTTTCCTCAAAATATGAACCGGAAATTCGCAGTTTAAACGGGAAGAGTAAGAGCGTGATTTAGATCTAAAAATTTTCCTTCGAAATCGATCCAAACGATTAACGCTCAAACTATGAACATCATACATAATTTTCACGCATAAAAATACACAACGCATACTATGACAAGATCGATGCAGAAAGAACAGCATATACGTGCCTTTTGATATTAAAAATACCGTGATGACGATACCGAAGCGGAGACGGTGCGAGGCTCGATCCGGGACGAACGTGGCGCTAAAATCCTTGAAGAAAACACACGAAAATATGCTGGAATAATTCAGAGGAGGGGGCGGCCGTTTCTTTCACAAGAACCCTAGGTTTTCTTTTTTAAAATCTGAAAATAAACTTGTAGGTGTGTGTTGTGTGTTTTAGTGTGTGTAAAAACGTGTTTAGTGTGTGTGAGTGTAGAAAACGTGTGTGTGATTTAATTAGGAGAAATTTAGTGCTAAATTAACTAATTAAAATACTAATTAAAAGTTAACACTCACTAATTTAATCAAACTCTACAATTAAAATGATTACACACCAATCTTAAAAATTTTAAACTCTTAAATCACTACATACATAATAATGCTTTAAAATATTAAACTTAATAACTTATTAAAAATGCCCCATCCTCAACTTAAAATAAAATACCATATTTTAAATTACCAACATCGTCACCGGTCTTTTCCTCGATCCTGCTTCGAATAGTCGCCTGAAACATGAAACTCGAAAAACATTTTAACGTGCATCACAATGAACATGATTAATTTAAAATAATGCATTTTTCATAAATTATGCATGGCAAAAACTCATTTAAAATTAATCAAATGATTTAATAATAAAATGAATGCACAGGTTATACGTGTACTGAATTTGGGCTCTACAGTTCCTCCCCCACTTATATAAATTTCGTCCTCGAAATTAAGTCTTACCGAACAACTCCGGGTAGCGAAGTCTCATGTCGGCCTCTAACTCCCAAGTGGCCTCTTCCACTGATTGGTTTAACCACCGAACCTTGACCAGTTTAGTCACTTTGTTCCGAAGTCTGCGCTCCTGCCGGTCGAGGATTTGAGTCGGTCTTTCCTCATAAGACATATCTGGAGCCAACTGCAACGGCTCATAACTCAGAATGTGCGAAGGATTAGCCAAATATTTCCTCAGCATCGAGACATGGAACACATTGTGTACCCCGGCCAGATTCGGCGGAAGGGCTACACGATAGGCTAGTGTCCCAACTTTGTCAAGAATCTCAAACGGTCCAATGAACCTCGGACTCAGTTTGCCTCTTTTTCCGAACCTCATAACACCTTTCATAGGTGCTATTTTGATGAATACGTGATCACCAACGGCAAATTCGAGGTCTCTCCTCCTCTTATCGGCATAACTCTTTTGACGACTTTGGGCAGTCTTCATTCTCTCACGAATCTTGACCACCACGTCTGCAGTCTGTTGAACTATCTCTGGACCTAGATCTGATCTCTCACCCACTTCATCCCAATGAACTGGTGATCTGCACTTCCTACCATACAACGCCTCATAGGGAGCCATACCAATAGATGCTTGGAAACTGTTGTTGTATGTGAACTCCACTAGAGGTAGTCTAGACTCCCATGTTCCCTGAAAATCAATCATGCAAGCTCTTAGCAAGTCTTCTAAAATCTGTATCACTCGCTCAGACTGGCCATCTGTCTGCGGGTGAAAAGCTGTACTAAAAAGCAACTTCGTCCCCATAGCTGCATGTAAGCTCTTCCAGAAGGACGATGTAAACCTCGGGTCCCTGTCGGACACAATAGAGACTGAGAAACCATGCAACCTGACTATCTCCCGGATATAAAGCTCCGCATACTGCGTCATGGAGAAAGTCGTCTTCACTGGCAGAAAATGCGCTGACTTAGTGAGTCTGTCTACTATAACCCAAATGGAGTTCGATCCTCTGACTGATCTCGGTAATCCAACCACAAAATCCATAGTAATGTTCTCCCACTTCCACTCGGGAATGGGAAGTGGCTTAACCAATCCTGCTGGCCTCTGATGTTCAGCTTTTACTTGCTGGCAAGTGAGACATTCTGATACGAATCTACGGATGTCTCGCTTCATCCCTGGCCACCAATACAATATCTGGAGGTCCTTATACATCTTGGTACCTCCCGGATGGACAGAATACGGAGATGCGTGTGCCTCTGTCAAGATATCCTGTCTGATCGATTCACCACTAGGCACCCACATTCTACCTATGTATCTCACAATGCCGTCTGTCATTGTGTAAAGAACATTGCCCTTGGCTTCATCTTTCAGTCTCCATTTCTGTAGTTGTTCATCTGAAGACTGTCCTGTTCGGATGCGGTCTAGCAAATCAGATTTGACTATTAGATTAGACAGTCTAGGGGCTCTGCCCTCAGGATAAATCTCTAGACCAAATCTCTGAATCTCCGACTGAAGTGGTCTCTGAGCCGTCAACTGAGCAACAACTGCCACTTTTCTGCTCAAAGCGTCTGCGACAACATTAGCCTTCCCCGGATGGTAGCTAATTTCGCAGTCGTAATCTTTCACAAGTTCTAACCACCGCCTTTGTCTCATATTCAGCTCTTTCTGTGTGAAGAAGTATTTGAGACTTTTGTGATCGGTGAAAATCTGACACTTCTCGCCGTATAAGTAATGTCTCCAAATCTTCAATGCAAAGACAACGGCGGCTAACTCAAGGTCATGAGTTGGGTAATTCTTCTCGTGCACCTTCAACTGCCTGGAAGCATAAGCTATGACCCGACCCTGCTGCATCAATACTGCGCCCAACCCGAGCTTAGATGCATCGGTGTAGAGCACAAATTCACCTTGCCCTTTTGGCATGGCTAGCACTAGCGCCGAAGTAAGAGCTTGCTTCAAAGTATCAAAGCTCTTCTGACATTCCTCAATCCACACAAACTTAGTATTCTTCTTGGTTAGTGAAGTGAGTGGCACTGCTATGGACGAAAATCCCTTAATAAACTTACGGTAGTAACCGGCTAAACCCAAAAAGCTGCGGATTTCTGATGCGTTCTTTGGTTCAACTCATTCCTTAACGGCTGCTACCTTGGCTGGATCCACTTCAATCCCGCTGCTAGACACTATATGCCCCAAGAATGCTACTTTCTGCAACCAAAATTCGCACTTACTGAATTTCGCAAATAACTTGCGACTTTGCAAAACCTGTAAAACTGTCCTCAAATGTTGGTCATGCTCCTCATGGCTCTTCGAGTATATAAGGATGTCGTCAATGAACACGATGACGAACTGATCAAGGTAGGGCTGAAATACTCGGTTCATGAGGTCCATGAAAATTGCTGGAGCATTCGTCAATCCAAATGGCATTACTAAGAACTCGTAGTGCCCATATCTGGTTCTGAAGGCCGTTTTGTAAACGTCTGCTTCCTTCACTTTCAGCTGGTGATACCCTGATCGAAGATCTATCTTAGAGAACACTGCGGCTCCTTGCAATTGATCAAACAAGTCTTCGATTCTAGGAAGTGGGTATTTATTCTTGATCGTTACCTTGTTCAGCTCACGGTAATCGATGCACAGTCTCATGCTCCCGTCCTTCTTCTTCACGAAAAACACTGGTGCGCCCCACGGTGAGAAACTAGGGCGAATGAATTCCTTGTCCAAGAGCTCTTGAATCTGCTGCTTGAGCTCTAACATCTCGGCTGGAGCTAGTCGGTACGGTGCCTTAGAGATTGGCACTGTACCTGGCATGAGATCAATGGAAAACTCCACCTCCCTATCGGGTGGAAGACCTGTGACGTCATCAGGAAAGACGTCTGAGAAATCTCTGACTACTGGCACTTCTGATATCGAAGGAGTGGGCACGTCAGGCGCTGAAATAACACTGGCCAAGAAAGCCTGACACCCCTTGGAAATAAGTCTCCTCGCCTGCATGCACGAAATCATGCGGGGAAAACTCCTCCATCTAGCTGGCTCGAAGAGAAACTGCTCCATGCCCAATGGTCTGACTAACACTGATCTCTTCTGGAAGTCGATAAGAACTTTGTTCTTAGTCAGCCAGTCCATTCCCAATATGATGTCAAATTCTGGCATCGGCAATAGGATTAAATCTGCGTATATTAGGTGGCCATGCAGTTCTAGATCAATATCTCTGATCACACTGGTAGCCAACAGCTCTTCCCCTGACGGGACTGTCACTGAAAAGTTCACGTCTAGGCCTATGGACTTGAGGTCCAAATGATTAGCAAACGTCTCCGATATGAAGGAGTGAGTGGCTCCTGAGTCTATCAGTGCAGTTGTGGATGATCTCTTAATGAAAATGTTTCTTGAGATGCGTAACAAACTAGCTTATATCTCAATTATTCTACCATAACCTCAAGCAACAAAATACACCTAATATTCCAACTAAAACACTAGTAATCTCAATTAAAGTTAAACAGGTAATGCAAGGAATTTAATACTGAGCTTAGATAGGAAAGGTTACCGGTCAGTAGAGTAGTGTTTGGGTTCGCCTCCTGAGCATGCATGGCGAATACCCTGCCCTGGGTTGGTTGCTTCCACTGTGGGCACTCTTTCAGCATGTGGTACGTAGCTCCACATTTAAAACACTTGCCTGACCCATATAGGCACTGTCCCGGATGCTGGCGGTTGCATTTTGGACACACGGGAAAAACAACTGGTCTTTGTGGCGCCCCTTGCGGCTGAATGAGACCCTTGCCCTTAGGTGGTCCCTGATACGGTTTCTTCCCAGGTGGCCCCTGATACTGCTTCTTAAACTGGGGTCGTTGATTCTGCTGCTGCTGGTGTGGCTGTGGTGGAGCCTGATAGGGCCTCTTGCCCTGCCTATCCGCCTCAATATCTCGCTGGTCTTGCTCTGCCGCCAGAGCTCTGGAAACGGCAACTGCATAAGTAGTAGGGCCAGCTACCCTCACATCACGGCGCAAGACGGGCCGCAAACCATTCAGAAAATGCCTCAGTTTTGCTTGGGCATCATTCGCAATGAGGGGTACGAAGTGACGTCCCCTCTCAAACTTCCTAACAAATTCTGCCACGCTACTGTCCCCCTGTCGCAGCGTCATAAACTCGTTGGTGAGTCTAGTTCGTACTTCCTCAGTGAAGTACTTGGAGTAGAAAACCTCCTTAAAACAATTCCAAGGCAGCACCTGTAAATTGACTGCCACTGACGCACTCTCCCACCATAACCTAGCGTCTCCAGTCAATAAGAAAGTGGCACAACGGACTCTGTCAGCATCCGTCAGTTCCATAAAGTTGAAAATTACTTCGTTGGACTTGATCCATCCCTCGGCCATCATCGGGTCAGTGGTACCCGAAAACTCCCTCGGACTCATCCTCCGGAACCTCTCATATACTGCCTCTGGTTGGGGCATCGCCCCTGCACCTACTGCTGCAACCTGGTTCCCCGCAAACTGTGCGAAGAACTGCGTCATACCCGCAAGCATCTGTGCCTGCATATCTGGTGGTGGAGGTGGTGGAGGATTGGCCCTCTCCTCATCTCGATGTTCCCTGTCCTCTACTCGGTGCTCTCTGTTCCATCCCTTGTTTCCCGGTCAACCAAACGTCTAGGAGGCATACTGTTCCAATAATTCACCCAACACGTAAACCCAATATGCATGAACATATATCAATATTTTATGATGCACGTAATTCAAACTTAAAACATGCACATATTGAAATCATAACTTGATGCTTACTACATAACATAATGCAAAACTTTAAACTTACAGACTTGAGGTGTGACTTCGTGAGCTTCTTGCGACTGGCAGTAGGCGTAACCCTTTACAAGAACACCGCTCTGATACCAACTGTAACGAACCGTACTTTTCATACTTAACATTTGCGGAAAAATTAAAAATTTTCTTAAATAAAAACATCCACACGGTCGTCACTCATCCTTCATAAAATATCTAAAATCAATCATCACAATTAAAATTTGCTAAAAGAGAAGCTGTCTCGAAAAGTCTCACAACCCAATCATAAAATCAGAGTATAAATGTATTTTCTTAAAAACTTAAAATAGCGTATGCGGTCCTCGGGTCTAGCCTCCCGCTCAGTCCAAGCCTGTCTCTTGGTCGCCACCTCCCATCTCCTCATCAACATAGTCACCTGCATCGATCAAGTCTTGTGAGTCTAAAGACTCAACACGTATAAACTGGGATAACGAGTACTACGTAATAAAAATCGCATGCATCTTAAAAATAGAACGTACATAACTTGAAACTTGAGCTTGCATAATAAACTTGAACTTGCATACATATATAGACGTGCCATAACGTGAAACTTTCATATTCATAACTTCATACTTGAGCATACTAAAACATACATGACTTCATCATTTTTCGTAGAGGATGTTTCAAAGCAAGTGACCCATACATAATAAACGCCTGATCAGACACACCACAGTACTGGGCTGACAGGGACGTATCCACTGCCGCATACATGAGATCCCCGTTCATAATTTAACGGGCTGGTTGGTCCTCGTTCATAATTTAACGCTTTCCAACCACGATCTAACCCGTTCATACTTTAACGGGGCGGAGAGGTCCTCGGCCACGTTCACCGACTTCCAAACCCATTCATAATTTTGTCACAAGACAATTAGCATACCTCAAAAACTTAAAATATTTTCTTTGCACGTCATACATACTTACTTGGCGTTGAGGGGTTCGTTGGACTTCGACTGGGCCCGTGGCTGCACATACTAACATGAAATTACATACTTAACTTGCATAACTTAACGTAGAAATCATACTTACTCTCGAGTTCAATCATTACTTAGGACATTCTAAAATTTCCCATGACGCGACCTTGATAATCCTTGCACTAAACCATGACGTCTAACCTTAAAGCATACTAAATTATTTTTCCCAAAAAAAAGAAGGACACGGACCCCGTACCTACATCCGTGTAGGGGTCCGTGTAGGCTCTGGAAATAGACACCGAAGGAAAGCAAAGGCACGGACCCCATGTCAGGGTCCGGGTGAGGGTCCGTGTAGCACTGGAAATATACACTAAATGAAACCCAAAGGCACGGACCCCGTGCCCTCATCCGTGTAGGGGTCCGTGTAGATACTGGAAAAAGACGCCGAGAAGAACACAAAGGCACGGACCCCGTGACTGGGTCCGTGTGCGGGTCCGTGTACCCACTGTAATCGCGAACTTACGAAAATTATGTACATGCTTCGCTCAACTTTCTAGACTCGGTTGCACGGACTATGAAACGACACCATGAGTCGTTCCTAGAACACTAAGGCATTATACCAAACCCAAGTAAACATTATCATTACCCCAAGAGCAATTAATCATCAATGACAGCGACACAACCCAAAATTCGGCAAAAGGTTTCTTCCTATGACTCTTGGTTCAACTTAGTGCCTATTGACACGAAACGAACCATTAGTGACCGTCCCAAACAACATAAACAAGGTACCTATACGCAGCAACGATCACTCGTCGAACCCCCAACGAAGCCTGCAACATAAAACTTCAAGAAACGAATCAATACAAAATTTTCTGAAAATTATAGTTTGAGCAGTCTCACGGAAAACATCATAACTCGCTCATTTTTCGTCCAAAAATCTCGAATTTTATATCAAATCGAAGGCATTGAAAAGTTCTACAATTTTCTAATTGAAAGTTTCCTCAAAATATGAACCGGAAATTCGCAGTTTAAACGGGAAGAGTAAGAGCGTGATTTAGATCTAAAAATTTTCCTTTGAAATCGATCCAAACGATTAACCGCTCAAACTATGAACATCATACATAATTTTCACGCATAAAAATACACAACGCATACTATGACAAGATCGATGCAGAAAGAACAGCATATACGTGCCTTTTGATATTAAAAATACCGTGACGACGATACCGAAGTGGAGACGGTGCGAGGCTCGATCCGGGACGAACGTGGCGCTAAAATCCTTGAAGAAAACACACGAAAATATGCTGGAATAATTCAGAGGAGGGGGCGGCCGTTTCTTTCACAAGAACCCTAGGTTTTCTTTTTTAAAATCTGAAAATAAACTTGTAGGTGTGTGTTGTGTGTTTTAGTGTGTGTAAAAACGTGTTTAGTGTGTGTGAGTGTAGAAAACGTGTGTGTGATTTAATTAGGAGAAATTTAGTGCTAAATTAACTAATTAAAATACTAATTAAAAGTTAACACTCACTAATTTAATCAAACTCTACAATTAAAATGATTACACACCAATCTTAAAAATTTTAAACTCTTAAATCACTACATACATAATAATGCTTTAAAATATTAAACTTAATAACTTATTAAAAATGCTCCATCCTCAACGTAAAATAAAATACCATATTTTAAATTACCAACATCGTCACCGGTCTTTTCCTCGATCCTGCTTCGAATAGTCGCCTGAAACATGAAACTCGAAAAATATTTTAACGTGCATCACAATGAACATGATTAATTTAAAATAATGCATTTTTCATAAATTATGCATGGCAAAAACTCATTTAAAATTAATCAAATGATTTAATAATAAAATGAATGCACAGGTTATACGTGTACTGAATTTGGGCTCTACAATTTTAGTCTCATCAATATTCTGTGCAGAAGCACTAGGGCTAAAGGTAAGCGCATATTTTTCATAATTAACCATCTTTCCAGAAGAACTTTCATAAATCTATAAACACTTCCTGACTTGCAAACAGTCTTCCTTAGCTGCCCGAAAGAAGACAAAGTTGTCATCAGCAAAGAAAAGATGTAAATATCAGAGCTATTTATCACAATCCTCGATCACTTAAATAACTTGTTGTTCACCACTTTAGTAATAATATAGGACAATTTTTGACCACATAATACAAACAAATAATAAGAAAGAAGGTCTTCCCGCCGTAGACCCATTTGAGGTATAATACTTCCAACAATAGAATGATTAATCCGGACAGAATAAGAGACCGAATTAACACACTTAAATTAATCCATGACTCAACAAACCCATAGTTAATCATCAACACCTGCAAAAACCTCCACTCTACTCTGTTATATGCATTACTCTTATCAAGTTTTAACGCAGCAAGCCATGACTTAGCTTTTTTGTTATTCCGAATCCAATGAATAAATTCAAGCTCACGATCACATTATCCAAAATCAGTCTATCGATAAAGGCACTTTGATAAGAATCAATCATTTGAGCTAAAATGGCCGAAATCTATTAGTAATAGCCCGGGACATGATTTTACAACAAGTGTTGCATAGATTACAAGTCGAAATCTTTTGAGGACAGTGGTCTGCTTACCTTTGGTATTAAGGTAATATGCATTGAATTCTACTCGGAAAGGTCACCTTGGCCATTAAGAACATCGAGAGTTATTGTTGTAATATCATTCTTGATCATTGGCCATAGTTTCCGGTAAAACAAAGTTGTAAATCCATATGGTCTCGAAGCTTTAGATGGGTGCATATGGATCTCATCCAATGTAAAAGGTGCACATTGAGCATCATTCATTCGATTATCTACCACCATTTCCACTAGGTCAGTAGGTTTCTCAATGTCCTGCATAGATGGATTGGAAGATGAGAATAAATTAAAAAAATATTTCATGTTACTGTCTGCCAAGCTCTATTCATCAATACGCCAATCACTATTACAATTGAAAAAGACTTCAATAAAATTGTTATACCGACGGGTATTAGCATATGAGTGGAAATATTAGTGTTATGGTCCTCATGATTCGACCAATTGACTCTAGATCTCCGCTTCCAATGTATTTCTTCTTTCTCAGAGAGCTTTTCAATTTCTTTTTCCAACTGCTCAATCCTCAAATAATTTTTGTTTTCATGTTAGGGTCACAACAAAATGTCCAGCTCATTACGAAGATTCTTTATATCATTTCCCAACTGTTTGAATTGATTCCCTACCCGAGCTTTCAAATCCCTACTACACTTCCCTAGTTTAGCAGGTAGACTAGTGACTGCACCCACACCTTCCCAAATTGTTTGAAGATAACTGGCAAAATCCTCCTCAAGAACCCATTTAAGTTCAAAATTAAAACGCTTTGGAAATTTGTTCCACATGTTTTTAAGCTTTGTAGATATACTTAAGGATATCGCCATATGATCAGACCCACAAAAGCACGGATTCTCAACCTTAGCCGAAGGAAACAACACATTCCAATAAAAACTATACAGATACTGGTCTAGACGTGTGTGTATACAGTCATCCCCTCGCCGTTTATTACACCAAGTATAAAGTTCCTCTTTAAACAAAAGATCTTGAAGCCCACTGTTTTTTGTTTCATCGGAGAAAGCCTTCATCTGTTTTATTAGTCTTAAATTTCCTCCCACCTTTTAAGATTCGAATAAAATCTCATTAAAATCACCGCCTACAGCCCACAGAAAAAGCTTAAGTTCATGAATTCCAGCAACCCGCCTCGATAACTGCCACGAAGAGTTCCTGAGTGCCACCACAAGATTGCCATAAAATTCAGTAAACCTCCAATGTTTTGAATCATGTTATACAATCAATGTGCCATGCTGAATACGATGGAATACTCACATCAAACGGTTCTTTCCAAAGCAGAAAAATTCCCCCACTTCAACAATCACAATCCACAAAAAAAGAGCCATTAGAATTGAAACTATTTGTTCAATTATAAAACCGAGATGCTAATATTTTTGTTTCACACATAAATAATAAAATTGTTTCTTTCAGTGATTAAAAGCCTAAGATCACATATGGAATGTTCTTGTGAATTCCACACCAAGAAACTCATTGTGAACGACGAGGCTTCCCACCTATAAAATTGCTATGTTGTTGTCATTAGTGTTATCAGTCTTTGCTTATTTCTCTCTCTCTCCTCAAACCTAGACTGATTTAGCACCATCCGCTTAGATCTATCCATGCTCGATTGAATACCTTCTTGGTTAAATTTTAAATATTTCACCCCTTACTTGACATTTCCACTTCATTTACCAACTGGATCTGTCAGCGCTGTTTTTGTATTAGTAGCCTGAACATCCACTACGATCATGTCGTCCTCTTGAACCATGATCTCCTTTTCTGTGATATAAGGCCTATTGTTATGGGTTCAACATCGAGAATCTGGTTTTCATCCGTTCCACTTTTCTCCTTAGAAGAACCAATATTTGTGGGCTTTGAACTAGGCTACACAATCGCCATAGGTTCATCAAGCTCTTCATTGTATGCCTAGGAAGGACCACAAGTATTTTCACTAGTATGTTTATTGTTAGCAGGAGAGTTTGTGTCTTCCTCTCCCCCTATACCATTATAAGCACATTTACAATTGCCAAAAGGAAATATTCTTCTCATCACAGTCCCTAATCACATGGCCTAAGCGTCCACACGAGTAGCCAAATTGCGGAAGACGTTCATACATTAGAATAATTCGGGATCAAAGATAACTGTTTAGAGGGGATGAAAAAACTGTTATGCAAACTATGCCAAATAATGTTAAGCTTAAGTTATGTTAACAGCTCAAGTTAATATTCCAATAGGACTAAGTAATTTGTTCTACTAGAAACAAGGTCTTAGTGCGGAAACTGCTCAACAAAACTTAGTGTGTGCAAAAAAACAGTAAAAAGATGAATCTTTTGAGAAATGATGTGTGTTATTTGGATGCTTGAAGAAGATTGATAAAAAAAATAGTTGTTCCGAGAGATCTCTTCAGTCTTGATACATTCTTTATTTATAGGTCTTGGTCCCCCAACATTAATAAATATATATGGTACTCACAGATGTACTAGGTAGCTGACACTTATGCAGATATTGCCACATGTCCTTGTATGTTTTGTCAAATATAGTACCGGCTAATTCAAATTTTGTTGGACACTAGCTGAAAGATCTAATCAACTGATCTTCTCTTTTTTGTCCTTGCTGACAACTTTATTAAAAACTTGGAGATAAACCGTTTGTCATAATATAATATTGATAGACTGATCTTCGAGTTGATATGTTCTCTTTGATCATCTTGGTTCATGTCATGCTGACGATGAAACCTTATCAGATCAAAATATTTGAGCATCTCGATCTTTCTACTCAATTTATCTTGTAACAGTGTAGGTTGATCATCATACTTGTAGTCTTGTTTAGTTCAGTTTAAAAATATGTATTAATATAAGTTTGAGTTAAATCAATTTAATTTGAAATTACCAAAAATTATATATAAATTTTATCTTTAACAAATACAAATGCCTTCCGTAGAGTTTTCTGGTCGGACCCGTATGCTTTGCTTGAGCGGCTTAGTAATATCCAATATGACCTTAATTCGAGCTAACTTTCCAGTACAATTCACATCTTCCCTGGAATCAACTTCTAATACCTGACCAATTCTATCCCTGACACCTCTAATAAGAATAGGCGAATGCATAAAAGCTAGTGGCATATTATGAACTGGACCCAAATAGGCATTTCATCGAACATCATAGGCACTCTCTGTTGTAAACCCGTCGATTCATTACACACTACAAGATCCTTAAAGATCGTCCATGGGCCATCACAAATCGCATGATGTCTATCAAATTATCGAAGCGAAATCCAACAAAAAAAATTCTCCCCAATTACCTCCATCTTCACCGGTTTTTTCATCTATAAGATACGTGACAATTGGTCTCTGAAAGTTTCAAGATTTATTCCTCCGCATCCATGCTTATAAATAAACTTGAAGCAAAACAAAAATTTAACAAAAAATATTAGAAAAAAAATTAATATTTTATGTTCGTAAAAATATCATCTATTGCAATAAATTACTGAGATACACCCGATTTTAGGTGTTGTGCATTTTTGGCTATACATATATTTTCACAAATAAACTGACCAAGTCTAAGAATTGTTTGACAAAAATAGGGATGGAAAAAATACCAATTCAAAGTGAAAATAATGTTACTACATAGATAGAGGTTATAAATTTTCTCCCATGATCTTCGTGAGCAAAACAAGTATTCAAAAATTATGTTGGTTAAATTAAAATTCAAATAATATTTTTCAGTGAGCAAAATATAATATTTTTATTATTTTCGAATTAAGAACAACGAGTGAAATAATATTTTTTTAAAAATTTTGTCTCAGATAAAACTCTATACTTTCTCACATCATAAATAACTTTTGATTTCACTATCATCGTCAGTTATATATGCATGTATATTTAATGTTTTCACATAGTTTTTTAAAAATAAACAAGTAATTTATCTATTTTATTTTAGAACTTTTAATAGATATAAGAAGAGATGGGTCAACCCTACTGATATATACAATAAAAACTAATACTCTTAGTATAAAAATTAATAATTTTTCATAGATGATCCAAATAAAAGATTTGTCTCACAAAATACGATTCGTAAAATCATATCACATAAATTTTTGTTTAGATATAATATAATATAATATAATAATAATATAGTATAGTTGATAATAAATTAAATATTAGTTGTAATTATTTATAAAACAAAATATTTTGACATAAAAAAATAATATATTCGTATCTATTAGGACGGATGGAATTCTGTGGAAACTATTTGCTTCGCGTCAAGGTTTCTCCATAATACGGTTGACTTTTCTGGTCCATTTTAACCTGCATAGGAGGCGCACTGCGCACCCTAAGCATCTTTCCTTTTAGTTTGTCCGAGTGCCTTGACCAGTGCGCTCTACGCACATGGCGTATCCAAGTCTCCTTTCTCAACTCCTACCCCACTGATTAAAGCCTTCGTTGACTGCTCAGAGGAAAAGATACCCCCGACGAACACAATATCCACATGGCGATTTCACCTCCAGCGAGTGTTTCCGGCATCTTCTGATTCTCTCCAAAGGGTATTTGAATCTGGGTTTGCACCTAAAGCTCGAGTTCTTGTTATTAATCGGAGATTTTTGGGGGATATGTGTGGACGAAGCTAGGGTTAGCAAAGCTTGAGTTTTTTGGTTGAGCTGTTGCTTTCGGTTCTGTTCCGTTGAACCAGTTGGATTTTTTTTTTGTCTTTATTTGGAGACGGGTTTAGGCAGGAATTGAAGATTTGCTTGTGGGTTTAACTAGTTGACCTTGGGATTTTTTTTAACATTTATTTGGTTTGATTTGTTAAATGTTGATGGATTACGGTATAATTATGCGACTCTGGAGTAGTTTGTGTTTAATATAGGGAAAAAAGGCATGGGTTTTTAGTTACTTTGTTGAGTGGTGTCTGTTGGTTGTAGGTCTTGATTATAGAGTATACGGTATGAAGAAGTTGAGGTCAAGTGAAGATCTAAATTCATTTGGAGAGAAGGGTGCCGTGAAAGACTGGGGAACTAGGGACGAGGATCCAGCTTTGTACCGTACGTCTTCCTCGCATAGGAACACTTACTACAAATCTTCTGACAGTGGGAGAAAAGTTTTTTCTTCTTCAGCATCTAGGTATGAACATCTAGACGATGATAGAGAGAGCTCTAGACTGGTCAGAAAGCGATCAGATTATGATTCAGAAAGTTATGATAGAAGGAAGAGTTATGATCGGCATAGAGATGGGAATGAGAGAGGTATTACGAACTCTTCGCCACGGGCTGGTTATGCAATGGATCGGATGCATCGGTCCGAGAGCTTTTGTGGACCCAAGAGAGATTTTCCAAAGGGATTTAGGTCCGAGAGGGATCGGTCGAGGAGGGAGGGCAGTGTTTCAGCATGGCGGAGGTTTGTAGGTGGGAAAGATGGTGACGATGGGATTAGGAATGATGGCACTGAGATTGGTCGAGGAAGTAGAGTGGAATCTGAGGAGATTGGTAAGGCGAAATCTCCTCAGGGACCGAGGAATGCGAAATCCCCAGCTTGGTCCAAGGACTCTGGCAGTGAGCAGTCCAAGGGTGTAGAAGTTAAGAAATCTGAAGACATGCCCGTGGAAAGTAGTGGTCGGAGCAGTGAAAGAGAAGAAGGGGAACTGGATCCTGATCCACAACCCCCAGTCTCTTTGACTAATAGAGAGATTAAAGATAGAGATGCTGCACCATTGAACTCCTCACAAAAGGAACTCAGTGATTGTGTTGACACTGAAACCTGGCATGGCAAAGCAAGTGCTTTGTCTGAAGAAAAAGTAGATGTAGTGCGTGGCTGTGAGAAGCAAGCTGAATGTGGATTATATAACACTGTTGAAAATGTCGTGAACAAGAATAAAGATTTACCAGATTGTCAGGTTACCACTATAACACCCCCAAAGACCACCAGAAGCATAGATGATAATGAAACAATTGGAGAAAATGAGCTTGACAGCAACAAAATGGAAAATAGAAGAGACGATCATTTCGATGAGGACGTGAAGTCATCACCTTTTCTAGAGCAAAAGGAAGGGAAGGGTGGTGATCTTGAAGTGCAGGCAGTTGATCCTGGTATGAATGGCAAGGTGAGATTTGTAGAAAGAGGTGAAAAACATTTGATTGAGGAAACAACCAAAAGTTTGAAGGATAAGGGCAAATGCCTTGCCATATTGACTAACTCTGTTGGCTTTACAGAAACTGATTTAGAGATTGAAAACGAATCAATGGGCCTTGTAAAATCTGGAGATACTGGAACTGAAGGGCCCAGTACCAGGGGATTTCAATTTTTCTCCTCTGTTCCAATCAAGAAGCAAGAGAGAGTTGAGCAATCAAGTCACAATAAGCCAAAAGATGATAGGTTGGCACTTGAGCTTTCCCTTAGCTTGCCGAATGTTTTATTTCCCATTGGTTCTCAGAGTAGAGTTCCTGCTCCTGGTTCTCCTAGTCATGCCAGAAGTGCTCAATCCTTTCATAGCTCCTTTCAGACAAATTCTGATGGATTTACTGCTTCAATGTCCTTCTCTGGTTCTCAGCAGTTCACTCATAATCCCAGCTGTTCCTTGACCCATAATGCATTTGATTTTGAGCAATCTGTTGGCAGTAAACCTTTGTTTCAGGGGGTCGATTGGAACGCTTTGTCAGTAGATGAGAATAAGAATAAAGAAGTTCCAGCTTATCTAGGCACATCATCCAGAGGAAATAATTTGTACGGCCAGTCTCAAATATCTCAAGGTAATTCTACAGGACAAGCTGAGCTACAGCAGCTGAAAATGGGGAAATGCAAGAAATTACCAATAGGGCTTGATAGACAGTTGAGTTTTAACAAGCACTTATCTGGAGCACAGGCTGTTGGATCGTTTGAAAATGGACCAGAATATCACAGAGATAGGAGGCAATTATTGCCCGAGAAAGATGGTGGTGGATCACTAAGAATCAATAATTATAACCCAGATGAAAAAGACCATGGATCAGTTGTTGGATCTGACTTTGCCGAGTCTATAATTACTATGATAGTTTCTGAACCTATACGTACAATGGCCCAGAGATTCAATGATATGACTGGACAGCACATGACGCTGTTGAAGGAGTTTGTCTCTGACATCTTCTTGAATCAAGCTAAGCAGTGGCAGCTGAGTGCTTTGCAGAAGTCATTGAGGAAAAGGGTAGACTTTACCTTGGATTCGTTAACTAATGCGCATCGTGTTCAGTTGGAGATCTTGGTGGCGTTGAAAACAGGGCTTCGAGAATATCTTCTACAGGGATTCGAAATCCCATCTGCCGATCTGGCCGAGATATTTCTATACAGTAGATGTAGAAATATCACTTGCCGGAGCCTTCTACCTGCCGATGAGTGTGACTGCAAAATATGTGTGCATCAGAATGGTTTCTGCCGGGAGTGCATGTGTCTTGTATGTTTGATGTTTGACATGGCATCCAACACGTGCAGTTGGGTTGGTTGCGATGTATGCCTACATTGGTGCCATACAGATTGTGGATTAAGAGAATCACGTATCAGGAACGGACGGAGTGCAACAGGTGCTCATGGCATCATGGAAATGCAATTCCATTGTCTTGCCTGTGAGCATCCTTCCGAGATGTTTGGTTTTGTGAAGGAAGTTTTCAGTAACTTTTTGAAAGAATGGACGACTGAGAACCTCTTGAGGGAACTTGAATATGTGAGACGAATATTCTGTGCAAGTGAGGATGCAAGAGGTAAACAGCTACATGAAATTGCCAACCAGATGTCATCGAAATTAGCTGATGGAGCTGCGCTTCAGGATGTGCAAAATCAAATTTTGAGTTTTTTCTCTGGTGAGATTAGCCTTTGAGTTAATTTGTCTTGCAACACTTTCATCTTGTTTGAGTACCTCTGGTGCATGACCAACTTCTGTTACACATACTACGTAGGAGTTTAAGCAGCAAATTTAACATGTATTTTTAAGAAAATGGTGTCACTATCAATCAAGACTAAATCTATATTTTCTTTTTCTTTTGTGTTTAACATCTTTCTTAATTAAAGTTCTGAAACCCAAGTTTTTTATGACCATGAGCAATATAAAACAATGGTAAATTTGTTGTGGTTTCACGCGGACCAGGATACTTGACAGGCCACAAATAATATGCTCTTTCTCTGTAAAATCTTGGTGATCTTCATTATCCTTTATTTTTAACCCTCTACATTTTCCTGACTTGTGCAAGCTGCTACGCACAGGGAAAGAAAAACATCAAGATTTTATTTGAACAATTGAAGCCACTTCTCCTATTTGTACCTTACTTTCTTTTCTTGTTATTTTTTTCTTGTGATTATTTCATCAACACTGCTACGAATTACTTACTTGAAACTCAAAAAAAAATTCTTATCAAGACTTCAAATATGAGGAAATGAAGTCATTGAAACCAAGTTTCTGGATTATGTTCATCTAGTTTGAAATTCTTTTCTTTGATACGTTATGGAGCTAGTTTTGAGATTTTACTGGTTTGCCGAGCTTGTAATGTTTGAATTAGTGATAATATTAAACCTCTGTATCAGCCTGGGAGATATCCTTGAACATGAGAGCTTCTCATGTTCTATCGATACTCTCCCCACTTTGTATGGCCTCGAAATATCTTTGGCTTTGTTTGCTTATGTTTCTGGCATTTCTGGAGCTTTGTGTTTCTGAAAAATGAGTTTTCAGAACATGTATAGAGAAAGAAACATGTGTTTGTTTATGTTTTTAACAACACGGTATGATTTTTCAATATTATATTTGCTAGTTATAAATTTTAACAACTGTTATTATTATTTTTTGGGATGGATGTAAAGGTAAAATTAAAAGTAATATTATATTGAAAGAAAGTGAATTATATGAAATGAATAGTAGTGTTGTTTTTATTTTGTTCATATATTTTGCTAAAATCACTTCTTTTGATTGCAGAAAGCCAAAAACTCAGGACTAAAAGTATTTCTATCGAAGCTGGAAAGGACTTGTCGACAAGAAACCAAAATATCAGCAATGGCAGTGCCGGGGGGAGTCAAGGGACTGGGTGGATAAAACCCATTCGTCCAACTAAGGTTGCGCCCCTTGAAAACTCTATCCATTTGCTTCCTGATTTTGACAGCAAAAGGAATGACAAATACTCGATGACCATGGACTTGTTAAAGAATACTAAAAAAGAACCGATGTTCGATGAATTAGAGAGCATTGTAAAAGTCAAACAAGCGGAGGCAAATATGTTTCAAACACGAGCTGACGATGCTCGAAGGGAAGCTGAAGCACTGAAGCGTATTTCCATAAAAAAAGATGAACTGATTGAAGAAGAGTACAAGAGCCGAATCGCAAAGCTGCGTTTGTCAGAAGCTGAGGAAATGCGAAAACAAAAGGTGGAAGAGCTCCAAGCTCTGGACCGAGCTTATCAAGAATATTTCAACATGAGAATCAGAATGGAATCAGACATCAAAGACCTTCTGTTGAAAATGGAAGCAACGAGAAGGAACCTTCCAACGTGATCAACATGCTGCTTTTCATCTTACTGCAAATCCCTCGATATTTCTGAAGTTTCGCCTGCAATTATCTTTGCATTTTGTATCTATTAGGTGCTCTACTAAGTATATCTTTTCCCAAATTCACTACTGTGCAGTGCAGTGCAGTGCAGTGCTGAGTAGCTGACTAGAATCCATGCAGAAGGTAGCTACCCCGATTTTCTTCGATAAAATTCGGTAAGAAATGAGAGGTCTAAGTTCATAGTCACTGTTGTTTGTAATCAGTATCTGAAACTAAAGTTAAGCTCCTTTCTTTCAACAAAAAGAACAGATAATCTATCTTGTTATTCCTCTTGGATTTCTGTCTTTCATTTCTTCTGTGATTTTATATTGATGAAACATCTTGTTATTCCTCTTGGATTTCTGTCTTTCATTTCTTCTGTGATTTTATATTGATGAAACAAGAAAAATGAAAACAAAGCTAAATGGCTGTAGTGTGAATTTGAATTTCCTCTAGTTTAACCAATATTCAGTATGTCTTTTATACTGCAGAATTGGGTTACTGATTTTACACAAATTTATTTATTAAAAATAAATATGTCATTAACTTAAATAAAAAAAAAGCCAATATATCATAAATAATAGAAGTGGGGATATAAGTCCACCCGACTTTGACCAGACATAAAATCAGTGGTTCTTAGATATCTGGTTCGCTGTGTTGGGACATCGTATTCTCGCATTTAAGATGCAGCGGAAGTTTAAAAATATTTTTGTTTGGGCGTCGTGTGTTTAAAACATGCATAGGGCGTTTAGAATTATACCTTTGCGTTCTTAACGCTTGGACTCCAAACTATTCCGGTGTTTAAGCGGAGATAGCCCTTCTTGTAAATCCCTACGAACGGCTCTTCAAATATTATCGCCTAATTAGGTCCACAATCAGAAACTTTGTTCCTCGTTTGGATTGCACTAGAAACCACAAACGATTTGTGCGTTGAGACTGCAGCTCCGAATTTCCAAAATCCGGACATGAAACGGCGCGGCGGTGAAAGGACAAAGTAGCCAAAACTTTAACAAAATTAATTGCAAAGTGGCCGTGGGTTCCTTGAAGCATAAACATGAATTTTGCTTAATTGATTCACAATCATTCATTAAGAAAATATTATATATTCTTAATCCATAATTAAGCAAATCTAATTTGCTTTTTGTGTTGCAAAATTTCTTCAAATCTTCAAGTTGTTGGCCGAGAGTTGGCTTGGGATTGGAGAGAATTTTCCTTTTGTTTTGTGTGCCAAAATTCATCTCCAACTATGAGCCCTAATTGGTCTATTTATAGAGTGAGACTCCTAATCTAATTAGGAGTCCCTCTCCCACAAGGACTCTTATAATTTCATTATATTAAAACTCTCATATAATTATTATATAATGTATTTATTAATTTTTAATAATACATGATATAATAATATCATATACATATATTTTATATCACCATATAAAATATATACATGTATATGTATATTAAATTAAATAACTATTATTTAATTTATAAACTAACTCCTTAGTAAATTTAATTCTAGACTCCTCTAGAATATTTATGAGAATTTATTCATGTTAGTAGTCACCATTACTAGCACAATCATTTAATTAGTAAATTCCAAATTCGCTAAAAAAATGATTCTGAACTCATTATAACCCCGATCGACGATCCGAGAGCGCCGATGTACCAAGGATACAAATCTTGTTCATATAATGAAAATTAAAAATTTCGAAGATCAAAATTTTCATTTGCCAAATTTAGAACTTACCATATATGGCAGTTATCATATTTGGCAGCTGCCAGTTTTAGTGAACTCCTTCACAAAATAGGCAGTTCCACTCTCCTTCCTTATTTAGCAATCATGCTAACTTCCACTTCTTCCATCCTATGGAATCAGTTCATAAACTCCTTTATAAGCTTCTTGTTTGATCTCCATCAAACTATAATCGTCAAATTTCAACTCCTTGAAATTTGACTATCTCAACGGGAACACAGAATCCGATACTTGTGTGACCCTCAATGGTTCAGGGATACAGCTAGCCGTGGGTTCACATCTCCATGTGATTCAGAATAACATTCATTCTTATTCGGGCTTACCCTAGTTAACCCCATTCTTTTCATCAACACCTTGATCAAGAATGTCAGAACTCATTTCTGATTGCACCCGTCGGATCATGGTAAGAGCGTCTAGTAGCATCGCCCCATGATCCCCTAGGTATCACTGATAGTGCCTGCAAGAACCTTTAGTCATGGTTAGCGTACAGTACGGTCCCTTCAACACATATATCCCGATCGAATCTGCAACCATTGGTACATCGAGAGTTGCATATGAATTCGATAACGATGCGATTTATCTTTGAGTATTAATAGTGGCATGGTATGTGCAACTAGGAAAACACCTTTCCCTAAAGCACATTTCTTGCTCTGGCCAGAGACTCCTTGCACTATTAACTCATCAGATTACATAGGATATCTTCCCCCGTAAGCGAACGGTGAATCCCCGACTACAATGCATTTGCTCCTACGGATTTCGAAACTACACCCAACCTCGCCACCTGATGACCCTCGATGGAGTCGGTAAACGGATCAAAGTGCATGCTAGTACGTATAGCCTCTACATTGTCTCGGGTCAAAGGACTAATGGTGTACAACCATAACTTCGGACTATTCCACTCGATAAGTGAGAACCACTTGGACAGTCCGAGAGAGGGTTGTTCAGTGCATCATCATATGATCACCCATCTGTGTGAATGGACATCTCCATGCCCTTACCAATGAAACATGATGTTTACTCCACAGATGCTAGTCTCAAGCTCGAGCGACCTTTATCCTTGTTTTAGGCGGCTGAATCGACTAGGAACCTGTTTAGAATATACGGTACACTTCCTAATGAGTTTCATGATCTTACGTTGAGTCGCAGACTTCATGGTACCTATTGTATATTCAAGGACTTTATCTATGCAGCTTGCATGGGTATACAGATAAAGTATAATGCCATAATCGAATAAAATCGTAAAATAATATTAAAATAAAGATTGTTTTACATTAGAGTCAATAAAGCCCAAGCCATAAGTTGGCTTGCCGGGCACCTACTCTAACAATCTCCCACTTGCCCTATAGCCAACTACCCATAGATCTTAGACTCATTGCTTCGCGATGCTACTCAAACAATGGTCCTGGCAGGGGCTTCGTTAGTGGATCAGGAACGTTATCTGCGGAGGATACTCTCTCTACCGATATGTCTCCTCTTCCCACAATCTCCCGGATTTTGTGGAACTTCCTCAGTATATGTTTGGATCACTGATGAGACCTCGGTTCCTTCGCTTGCGCTACGGAACCGGTGTTGTCACAGTAGACCGTGACTGGATCAACTGTTTGAGGAATGACACCCAACTCTTGGATGAAATTCCTCATCCAAACACCCTCCTTTGCCACATCCGATGTAGCTATGTATTCGGCCTCAGTGGTTGAATCCGCTGTGGTGTCTTGCTTGGAACTCTTCCAAGAGACAGCACCACCATTGAGCTTGAATACAAATCCAAAGGTCAATTTCGAATCATCCACATCTGATTGAAAGCTAGAATCAGTGTAGCCTTCCAATTTTAGTTCTTCACTTTCGTATACCAAGAACAAATTCTTAGGTCTTCTCAAGTACTTAAGAATGTCCTTCACTGCTTTCCAATGCAGTGGACCAGGATTCGACTGATATCGGCTTGCAATACTCAGTGCATATGCCACATCAGGTCGAGTAGATATCATACCATACATAATACTGCCTATGGCAGACGCATATGGAATGCGGCTCATGGTTTCTATCTTTTCATTAGTCTTAGGGCACATAGACTTTGTTAGATTCACACCATGAGTCATTGGGAGATATCCTCTCATAGACTCCTCCATAGAGAATCTCCTCAGTATGGTATCGATATATGTGGATTGGGTGAGCCCTAGCATTCTCTTTGATCTATCCCTATAGATCTGTATTCCTAATACATATGATGCTTCACCCATATCCTTCATGGAGAACTTAGCAACTAACCATACTTTAGTTGAATGCAACATCCCTACATCATTCCCAATGATTAGTATGTTATCAACATAAAGCACTAGGAATGTCACTGCACTCCCACTAACCTTCTTTTATACACAAGGTTCCTCAGGATTTTTGGAAAAATCAAACTCTTTGATAGTGTTGTCAAATCTGAGGTTTCAACTCTTTGATGCCTGTTTGATTCCATAAATGGATTTCTGAAGTTTGCATACATTATGCTCACTTCCTTCTGATGTGAATCCTTCAGGTTGAGACATGTAAATCTCTTCCTTAATATCCCCATTAAGGAACGCTTGTTTTCACATCCATCTGTCATATTTCATAGTCATACTATGCTGTTATGGCTAGCAGTATCCTAATGGACTTGAACATCGCGATTGGAGAAAAGGTTTCCTCATAGTCAACACATTGTCTTTGAGTATATCTTTTTGCTACCAATCTAGCTTTGAAGGTCACCACCTTCTCATCTGTTCCAAGTTTCCTGTTGTAATCCATTTGCATCCTATGGGAACAATTTCCTCAGGTGGATCTACTAAGGACCATACTTGGTTCGAATACATGGAGTCCATCTCGGACTGCATGGCTTCAAGCCATCTAGATGAATCGGCATCAGACAATACTTCCTTGAAATTTCTTGGATCACATCTAAGAATGGGCTCACCTTGGCCCTCTTCAAGAAGCAGGCTCAACCTTTTAGGCGGCCTTTGAGATCCTTTCGGATCTTCTAAGAGCTTATGTTTCTTTTATTGGCTGTTGGTGTGTGGGTTATGCTATTTGTGTCACGGGTGGTTCTCGAATCTGATCGAGTTCTATCATCATGCCTTTTCTATCTAATAGAAACTCCTTCTCTAATAAGGTGACATTCTTTGAAACAAACCACTTTGTTTCACTAGGATAAATAGGAGTACTATCCAACAGAGTTCTTTGGATATTCCACAAAGTAGCACAAATTGGCTCTACTATCCAATTTATCTCCCACTGCCTGCTTCACGTAAGCAGGGCATCCTCATATTATTAAGAAAGAATATTTCTCATCCATATCTCATATGGAGTTTTATTCACTGCCTTTGTATGGACTTGATTCAACAACCTTGCCGCTGTTTCAAGCGCATATCCCTTAAGGGATGGCGGCAACTCACTGAATCCCATCATAGATCGGACCATGTCCATCAATGTCCGGTTACGACGTTTTGACACACCACTCAACTGGGGTGTGGCAGGCGGAGTTCACTGTGAGAGAATCTTATTCTCGTTAAGGTAGTCTTGAAACTCAGTACTCAAGTACTCTCCACCTCGATCTAATCGTAGTGTTTTAATACTCTTTCCTAATTGTTTCTCTACTTCTGATCTGTATTCTTTGAACTTTTCAAAGGCTTCAGACTTGTATTTCATCAAATACACATACCCAAACCTCGAATGGTCATCGGTAAAGGTAACGAAGTAGGAATGGCCAAATCTTGTGCTAACACTTAGCGGGCCACACACATCTGTATGGATCAAATCCAATAGATCATGTGCACGTTCCACTTTCCCTAGGAAATGGGCTTTGGTCATTTTTCCTTTCAGACAGGACTCACATGTCTCTTAGAGAGTTTATGTCTGACGAGTCAAACATGTCCTCTCCCACTAGCTTGTGGATCCTTCTTTGAGAAATATGTCATAGCCTAACGTGTCACAAATGTGCTTGGTTTAGACTATCTTGTTTTCTTTTGTTTATCGTTGTTGAAAATCGTGTTTACTTGGACATTCACTTATCATTGCCAAAACATTTCTGGCCTAGATAATTTCTTATGTCTTTGCTTCAAGCAGTGAAATATAAATGTTCTAAATTATTAGGCCATGTCAAATTCCAGGCCCACCACCTTCTCAATAGGCCCAATCATACTTACACCATGCTCATGGGCAAGAGCCCCATCTTGCATACGTGTGGTCATGAGCTCTTTGAAAGTAGTGTGCATCATTATGCGAGTTTCATGCACCATGCAACTCTTGCATGTGTTATTCGAATGTCAGCAGCATTCAATATTTCCTCAAACTGTCTCTACAGTTCATTTGACATAGGCGCGAGCATATAACACTTTAGCTTGCATACTATGGTCCTACCATCTTGCATGCTATGTCAGTTCAGCAAGACTGACATTAGTGTGTATGATATTCTCTCCGAATTTAGAACAATTTTCTCAGCCAATCTTGAAAATTAGTGTTCGGTTAGCTTGTTTTAATGATAGAAATGGATTACATGACGAAATCGTAAATATACTGATATGGAAACAGAATAAACGTTACCGATTATTTTAAAATACTTTGTAAGACGTAAAATATGGACTTTTGTTTTTACGAATCGCCTCCCACTATTTTGACATTTTCACCACCCTCTAATGACAAACGGGAAATCCAATTTCCTTAGTGAGTACGCAAGGCCCAATTGCGAAATTATGATCCCGAATAATATCAGTCAATCATAACTTCCAAAAGGTAGAGCCCAATTGCAACTCCTTGCAACACTTACGTAATTTTGCCTCACGTTTGAGGAGGGTCCAATAATATGATCCCCTTTCT
Organism: Primulina eburnea; assembly: GCF_022965805.1. Taxonomy (NCBI): domain Eukaryota; kingdom Viridiplantae; phylum Streptophyta; class Magnoliopsida; order Lamiales; family Gesneriaceae; genus Primulina; species Primulina eburnea. The sequence goes on from NC_133115.1 coordinate 5,111,245, forward strand.
CTTCACGTGTCGAGCCCGGCCCATCAATGTTGAACCTTAGTGGACGGTCGCCATGAGATCCCCCAATAATATGAGCCGAAGTCATGGGAGTTCCACGTAGTTCACATCAAATATATCAGTGGAAGTCACAGCTTTCCGGCGTCCAGGCCTCCCCAATAATATGAGACAGACACTGACCGCGGGTAGCGTTCATCATGCAACCACCGTTGATGGAAGGCAAGGAATTATTAAACTTTCTTTTAATTATCCTTTTAATGGGCTTGATTTAAATTTTGGATCTCATCCAAAATGAGGGATTTTAATTTTAAAAATTTGTCTCATCATTAATTTTAAAACATGTGCCATGATTGTTTGTATGATTGCCGGAATCATGCAACTCTTGTCATTATGTAAATAATAACGCACATACTGATTATTTATAATATATCACATACATCACAAATAATAATAAAAGATGATCGATAACCGAGAGCTAATTGATCCGTACGAACCACATACGGATCCATGTCCATAGCCTAGGGAAATGCAGGGATGCAAATGCAACTATTACATAAGCTTCCAAAATTTACATGTCTTCGATCTTCAAAACTCCTTTCGAGGATCTCGGGCCCACCGTCTTCAAATCTTGATCTCCCACTAAATCTAATATTTACATTAAATTTTCATGGCACATTGGGATACAAATTTCAGGGGTGGGAACGAGCCATAAACCAAGCCCACTTTATAATTATCAAATAATTAAAATTTACAACATGTAAAAACCTAACATACACCTAGCAAATTGGTCATGGCTCTCGATCATCCTTTTAAAATATAATATCATATATTATATAAATCCGATAATATCACATATCATCAATAAATCGTGTATCTCGTAAATTATCACTAACCGCCATAATTATCAAATTAAATAAACACTTTTGTTTAATTTCAAATAATTAAATTTCTTGTAAAACATTTTTTACCATAAATAATTAAAATCATATTTCAATTATTTATTTTGTAAGAAATTGATTTTATAAAAATTATTATAGGGGTAAAATCGTCCGTATTTTCATAAAATATCAATTTAGCCCCAACTTTTAAAAAAATCAGAAAAACCGCCCCGGGCCCGAACAATTCAAGCCCACGACCCAGCACGGTACCCGAGACATTCCCGGGCACCCGCCCGCGCTGCCCGCCCGCTGCCCTGATCCGATCGGGCGCTGGCGGGCGCGCTGTGCGCTGGCCGCGCGCACAGGCGTGCAGGCGCCGTGCGCGCGCGCCTGCGCCTGCCGTGCGGGCGCCGCGCGCGCGCTGCGCGCCCGCCGTGCGGCACCGTGCGCGCGCGCTGTGCGCCTGCCATGCCGCGCCTGCGGGCGCGCTGTGCGCACTCGTCTGCCCGGAACAGTTCCGGGCAGACCCAAAAAAAAATATTTTTTTTTTCAAAAACAGATTTTTCAAAAATAATTTTAGGGGCGTTTTTCATAAAAATTCTTACGCGGTTAGAAATAATAAACTCAACACATTTTAATTAAAACACACGATAGAGAATAACCTGGCTTGATACCACTGTTGGGACATCGTATTCTCGCACCCAAGACGCAGCGGAAGTTTAAAAATATTTTTGTTTGGGCGTCGTGTGTTTAAAACATGCATAGGGCGTTTAGAATTATACCTTTGCGTTCTTAACGCTTGGACTCCAAACTATTCCGGTGTTTAAGCGGAGATAGCCCTTCTTGTAAATCCCTTCGAACGACTCTTCAAATATTATCGCCTAATTAGGTCCACAATCAGAAACTTTGTTCCTCGCTTGGATTGCACTAGAAATCACAAACGATTTGTGCGTTGAGACTGCAGCTCCGAATTTCCAAAATCCGGACATGAAACGGCGCGGCGGTGGAAGGACAAAGTAGCCAAAACTTTAACAAAATTAATTGCAAAGTGGCCGTGGGTTCCTTGAAGCATAAACATGAATTTTGCTTAATTGATTCACAATCATTCATTAAGAAAATATTATATATTCTTAATCCATAATTAAGCAAATCTAATTTGCTTTTTGTGTTGCAAAATTTCTTCAAATCTTCAAGTTGTTGGCCGAGAGTTGGCTTGGGATTGGAGAGAATTTTCCTTTTGTTTTGTGTGCCAAAATTCATCTCCAACTATGAGCCCTAATTGGTCTATTTATAGAGTGAGACTCCTAATCTAATTAGGAGTCCCTCTCCCACAAGGACTCTTATAATTTCATTATATTAAAACTCTCATATAATTATTATATAATGTATTTATTAACTTTTAATAATACATGATATAATAATATCATATACATATATTTTATATTACCATATAAAATATATACATGTATATGTATATTAAATTAAATAACTATTATTTAATTTATAAACTAACTCCTTAGTAAATTTAATTCTAGACTCCTCTAGAATATTTATGAGAATTTATTCATGTTAGTAGTCACCATTACTAGCACAATCATTTAATTAGTAAATTCCAAATTCGCTAAAAAAATGATTCTGAACTCATTATAACCCCGATCGACGATCCGAGAGCGCCGATGTACCAAGGATACAAATCTTGTTCATATAATGAAAATTAAAAATTTCGAAGATCAAAATTTTCATTTGCCAAATTTAGAACTTACCATATATGGCAGTTATCATATTTGGCAGCTGCCAGTTTTAGTGAACTCCTTCACAAAATAGGCAGTTCCACTCTCCTTCCTTATTTAGCAATCATGCTAACTTCCACTTCTTCCATCCTATGGAATCAGCTCATAAACTCCTTTATAAGCTTCTTGTTTGATCTCCATCAAACTATAATCGTCAAATTTCAACTCCTTGAAATTTGACTATCTCAACGGGAACACAGAATCCGATACTTGTGTGACCCTCAATGGTTCAGGGATACAGCTAGCCGTGGGTTCACATCTCCATGTGATTCAGAATAACATTCATTCTTATTCGGGCTTACCCTAGTTAACCCCATTCTTTTCATCAACACCTTGATCAAGAATGTCAGAACTCATTTCTGATTGCACCCGTCGGATCATGGTAAGAGCGTCTAGTAGCATCGCCCCATGATCCCCTAGGTATCACTGATAGTGCCTGCAAGAACCTTTAGTCATGGTTAGCGTACAGTACGGTCCCTTCAACACATATATCCCGATCGAATCTGCAACCATTGGTACATCGAGAGTTGCATATGAATTCGATAACGATGCGATTTATCTTTGAGTATTAATAGTGGCATGGTATGTGCAACTAGGAAAACACCTTTCCCTAAAGCACATTTCTTGCTCTAGCCAGAGACTCCTTGCACTATTAACTCATCAGATCACATAGGATATCTTCCCCCGTAGGCGAACGGTGAATCCCCGACTACAATGCATTTGCTCCTACGTATTTCGAAACTACACCCAACCTCGCCACCTGATGACCCTCGATGGAGTCGGTAAACGGATCAAAGTGCATGCTAGTACGTATAGCCTCTACATTGTCTCGGGTCAAAGGACTAATGGTGTACAACCATAACTTCGGACTATTCCACTCGATAAGTGAGAACCACTTGGACAGTCCGAGGGAGGGTTGTTCAGTGCATCATCATATGATCACCCATCTGTGTGAATGGACATCTCCATGCCCTTACCAATGAAACATGATGTTTACTCCACAGATGCTAGTCTCAAGCTCGAGCGACCTTTATCCTTGTTTTAGGCGGCTGAATCGACTAGGAACCTGTTTAGAATATACGGTACACTTCCTAATGAGTTTCATGATCTTACGTTGAGTCGCAGACTTCATGGTACCTATTGTATATTCAAGGACTTTATCTATGCAGCTTGCATGGGTATACAGATAAAGTATAATGCCATAATCGAATAAAATCGTAAAATAATATTAAAATAAAGATTGTTTTACATTAGAGTCAATAAAGCCCAAGCCATAAGTTGGCTTGCCGGGCACCTACTCTAACACGCTGAACAAAAACAGAAGTATGATTAAGAAAAAAACAGAAGTATCATCAAGAAAATTTGACGTCAAACCAAATGTTAGAGCCTTGGAAGATTCTGAATCGGGGCTATGAAGACTGAAGAGCATTGGCAATCATTTGTGCATGAGATTCGACGATCACATTCCTTATATGTTTTGCTTTGAGCCAGCATAGTGCTTCGCAGATACCTAAAATTTCTGCCATAGTTGAGGAGTGATAACCTGTCATATTGCCGTGAACAACCGCTAGCAAAAGGCCTTGATCATCTCGAAGGACACGATGGAAACCTGTGTACCAACAATCTGAAAATAAATCCGCATCAATGTTGCCTTGATCATATATTTTTCAACTGTAAAATGGCATTTTTGTGAGTAGATGTGGAGGAAAGTTCATAAATTCAAATAACCACATCTACACAGCAATTTGAATTGGTCGATTAAAAGATAGGCTTGATATTCGTTTTAAAATCTAAATGGAAGGTAACAACTGCTAAGATGAAAATAATCAAAATGGTCTCATCAGTCTACCTATTTTATGTTTTGGTCGGTAAGATTTGTTATATTTTTGGCTTTCAGTAATTTAAGTTCGTCATGTTCTTCTGCATTTCATGAATTTCATCGTCACCGGATGCCTCTTGAACGTTGAAATGGGACATTATCAATATTGTTGAAGCCTGAAATTCGAGAGATCATTATAAACTACACTCTTGATCTAATGGTTTCCAATATCAATTCATGCAATCATATAAACAACTGACTGACTGACTGCGTATCGGAGTAACTCTGTCTAGAATCCATGAAAAACAGTAGCACTTGGCCAATGAAAATCTTGATCCCTCGCAGACCCGGCTCTAGGGGTAGGCGCCCTAGGCAGCCGCCTAGTGCCTCTCTTTTTGTTAGGGTCTCTAATATAATTAGGGCTTTAGTTTTGGGCTTTTAATTATCAGTTTTTATGTGATATTTGTATATTTAATTTTAAAAAAAATTATATAAAACATTCACCTAAAAAACTAGCCTAGAGCCTCCAAATTTCTGAAGACGGCCATGATCCCTCGACGTTAATGATCAATAATTTCATGCAAAGTTCATAGGAATTGCCAGACCCGGCTCTAGGGGTAGGCGCCCTAGGCAGCCGCCTAGGACCTCTCTTTTTGTTAGGGCCTCTGATATAATCAGGGCTTTAGTTTTGGGCTTTTTTAAATTTGAAAGTGGACTTAATCAATAAGAAAATCAAGCCCGGAAAAAAAACTCATTATTTGATTTTGTTTATATATGTCATTTCCTATAATTAAATAAATTTATGTAGCATATTAGATATCGTTGATTAATTATGTGCATTTAATCATCAGTTTTTATGTGATATTTGTATATTTAATGTTTAAAAAAAATTATATAAAACATTCACCTTAAAAATAGCATAGGGCCTCCAAATTTCTGAAGACGGCCCTAGGAATTGCCCATATTGCTTGCTCTATGGCTGAACTATTTCTTCCTTGTTTGTTTCTATAGCATTTATTGTAATTGTAAGACCCAAAAATCTGTTGGATCTCGAGTTTCCTCGTGCCCAAAACGCAGCGGAAGTTTTAAAATTTTTATTTTATTTTGACGATCAAAATATTTGTTTGAGCACTTACCTGAAATTTTGACTTGGCTCCAACTACACGGGTATTAGCGGACGTAGCTCTTGTTGTAAATCTGTACGAACGTTTTTCGATCTCCAAATCAGGTCTACGACCGGATTATTTGTTCCTCTTCTAATTTACACTAGAAAATTAGAAGATGTTTTGCACAGAGATAGAACACGAAGAAGAAATCGACTCAATACTATAAGCCGAATTTTTTTGCAAAAGAAAAAGAGATTTTGAGAACAACTTTTGGAATAGCCGAAACTTTTCTTTCAAATCTTGGGAGTGAATGTCTCGAATGCTATGCAATAAGAACAAAAGAAATCTAATTATTTCTTTAATCCATCATTTACTTAATTAATCTAATTAATTAAGTAAACTATAGATTCTAAAATCCATCCCCTTGATTTCCTTCGAATGCAAGCTGTTAATATAAGAATAATAAATCCTTATTTTTATGTAAAAAGCTTCGGTGGCCATAGCCCATTCTCAAAGTAGTATATATATATATATATATATATATATATATATATACACACTACTTTGAGAATGGGCCATGGCCACCGAAGCTTTTTACATATATATATATATATATATATATACATATATATATATATATATATATATATATATATATACACACTACTTTGAGAATGGGCCATGGCCACCGAAGCTTTTTACATATATATATATATATCATATTAATTAAGTTAATAAATTTCAATAAATCCTTGACTCGCGAGAATGGCACACCACTAATCATGCATTAATATTTTCTTTGTGTGCAAGCTTTTAAATTATGTTATCATGGATATCTCCATATCACATCAATAACATATTTAATAAAAACTTAATAGGCTATATTTTAACTCAATTAAAATATAATTAATTATTAAAGTCCATTTGAACTTTAATAAATTTGCATGATGAGCTTATACTCTTACAAGCTCATGATCTATGCTCTCATTACATTAATCTCATCACAATCCCGATCGACGATCCAATATCATCGATGTGACAATTTCAACTTGTTTGTTATTATGATGCACACTTTAATTTCTAGATCACAAAAGTCTAAATAAGACAAGTGTAATCCTTTGACTGTCTTAACAGTCATGCTCTCAAAATTTTTATAAAATTTTATAAACTTTATATATAAGATTATCGATTGATCAAATCAAACTTATTTCTTATAAATTCAACTCATTGAACTTATTATCTCAATGGGAACAAGTAAACCAGTGCTTGTGTGACTATCAATGGTTCAAGGATGCAGCTAGCCGTGAGTTCACAACTCTTTGTGATTCAGGACATAATCCTTTATTCGGGCTTACCCTAATTTTCTCACATTCCATGCACCAACATTTGATCATGAGAATGTCAGAAACCATTTTCTGATTAAACCCATCGAAGCATGGTAAGAGCGTCTAGCAGCATCGCCCCATGATTCCCTAGGTATCACTGATAGTGCCTGCAAGAATTAGTCGGTTATGAATAACGTACAGTACGGTCCCTTCATCTCATATATTCCGATCGAATCTGCAACCATTGGTTCATCGAGTGTTGCATAATAATTCGATAACTATGTGACACATCTTTGAGAATAAATAGTGGCATCGCATGTACAACTAGAGAACTCCTTCTCTAATGTACATCTAATACTCTGGCCAGAGATTCCATGCTCTATTATTTCATCAGATCACATAGGATATCCACACCCGTAGGTGAGCGGTGAATCCCCGATTACAATGCACTGGCTCCTACATGTGTCACAACTGTACCCAATCTCGCCACCTGATGACTCTCCTGGAGCCGGTAAACGAGTCAAAGCACAGCCCTAGCATATAGAGCATCGGTGTTATCCCAGGTCGTAAGGACTAATGTTGCAGGACATATTTACTTAAACCGGTGCATCAATACGATGAAATAAAAATCAAATTAATTAATTATTTAGATAGTGATGTCGACCGGGCAAATTGGGTAGTAGCCGGGTGTGCAATCTGCCAAGTCGGGTGTTTGGATATATGTGCGCTCTGAATGCTTTATTGCGCGTTGCTGGTGGTCTGGGAAGATTGAGTTCCCTGTCGCCTGAGGACTAACGCCCGGGATGACCTGGGTATTAATCCTGAAATCACAGAACGTTAAGGGGGGGCGCCGGAAGTTGTTCCGGCGTATCCACTCCGACGCTCAAGTCAGTGGTGCACGCAAAGAATAAGAATATTTGTGAGTGCTTGTGAGTATCCAGAGAAGAGTTACCTCCTTGTGTAGTATCTACAGGGGGTATTTATAAATGAGTCAGGTAGATGACTTGCCCTCAAAGTTCGGGTGGTGGCCACGATTCGGGATGGTGGGCCACGTGGTAAAGTAGTGGGCCACGTATTAAGTTTTGACCTTGTCATAGAATGTGGGATGAGGGGTTCCGATATTTCCGGAAAACGTGACGGTAAGGGAGAGACGGAGCCTCTTTCCCGGGCGCTTTCCACCCGGGTACCCCTGAGGTGTCTCTGGGACCGGGAAGCTTTTACCCCGGGTGATGGCTTGCCGAGTAGTTCATTGGGAATTCTTCTGACACTTGGGTGCGTAACTCGCCTGATATTTGAAGATCCGGGATCCTCCTTTCATAACGGTTCTCTGCATGTAGTCGTAATTTGGGATCTCCTCCCTGCTCTCATCTCGCCCGAGTTCAAATACTCTTCGGGTCGGGAGCTTTACCCGGGCCCGGATGCCCTTGGGGGCATCACCACTCCCTCCTAAAAAAGTCGGGCTAGAGTCTATCTCGCTGTCCCGATTAGTAAAAAAGAGTCCACTTCCAATGACAGCGGAGCCTTTTAGAATTTTAAAGATGCGGAAACTACCGTCAGTGCTGCCGTAAGCCCTAAAATTCAAACTTATCCGCAAGCTTTCGCGCTTCGAGGACCATTATGATATCTCGAGATTCACGCCTGTCTTTTCGCCTGCTTGGTCCAACTTCCCATATTCATCTTAGCCGTTCACACCTTCGAGAATCAATGATCAAGATACTCTTCTTCATCCTATATAGATGGCATCCTCCCGATCTTTTCCTCATCACTAGCAGATTACTCCAACAGCTATCATGGCCGGTGCCAGCAGTTCGAGAACTCCAGGGGTGACTGAAGCCCTTACGGAGCCCAATCTGGAAGTTCAAAAATCCATTATAGAAGATGAAGTGCTTAATAAAATTATTGGCTACTGGGAAGAGCTCCAATGGCTGAAACTTCTTTACGATTCTGGGGAAGCCACCACCCCTACCCTGGTATCCAAACTGAAGAAAGTGCGCAAACAACTACGCATGGCTGAGTGGGCGGACATCTTCACAGATGGCCATGTCTATCAGCTGATGCTCCGGAAGGAACTGAAGCTCCTGAAGCGTATTTTCGACTCTCCCAGCTTCATGCAAGGCTCCACCGCCCCTCTGTCTGCCTGGTTGAAGATACGAATAATTGTCATAGAAGAGAAATATAACGATGTAGTACGGGCCAATGTATATGGTTGAATAAAAATTTATCTCGGTTCCCCTTTTTCTGTCACTGCTCGGATGTAACGCTTTAGGTCTATTAATTTACACACATATCACGGATTGCTTAGAAGTATCTGATGAAATAATTTACTAGATATCCTGAGCTTAATACCTCCCTGGAAATCAACACAAAATGCCAGGGTCTCAAGCTTCCCGGGTTGTGAACAACACGCCGGGGCCTGGGCTTCCCTGGCTTTACGAAATGCCGGGGCTTCCTGCTCCCCGGGCTTCACACAATGTCGATTTCCTAAGGTTTCCCGGTCCGTGGTCTGGTGTCATAACCATATAAATTTTTTATGTTGGAACAATTTACGAGGCGCTTCCTGATCAGACACGTATGCTTAAGCCAACGGTTGCGATTAATCTCTCTCCTCCATAAATTCAGAGTCGTTTCGCATGGTCGGAAACTTTTGGGCTTCCTACATACTACCTACCCTCTGCCTATAAATACGTAGATGAAGGCGAAGTGAGAGCAATCGTTTCAACATGCCGAGTTCAAGCGAATCCACTGTCAGCAGCAGCCCGTATGGCCACTTGCCACCCTCCACGCGTGCTCATTTAGAGTCGTTGAAGAGGACCATCGAGGAGTTTATTCTGGCGAAAGTCATGTCCACTTGGCATAAGATTCATAATCTTGTGCAATCATACCAAGATGGTCTGGCTTTCACCAGGCCACATAGAGCACTGGCCAGGAGATACAAACGGAAATTTTATGTGACGCACATGGCCGAGCTAGCCACTGATCAAGTTCTGCTGCAGGCAATGCTGCGGAAGGAGTGGAAATAGCTGCGCAAGCTTGCTGCTACCGAGTCCTTTGCCAACCTCCCCTTCCCTGAGCTGCATAGCTGGATGTCGGAGTGGGAGGATCATGTAGGCTCTAGGCTAGCCACTGCAATATTTCACCGATTCTATTAATAACATTTTACTTTGCGCACTTTGCTTGTGTACTTCCTTCAAGTTTATGGGTTTTAAAGTAAAAAACCGGGGTTTAAAACCTCCCGGGCTAAAAATAACTTGCCGGGGCCTAAAACCTCCCGGGCTTGAAATAACCTGCCGGGGCCTTAAACCTCCTGGGCTTAAAATAACTTGTCGGGGACTTAAACCTCCCGGGCTAAAAATAACACGCCGGAGCCTTAAACCTCCCGGGCTTGAAATAACTTGCCGGGGCCTAAAACCTCCCGGGCTTCAAATAACTTGCCGGGGCCTTAAACCTCCCGGGCTTGAAATAACATGCCGGGGCCTTAAACCTCCCGGGCTTGAAGTAACATGCCGGTTATCTTTTTTGAATGATACGCATGATGCCATGATGATACGTGCCCCCCTTTTTCTTTCCAACGGTCGGCAGCGTTCCTTCTCCCGAGGATCCGATAAGTCTGACCCCTTCATGATTACACGTCCTTTCATGCGCCTTGCACAACTTACGAGATGCATCCCGATCGTTAATACCTATCCACTTCAACGGCTGAGATCCATGATACGAGTGCGTCTTTCAAAACCAATGTGGACCCTCGGATCATGGCTAGATCGATGGTCTGGATCGCTTCCCTACTCCTATATATATTTCCTTCCCCAAACCTTCATTACTTTCGTCAAATTTAACCAAGCTTCCGCGTCTGCAACTCTGCCAAAATTCCGATCACTCCCCGGCGTTCCCACTACCATTCTTCCTCCCATCCGTGTAAGTTCTTCTTTTCATAATCATGTCTTCTTCCAACACGTCTTCTACATCGGATAAGAATCGCAGGGGCTCCTCAGACTTTGAGTCAGATGCCCTGCGCGATAGTTCCCCGCTTTCCGCCTCCCCTGTTTCCACCTATAGCCCCCAAAATCCAACTTCTTCTCCTCCTTCCCTTAAAAAACTCAAAATTTCCCATGGGACTGGGCCTTCAAGCACCCATAAGAAAAATAAAAAGGCAACCTCTTCAAAATCCCCAGCCCGGGTTATTCCTTCCCCCGCCCGGTCTGCTGATCCTAGCCCCTTGCCATGGTTTTCTACCATGGTAAGCTCCCTTCGGGACAAATCAGCCGAGGAGATCCGCATCCTTGGTTTCATCCCCACAACCCATGATATTGTCATCCTGGGCCCTAGCAACCGGGCTGACCAACCACCAGAAGGATACCATACTTTCTTCCGGGACCAGGTGGCCAATGGCCTCAGGTTTCCCCTTCATCCCTTCTTCATTGGGATATCTTCCCTTCTGGGTATTCCTCTTAATCAATTCCATCCTAATGCCATTAGGATGATGACCTGCTTTTTTACGCTGATGTCTATGCATCCCGATATCACCCTCGAGCCTTCCCTCTTTAATTTTTTCTTTATCTGCTATATTGGCGATTACGCCTTTTCCTTCAAAACCCGGTCTCATCAGAAACTTTTCGGAGATATTCCCTCTTTCGTCAAGGACTGGAAACGCCGGTTCTTTTACATCCGTCCTGCCCATCTCCCCGAATGTCCGGTTGGGTTCATTTCTGCCCTTCCCCATCAACCGGGTCTTCCCAAAAATTATCGCACACTTGACTCCTACACCTAAAGTGAGGAGGTGGTAGGTGGTACAGTGTATAACTCCTCTGCCCTCCTTAGTGAAAAGCTACTGGTGGCCTATGGGCTGAGCCTCGGGGCGGGGGATCCTACCGACCGCATTATCGAGGAGTTCGATGCCTCCCGCCCCGGTAGGTTTCCTTGGTTAGCCACTATCGTACTTCCTTTACTTTCTGCTTTACTTGTTTCTGATGAGTGGTTTTATTTCCTGCAGACGCCGAGATGAAAGAGGCTTTCGCCCAAAAGCTGGCTGAGGAACGGGCAGCTAAGAAGGCTGCCCGAAAGGCCGCTGCTGCTGAGAGAAAGGCCAAGGAGCGCCAGGGGTCTACATCCCAGGTGACTACTGAAGACCCGGTCGAGGGGGGGCTGGCACCACCAGCGCCTGCTGAAAAGGAGACTCGGGCCCCTGCTGAGGCTGGGCAGGCTGGTACTCCTCCGAGCGTTCGGACTGCCGAGGCCACCGAGCCCCAGGACCATGGGGTTATTCTGATTGAGGAGGAGGACGAGTCCCCGGACCAGCCCCTCCAGACCACCAAAGAAAGGAAAGCTTCAAAAGAGCTTGTCCGTGTTGAGCCTCGGGTGATTACCCGGGTGGCTCAGGGGTCTGCGCCTGCCCCACTAGTGTCTTCCGCCGACCCTCCTCAGGTCCCTTCTATCACTACTTCCACTCCCCCTGCAGTGCCCAAGACAATATTCTCGGCTGGAAGCTCAAAGATGGGCTTCCAACTGTTGAAGCGGGTGGCGACTCCTGCCGAAGAGTCCATCCTTCAGGCTGCGAAGGCAGGAGATCTCATGCTGGAGAGCTTTAACCTCATACTGGCTGTAAGTATCTTCTTCTCCACCTCTGTTTCTTTGCCCTATTGGTAGGCTTTCTTCCTTATGTACTTTTCGTTTATTTGCAGAGCGGGCAGATGGCTAGAGCTGCCTTTGAGAAGATGGGCTCTTTGCAAAAGAGCACAGGGGCAAGGGCCGCCTCCGCCACGGCTCTTCATGAGGATGCCCTGGCACGCCTGGCTCAGATTAGAGACCTTCATTAGGAGGCCCTCCTTGGCCAGGGCACCACAATAAATTTCCTGCAGGCCCAGCTCGAGGAGGCCCGGGCAGAGATCATTTCGCTGAAAGCTAAACTGGAGAAGACAGAGGCCCGGGCCGAGAAACTAGATTTGGATGCCCGGGCTGCCCTGGATGATTTCGTGCTGGTCACCGAGACGGTGGGTGAGCTGGAGGCTACTCTCGCAACCCGGGAGGCGGATCTTGCGGCTCGGGCCACCTTGGAGGAGGGGTGGCGGGCTTCTTTCCTCGCTACTGCAGGGTTCCAGCAGATAGTGATAGATAAAGCCTTTCCCTACTTCAAGGCGGGCTTTAATAAATGCAAAGAGCAGGTGAAAGAAGCCGGTCTTCTTCCTTTGGAGAAAAAAGGCCTGCTAGACTTGGCCCGTGCTGTCAACTCCTTGCCGATTGATGGTGCTGAGCTCCCGGACGAAGAAGAATCCGAGGCGGAAGAGGACTCAGAGCCAGAGCCTGCCGCTTAGATGTTTAGTACTTTTTCTGTTTCTGGTAGTTGTAATAATTTTACTTAATCTAATGAGATTTCTTCCATTCACCCCGGTGTCTTCGTGTTATCTTGTGAATAAGAAAAATTTACCAAGTGTAGGAAGATAACCTGGTTATGATAACATTTGAATGATAACACTTAGTGTTGTTTGGTACCGAGGATTAATCAACTTAGGCAACCGAGACTTCGGACCCCCTGATTTGATAATAAATTGAAGGGAAGCCGGGGCATAGTATCACCCGTGCCCTTAATAATAATTTGAAGGGAAGCCGGGGCATGGTATCGCCCGGGCCCTTTATAATTTGAAGGGAAGCCGGGGCATGGTATCATCCGGGCCCTCAATAATAATTTGAAGGGAAGCCGGGGCATGGTATCACCCGGGCCCTTTATAATTTGAAGGGAAGCCGGGGCATGGTATCACCCGGGCCCTCAATAATAATTTGAAGGGAAGCCGGGGCATGGTATCACCCGGGCCCTTTATAATTTGAAGGGAAGCCGGGGCATGGTATCACCCGGGCCCTTTATATGTGCCGGGGTTCGGGACCTACCGGGCTTTAAGAATATTATTCCCAAGAACTTGATCTCCCTTTATTGTCAAATAATTAAAAAATTTACAAGAGTTTCTAAGGAAAGTATTTCTTAAGATGGAGAGCATTCCAAGGTCTTTTGAGAGGACGGCCTTGCCCATCTTCAAGATAATAGGTGCCCGAGCTGACTCTGCGCACCACTTTGTAGGGTCCTTCCCATCGGGCATCAAGTTTGCCAACATCTCCGGCCGGGTTCGCTCTTTTGAGGACCATCTCTCCGATCTGGAATTCTCGGTGTCGGACCCTCTGGTTATAAGCTTTCATCACCCGACGCCGATAAGCCTCCATTCTGATTGCCGTTCTCTCTCCTTTCTTCGATGAGATCAAGTTCACTGGCACGGGCGTTATCATTGTCTTCCGGATATGTTTTTACCCGAGCTGAAGTTTGCCCGATTTCAGCTGGGAGCACTGCTTCAGAGCCATACACTAAGCTAAATAGTATTTCCCCGGTAGCTGTTCGAGGTGTAGTCCGGTATGCCCAGAGAACACTGGACAGCTCCTCTACCCAATCCTTACCAACTCCAAATAATCGGGCTCTGAGAGCTTGGACAATAGTGCGGTTGGTTACCTCGGTCTGTCCATTAGCCTGTGGGTAGGCAACGGAGGTAAAAGACTGAGTAATCTTCATCTCCTCACACCAAGTTCTGACTTTATTCCCCTGGAATTGCCTGCCATTGTCAGATATAAGCTTCCGGGGTATCCCGAATCGGCAGACAATATTTTTCCACAGGAATTTAAGAACTTCTTCCTCCGTGATTTTGGCCAGGGGTTCTGCCTCTACCCATTTGGAGAAGTAGTCAATCCCTACTAATAGGAATTTTTTCTGAGCTCGGGCTGTAGGAAAAGATCCCACAATATCCAGGCCCCACTGGTCAAAAGGGTAAGATGCCCAGATGGGCTGCATCAGGGTAGTCGGGTGATGGTTAATGTTGCTATGCCTTTGGCATCCCTCGCAAGAGCGGACTACCCGGGCGGCATCTTGATGCATAGTAGGCCACCAGAACCCGGCAAGCAAAGCTTTCCTAGCCAGATGAGTTGCTCCAATATGATCTCCGCAGCAGCCCTCGTGGATTTCCCTTAGGACATAAATGGACTCATCTCCCGAGATGCATTTGAGAAGGGGACCCTGGAAAGATCGGCGGTATATACGGTCATCAATCACAACAAAACGTGCTGCCCTCCTCTTGATCTGGCTGGCCTCCTTGATATCCTCGGACAGATAGGATAGGGAGATGTAGTCGAGGATGGGGGTGGTCCAGTTATTTTCCCGGGCGCGAGGAGGCCCGGTGTCTACCGAAGATACCAGGTTAGTGTGATAAGATATGCCCGGCTCCTGGTAATCGGAAAGAGAAGCTGCCATCTTTGCCAAGGCATCCACTTCAGTATTTTCCTCTCGGGGAATTTGCTCTATGCTCCAACTTACGAAATGTGTGGACAACTCTTTGATGATAGCTAGATATTTCACAAACTTCTCCTCCCGAACCTCGTATACTCCTTTTACCTGTTGGGCTACCAGCTGTGAATCCGTGTAAATAATGACCTGGTTAGCTCCAACATTACGGGCTGCTTTGATTCCGACGATAACAGCCTCGTATTCGGCTTCATTGTTAGAAGCCCGGAAGTCCAACCTAACTGCCAGCCGTATTTTTTCCTCGGTGGGTGATATCAGCCATACTCCCACACCACTGCCGTCTTTGCAAGAAGCCCCGTCTGCGAATATCCTCCAAATCCCCCCGGTATCGGGGACAACCATCTCGGTGACAAAATCTGATAAGGCCTGGGCCTTAATAGCCCGCTGGGGCTGGTACTCGATGTCATACTCTCCCAACTCCACAGTCCACTTTACCAACCTTCCCGAGATCTCTGGCTGGGTCATGATCCTCCCGAGAGGGGTGTTGGTCAGCACAGTGATGGGATGGGACAAGAAGTATGGGCGCAGTTTTCGTGCTGTAATCACCAGGGCAAGGGCCACCTTCTCTACCTCTGTACATCTGATCTCGGGCCCTTTGAGCGCATGACTCACATAATAGACCGGCCTTTGGTCAGTTCTTCTTCTCGGACCAGCACAGAGCTGACAGCGTACTCGGTGGCAGAAAGGTACACCCAAAGCTTCTCCCCGAGTCCGGGCTTCTCCAGTACCGGGAGCCCTGCTAGATGATTCTTCAATTCCTCGAAAGCCCTTTCACATTTTTCATCCCAGCCAAATTTTTGGGCCCTCCTCAGAGCCTGAAAGAAAGGGTAGCTCCGGTGCGCAGATCGTGAAATGAAACGTGACAGGGCTGCGATTTTTCCCGTGAGTCTCTGCACATCCTTAATTGACTTAGGGGATGTCATTTCAGTGATAGACCTGACTTTCTCCGGGTTAAGCTCAATTCCTCTCTCGGTGACCATGAACCCGAGGAACTTGCCACTCTTAACCCCAAATGTGCATTTGGCTGGGTTTAGCTTCACCCCATACTCCCTAAGAGTAGAGAAGGTCTCTTCGAGGTCTGGGATGAAGTCAGGGTACGCCCGGGATTTCACCAAGATAACATCTACGTAGACTTCGATATTCCTTCCGGCCTGCTTGACGAATATCCGGTCCATCAACCTCTGGTATGTGGCCCCGACATTCTTTAACCCAAAAGGCATGACCACATAGCAAAAAGTCCCCCCCGAGGTAATGAAGCTAACTTTCTCCTGGTCCTCCCGAGCCAAGGGGATTTGATGATACCCCTGATATGCATCCATGAAACATAACAACTCATACCCTGATGTCGAGTCCACCAGCTGATCAATCCAGGGCAGGGGGTAGCAGTCCTTTGAGCAAGCTTTATTCAGATCCCTGAAGTCAACACACATTCGCCACTTGCCGGCTGATTTGGGAACCAAGACTACGTTGGATAACCAGATGGGAAACTGTACCTCTCTGATCTGTCCGACTTTCAATAGCTCTTCCACGTGGCCAGCAATCACCTTGTCTTTTTCGGGACCAAAGTGTCTCTTTCTCTGCTTTACCACTCGGGAGCCCGGGATGATATTTAACCGGTGTTCCGCCACGTGAGGGGAGACCCCTACCAACTCTGATGAAGACCATGCGAAGATGTCCGCATTCTTCTCTAGGCATCGTAACAGGTGGGCCCGGGTGGCTGGCTCAAGATCCCGGGCTATTTTCGTTGTCTTCATGGGCTGTCCGGGTAAGACGTCTACTTCTTCCTGCTCATCACCTTCCACCATGTGCACCTGTTGGATAGAATGCATCTCCTCCTTCCGTGACCTCCTGCTTTTTCCATCTCGTCGGGCTCTTTTATTTTCGATCTTGACAGTTTCTGCATAGCACTTGCGGGAGGATGGCTGGTCCCCCCTTACTTCTCCAATTCTATTCCCCACCGGGAACTTTAGCTTCTGGTGGTAAGTCGAGGCCACGGCCCGAAGGGCGTTCATTACTGGCCTGCCCAAAATGATATTATAAGAGGTAAGGGCATTTACCACGGTGAAAACCGTCATCACAGTCTTTCTGAGCTCCTCGGCTCCCATTGGAGGGGCAGAGTGATTTCCCCTCGAGGATAGACAGTGTGGCCGGCAAATCCGAATAAGGCTGTTTCCACTGGCCGCAACTGATAATCCTCCAAATTCATCTGGTCCAAGGCCTCCTGAAAAATAATGTTCACCGAGCTTCCAGAATCGACAAAAACCCGGCGAATATCGTAATTCGCCACTTTTGCCTGGATGACCAAAGCGTCATTGTGTGGGAGGCTGACTCCCTGAAGATCCCGAGGGCCAAAACTTATAACCGGCCCCTCACCCCTTACTGCACCATCCACTCCAAAACTCTCGTGCCGGGAATGCGCTTTCCGGGCTCGGTTGGAGTCTCCATCTGTTGATCCTCCCGAGATCATTTTGATCACCCCGAGGGTTGGTGACCTTCCTCCGTCTTTATTTTCCCGGCTTTGAGATGTTTGACCGGCGTTATCTTTCCTCTCTTGTCTGACCGGGCCTATGTCCCCCGGCCTATACCCTGCATCTCTTTTTACCCACGGTGGTCTCTGGGATTTCTTTGTTAATTGCTCCTGATCACCAGGGCCCGACTGGGAAGGGGCCCGCTTCAATCTCCGGCATTCACTCGTGCTGTGAGCACACTCTCCATGATAGGAGCACATCTTGGGAGTAGGTGGCAGGCTTGGAGGTGACCGGTATAGTTTGACTCTCCGATCACCGTCGCAAAGATGGACTCCTTCCCCACGATGCGGCTTCATGGGGACGTATCGAGAGAAACGCCCGAGATTATTTCCCCGGGCGTTGTCATCAACTTTCCCAACTCGGTCACTTCTTTCTCTGCGGGTGGACTCCCTTTTCTGCCGCTGTGCTTCCTCCATGTTTATGTACTTTTCTGCTTGGGACAGCAGATCTTCAAAATTCCCGGGCTGCTTCTTCACCAAGGACCTGAAAAAATCTCCTTCCCTGAGTCCCTGCGTGAACGCTGTAGTTTTGGTCTCAGGAGCACAAGCCGGCACCTCCAGGGATGCTTTATTGAACCGGCGAATGTACGCCCGAAGAGACTCATCACCTGCTTGTTTTACCTCGAACAGGCTGAAAGCAGTCTTCTTGTACCTCTTGCTGCTGCTAAAGTGGTGCAAGAAGGTGTCTCTGAAACCTGCAAAAGATTGTATGCTCCGAGGCTCCAATTTCTCGAACCACCTCTGGGCAGAGTCCACCAGGGTGGTTAGGAATACCTTGCACTTGATTTTGTCAGAATAGCAATGTAACATGGCCATATTCTCAAACCGGGTGAGATGCTCATCAGGGTCTGAGTTTCCATCATACTCCCGGATTTTGGTAGCTTTGAAATGAGCAGGGAGAGGCTCACTTACAATCTCCAGGGAGAAGAGGCATCCCTGGGAACCAGCTGGGGTTGAAATATGAGATGACCCGACTTTGGCTTCCAACTCTTTCACTTTTTTCTTCAAATCTTCCAGCTCCTGGGCCATAGTAAGGGTAGGAGCTTTGGAAAACGCCTGGGAATTTTCTTCTCTGTCTCTTTCTTTCTCGGGAGGAGATTCTCCCATTGCCTCATTTTCTTTTGACTGGCTGGGTTCGGGTAGGGCCCTTTCGGCGAGGGCTTTTTGGACCGCAGCAGCTATCAACTGAGCCAACTCCTCTGGGAGGTGACTGGGCGATGGATTTTCTTGACCTCCTTCAGGATTGTGAGGACCAGAGTGGTTCCCAGTAGTTTTACGAGTAGTAACCATATCTACGTCTTTAGAAAAAATTTCCCACAGACGGCGCCAATGATGTCGACCGGGCAAATTGGATAGTAGCCGGGTGTGCAATCTGCCAAGTCGGGTGTTTGGATATATGTGCGCTCTGAATGCTTTATTGCGAGTTGCTGGTGGTCTGGGAAGATTGAGTTCCATGTCGCCTGAGGACTAACGCCCGGGATGACCTGAGTATTAATCCTGAAATCACAGAACGTTAAGGGGGGGCGCCGGAAGTTGTTCCGGCGTATCCACTCCGACGCTCAAGTCAGTGGTGCACGCAAAGGAAAACTTATAGAGAATAAGAATATTTGTGAGTGCTTGTGAGTATCCAGAGAAGAGTTACCTCCTTGTGTAGTATCTACAGGGGGTATTTATAAATGAGTCAGGTAGATGACTTGCCCGCAAAGTTCGGGTGGTGGCCACGATTCGGGATGGTGGGCCACGTGGTAAAGTAGTGGGCCACGTATTAAGTGTTGACCTTGTCATAGAATGTGGGATGAGGGGTTACGATATTTCCGGAAGACGTGACGGTAAGGGAGAGACTGAGCCTCTTTCTCGGGCGCTTTCCACCCGGGTACCCCTGAGGTGTCTCTGGGACCGGGAAGCTTTTACCCCGGGTGATGGCTTGCCGAGTAGTTCATTGGGAATTCTTCTGACACTTGGGTGCGTAACTCGCCTGATATCTGAAGTTCCGGGATCCTCCTTTCATAACGGTTCTCTGCATGTAGTCGTAATTTGGGATCTCCTCCCTGCTCTCATCTCGCCCGAGTTCAAATACTCTTCGGGTCGGGAGCTTTACCCGAGCCCGGATGCCCTTGGGGGCATCACCAGATAGCTAAATTGATGACGAGGAAATGGCGACGTTGAAGGCCAGGCTACACAAAAAAGGTCAGTTAATATGCACAAAATAACATAAATCAAGAGTGGTTTGATCACAAATCAAGAAAAAGAGAAGAATAATATATTGCTTTATTTTTTTTATTGTTGATTTTTCCCTCCGCTTGCTCTCTCGATCGGTTCTCCTTTGATTTGGATCCATGGCTCGTGGTTGAAGGCCCACGTTCGTGTCTTTTTCTTTTGTTTGTTTTGTTGGTTTACATTATTGTTTTATACGTTTCGGTCTTGCTTCTATTGATACTGTATTGGTTTTGTTTGTTTGCTGATTTCCTTCCGTGCAATTTGCTCGACGATGCGTCTGCTTTCAATATTTAGTCATTCTTGGGTTCTGAATGTTGGCAAAAACTTGTGTGAGACGGTTTCACGGATCGTATTTGTGAGACTGATCTCTTATTTGGGTCATCCATGCAAAAGTATTACTTTTTATGCTAAGAGTATTACTTTTTATTGTGAATATGAGTAGGGTTTACCGTCTCACACAGATTATGATCCGTGAGACGGTCTCACATGAGACCCACTCCTGAATGTTAATGAATCGATATTTTGTCTGTTCATCCAAATACAATATTAGAGTTTCATTAATTTGACCGACTCGGGGAATTTCATTTTAGTTTTTCATCTTTTAGCACCAATTTGTTTTATTCTCAACTAGAAATTCCATCTTCATTCAACTTTTCTCCACTTTATTTTGGATAACACAGTATAAAAATAACATCAATTCATTTGGATGACAAAATATTAAATTGCTACATATTTTTGTTTCATACATTTTTAATTATAGTTCTAAAAATTATTCATATGGTTATGCATGTGTTTAGTCCAAATTTTTGAAGTCCACTAAAAGTAGAATCTCATAGAATGTGAGAAGTCTAGTAGACAAGCTCAAGAAAAGGTCAGTTGAATATCACGATGAGAGGAGTTGGTCCACGATCCACGATGAATGATCGTGGCAGATGACTAAATTGTTCAGTGAAGTGAAACAAAAGCTGAGAGAAAGAATCAGAAAAACACATAACAAAACATTCAACAAAAGTAGCAGCAAAACTTCTTCAATTTCTCTCAATAGTTTACATGTATATTTTTCAATTTTCCAGCATTCTAGTTTCTTTAGATTTTGATACTTCCAGCTTTCTTGTAAAAATGTCCTTCTAGTTCATAACAACTGAATTAAATTTGATGTTGATCATAGATTTTTTCTACAATTTCATCATATTCCCCCATTTATATTTTTTCGCTTTAAAGTCATACTGAAAGAATTATAACTAACGGTCGAATCAAGACACACAACGTTTGGTAAAGAAGTCAGATCATTCTATATTTGACACAATCACGTACTTAAAACGCCCATAAATTTTCATGAGAAACAGTATATATATATATATATTTTGTAATAATACCCCACAAACTAAAAAGTTCTATCATTTTAAACTTCATTTCCACCAATGTCATACTCCTGACATTGACCTAAAAAACAAGAGAAAGATAATCCTAATTCATTCTGTAAATAACCTTCAAGAAAACTAATATGACTATATTATCACACAAATTTTTGTAAAATAGTTTTACGAGTTAATTTTGTGACATGAATATCTTATTTGAGTCGTTAATAAAAAATATTATTTTTATATTAAAAATATATTTATTATTGTAAAGACATGACTGGTCTATATTAATGAGCGTCTAGCTATTAATCTATTGAATACATTTGAAAACGAAGTGGAATATATTTATAACGTTTCCATCCAGAGATGAGCAGTCAAGATTCACGTTTTGTCCAAATCTCTGCAGCCATGTAAATCGGATAGAACCGCAGCACCAAATATCCCATTTTTAGATCACAGATACGCGTATAAAAACTCGCCACACGAAGTCTGCCTTTGTTAATTTACCCCCCATACCAGCCAGAAAACCTTGATTTTGCCGATAAATTATGACCACTTGTCCAGCTTTCTCTTCACTTATCAACATTTCTGATTCAAGAATCACGAATTCGGATGTGGGTTTCTCCAAGATCTACTTTTTATTGGGCAAGAAATATTTTCCCCGTTTTCGCCCCAAGAAATCTGTCCCAATTGCGGATAACTACCCCTCGTCATCGGGTTCTTGCAATTCAGCCACCATCGCAAATTCAGTAACTCTCGATTTCGGTAATGTTAATGACGAGGAAGTTGAGAAAGCTGAATCGAAATTGGGGTCGAAAGTCCGGGTCACGGTTCCACTCATGGTGTACCATGTGCCGAAATTGCCTGAACTTGAGTTGACGGACAAGGTTGGTGTGTTGAAGCAGTATGTTGGTTTTCATAAGGGGAAACGGATCTCGGCAAACTTGCCGTATAAAGTGGAGTTCGAGACAGACCAGGTTTTGGGGCGTGACGGTAAACCGGCGAAATTCACTGCACACTTGAGGGAAGATGAGTTTGAGATTCTTGAATGATTGTTTTAGTGTTTGATAACAGCGTCGTTTGCCTTTTCTTTTTGAATATTAACTGCGGCGCTTTGTAATAATTTTGTGTACAAGTACTATTTTTTGTACCACATTATAGATATTTTCTTGCTTGAGTTCATATTTTCCTCATACCCGAATTGGTTTTTGAATAAATTGTTATTGCTTACTCTGTTCTTCTGCAAAGTTTTCCTATCGGTCTCCCAGAAATATTTTCTTCACTCATGAGGACAGGATATGATGTTTGAAGTTAATCGAATGGAGTTCTGTGAAGATTATGCTAAGAAGAAGGTTGATTACTGATTCTTATTGCGTGAAGATTCTATAGCAATGGTTAAGCATTTTTAGTATGACAAGTTGTCTCTAGTGACTACTCCTAGTTAAAATGCCGATCTTATTGATTATAGTATTTTGGGTGTAGTTAAAATAGAATTTTGTTTAGGTTTACTAAACATATGGAGAGGTGATGTTTTGACACCATATTTTTGCCCAATGGCTCAATCCCATGTGAGGAATTGTCAGCCATGAGCTCTGTGCTGAACAAAAATAAACCAGTATAACTTCTTGATTGAAGATAAACTTCAGTTGGTAAATTGTCATCTGTGACGAGCTTAGGAAAAGCATGGCATTACCCCCAACTATATTTTTGTATTTTTTGTTATGCCCAACATGGATATATTGATGTTGTACAAGTGAAAAACTTTTGGAAATGAGACAACTACGCAGCTGAAAGCATGCTAACATGCAAACATCTAAATATGTGATATTAATGCACCTTTTTATGTTCATGATTGTGAATGTAGCTAACAAAGCAGTAGATAGATTTAACATCTGACAAATTATTTGAATTCAATCATATTATGTTTATTCTTAATCAAGCATTTGGTTATTCAAAAAATGTCATGTCCTAGAAAGACTCGTTAATATTTTGTTTTATGTCAGACTTCTGGTTGTTTCCACCAATCTCTTGCTCCTATTAAGCTTAACCTTAGTAGAAGTGGATAGCTGCACTGGTGGACGTCTATATCCACCCTTAGTGGTATTACCAGCCATCCTGGAGGAGCAGTTGATTTAACAATATCTAGTCTTCATCTGTGTGGTGTTTCATCCACTTTAGGTTCAATCAATTTTATAACAACTATCTCCAATTTTGCAAAAAGCCACACCATGATGGTAAAGTCTCATCTTGTGTGTTGGACGAAGTGACAATAGTCACATGGAGCCCTCAAATACGTTCGAAGATCTCGAAATGATATTCGAGTGAGAATTCGCAAAAATCCATTTCCATCTATAATTGAATACAATTTTCACTTATTTTGACCAGATATTCTAATAGAGACTTCACTGTGGAAATTCTGACAAAAAAATTACACAAACCACGCCTTCAGAGAGTGATTTGTCGTTGTAGGTCACCGATATAGGTTTTTTATCTTCTAGGCTGATAAAGGAGACAAATGGAGTAAATGAATTTGGGATAAAAGAAATGAAATGTGTCTTTTCTTTTATGATTCGAGCACTTTCAGTTACTCCTTACGAGGAATAATATGATGTAACAAGTAGGCTGTCACTCTGAGCTTATGTTGTATGTATTGATCAAGGTATGATGAAAGAGACATTCGTGTGATGCCTAGACTTAGGATTCATGGAGGCTCCACCATTCTTGCGCTTCTCGAGTCCCTTTACTCAAGGTAGGTATGTGTTTCTAAGAAAGCCGTTCCTTAACAAGAAAGCTGGATCCTTGGTCCGATTGTTAAGTATGCTTTCAATCTGCGGACAATAAATCCAACATAAAATGCAAGATGATAATCATTAATTTTTGCAAATAAATTATTAATTGAGTATTTGTTTTATTTTAGTTTAGTCATTTGTAAAGTATACATGACGTTTTATGTCATAACATTTTCTTCAGACATTTTGATTTTAGCACATGATCATTTAGGATGCTTTGCTCCAATAAAGCGTGCTTGTCAAACTGCGCCTTACGCATAGGCTTTACAGTACTTCAAGCCTTAGTATGTCTCGTGGTTCTAATAAGTATGATACTGCTTGTTTTTCTTTGTATGTCTGAAGTATAGAAGTCGGTAATGAAAATACATACAGGGCTTAGACTACCAACAAATGAAAATAATCGTCGCATCTTCCTTAGTTCATATGGCATTGTTCCATTGTTTTGATCTGCATCATGGGCATATCTCCGGTTTGCTTCCCAAAAATATAGTATTTTCCACATCCTTCCATTCTAATAGTATAAAAAGTTTAGAGCAGGATGGCATTTTCACTCTTCATCCATCTGGTGTGCAGCTGCTATCATAAATCTCCAGTAACATGCCAAGTTTTTCAAAGAATTTATTATTTTGGCTTTTAAAAACTCATGTTTTGAGTATTTGTGCAATTGTTTTCCTGCTTTACTGGAGCAATTGTTGCCAAAATGGTATTAGTTTCAGTAACAGGAGATTTCTACTAAGAATCCAGTTTCTGAATTCCCCTCAGCATCATGTTATCCAGGTTGGTTCCGTTCCGGCATTGTCGGTACTATGTTTTTGGAGATTGTGTTGGAGAATTGGTTTTCAACAAGTTTCTTTTAATTTGGACAGCATGTAAGTGTAAGAATGTATTGGATTAATGAGGCATCACTATAGATATTATTTAGTTCT
This sequence comes from Primulina eburnea, assembly GCF_022965805.1. Lineage (NCBI taxonomy): Eukaryota > Viridiplantae > Streptophyta > Magnoliopsida > Lamiales > Gesneriaceae > Primulina > Primulina eburnea. The sequence continues at coordinate 5,136,306 of NC_133115.1, forward strand.
TCAGAAGAACTTGCGGTGACAGATATTAGACGTAGATATTATCGATAAAAATAACTAACAAACACAAAAATTCGATGGCAGATGGATTTTTATTAGAGAGTTGAAAGCGTGAGATTGTGTTTTGAAAGAAATTTCTTCCCTTTTCTTTATTTAACAAACACAAAAACTTGATGACCATGAATTTTTATTTCAGAGTTGAAAACATGAAATGTTTTGAAAGAAATTTCTTCCATTTTTTTTTTCTAACAATCACAAAAACCCTATGACAATAAATTTTTATTCGAATCGAAAGCATGAAAATGACAAATATATTTTTTGGTCATCTCAAGGAAAAATTCTTCCCCTGGAAAGACCCAAAGTCTCCGCATACCTTTGATGTAATTCGATCACGATAATATTATTATTTTTTGCATATATATGATTCAGTGCTATTATGCCTATTTATAAATTTTCAAAACACATGACTGCTATTTGATGATAGAAAATATACCAATATACAATTGAAATTATAAATAATATTTCCACATTAATCATCAACCACATGCTTTATAAAATATATATATTTTCTGAATTTTTAAAAAAAAGCATATATATTTTAAAAAATTATAACTTATTTTAAACGAATATGTTTCTTGTGAGACGGTCTCACGAATCTTTATCTGTGAGATAGGTCAACCTTGCCGATAATCACAATAACAAGTAATATTATTAGCATAAAAAGTAATATTTTTTCATGGATGATCCAAATAAGAGATACGTCTCACAAAATATGATCCGTGAGATCATCTCACACAAGTTTTTACCATTTTGTACATAAAGACTCCATTAATATTGCTCATAATTCATAATTCTTTTATTTATCGGATATCAGAAAGATCAACTGGCACAAAGTATAAACAATGACAGGCACATGGTTTTGGGAGGGATGTCAATTTGTTAATAAAGACAAGTTTCATTTGTATAAACATTTTTAATAGCTGAAATTTGTTGTTGATGGAAGATGTGTAGATCGATAAAAAAAAAAACTTTTTTTTTACATGTAAAGAGTTTTCAAGTTGTATTGATAAAAACCCCTCTGATAGATCTAAAATTATAGAGAAAAAAAAACATAGGCTGATAGTATTTCATAAAAATTAATATGAGGTCGTCGTCAATTTTATGATATAAATTTCCAACTTCATTTTTCTATGAAAAAATTATTACTTTTTATGTTAAAAATAATATTACATTTCATTGTAAATATGAATCGAGTCAACCTGTCTCATAAATATAAGACAAAAATTTGTGTGAGACAGTCTCACGGGTCGTATTTGTGAGACAGATCTCTTATTTGAGTCATCCAAAAAAAATATTATGCTTTATCATAAGAGTATTACTTTTTATTGTGAATATGAGTAGGGTTGACCTGTCTCATATATTAAGATATGTGAGATGGTCTCACATGAAACTCACTCTAAATATAAATATATATACACTTTTGAAACTCACCATCCTCTAATTTATAACTATAGAATCTCTACGAAAGTAAAACTCTTAAATTTTAAAGCAACGAAGATTAATATATATCCCCAAAATTTTGAGATATATCTTTAATTTAAAGAGAATTCAAAATCATATCTCAATGGTTAAACATTTCGTACAACAAAAAATTTGATGCACCGTTTGGTTATACATATATACCCAAAAGGTTTGATGCACCGTTTGGTTCACTATCCTGGATATCGTTTGGTTGGTTATATTATTTATCTATATTTTTATTCAATTTAATCTCATGTTTGACGCATCATATTATTTATGAGTGAGTCTCATGTGAGACCGTCTCACGGATCTTAATCTGTGAGACGGGTCAACCCTACCCATATTCACAATAAAAAATAATACGTTTAGCATAAAAAATAATACTTTTTCATGGTTACCCAAATAAGAGATCCGTCTCACAAATACGACCCGTGAGACCGTCTCACACAAGTTTTTGCCATTATTTATACATCTACCAATCATTTATTTACAATCAAATCATCAATCATTTTATCTCACATCAAATCATTAAATTGAAATTACAATATTACCCTTAATAAATAATATTATAAATATTTTCAAAAAAACAAAACTATAATATTATATTATCTCAAATTTAATCAAATTATTCAATCAAATCAAATATTATACTAACTATATTTTTATATATTTTATTATTAAAAAATATTTTTTTTATCCTCGTACCATTTGTCTCGTACGAACCAAACCACATCGAATTAATACAATAAAAAGTTATTATTTTACATAAAATGCTATATTCCATATCTTCTCATGAGTTTTATTTTCTAAACAGATTTTTCCGGGAAATTGAAGAACGACTGTGTTTAATTTGATGGGTGCTTCCCCATTCTATCTGATTTTGTAATTTTCCTGTTTATAAGTATGTATGTGGAGATGGTTTTCTTTTACTGGTTTTATGCAGTTGCGTAGAATTTTGTGATTTGAATCTCTTTTTTTGGGGGGGTTTTAGGTTTCGTGAAGATTTTGCCTCTGATCCATTAATTTTTTTTTTGATTGACCCTGTCTTTATGATTTTTGTCATGGCATTTTGTGTAAGGATTTACAATTCTTAACAGATAGCCCGGAGTGGGTTGTTCCTTGTTTATTCTTCTAATCCATCTACTGTTGTTGTGAATTGCTCTATGTGAATTTTGTAAAGAATCATACTTGCGGTTTATTTCTGTGTTTAGGCAAATCTAAATGTTATGCAGCTGAAGAGTTAACTTGCACGCGACTAACTGCCTAATAGCTGAAACGTAAAATGTAAACTATGAATTTGGCTCTCTTTTTTTGAGTAATCTAAGAGTCGTAGAGAGTACATTAACATATTCTTCATTCTTGAAACTAGCATCTAGTTCTGAACAATGGTTTCCTCTCCTTTGTGAGTGGTTGTCCCACTTATCCAGTCTTTCATGCTCAATGATGAGAGAGGAGTAAAAGAAAGAAATATAGAATTCATGTTCGTACATTTCTTGTGTTTGTTCTTTCGGTGCTTTTTGTGTTTGGAGTTCTTATTTGTTTATGAATCTCTTACTTACATCGTTTCATTGTAGAGAAGGAGCTGGGGCATCAAGCGTAAGTTTAAACTGTGTGGTGTCTTAAAGATATTCATCATTCATAAGTGGGTGTCCTGTGTTCAGTTGAATTGACGACCACGCTATATCTACGAGAACAAAAGATGGTTGAATAGCTATATATGGTCTAAACATGTTCTATTGACTGGAGATGAGAATACTGCAGTAAAGAAAACATCTATGCACGAGAATTGAAGATGGTTGAATAGCTATATATGGTCTGAACATGTTCTCTTGACTGGAGATGAGAATACTGCAGTAAAGAAACCATTCAATTCTACCTTTTTCTTTTAACTGTACAACGTTTGGTGGCGTAAATAGGCTGAAAATGAGTTTAGGAGTTAAGCCAATTCTTTCTCTTTTTCTCTTTGTAGCTATGTTAAGTTATAGTGTAATAGCAGAAAATGAGAAAGGAACTTCAGAAACATTAGCAACTGCTCCACGAAGGAATGCAGGGGTTGGTGTGATAGATGGCTCGGGCGCAGAGCACATCTTTAATGTTGAAAGCACTGGTAGAGAAAGAGGTGAACGGTGGCAGGGTGGGAATAAAGTTTCAGTGTCAACAGTTACATTTTTAACGCTGGCAATGGCTGCTGCTACTGGTTTAGGTGCTGTCCCGTTTTTCTTTGTGGAGCTTGATTCTCAATGGGCTGGAATATGCAATGGAATGGCTGCAGGAGTGATGTTGGCTGCTAGCTTTGACCTAATACAGGAAGGGCAGGACCATGGAAGCGGCAGTTGGGTTGTTATTGGCATTTTCGCTGGTGGCATTTTCATATGGCTTTGCAAGAAGGTTAAGCTCTTAGACCTATCATGATATTTTTTCCTTTGAGACATGGTTATGAATATGTTTTTGCCTATTTTATTTTATAATGGTGATAGTATGAATGGTTTTTACTTTTTAGTTCCGATTTAATTCCTTTGCCTATTGTCCTGAGGCCCCAGACTCTTTACTTCTGCAGAGTGCAACTGTTTACCTTTTCTGCATTTTTGGTTTTCTTGACTCTTGTGGTGCATTTGTTGATGACTGGTTCATTAATTATAAGTCTGCAACTAGCAATATGCTTTCAACTTAGTCTTTTTGTTTTTGTGTTTTCACGAATCATTCTTCATTTTGGAAACAAGTTGTCATCGAGCGTAGTTTATGTGCCTATTATTGTAACGAAACAAAAATTTCTGTGTTATGGGAAGTCTACTTAGTTAAAAGCATTCCACGGCAAATGAAATTATTTATTTCATGTTCTGTCTTATTGGAAACTTTAGAAATCTGATGCTAACAGTCTGGTTTAATGGAGTCTGCTGATATTGTTTACCAATGTGTGAAATGCTTGCCCATCTTTATTTTTTGTTTTAAACTTGTTATATGTTTGCCAATAGTTCAATCCAAGGCAACTGGTGCAATTTCGTAGCAGCTGATGTCATTCTTTGGGGTGATCCCCTAAAGATAGACTGTCTTTTATTTATCTATATGATTTTGCACGTGAATAAGGTATGCATAAAGATGTCCGTTTTGTGCCTTTGTGTTATGCTGTTACTGACAATATGTCCATCTGGCGCTCTTCAATTGTCTTCAAGTAGTTACAATATCCGATTTTTTATTCATATAGTTCATCTATTGGTAGAAGTGTATAATACGGTTGGAAACAGTATATGGTCATCCTCTCATACTCTTTTCTCAACTGTTGGTTGGTAAAATTGAAGCATTGAAATATTTTTTTTTCACATCTGTTCTGGGAGCACATTGTGTCGTGTGCACTTGTAAACTAATGGCTTTCTTCATGTAGTTTTTTTGTAGTTGGCCTAAATATCAGTGACCATTAGCGTTGAGTACCCCTTTTTTAAATTGTCACCTAGGATATGGTCCTGAATATTCTTCGGTGCACTTTAGAGTTTAATTTACTTTTCTCCTATGCCCAGTTCCTTGAGCAATATGGTGAAGTAAGCATGCTGGACATAAAAGGAGCAGAAGCTACTAAAATCATTCTAGTTGTTGGTATCATGACTCTTCATTCTTTTGGGGAGGGATCTGGTGTTGGAGTATCCTTCGCTGGCTCCAAGGGTTTATATCAGGGGATATTGGTGACGATGGCCATTGCTGTGCACAATATACCCGAGGGATTGGCTGTTAGTATGGTGCTTGCATCGAGAGGAGTATCTCCACAGAATGCCATGTTATGGAGTGTGATTACGTCGCTGCCACAGGTAATTTAGTTTGTTCATTTCTATGACTAGACGAGACTTATAAAATTGCAGATAGTTTTCTGTTTTCTAATATCCACTATGGTGGCGTGACTAACTCTGCAATAGTCTCCTCTAAGATGATTCTTTGCATGGAAAGAATCTAGAGCAGTGTAAATGGATCGTTGTGGCATATACTATCACCTTAAAATATAATATTCAAATGTAGTTGCAAAGTGTAAGATCCTAAAGAAATATTATGGGCGTATACTGTATAATCAGTATTCAGTTGAGTAGATGTTTTAAATTGAGGTGCTTGTACGTGTATGTGTGTATGTATACATCGTGTTTCCGTGACTACTCTATCATTAAAATTTTCCACCTAGTTGTTATATATTTAAAATCTTTATGATCCAATCGAGACATGTAGTACAGTTTGTTAGTCTGTAAGTGGATGCTATAACTTTGGGAATATGCACAATGTGTCGCATCATGGGTGAATTTCTTTGTCTACCAGTATACCTTTTATTAGATTCATGATACTGGGTGTTTGAACTTTTTTGGTGTTCCAATGTCCAATGTTCAAAGCGAGACACGCAACCTGTTAGGTAAGGTCATCGGGAATCATTATTCATTGAAAATTTTCATGTGATAATGCACCTTTATTGATGAGTAATCTATACATTTTGATTAAGTCGTCATCTTTGTGACTTGAATAGTGATGAATGTTTTGCTGCTGAAGCCAGAGGAAGTAAATTCCAGTGTGTTATCCATTTTCGTTGCCCGTGTAAAACAGTTATTTAGTGCCTGATCTGAACCAGTGATATTCATGGCTAGAAAAGCAAATGATATAGACGTTTCAGTGTGGCTGAATGGTTTTTGAGGGACAGATGTGATGTTTTAATTCTTGTATTTGTTTATTTCTTTGGTTGGATATTATTATGATGAATTGCAGCATATGATCTCTTGCTGCAGCCTCTTGTAGCGGTTCCATCATTTATTTGTGCCGATGCATTCAATAAGTTCCTGCCATTTGCTACCGGATTTGCTGCTGGGTGTATGATTTGGATGGTTATCACTGAGATTCTTCCAGAGGGATTCAAGGTAAAGTTATTCGTTTTCATTTGCACAGAACTACGACATTCTCTTTGTTCCTAAATAATGAAGCAAAATTTTCATACTTGATATGGAGTCAACATTTAGAAACAAAAAAAATTTCTGCCCAATAATTTTTTCGATATTGCCTCCTATGTAAGCATGTAGTTTGAGAATCCTAAACTTCTCTATTGTACATTTCTACTCCAATTAGGATTTGGTGCTCTTGAATTGAATAAATATAGATGTACGGAATTTTGTGTACTTGTAAAATAATCTTTAGCATCACTTTGATTACCTGATTTCTATTGAGAATTGAGATCTTTTGTATTTTCTATCCTCCGTGCGAGCTAAAGACTGACACTGGATTTTTTCCTTGTTTAGCTTTGTTGGAAGTTCAAATTACTGGACAGAGTTTTATCAACGATACAACATTACAAACAAGAAAAAAAATGAAGACTTACATTAAGTAATTCTTATAGAATATTTCTGCATAAAAGAAGTAAATTTATTCTTGATTCATATTTATTATACAAGGTCATTACCCTTCTAACTCAGTCTTTACAGTTTGTCAAACAGATTGATTCAAAGTATATGTGCTTGAAAGTTTAATCTTGTAAAGTTCAAATTTTGCTAGCGTATCAATCCTTTTCTTTCTGAGTGTATGAACAGTATAACTTCGTAATTCTCTGTTTTTTATTTTTTGTTTTTTTATGCAGTACACAATAGCAAAAATATATTCCTTTTCCTAATTAGGGAAGACTCAACATATAACTCATTTTCTTCTCAATTGCTGTGGATTTTGGATACCTATTTAGTCCTAGCCTTTTAATGAATAACTGGTCAAATTAATACGTTCTGCCTAATCTTTATTTAAAGAATTACCAACTCTGATAAACTAGATTTAGTGCATTAGTCCAGGCCAAAGAAAGAGGAAGAAAAAATGTCAAACATCTTGGATAGCCCACACTTTTTGCACGCAGTATTGATTTCTAAGGCATGCTAGGTGTATAATGCGCTAGATATTCTGCGCAAGTGAATTGTACTTTCTGGTTTAACAGTTTATATAATTTTGAAGTTGATGTAATGGATATGAGATGAGGAATAGTTTAATAGTTTGTCAATGTATGCACGAGGGGAAGATATTTCAACTCTTGTATTTGGAGTCATAGTCTTTGTAGAACAATATAATGTTGGTAATAGGTAAGAGCTTGGGTTTTACCCATGGACATGCTTTATATGGCCGACCAATAAGCCTAGTGGTAAAGAGTATAGAATTTCCAAAGAGTTATTTTGGCAAGACATGCATTGTGTCTGGATATTGTCGGTTACTCGGGTTTTTCCAAATGAGTAAAATGGATTGAGAATCACAGATTTGAAATTTTGATTTCAAATCATTCAATCAGTTGAGGAAATTATGCTGGTTAACTCTTATGGTTATCAAAGAAAATATCTGCTGCCTCAGATTGAATAATGCCCGAAAAAGCCCACGTGTCAAATAAAGAAAATTTGTCTTATCTGGGGAAAAAAGAAAAGAAAAAAGAGGGAGAGAGAAAGAAAAAGCTGTATTGTCGTTGATGCCAACATACTTGTTGTCAAATGATCAAATTCAACCGCTAGGGAAATTAATTTTGATTTTGTTTGTATTTGGACTGTGATTGATGATTTTCTTATCTTTTCGGATTGCAGGAAACTTCCCCATCTCAAGTTGCATCAGCTGCTACACTTTCCGTAGCTTTTATGGAAGCTCTGAGTGTCGTGTTTGATAATTTCAGCCACAATTACAAGTAATCTTTCTCTCTCTCCATTTGTGTGTGCGAGATTTTTTATTATTATTGGAGGGGGCTAAGAAATACACTATTTTTTTTTTTTACCGTAGAAGCCTATTAGAGTGACTTTACCTTTCATTGGCAATCGTTAAATTTAAATCTTTTTTCTACATTTTCCTGTGTAAACACTTGTCATATGACAGTTACAGTTCACAGTGCAAAAACTGGTTTATGAAATCCGCATTTGTAACCAAATCTTTACTTTGCAGCCCAGAGGATGCTTCTGGTCTCTTAGTTTCCTTACTTTTTGGCCTGGGTCCATTGCTTGGTGGCATTGCTCTTGTTGCATTTGCTCTTGCTTTCCACCTTCAGCATGCTGTCCTCACTGGTGTGGCCTCTGGCATCGCCTTTGTCCTTGGTGCTTGGCGACCACTTCAACTACTCCTATCTTCAAAAATGGGCCTTTTTCCACTATTGTTTCTTCTCACAGCAGGATCGATATTTGCCCACATGGTCATATCTAGTGCTATGAAGCTTGGAAGTCGCAAAAAGACATCAGCAAATACGATAACTGATATAACTGGATTTTCGATTAGTGCGCCCACACTTCAATCATTTGTGTCTTGTTTGGCAATAGCCCTCCATGCTCTTTCTGAGGGGTTGGCATTGGGAGTGGCTGCACCCAAAGCATATGGGCTCGGAAGGCACATGGTTCTTCCCGTGTCCCTCCATGGATTTCCTCGTGGTGCAGCAGTCGCTAGTTGCATTTTTGGTGCAACTGACAGTTGGCATGGATCCCTTTTATCAGCTGCACTTATCGGATTCGTGGGCCCATTATCGGCTATAGTAGCAATACTTGCTGGAATCGACTATAGGGGTCTAGATCATGGTATGATATTCGCGTGTGGCGCACTTTTCCCCTGTTTTTGGATCGTTGTTAAGAGAGCGATTAATTTGGATAGACGGAAGAGTTTTTTTGGTGTTGTAATCGGTATATTCTTTGCAAGTTTGTGTCTAACATGCACAAAATTAGTATGTTTGCATACACCTTACTGCAATTCTGCGCCGGAAGCAGTCAGGTGATAATGGTAGAATCTTGGATATAAGCGTATTCAAATTGTAATATATCCACAATGGATGCAAGTTATTTTTCGTTATAATTCTATATGAGAATGGGGATGATTCTTCTGAACCGTTTTGTGCTGTTCAACCTTGATTTTGGATTCCCTCCTAGGTCATTGGACTTGGCTATCGTATAAAAAAGATGCCCCAATGTAGTAAAAACAAATTCACCCTTGGTCACCATTGTTAGAAGCACAAGTCATTGAATGTTTCACCGTCACGATATACATCGAAATAACGTCTCCATAACAAAAAATTATTTGCATTTGAATAAGTTTTCCTCTATTTTAGCATTACAAACAACATCAACACATGCTACATTCTTGAATGCTTGCATCTATCTTCCAGACGATGACAAATGGAAATAACTGATCTCTTGCAATCTCCATTGCTTCTTCTGGAACTATAGAAAGAATATCGTATCTCTACTTGCTCTCGTCTAAAATGCCCACGAGACATTTCTCCAATAAAACTTCGGCATTAACCCAAGCATGGTGTTTATCTGTATAAAGAATCAGGATCGCAACTTTTACAAGCCCCAGATGATGTATATAATTTACTCGAACTGAAACTGAGAAAGAATTAGGTAGTGGTAAAAGGATACTAAATAACAATGTGCTGTTTCTCCCAACAGCCTTCTTCAGCATGTCCTCACCTAACAAAAGAACATAAAATCATGGTGAAAAGCCTTGTGAGCCGAATGCATCTCGTATCAATATATGGGAACCAGTTCAAACAAATTAATATGCTCAACACCTTCACTCCAGACATTGCAATAATTGTGGCATCACTATACAAAAATCAGAGTACAAGTAAGCAAAGGATGCTACATCGATGCTTTCAGAAGAAAAAAACAATAAAAACTCATTTAACTTTCGAACACTTAAAAATTAAGCAGCCACAATTTAGAAGACACAATCAACAGGAAATAAATAGCATGAAACAAACTAAAAGGCTCCTCGAATTTTTTAAGAAATTTGTCTAGGAGAAGGACTCCAGTTAATACTTGAAACAGTCATCTCATCACCTACTCTAATGTTTTTTAAATGGGAAACTAAAATGATAAAGATAAAATGACATAAAAAAAATGATATGTCACTCATGGGGAAAAAAGACACGACACCCTTAAACCAGCAGTGTTCATGGGTAAATCATATGATTCGAGTTTAAAAAAATATGCCACTAATGGCTCATAGCTCCTTGCCCTTGCAAAACATCCGTGTCGTGCACTTATGCCATTTCGAGTGAGTCTGTTAATAAATTTTGAAATCATAATATGGAGAAGAAAAAAGCATAGAAACAGGCCTTGACCATCTCACCTAGCCAAGCTAGACAAACAGAAAAAAAAACAGAATAGATAGAAATGAGGATAACAATTAATTCAAGCACATGAGCATCATGGAGACTAGCAATAAAAACGATAGATGATTTGAAGGCACCTAAACATGGTATTTCTTCCATCAGTCAATGGTGAAAAAGAAACAATTCCCCCTTTCAACAATATCTAATCAATCTCTCCATTCTTAGGCACCTGACTCCGCTTTCACATTTGTTGTCTATTTACTTTTGTTTAATCATTGTTTTAGGATTTGAAGAAACTGAGTAAAATTTTCCCTGCAATTTACCTTTCGTAGTCAAATTTAAGGGCATGAGCCAATTAAAAGGCAGAAGGAAATATAAAAACTCTGATATGTTCACGTCAATTCACAATTCATACGAGGATAAAGAAATACATGAGTGTTATAGAGTCGAAAGTAATTGGGAACTTTTTAAGGATGATAAACGGTAAAGGCTTGAGACGAAAGCCTCCGGTAGTGCTTCTACCTAAAAACCTAATTACTCATTCCAAAATCTTACACTCAAAATATAGAAACTCATATATAAAATATTTGTGTCTATATATATATATATATAGAAACTCAATATGAACTAATCGAAAAATGTAAACCATATTTCAAAGTTCAATCACGGATTCACGGTTTAGAAAGTAAAATTTGAGTCATTTGACAAAGAAATTAAAGAGTGTAAACAGTACAAATTAGATAATTAGTTGACTAACGTGGAAACATTGCTGACCTAAGGCGAATTAGAAGTCCTAATCTGGACCGGCTGAAACATATAATCAAATTATTAATGTACCATTTTAAATGAAAAAAGCGATACTGTGATTTGAGCATCAAAGAGCCAAATTTTCAACATGTGATAGAAACAAGACCCAAATCTTAAAAAAAATGTCAAGACAAAAACTCAATCATAGGCAATGTTAAACTAAACGACAGTCCAAGTTAATGGGGTGGCATCCATAGTGAAAAATGCTTAGGCACCCCAATTGAGTAGTCATACGGTTACAGGTTAAAAAGGAATAATATCTCATAGGTTTTTGAGCATCCCATGCAACAAATACTTTTATAAGGGAAACATTGATATAAGGCAAACACAAACATAAAAGTGAGAAATTCACGATTTTATATCCAAACTCCACTTTAGAAGGAAAAAAATCGATCGAACACAATTAATAGCTACCTCCAGGATGAAACTTCATGTATGGTCCAATATTATAGACACGGCCTTTAAGAGCAGTCCACATGGAGCCCTCAGATTTGTGTTGTTTAACTTCATCCATAGTTATAAGTCTTCTATTTGATTGTCCATTCAATCCTGACAAAAATGTAATTTAAAACCAAAAGAATTCAGCTACAGATACTTGCTCTAGAAATTTTTTCAACTTCAACTTTCATGGAAACAGCATAAAAGGGGTCATCCTACTAAAAATATAGACATTGGAAGTAATTCTAGATATTTAATATGTTCAATCAGCTCTCTTCAGATAAAGTCCCAAAAAAGACACAACTGCATGTTCTAATCAGAAGTACAGGTGATGGAAATATAAAACTTTGATAATATAATGTGAAAACCAGAAATATTTTGATTCGATATGACATTATAAATCTATTACTACATAGGCCAAATATTTCTCCAAACATAAGGTAGATACCCAAGAAAACAGTACAAAAAGTAAGCAGACGAACTGGCATAAAGCATGCCAAAATTGGTAGTGCCACAAAGAAAATGCCAATCATCTCAACCCAGAATAATCAGTTCCGATACATCTCAGTCCTCAATCTGATTTCATCATTTTCAAGCTGATCTGTGGACTTTAGGGAAACTCACGGTAATTAGGAGTGATTTAAAGAAAACTACATGAGGAAAAAATGGCCAACAGTGCTTCTCAGAGGAAAGACTAGAAACATAGAAAAATTTAATGGAATTCTTAAGTATTCAAACGAGTAACTGATCACCAATTATTTAGCTTACAGCATTTTAACATCTAGCACCATCTCATAAAATCACTATTAAAATAATTTTGTTTACAAATGTAATGGCAAAACAACTGAGTTCCCATATTTTAAAAAAAATGCGGATAGTTAAATTTCATCGGTAAATTGGGATCATAGGATTCGTGCAACACCAAACACCCAAATAAAACTCCACAAAATGGTCATAACCTGCCAGGTCAGGATGTGTTCTTGAGAGCTTAAGCCAGTCCAGTGGGCTATACCCTATCTCGTAAGGAACCTTTTTTCGGGGCATAGGCTTCTTCACAAGAGTTTTCTGTTCCAGCGGTGCCTTACTTGAACTTCCAGCAACCTCTTTTGCATCCAATTTGGGATGTTCATTCGTTATTTTCTGAGTGGATGCATCAATGACATTAAACGTCAACGTGCCAACAGTTTTCTGAGAAGAAACACCAACTTTCCATATACTACCACTATCCAAATTACCATTAGCATTTTTATCATCCATACAAATTCCACCAATACCCGTGGCCACATGCTGTTCTTCAACACCATCTACAGGCTTCTCAACCTAATTACGTGAACCAAATTAAAATTATAATAGAAAAACAACCGAAAGGTAAAAAAAAAAATGGATGAACTTGTGTGATGGCTGAAATTTGGCAAAGGCCAAGAGGGAGTGAGCAAGGCAGTTGTCCACTTGTTCCCCTCAAACGAAAAGAGATATTCATGTTAAAAAAATAACACAATTCCGTCTATTGGGAACATACTAGAAATCGCCCTCATTAGTTAGCCTAGCCAAAGAAAACACCCCTTGACAAAAGTTAGCGCATCACTACTGCCCATATCAAGAAGTATCAGATTATTTTTAAGACCGATAATTTATCAAGAAGAAGAAAAATCTATCATGAAAACACAGAGCACTTACTTGACAAAAGGTGAAATCATCCGAATCAGCCATCGTAGCCTGAATGACGACTCCAACAACTGTTAGGTAGAGGATTCAATCACTCTACAAAAACAGAAGGATTATGTAAATAATGGACCTATGCATCGAATAATTCAACTACAAAACATCGAATTCAACAACCCATCACAGGATCAAATTAATATGCATCGGCCGTCGAACTCTAACAACAGCATTCAGACAGAGCAAAACCAAACTTCCGAAAATTACCTATCTACCACGATTAACCATACAATAATCCTCTCCCGGGTTGTTAACTAAACAAAACGGTATTTGTCAAAATTCAATAAAAAAAATATTCTGGCCCATTTACATAAACAAAGAAACTTCCACAAGAATATAGATCCCACATACACACCGATAATATATGTAGGCAGAGGGACAAGGCGTGGCTGGCGGCGTACTTCGTTGAATTGGATGTGGTGGCGCGTGGATTTTCCTGGTTACTCTCCGCCTCTCCAAAATATCACAAAATATTTGACCAAATTGGAACAAATTGAATATTATTACTATATAATACAAAATCTTCTACTTCAAGTAGACATAAGGCACTTTTGGTGTGAAATTGTGAATGATGAATATCATTGCATCATCTAACATCTAACATGAGGAGTTGTCTTTATTTTTTTCAATATCATTGCATCATCTAACATATATATATAATCAAATTCCACCGGCAAATGATGTTAAATGGATGTCGGTTCATGTGAGACGATCTCACATATTTATAAATGATATGGATTGATGTGTTTCATTTTTACAAAAAAAATTAATATTTTGATATAAAAAGTAATAATTTTTCATGAATTGAGTTGACTTGATGATTCGTCTTATAAAATTGATTAATAAGAATGTTTCATAAAGAATTTTGGTGATATATTAGAGACAAAAACTTGTGTGAGACGGTCTCACCGGTCGTATTTGTGAGACGGATCTCTTATTTGGGTCATCCATAAAAAAGTGTTACTTTGTATGCTAAGAGTATTACAGTTTATTGTAAATATGGGTAGAGTTGACCCGTCTCACAGATTAAGATATGTGAGACGGTCTCACATGAGACCCATTCTATATTAGATAGTTGAATATTGGTTGTGTCCTTAATTGTGATGAAGCTAGATAATCGATTTTTTTCCAATTAATTAATGGAAAAAATAATTTAAGTCTAATTATTGAAACGTCCACTACTCGTTTTTCTTTAAAATATTCTAGAAATTTTTTCCTTTTTAATTCATTTGACCGAAACACTAAACATTTAAAATATAAATATTTTGCACTATTTAAAATAAACCAACAAACTATTATTTGAAAATCCAAGTAATTTAAAACATAAAATCGTAAATGTCAATCATCCTAAACTAACATTATGTCAAAAATAAACTTAATTATAACATCATCTCAAAAGCATCATTAAGTCATAAATTTTTTTAAATAATCATAAATCATAAACATAGTTTTATTTTCGAAAAACTAGCGATGGTCCTCAGGTTGTGTGTACATTCAGTCCAGCTAGTTCAACCATCAATACATCCATTAACATCAATATCATGCTCACTTGCATCGATCATATCTAGTGAGTCTATTGACTCAACAAACGTTAATCATGATAATAAGTAATACATATACATTCACAAGCAACAATGAAAATACTTTTAATAAAATTGCTTTTTATGATCATAAACTTTAACATTTTTCTTTTAACATATCATATCATATTTCTTTTCATCATATACATAGACGTTTTCTTTTTTTATTGAATTCAGATTCTCAATTGTAACTTTCGTATTAGTTGTAGGTCGATAGATCCATCTATGTATTACCACGGTACCGGCGGCGGAGACATCAACGACACTCTCAAGTCTCAACCATCAACTGAGCTTTGGTCTTACATATCATCGTATCATCGTATTAGTCACAATCAATTCACCTACTTCGACTTTTTATATTTCCATCACTTATAAAAATTCATGAACATATAAATCATTTTTCTTTTAAACCAATCATGCAACATGCCTTTTAGTATTAACGTTTCATCATAAAATTCCATAAAAATTTGACATAAACATTTTAATATTTATTACAGCATTCAAGGTACTGCCAGAACGTCTAAAATTTTTCAGGTGTAAAATGATCATTTTGCCCTTGAAACCCTAACTTTCTCAATTTATCCTTAAACCTTAAAACGACGACCCAAATCATTCCAAACTTAACATATCACCTCAAAAGACACTCATAAATATTTCTTAGATGTAAACTTAGGCTTCTCGACTAATTTCTCAATTCGTTTTTGAACTTAGACGTACATTCCGGTTTTTGACTCGTATTAACTCGAAATTTAACCAAACTTTACCAAAGCTTATTAGCACCTAACCATACCTTATTCAACCTAAACCAAGCCATTTAGAACCATAGAACAAGCCTAGGAACCTTCTGAAATTTTATGCACAAAACCCTAGCCCTAATTGGTTCGATCCCTAGCTTGCCTCGACTCCAGCCCCTAAGCCACAATGTCCAACCCCTAGTTACCCATCCTAGGACCATGACCAACCCCTAGGGACCCTACTGGACAGCACCTACCCAGCCTAGAAGCCGCAGCCACTCAACCCGTTGCCCATAAGCCATACGTGCCGATCCCTCCGCTCCTAGGCCTAGCCCTTGAACTAGCCCTCGTCCAGCCTACCTAGGATCATGGCTGATTGGATCGGTTAGGGGGTGAAAGAGTGTTTAGAAGGGGAGTTGAATAAACACTGACGATTTTCAAAACATTTTCGGATATTGATGAGTCAGTTTAGTGATAAATTGAAACTCGGGAATCTTGTTAGTCGATATCAATCAGTTAACAGTAATAGTAAATAAACTGACTGATTAATAGAATAAAAACTGAAATAATAACACACAAGATTTTACGGATGTTCGGAGATTTCAATCACTCCTACGTCACCCTTTTTATCTCGAAGATATGATATTCACTTAAAGATTTTGATCAATACAAACAGTGTCTTGTACTTAACAATGTTAAACTGAAACTCTTAATTACAAACTTGTTTACAGTAACTCCATAGAACTGAAATAATTTAGTACAACTGATCTCATCAAGATCAAGTATTACAGTTTGTGTTTGAAAGCTCGAAGTATAGCCTGAAAGCTATGAATGTATACAATATGCGTGAGTTTTGATGTTTGCAAGGATTTCAGCAGAGTAACAGAATAGTAAATAGATCGGTTGATTGTGTTATGTTCCAAAGTTATTTTTCAACTGCTCTTCTCTGTTATTTATAGGCTTACCGTTGATTTGAATCTTTCTATCCATTGTTTGCCACGTCAACGTTCATCTGACAGTCGTACACTGTAGCATTTATGAAATGCGATGTTTCTGCTGTTCTTTGTACAATCTGTCGGTATATTAAATCAATTACTGTCAGTCTTCTTGATCAGTTAGTTCAATCTATTAAATGCTCAGTTTGTCAAACTTTCGAAATTCAGTTTCCAATAATGGCTCAGCCTTCTTGAGACCCCTGGACGAGCCCTAACAACAGCTAGCAGCCACCTGCACCTAGGAAGCAAAAACAGAAATCATAGTCCACGAACCTCCTAATTTTCATTCAGCTTTATTGCCTCCTTGTCCAACCCCTATGCATCTAGAGTCCTTCAAGTATCCCTACAATGGCATCCTCCATGTACATCATTAGGAAGAGTTTAAAAAAAAGAAAAATCTACTTTTATGCATATTTAGCCATTAAAACGAAAATATAAGTAGTGCAACTTATTTTTCATGCAAGGATAATTAAATTTACATAATATGGTGTGAAATATTGTGATGGAAGATTAAGGTGTGTCTTTGCGTATATTACGCATGAAAACTATTTGCAATGCGAGGACGTCGACGCGGGGATGACCTTGCTGAATTTTCCCTTCAAACTTCACGTGACTTTGCTTGAAAATTATGTGTGTGATCGTGTATGCTGATGGAGGAAGAGTCCTTGTATTATTCTAGGGTGGGGCGTGAGTTTTGGTGTTTATGGGTAGGGTTTATTAGCTTAAAATTTAATATATAATACATATTGCAAGCTTATGCCCATTAACCTAGTATAATAGGTCCATTAAGCCTATTAGTCAATATTTAAAATATTTTATTGAGGAAAGTTTGTGAAAATAATAGCCGAGTTCTCAAAAAGTCATATTCTTATTGAAAATTGAATACCAGTTTAAGATAAGACTCGGCGTATAAAAACACCTCATTTTCGAAAAATTCCATTTAGCGATGGGTTAAATAAAAACCATTGGTAAGTAAAACACAATGACAGTTGTTTTCATATTTCGTCGCTAATTGTTTCACTTTCATAATAAAAAAAATTTGTTTTATAATTTCTTAAAATAAAATTTATTTTAAAAATTATTTATACAAATATTTAAATAATTTACTGAACTTATATAAATTAATGAATTTCAAATTCATAAATAATGTATGAAACAATTAAATATTCTGATAATAAGTAAACAAAATTGCTTAAGAGAGAAAACTATATTACATAGATGAAGAGTTGTGATAAAATGGATTGAAATGCCCAAATTTATAGATAATTTGCGACGGTCGATATAATCGACGACGATGCATAAAACCGTAGCTTTTCACGACGGGTTTTTGAAAAAAAGTCGCTAATTAGCGACGGTTTGAGAAAAATCGTCGCTAATTAGCGACAGTTTTAGCACAACATGTAGCTCATTAGCGATAGGTTTGACGGCTCCCTTGCAATGTCGTTAATGAGCGACGGTTTATCAATAAACGTCGCTAATTAGCGACGGTTACTGTCGCTAATATTTGCGACGGTTTTATTATTTGAGACAGTTTTTGTATAAATCATCGCAAATTTAGAAGCATGTATCAGATCTGCTATGTCCAAGTTGAGGAGCATTGGCTTAGCAGCATGTATCAGTAACATTTGGAACATCAGAAATAGAGTCATTTTTGAAAAAGAAGTGCCTTGCTCAGAGCACATCTTTAGAAAAGTTAAAGATTATTACATTTCATTGTATATCCAGTTACTTGTAACAAACATTTTTACCTTCTTTTGATGAAATTATTTCATGAAAAATATATATTTCTACGAACGGTTCTTCCTCCTTCTTCGACCATCAAATCAGGTCTACGATCGAAGATTGGATTCCTTGTTTAGATATTAAATAATTTTGTGTCAAGACTAGATCGCCTGAATTTCAAATATCTTGCGCCGGTGTGGCCGTGGATTTTTCTTGTGAAAACTAAGGTGACCGAAATTATTTGTGAGAGGAGAGGGAGAAAATTTTTCAGGTTGATCATTGATGGATCGGGTTCGTGTTTGACATCCCTATTTGTTTTCATGTACTAATTTTTTATTATATGTCAAAAATACTTATCTCAAATTACAAAAACTAGTCTATATTGATTTAATAACAAAGTATTATAAAAATTTATTTTAATAAGTTTGTAACTTATCTATAATTATTATATCCAAACAATTTTTTTTATCTTTATCTATATTTTGAATTTTTAAATGATAACATCACTCGAAAATTTATTATAAAAATAATAAACTTAAATGTTATCATATTTAAATAATAATTCTAATAATTTATCAAAACATGTTTAAAGAAATTTAAGAAAACATTTTAAAATTTAATAAAAAAAATTTAAATGAATAATACTTCAAAAGTTCCCAGATTTTGTGTGTATTCTTCATGTTTCATGTCATGTTTTTACCTTCTCTTGCACGCTTTCAACAAGTTTCCCACCAATTTATTTATTTATAATTTGAAATTAATAAGTAATCAAATTCACACCAACATACATAGACACAATTTCTTCTCCACTAATAAAAAAATGCACACACATTGGATGTGTTATTATTATTTTTAATTTGATCAAATAATACTAAACAATAGACACAAAATTATTTTCAATTTAGAAGAGTTATTCGATTTAAATGGAAGTTTTGTTTAGATTTTTTTCTATGTAAAATATATTTGAGGAGATTTTTAGTAAGGTAAGAAGGATAATTATAAAATTAAATATTTTGATGTCTTATAAGATAGTTATTCTAAGGGTCTCACACTTTAATGAGTGAGTTTCATGTGAGACCGTCTCACGGATTTTACTCTGTGAGACGGATCAACCCTACCGATATTCACAATAAAAAGTAATACTCTTAACATAAAAACTAATATTTTTTCATGGGTGACCCAAATAAGAGATTCGTTTCACAAATACGACCCGTGAGACCGCCTCACACAAGTTTTTGCCCTTAATAATATAGTATAAATAAGCAAAAGAATCCCGATTGATTAGCTATACTTCATATTTTCCCCATTAAAAACCCAACAAAAATCACTCCATTCTTCAAATTTTATGTGGATCGGCTGCTAAATCATCAAACCTGGAAAAAGGAGGGAATTCCGTCCCAGATTTGGATTCAAATTCGAAGAGAAGGCATTATGAATAGTAAAGAGGCGGCGGGGAAGTTAGACGACGCGCGATTGGCTCAGCTCCGCGAGATTTTCCGACCGTTTCAACAGATTTTGCACCTCATTCTCCAGGATATTTTAGATAGTAATGTCGTATGCTATCTTTTAAAAATGTGACTACCCATTCTAGACCCGATCGCAGATCTTTTGGAACCATAAACCAAACCAGAAACAATCTCTCAAAAACCATAACTTAAACCATTTTTTCCGTTACCATGATTTTACTATTTGATTCCGGTTCCTAAACTATCACGAATTTTATCATTATTTTTTTCTTGATCATTAAAATTTAATTGAATAAATTTTAGTTTTAATAGGCTTAAACTGTGACCAAAACTGTCATGAACCAGATTCGGAACCATACCAAAGCTGTTCAGTTCCTGTTCCACCTTTTATTCGAACCGGAAGTGTCGGTTACATAATAAGAATTATAGTTTTGGAACCTTGGCAAGGCTTACCCCAACCTCCCAAAAACAACCCCTTCCTGCCCACACACACAAACATTAAGCCATCATCCCTGATTTGAACATTGCGCACACATGGGTCGCGGCAGATGTCCGAGTAAAAAACATGGTGCCATTTATTATGCCTTAAAAACTAAAAAATCTGTCAGCAATGTCCCATAGGAATGCAAGGATAGCTTATGTACCATCCAAAAAGGTATTCGAATATCATGAGTAGTGCGGCCAAAAACATGAACTGAACTTGAACCAGTAAAGGCTGGCACACAGTTTCGATTCATGCCTTCTTCTTTTTAGACTTGAGCATCACATATCCAATAAACATTGCGAGGAAACATACGAGCGTTACACCTGCGAAGACCGGAATGAGAATTGCATATTCCTGGGGTAGAAAGTACTTGTGCACAAAATGGTCTGTTTCAACAAATGGCTGCGAGAAAAACGAAATAATGAATAGGTAAAAAAAATGAAAGGCACAATTAACATTTTGTAAAAAAAATGAAAGGCACAATTAACATTTTTAACTCCGCGGAAAATTTAGCTAACCAGGATGATGACCCAGAAGGTATAATAGGTAAATATGGATAGGCTGATGACTGATAAAAGCAAGCCAAGGGCTCTGTCTGCTAGTTCCATTGCATAGATTATTTGACCTGTGGAGTGGTGAAAATAATGATCAACTTCTCAGAATACATTCAACTGTCAGAGATAGGGAACCAAAGAGAAGAGTCGTGTTTCGAATCGAGGAATTGTACATCGATCGGTTTTCATAGACCGTGTGATCATGCAGAGTAAATTACATCACTATCACCTGTTTGTTAGCATATCTCAACACATTCAGGCTGTGTGCCTCGCACACCGTATGATACAGCAAAAACTGACAAAGAGGGACTCCCTACAAGCATTTCCATTGTTGTCATTTCACTCCTCATTTAAACGTCACAGATCACAAATAAAGGTGTGGAAACAAACTAAAATTTGTGATTTTGGAATCCCCAAGGTCACCCATTAAGTTGCTCTCGACGTTTTCCAGCTCCAACGAACGATAATCAACGTGCACTCACCATTGTAAATACAAGATGTTCCATTACTGGTGCATAGTGCTACAATTTCACAACATTAGATGAAACTAATATTCCCAACAAACATTATATCGTTTTTCTCGCAGCCAATTGTTGAATACTGCTTTAATTTCAGATGAAACTTATTTTATCAGTTCCTACATCCAACATATATTACCATTACTCCATACCCATCTCCAATTGTGTCTGTCATCCCTGCCCTCCCATACCAAAAGTGCATCTCCACTAATTATATCAAATGATTTCAGATTATTAAGTTGAATCTTACCTTTAACCGGATCCAAGCGTTGATTTAGGAGCTTCAATTTGATATCTGCGGCCTTGACTCTACCTTCCCTAGTCTCCTTTGGCTTGCTTATAGGCTTTTCTCTATCGGCTTCCTTAAACCCTCGGCCATGTCCTTTCCTTCTCCAATTTCTTTATCACTAAGGCACCGTTTGGTTTATTGGTTGGTATAATTAAGAAAATTTAGTAACATTGATAAGTAAAGTCAAAGTTGTGGATAATTATTGTAGAGTGGGTCTCATGTGAGACCGTTTCACGGATCTTAATCCGTGAGACGGGTCAACCCTACCCATATTCACAATAAAAAGTAATACTCTTAGCATAAAAAGTAATACTTTTTCATGGATTACCCAAATAAGAGATCCGTCTCACAAATATAACCCGTGAGACCGTCTCACACAAGTTTTTGCCATCATTGTATATTGGTTTAGATATATTATGTTTTTTGGTATTTTTTTAGTTGGATAATAGAATGGTAAATAAAATTGTCAATACCCAAAAAGCCCTTTGATCTTTATTAAATTTCTTATATTTGATGCTTTTGTTCACCTTCTTAAATCATATTTCTCTCCGCACTAGCCGCGTACATACGGCTTCATCTTCACGCAAAACTCTTTTTCTGTACAAACGCAAGCATTTCGTCGTCTGAAAACGGTGAGTTAACACATTTATTTTTAACAGATTTTTGTATTATTTTGTTTACTTCAAATGAAACCCCAAATTCTAGTTTAGATTGAGTATCCCCTTGTTTCGCGTCTTAGTATGATTATATGCTATTGTTGTAATCTTGCTTAACTTCATTACGCTTCAATCAATCTTCAACATACGATCACTCATATCTGTAATTTGATACCGTATGTAACCTTGATATTGTCTTGTTCTAAAATCTAATTTTTGTTTTTGTAAATAGGTATATTTCAGTAGCTCACTACATATTTCATGTATATAATAAATTATATTTAATTAATTACATGGTGTTAGACATGAATTTTATTGTGGCGATGATAACTAAGACCAGTAGATCAGCAGACCAGAACAATAGAATAACTTATCAGTAGCTGCTGATCTACTATAACAAAACCAGTAGAAAGGGATAACAATACAAAACCAGTAGAGAACGTTTTCTAACGTTGCTATCTTAATTGTTACCGTTAAAGAGTTCCTAGTACTAGTATTAATTACAGCATTAAATACTATACGGAGTCATTTAATGCACTTTACCCAATTAAGTATAAAACAAGACTGATTGTTTTATAGCTTTTCTGCAGGAACTTCTTTGGTAATAAAGCTGATTGTATCAGTTATCTAAAGACATACTCTGATTCTGAACGTTGAACTCAGTCGATTATATATACTTGGATCAAATCCTTGTTCGACACGACACTTCGCATATTATCATTCTTCAAGGAACAAAGCTTCTCTCTTATCAGACGAATATCAAAATTCCTTGAGTACTTAAAGTTCAACACAAAGAAAAGTAGCACACGCTTCATAGCAAATATCTGATCTTTCGAAGATCATCTTGTGCTACTGATTCTTATACTCTTCACAATCTTTACATCATTTATACTTTATCAAGAAGAGTCTGTAATCTGAAAAGAGTCTTTTCAGAACTTTGTGTTTCGCATTCTTGTGAGTTGAGAAACTAAGAGTTTCAGTAGGCCGAAGTGTAAGTCCTTCTGAAGTGGGTGTGTACAAGAGTTGTACTGTAATATCCAAAGTCTTTTAGTTATACCTTCTGGAAACAGAAGAAGGGGAGACGTAGAAGAGTTTATCTTCGAACTTCCATAAACAACTGCTGCCTACTGTTTTATTGTTTTTCAACTACTTCATCAGATTGTTTCCGCACGTTTTATTGTAATCAGGTGAAAGCATTCGCACAAGATCAACTACTATCCTTAACAGGATTTTAGTACCTCATCAGAACGAAAAACGAGTAGAGTTTATTCACCCCCCCTCTAAACTCAACTTCGATCCTCAACACATGGTTTTATTTTGTGTTGTGAGTTAACCTGTTCAATTCTTTAGTTGTTATGGAGACAAAGACTACACCTGAATGCCAATGTGGCAATGAGTTGATGCTCTTACGGAAAGCTGGTGATCGATCCACTCGTTCGGGGGAGTTTTACTACATATTTCCGGCAGCTCTTAACCATCGAAACAAATTCATCTGGTATGACCGGTATCAAGGAAGTAACGTGATACACAAAATTAATATGTCAATGGAATATACTAGTGGCTCTAGCAGTGGCACGTAGCAAACATGTATCAATCACAAAGTCCCTCAATACAGGAACATTCATTTACTCAAGATTGTTACCCAAGAAAGAAAGAACCAATCGCCCCCACAAAAGAATTTGTTGTACTTTCTAGTGACGTAAAAGAAGCAACCGGAGACAATGAAAAAATGGTCTTGAAGCCCATGCCTATTTCATCAGACGATATTTGTTGTTGTTTCGGGTGCACTTGCTGTTTCGTAAGTGTGTTCCTCTTATTCTTACTGTTGTGTGTTATTTTGTAAAAGTAACATAATTATAAATATTTGTAAGATCTTTGCTAGTTGTACATGTATGTTGTATCATTCATTTTTTAAATTTTGTATTTTAGGACAGTGCAAGCAAATCAATGGGACTTCAATGACTTTATAACAATATTTGTGCTAGTTTACTCCCTCAAATTTTCATACAATGTATCAATATATCATTACTATCACTGAATAATGATTGATTTGTTAATTAACATATAATATGAAATATTTGGTGTTGTCTTGTGTTGATTTCGTGGCTCAATTTTGAACTTCTCCACGCCAAAACAATTGACACATACAGAAGCAAATTGAATGCTTCTCCATTTGATGCTGCAATGTCTTTAATATTTTTCTGGTTCCAATAGAGATGTGACATTACAATAAATATTAGTTGTCAAACCCGATTACCGAGGAACATATTAGATGGAGTTGCAATATTGGTGGTAGGTGTACCATCATAAATACATGTACTACTTCTATTTTAACTCCTTCTTTCCTCTGTACTCGGACGTGTAAGCAATTTGTAAACACCACAAATGTAGTTGAAGGGAAAATGTCTCGAGATTTGGATGTGTCATCTGAGGAGTCGGTGAATAGCACTTACAAAGATGTATTTCCAACTGTTATTGAGCTTATATCAAGTGATGATGAAGCTGAAATAGAGATCATACAAATTTCATCGGACGATGATAAGGATCTCAAAAGCGATGGAGATGTCATATTAGGCTTCCCAACAGCTACACCTCCAACAACAGGTAATTTTGATGAAATTGTTCCACCTACTGCTATTAATGGAGTACTCTCTGCCAACATGAATGAAGATTCATCATCAATACAACACAAGGGTAAGAAGCCTAAGGTGGTTAATGATTTTGAGGGGCAGAAAGTGATTACAGATGCAGATGATGATGGTACAAATGAGCATGTTGTAGCGCATTGGCTGAGAGAGAATCGGTACAAATCAAATGCTACGAAGCCCCAAAAAGTGCTATAAACTGCAGTGGCAAAATGTTGCATCCGTGTCTAAAGTTAATTAGTTTTGGAACCTTTTTTGTTGTTGGTTTTCACCAATTTGTCTTGGGTGCTGTGGTCCCTAATGCTGTTGTGCATATAGGCAGCAATGATTTTGTTTTTATTCCAACAATTGTACATAATCATCCAAGTTAATGTTACTGGTTCCAAAACATTAAATATCAAGTACAATTTTTTTTTTCAATGTGAACAATCTGTAATGGAATTAAACTTAATAGTGCAATTTCATCATATTACCAAAAGAAAATAAAGACACAAAGTCATACATTGCCACAGTCGTTTTATTTACAAAATATGCCAAACATTTTTGAAAGAGAGGATCAAAGCAACTAACTAGACCATTTAACAAACAAAATAGATACTGTGGTAGTTAGTTGAACACTGTGATGAACAAAATACAAAAAATTTCTTCCCATTTCAGAACTTTTGTCAAGTGTAATGTATGAAACGTAGGGATGCAATCGAGTCAAGGCGAACCGAACTCTTGAATGTTTGAGCTTGGCTCGTTTATAATCGAGCCGAACTCGAGCTTTATTTAACGAATATATGCATGGCTCACGAGCTTATTCAAGCCTTTATTGAGCCTAAAAAAGCTTAATAAATATGGATTATACATTTAAATTTTTAATAAATTAATTAAAAATAAATTATATATTTAAAGAAAAATATATTATTCTTATTAAAATTTGTAAATTTATTATAATAAATAAATTTAATAGATTTTTCTATATATTTCATAAATAATAGACAAAATCAATAAATCAAATATAAAAATATTATTTTTCATCTAAAAGATTGCTCATGAACTTACCAACGAATATATTCACGAGCTAACGAGCCGAATACTACAAAGCTTGAGTTTTGTTTGTTTATCTTAACGAGCCTCATTAAACGAGCTCAAACGAGCTTTTATCGAATCGAGCTTCGAATAGCTCACAAACGGTTTGGTTCATTTACATCCCTAATGAAACGTGATTTAAACTACGTTTTTCTTAGTTCAGTCTTCCTTAAGTAGCCTTCGAACCAACTTTAGCCTTGCATGTTGAGGAGCTTTAAACAACAGATTATGTTGCTTTGGTTTTTTTGCTAGCAATGCAGCAACAACATTAATTTTATCTGCACTTAGTTTGGGGATTGATTCTAGCGCAGCAAACACATCCTTTGTTGCGTTCACTGTATCATACTCAACGCCAATTCACTTCACAAATTCGTTCATCGTAGATCTTGCCATCTCAGTGAAATTGTTAATTGCATCAATGAATAGCTCTTTACCATATGAATGCTTCTTCCGTTTCTTAGTGTTCTTTGATTTACTACCAACTTTGTTCACAGATGGAGCATTTGACACCAACATGGATTCACCTGCTTCCTCAGTATCCTGGAAAAGAGGAGTCGGTCCAATTTTTTCTTCGGGCACAATATCATTATCATCAATCATGTTTAGTACTCCTTGAAGGGCATCAGCAAAGCTCTCAGCATGCTTTCCCGTTGCACTGTCGTTTCCAAATATTTCGCAACAATCGGGAAAATAGGGCCATGTTTTGTAACGCCACATACGAACACTGCTATCACCCTGTTGTATATTGCATATTAAATACTGTAGAAAATTAAAATTTAAATGACAAATAGAATGGAGTTGCACAATGCACTTATTTATGAAGTAAATAAACAACGCAACAAGAAAAAATTGCAAGGGAGCATTACCTTCACAAATGAATCCCACGTTTTGCTTCAATCCTCTTCTCTGTTTCGTTCCAGCCAATTCCACTCCTGCTAAGCATTGTTAACAAAGAACCATGAGTCCTTTTCCAGACATGTATCTTTGAGTTAATATGTGGGTTCCCTCGTAAATCGGTGTTTGGAAAAGCCTGGGCAATAGATTTCTCTAAGACAGTCAAGTATCCGTAGCGAAACCCATTTTCACTCTTCCATCCAGCATTGATTAATTCTTTAAGTGCCTGAATGAGGAATTCATCCTCCTTCTGTGTCCACACTCGGCGAATTCTCTTAGATTTCTTACCCGTGCTAGTTGCAGTAGCAATAGGTGAGCTAATATCCATGATGACTACAACAATTTATAATAATCCTTGTACAATGTAGAATTATTTACGTAGACAATTTTAGTCGAAAAATGGAACCACCATACATAAATTTATTAAAATACACAACCAACATCAAGTTTTACATATCAGAAATATAAAGACATTAAACATCAATCACAACAGAAAACATAAATCATCACCCTTTCACATATTGTCGAAAATAGCACAAATACAGAAAAATACATGAACAACATCATTTCTCATTTACTATGGTACATAGACAGTGCTAAGTTTTCCCTCCATGTGTCCCATTCAGGAGAAGATTCAACATTGTCAATGAAGTCAAAATCTCCGGTTTCTGTAAGCTCAACATATGACTCATCATCTACATCTACAGGGTCAAAATACCATTTCGGAGCGAATGAAATTATGTAGCAGAATGCAAGTCATTACTATACGATTATGAACTTTCAAGGGGTAAAACGATGGGCTACGAAGAATAGCCCATCGTCTTTTCAATAACCCAAATGCTCTTTCAATAACATTACGAGCATGACAATGTTTAGAGTTGAAAAACTCTTTGTAATTCTGGGGTGCAAAAGAACCGCCCACCCACTGGTCCATATGGTATCGAGTTCTCCTATACGGCATCAAGAATACTTCAACGTTTGGGTAGCCACTGTCGCACAAGTAATAACAACCTGTCATTAAAACTTGACATATTAAATAAATGAATATTAAATGATATTACAACTATGCCAAAAAAATGTCTAAAGAATAAATTCGTAAAGAAAATAATAAAATATCAAACATGTTCATGTAACAAAACATAACCAAAAACATATTTATACTCCTTACTCAAATTATGACAGAGAAGTTCTAAGATCTGGGAATATTTAGCCCATTTTGGCGATTAACTGCATCACGTAGGTGACGAGCGTCTGCCGCTGATCCTTCGCATCCGGTTAGTGCGTAAATAATCTGCATGTCACGATTGCATATCCCCAAAACATTATTGCTGTTGTTCCTTTACTATTTCTGTATTTCGTTTTGTCTTTATTTGGTACTTGGACACTTATATATGTTCCATCCAATGCACCCAAAAAACCTTATTGTGTATGTTGCTCATATAATTCAAATTAGTCGCAAAAACATTTGTGGTTGCTAGTCTTCAGATCTTGAATTTAAATGCATGACGTCTAACTAATGAGTTTTACAATGGAAGCAAACAAATGGTGATAAGAGTAAAGACATTTATCTTGAACCATTTCCAAGTATTGTTGGAGCAATTCTCATCCACAGAAAGTGGTTTGACAAGTAGTAGGGGGTGTAGTTTCAGAATCGAACGGAGTACTTCGTGGAAATGAGAGCTCACTATTTGTCCACTTCCTAAATAATCATGACCAATCACTCTAACTTTCTTGTGATGTGCTAAAATAGATAAAAACATTGCCACCTTCTCCTTAATACAAACATATCTTGAATCCACTACGCCACTCACAGTTTTTTACCAAATAACAAAGACATGCAAATGCATTACGATCCATTCTCAAATTCGAAACACACTGCACATCTCCTAATTCAATAATCCTATGTAGATGGTTGATTTGAGCAGGTATTCTCCCAGTGACATTGTAAGAACGGTCTCTTCTATGGTATCTACGAGGCGACCGTGCTACAAACTTCGTAAAGAAACGTGTTAACAGCACTAAGAGCATGAAGGACCTGCTCAAATGTTGGTTTACCGCTACAAATGTTGCGATGTGCCGATGTACTTCAGCCATGACAGAAAGATTTATGCCACAAGTTCAAACCATTTAAACTGGTATACTAAAAAACACGAACACCATATAAAAACTTATATCGCAACAATTATATAATCTGTACAAAAAAAGTCCATAAAAATAAAATAAATATACAAAGAAAATGTAACGAAACCAACACAAATACAGAGAAGTGAACAAATTAGGTTCTTCCTCCTTAACGTCGGAAAAAAAACACAAACAAAATAATCAGATCTATGTAAAAATGATGGATACGAAAATATCTAACCCTTTGTAAGAAATAGATGGTTTCCAATGTTGTTCTTACAGGATTTTCATGGATGCTGCATTCCCATTTACGGCTACGGAAAGAAGATAAATCAGATTTCTCGGTGAATGTTAAAATAAATGCTAGGGCTTGGAGGTTATTTTGGTAAAATGTGTATGTGTACTACATGTCACTGTAGATACTGCATATAATTGTCTTGGGCTGCATCTAGTATTAATAATATCTGCCATACAGTGAATTGTAACGGGCCCATAGACAAACACACATACATTGTCAGCATACCAATCATGGTACTAAATCTGAATTTAATACAAATTAGCCACTTATACAGGTTATCAAACGGTGCTTAAGGGTAGTAAATGGACTCATATCGCCCTAATCCTGAGTGGCCCAATCCATGAACCGGCTTAGTCCATTTGTATACAACCTCACTAGTAGTGGCTAGCAAAATCTTCTGTTTGACCGAAATAATCGATCGAACCGAACAATTTCAGAAATTTAGTTCGCTTTTCATTTTGAAAAATATTGATTTTATCTGTTAAACCGAATAAATTTAATTTTTTTAATTTAATTAAAAAATGTTAGGACCTTGCGTTAAATGGTTTACTCTCTTGGGATTGTTTTTAAACTTTAGTCTTTAGCCCAACCTAATTATTTATAAAATCACATGCCAACAAAACTAAAGTTCTTGTCTAATTATTAATTAAACGATCGGTTTGCAATATGCCAACAAAATTACATGTTGCCGGCCTAATTATTGATCAAACAACATGCCAATGATTCCTGAAACAAAAATATTTAATGTGAGCTTTTACAAAGTCTTTTTTTTCATGACAAAACTATCTAATAAAACAAAACATTCATTCATGTCACAAGAGATGAATCCCATGATATAGCACTTTGCATTCAAGACGTGGCTTCCATCCACGTAACATTTTGCCCTGCATAACATCTATTTACTGGCGTTCCTATTGTTGACCTGTCTCTGATACCACATGCCCCAGGCACAAGCCTGCGATTGCAAAATAGGTCTTTATAGAAATTATTTAGTATTCGTATGCATTTTACAAAAATGATAAACCAAAGTTCCTATAGAAATTTATTATAAGCATTTATAAATCATTTTAAACTTTCATTTTCAATTAATGTAGGACAAGTGATTAGTTCGTTTTTCAAAAATATTGGAACATTGATTAGTTCGTTTTTCAAAAATATTGGAACATTGATTATAAATCTATTTACTTAGTTTCACTTCCTCTCCACCACTCAAAAATATTGGAACATTGATTAGTTCGTTTTTCAATCTCATCGACGGGGTATTTATCCACTTCATTGGATATCTCTTGAAGTTTTTTATCTTCGTTTTGTACTACCACAGCATAAAACAATTCATCACAAAAAATACCACCTCCTCCGTCATTTGCATACTTTGACTCTCAACATTCAATACATCATTATTCCCTTGAAATCCGTCCACAAAGTTATGGATTCTTATTTGAACTTACGAACGAATTATTGGATTCTTGTAGGAGTAACTATCAATTTTTCAATGCTTACTTTGATTGTGAGAACCCGAATTTCAGCAGATAGAATCCAGCAGCAGCAGAATTCAGTAGCGCGAGATTCTAATAGACAACTATTGATTCTGCTTATGACCAGCAACAACTATTATTTCAGAAGCTGGTATGTTTCCAGCAGATAAATCCAGCAGCAGAAGAATTCAGTATCGCGAGATTCTAGCAAACAGCTACTGATTCTGCTTATAACTTGTAACTGAAACATTTATCATGGAATAAAGGTTGTAATGACACATAATGGCGGATTATGGCCATTTATTTGAGAGGCTAACAGTTATAAATTTGCCTATAAATAACACCCTCAAATATCTGAATTGGTGTTACATAAATCTTGAGTATCACTTGAAAATTTGTGTTAAGAGAGTGCCTTTGTTCAAGCAGAATAATCCAGTAGCGAGAACAACAGATTTCAGACTTCAACCGAAACTCCTAGCAAATTATAGTAAGTGGGCTTATGTATAAATATCTTGAAAACCGTTTGACGACTTCCGTTTTGAAGTAAAGTATATGTATTTTGATTTCTGATATCTGAATTTTGAAGCACTATAACCTAGTGAACTTTTGGTAGAAATATATATTCTGAATATTACTGAATTCTGATTACTGATTACTGGCCTCACCCCTTAGAGGAGATAACATATAGGGGACTGATATCAGTTTTGCCATGAAATTCACAAACGTGCTCAGTGCTTACTTGTTAAATATCTGATTTTTGTTCTGAATACTGATTCCTGAATAATGATTCCTGGATACTGATTTCTGTTATGAAAATAAGAGTTTCTGTATATTATTTGTATTATTGTTTCTGTTGAAAATGGTTTCGAAAACTGGGAGTTATTCTCGCCCCCGCTTATTGAGTGACAACCATATCACTCACCCACCAAAACCATCTCAGATAAGAAAGAGGAGGAAATGTTAGAAGAAGAAGAGCAGATTCAGTTTTGGGGCTGGTGAAAAAGACTATTATTTCTCAGTTATGATTCAAGTTTATGTTATTTTTGTTGTATCTGTTAAGACACTGTTATGTCTGGTTTTATATTTCCGCTGTAAAACATTAGTTATTTGAGTTGTAACAGATAATGAATTATTCAATATTATGAATAAAAGACTGATTTCTGAATTTTGTACATTTGAGGCTCGTTGTTTTCGAATGTAAATTTGAGAGCAACGCCGGTGTCGACCAACCCCGTCCCTGGGGCGTGACATTGATCATCTGAAATTTGTTCCTAGGGTCCAAAATATTACCAACAGATATCAAAAGGTTTGTATTATCTGAATTCCTCCAATACTTGTAAAACTTATTGAATATGCTACTTTTTTAAGAGTTGGATTTTAATCATTACTTCTCTTTCTCTCAATCTCAACTTAAATGGTTGGTAAATCAACTGGAATGTAGGAGTTTTAGATTCACTTAGCTCCAAAGTGATATCTTAAAATTTTTCTAGAAAGTGTACATAAATCTTTACATTCTCCCAATCAACAGTTACTGAAGGCTCCGCACTTTCTTCACCCTTTTCATCTTTTTCATTAAAATAATTTTCTTGCGTGATTTTTGCCCATAAGTACATGATGTCGAATTGTTAATATATGTTAGTTGAGTTGAGTTGAGTATGGCTCTCACGAAGATTGAAATTTATTTTCACACGAAGTAATGTAATTAAATAACATCAATTTTATTTAGAAAATCAAGGCTTAAGATTTCAATAAACTAAAATAAATTAAATAATGCGAAATTTCAAAGACGACTTTTGGTACACAATCTGAGACGGATTCTATATACAAGATTTCACTCAATTTTCATTTGATCATCTGAAATTTGTTCCTAGGGTCCAAAATATTACCAACAAATATCAAAAGGTTCGTATTATCTGATTCCTCCAATACTTGTAAAACTTTTTGAATATGCTACTTTTTTAAGAGTTGGATTTTAATCGTTACTTCTCTTTCTCTCAATCTCAACTTAAATGGTTGGTAAATCAACTGGAATGTAGGAGTTTTAGATTCACTTGCTCCAAAGTGATATCATAAATTTTTTCCAGAAAGTGTACATAAATCTTTACATTCTCCCAATCAACAGTTACTGAAGGCCCCACATTTTCTTCACCCTTTTCATCTTTTTCATTAAAATAATTTTCTTGCGTGATTTTTGCCCATAAGTACATGATGTCGAATTGTTAATATATGTTAGTTGAGTTGAGTTGAGTATGGTTCTCACGAAGATTGAAATTTATTTTCACACGAAGTAATGTAATTAAATAACATCAATTTTATTTAGAAAATCAAGGCTTAAGATTTCAATAAACTAAAATAAATTAAATAATGCGAAATTTCAAAGACGACTTTTGGTACAAAATCTGAGACGGATTCTATATACAAGATTTTACTCAATTTTCATATGATCATCTGAAATTTGTTCCTAGGGTCCAAAATATTACCAACAGATATCAAAAGGTTCGTATTATCTGAATTCCTCCAATACTTGTAAAACTTATTGAATATGCTACTTTTTTAAGAGTTGGATTTTAATCATTACTTCTCTTTCTCTCAATCTCAACTTAAATGGTTGGTAAATCAAGTGGAATGTAGGAGTTTTAGATTCACTTAGCTCCGAAGTGATATCATAATTTTTTTCCAGAAAGTGTGCATAAATCTTTACATTCTTCCAATCAACAGTTACTGAAAGCCCCACACTTTCTTCACCCTTTTCATCTTTTTCATTAAAATAATTTTCTTGCGTGAATTTTGCCCATAAGCACATGATGTCGAATTGTTAATATATGTTAATTGAGTTGAGTTGAGTATGGTTCTCACGAAGATTAAAATTTATATTCACACGAAGTAATGTAATTAAATA
Source organism: Primulina eburnea (assembly GCF_022965805.1). NCBI lineage: Eukaryota > Viridiplantae > Streptophyta > Magnoliopsida > Lamiales > Gesneriaceae > Primulina > Primulina eburnea. The sequence continues at coordinate 5,170,253 of NC_133115.1, forward strand.
ACATCAATTTTATTTAGAAAATCAAGGCTTAAGATTTCAATAAATTAAATAATGCAAAATTTCAAACACGACTTTTGGTACACAATCTGAGACTGATTCTATATACAAGATTTTACTCAATTTTCATTTGATCATCTGAAATTTGTTCCTAGGGTCCAAAATATTACCAACAGATATCAAAAGATTCGTATTATCTGAATTCCTCCAATACTTGTAAAACTTATTGAATATGCTACTTTTTTAAGAGTTGGATTTTAACCATTACTTTTCTTTCTCTCAATCTCAACTTAAATGGTTGGTAAATCAACTGGAATGTAGGAGTTTTAGATTCACTTAGCTCCAAAGTGATATCATAAAATTTTTCCAGAAAGTGTACATAAATCTTTACATTCTTCCAATCAACAGTTACTGAAAGCCCCACACTTTCTTCACCCTTTTCATCTTTTTCATTAAAATAATTTTATTGCGTGAATTTTGCCCATAAGCACATGATGTCGAATTGTTAATATATGTTAGTTGAGTTGAGTTGGGTATGGTTCTCACGAAGATTAAAATTTATATTCACACGAAGTAATGTAATTAAATAACATCAATTTTATTTAGAAAATCAAGGCTTAAGATTTCAATAAACTAAAATAATGCGAAATTTCAAAGACGACTTTTGGTACACAATCTGAGACGGATTCTATATACAAGATTTTACTCAATTTTCATTTGATCATCTGAAATTTGTTCCTAGGGTCCAAAATATTACCAACAGATATCAAAAGGTTCGTATTATCTGAATTCCTCCAATACTTGTAAAACTTATTGAATATGCTACTTTTTTAAGAGTTGGATTTTAATCATTACTTCTCTTTCTCTCAATCTCAACTTAAATGGTTGGTAAATCAACTGGAATGTAGGAGTTTTAGATTCACTTAGCTCCAAAGTGATATCATAAAATTTTTCCAGAAAGTGTACATAAATCTTTACATTCTCCCAATCAACAGTTATTGAAGGCCCCACACTTTCTTCACCCTTTTCATCTTTTTCATGAAAATAATTTTGTTGCGTGATTTTTTCCCGTAAGTACATGATGTCGAATTGTTAATATATGTTGAGTTGAGTTGAGTTGAGTTGAGTATCGTTCTCACGAAGATTGAAATTTATATTCACACGAAGTAATGTAATTAAAATAACATCAATTTTATTTAGAAAATCAAGGCTTAAAATTTCAATAAGATAAAATAAAGTAAATAATGCGGAATTTCAAAGAAGACTTTTGGTACATGATCTGAGACGGAGTCTATATACAAGATTTTACTCAATTTTCATTCATATAAAACATATTAATTGATAATATCACATATTGTAATTTATAGATCAAGAACTCTTAAGTAATTATTTACTGCCTCTCCCAAGAGATAAGTAAATTTCATTATTCTACTATCAATTTCGATAACCCTATTAGAAATAAAAACATCAAAATAATTTAATCCAGTTTTATGATTATTTTTCAGCAACCTCAAAAGAAATTGTCGACCTCCCAAACATAAAAAAAAAAAATCTTCCTAGTCAAAATCCTCTCTTGTCGTTCATTCTCAGGGCTCAAATTTGTGTCACCAGCCTCCTTGATTGCGTAGTGCTATGTGGTTGTGTTGGGTGATATAGAATGAAAGAATAATGAAAAGTGTTCTCTGAATTTTCTGAGTACAACTTATTATTTAATATTATATTTTATTATATAATTCATTGATGTTCTTGGAATAGTAAACATGATTTTATATTAATAATATGACAAGATCTATAATTCAATATATACTAGCTCTAATATTTTTTAATATCACTGAAAATTTTGATATTAGATCTAAGATTTTACAAAATTTATGAAATTTTTTAGTTGATGTGAATTATAATTATATATTTGTTACTAATGCTATCAAAGAAGCATGATGAAATATTTACCAATATTTTGAATAATAATAGTTTAGTTTCAATTATTAAAAAATATTTTTTGGCCAACTGACTGGAATAAATATGATATAATATTTATCAATATATCTGAATAATATCAATTTGATGTCTAATATAGATGAACCACATAATATATTTGGCATCAACTCTCACCAGTATTTATTAGGGGAAGTTATTGAAAAATCCCCAATCAAAAAATTTCTTTGGCTTCACTCTCTACCCACAAAATTGTGGTACTATGTCATACAAAATGTGGTACACTTCATGTGGAAATGTGGTACTAAAAAAGTATCTAGGGACTGAACACAAAAAAAAATGACGGCTGGGGACTGAACCCAAATTTCCCGATTAATTAAATATTGTTTAACTCTGTATAGAAAAATATGATTTAAACTTTTATGATGATGCGAGTCCAAAAATTGAGTAGATCTCTTGTGAGACGGTCTCGGGTCAACCCTACCGATATTCACAATAAAAAGTAATACTTTTAGCATAAAAAGTAATACATTCTCATGGATGACCCAATAAGAGAGCCGTCTCACAAAATACGACCCGTGAGACCATCTCACATAAGTTTTTATCCCAAAAAATTTATTTCAAAACGGTACTCAATATTATTTTATATAATGCAAATAGAGTATACCAAATAAAACCATTATAACCGAGGCATTAGACACCACACATAATTTTTAAAAAATAAAATTTTACTAACAAAATGACGATTTTAAGAAGTAATCATGATGTTGATGACTTGTAGCTCATCTGACACCAAGGTTTTAAGTTTGAGACAAAGTCTATGATTCAAGACTTAATTGTAACAATCTCTTCTCCTAACTCAAAAAATAATAATGTTGGAAATGGTTGGTTTACTAGCAAAACAGAAAGTTTGCTGGATCTATCAGAGCTACAAATAAATACCGATGGGAGTCCTAGAAAACAATAAAGAGATTCTCATAATTTTAAACACTGAGAAAAGACATAATAAAAGAAACAAAGAGGGAAATCGAGACAGAAACTATAGATCAAGGGAAGAAAATTGGTTTTAATTTCTTGAGTCTTATATTATCTTGTATTGTAAACTCTTTATGATTAATCAAGATTAATAAAAGGTGGTGGTTTTTTGTGGATGTAGGCAATTCAGTGCCGAACCACGTAAATCGTTCTTGTTGAGTGTTATGTGAATTGTTTGGATTGTTTATTAAATCTACATGACAAAAAAGAATGTGTTCATAAGTCAAACAACCAAGTGTTGTTTCATCATTCTTGAATTCAGTTGAGTAACAAGTCTTGTAGCAAAAAAAATTTGATCGATATCTTAATTGAATCATAACGAGTGGCGTCGTCAATAAGAATCAATGATTGAAATTGGATCGATGAGGTTTGATATCGATAAATTTACTGGGAATGATGACTTCGGACTTTGGAGGATCAAGATGTGGGCAATCTTGATTCACAAGGCATAGCAGATGCACTCAATGTTAGAGTAGATGTCATGTAAACCAATGATTGGATAAAGAATTTATTGAGTTGGTTGTAATTAACTGTCTTTATTTTAATATAATTTATATTTCATGGTTTCGTTTTGCTTTATCTGTATACTCGTGCAATCAGCATAGATAAAAACCTTGATTATACATTAATACAAATGAATCGTAATTCGATCTTGAAACTCATTTATAAACACAGTATATTCTAAATTTGTTTCTAGTCGATTCAGCAGTATAAAAACAAGGATAAAGGCTGCTTGAGCTTGAGACTAACATCTGTGATATTGCATATTGTGTTTCATGGTAAAAGCATAAAGATATCCAATCATACAGATAGGTAATCATATGATGATTATACCGAACAACTCTTCATCGGAATTTCTAAGTATGAAAAAAAGTCCGTGGTTATGATTATACATTATTAGTCCTTATGACCAGGGACAACATTGAGGCTTTGCATACTAGGATTGTGCATTGACTCGTTTACCGATTATGCGAGGGTCACAAGGTGGTAAGGTTGGGTGCAATTGCGACATGTGTAAGAGCTAGTACATTATAGCCAGAAATTAACTGCTCACCTATGGATGTTCATATCTTATATGATCTAACGAAATAGTAGTGTATGAAATCTCTTGTCAGAGTGTAATATGTACCTTAAGGACAAAAGTTCTCTAGTTGTACATGCAATGAGACTATGAATATTTTACTAATGTATCACATAGTTATCGAATCTAATATACAATCCTCGATTAACCAATGGTTGCAGATTCGATCGGAATATATGAGATGAAAGGACCATATGCACGTTAATCATAACCGATTATTTCTTGCAGGCACTATAAGTGATATCTAGAAAATCATGGGGTGAAACTACTAGACGCTCTTACCATGATTCGATGGGTTTAATCAGAAAACGATTTCTGACTTTCTTATGATCAAATGTTGGTACATATAATGGGGCAAATAAGGGTAAGCCGGTATAAAGGACAAGTTCCTGAATCACAAAGAGTTGTGAACCCACTGCTAGTTATCACTGAGCTATTGAAAGTCACACAAGTACTGAATCATTTGTTTCTGTTGAGATAATAAATTCAAGGAGTTGAATTTATATAAAATTATGAGATAGTATATTCAAGTAGTTGAATTTATGAAAATTGAGAGTTTAAAATATTAAACTCAAAGGTTGAGTATATAAAAGATTAAATTAAATGTAGTGGGAAGTATGCGTAATGAACTAAAAGAGTACAAGTTCAACATGTTAAATAATTAAAGTTCTTAATGGAATTTAATATATTAATTAATTAAACTAGTTGAACTAGTAAATTAATTAACTACGCACATTAAATTAATTAAGGAACCATAAATTTATAATTAAGGAAATTATGTTAAGGATTCAATATTTAGAAAGGAGGCCACAAACCCTAGCCTGGAGGCTGGATAGCATGCAATTTTTGAAAATCTTGCTTTAAAAAACGTCTTCAATTTTTGGCCAACAAGAAAGAAGATAAGGGTTTGAGCCATCAACGTTCTTTTGATCTCAAATGATAAAATTACATCTAAATTTTCTAGTGCAATTTAGAGAAGAACAATTATTCCAGTGATGGACTTGTTTGGAGAAGAAGATTTCAAGAAGATCATTCGTGGGGAATACTATAAGAGCTATTTCCGCCAATCCCGGAATAGTTAGTGTCAAGTGATTAATTCACTAAAGGTATATTCATAAACGCCCTATGAATGTTTAATTTTGTTTAAACTACACGAGTATCCAAAGACGTTATTTGAACGTCAAATTAAAAATTTTAAAACTTTCGCTATGTTTTGGATACGAGAAAACCGATTTCCAACACTCAAGAAAGATGAAGAATTTTCAAACTCATAGAATGATGGTATATACAGATTACATTGTCAAGTGAGATATATGCCTGAAATTAAAAGGAACCTGACATCCTTAGAGGCACATTAGACTCCCAGAGATATACTTTCAATTCAGAAAATGGACATGTGAAAGTGTCAAGGGCTCAATAGTAGTTATGATAGCACAAAAGAAGAAACATTTGTATCTTTTGCAAGGTGATCCTATGGTCGATGCCTTGGCAGTGATCATCCGGGGTGAACAAGAATTGGGGATCGTCCCAAAACTAGATGTCTATCCCGGGCAATATGAAGTTTCGGGCTTAGGCGAATATGAATACTGATAAGAACAAGTTGGAACTTAGTGTTAGGCCATGTAAGTGAGGGGTTTAACCGAACTTGGAAAGCATAATATATTCTGTTGATACAAACTTGGAGATCTAGAGTTCTGTGAATGTTGTGTCTGTGGGAAGTAAAAGAGAGTGAAGTTTATTCAAAGAAAACACACCACAACCCAGCCTCTTGAATGCATACATTCAGACTTATGGGGCCCCTCAAAAGTAGAAACAAATGAAGGGGGAAAAGTATTTCATGTCCATAATAAATGATTATTCAAGGAGATTTTGGGTTCACATATTGAAAACAAATGATGAAGCAATGCTAAAATTCAAGTAGTTGCTTCAAACGATAGAGAATAAACGTGACAAGATAGTGAAGCATCTAAACAACTACAACATACAAGAATATTTATCATAACAGTTCAATGAATTATGTAAGTCGAAAGAGATCACAAGACACAAAACAGTGGCAACACCCCTCAACAAAATCGCTTGATAGAAAGAATGAATTGCAGCTCAAAGATATGGGCAGACAGATTTAATCAGGTATGCACTCATCATTGCGTAATGAACGGAGCAATTAGAACCATCATTATACAAAGAGGTTTTGGCTATAGCAGGGAGAAAAACAAGTGGATTGAGGCAATGGATGATTAGATGAATTCTTTGATAACTTGGGTGTAAATGGATATACAAGTTGAAGCGGAGACTACGGAACTTAATTGGGCGTAAATGGATATACAAGTTGAAGGAAATCATACAGGATATGAAAAAGTTGAGTATAGAGCGAGACTACTCGCAAAAGTGTATACTCAACTCGAAGACATAGATTTCAATGAAATCTATTTACAAGTGGTCAAAAATTGTTCAATAAGACATCTATTATCACTTGTTAACCAATTAGATCTTGAACTGGAACAACTCGATATAAAGACCGACTTCTTAAATGGTGATCTCGAAAGAAATCATCTATATGGATCAAACTGAGGGGTAATCTACACCGGAGAACAAAGACAAAGTGTGCTTATTGAAAAAATTTCTATATGGAATTGAACAAAGTCCTAGACAATGGAACAAGAGGTTTGATGAATTTGTGATGAGCATATACTTTGTAAAGAGTCACTTTGAATGCTGCGTGTACATTAAGAAAGTTGGGAAACAAGTGAGATAATTTCTTCTTCAATATGTAGACGATATTTATTTTGTGAGTGAAAGAAAAACAGAGATAAATGATCTTAAGGGACAACTAGCTTCAGAGTTCGAAAGATATCAGAGAGATCACAAAAACAAGATTTTGTTTTTAATTCAAGGATCATACTTAAGGAAGGTCTTAATCTAGATTCTCTATGCATTAATCCAAGTTAGTCTCTATTCCCATAGAACAACATCTAAAGCTCTCTGCAGAGCAAACTCGTAAATGTGACGAAGAGAGGGAGGAGATTACGCCAGCAGTGTTGGGCGGGATGCTTTGAGTGGACACTACGGTTCTGAAAGGGGTGCAAGAGATGTGGGTTATGTGCTCAAAAGCAAGAAGAGCGCACATATCAAGTGGTGGATATGTGGATGCGGACTTTGCAGGAAATTTGGACACAAGAAAGTCTGTAGGGATACCATTTGCTTCATGGTACGAGATAGATACTACACAGATAACTAATATTTTTTAATAATAAATATGTAAAAATGATAGTTAATATGATGTTTGATTTTGAAAAGAATTTTATTCCTTGATATATTTTCTTCTTTAATATCTTTAATGTTTTGCCTTTTTAGACATGAGAATAATCTCGAGATGATATGATCTCGTGTAGATTTAATATTTGATATGAGAATATGATATGATTTAAACAATTTTATTCCTTGATATATTTTGTTTCCTAATGAAATTGTTTTCCATATTTAATAGGACTCAAAAAAGAGAAGGGAAAATATAAGATAAAGAGCATAAAAAATTTTGAGAGACAAATTTGTACGAAGAGTTTTGAGATCGAAGCAATCTCGTGCCATTGTTAAAGTGTTGCTGTGAAGTGCTGACAACATCTGAAGACAACGCTTAATCACTGTTTTGATTAGTGTGTTGATTTTTGAAGACTTTTCACTTCTCAGTTGATGCGTCTTCTGTATATTGGTTATACGGTTTGTTAGAGGTTTAGGATGTAATTGTTTTTTTTACTCGCCTTAATTAGGGAGTTGTTTTATTCTTTCACTAGTATTGGTTTTTGTAAACTTACAAGTTTTTCTAGTGAAATAATTTGCCCTGAGGCACAACGCAAGTATTTTATACTTGTGCATAATTTATATCTCGTCTCTCGTATTGTTATCATTCCAGTTGCGTGTTAATGTGTTAAACAATAATTTCCGCTGCATGTTGTCGTGGGTGTTACAACATGTAGTGCTCAAATTTAATACACGTATAACCCATGCATTCATTTAAGTATTAAATCATTTAAATTAATTTTAAATGGGTTTTGGCGATGCATGATTTATTTAAATGCATTATTTTAAATTATTTATGTTTATGTGATGCACGTTAAAATGTCTTTCGAGTTTCATGTTTCAGGCGATCATTCGAGGCGGGATTGAGGAAAAGACCCGGTGACGATTTTTGGCAATTTTAGATATGGTATTTTATTTTAAGTTAAGTTTGGGGGCATTTTAATTAATTTAATGAGTTTTAGCATTTTTGTGCCTAAATATTTAATTAGTAATTTTAAGACTTGTAAACTTTCAAAATCTAATTTGGTGTGTTATATTTTAGTTAAAGAGTTTTATTTAAAAGATTAAGTGTGAGTTAATGTTTTGATTAGTAGACTATTATTTTTTTTAATTAAGCAAAAGTTAGTCTTTTAATTAATTGAAACACACGCCTCACACACACACACACACTTTTACACACACCTAAAAATCGTGTATTACACACACAACACAAACACATTTGTATTTTCAGATTTTTTTAAGAAAGAACTAGGGTTCTTAGTCCTTAGAGCAGCCGCCCCTCTCCCCTCATAATTTCCAGCAAGATTTTCGTGTGTTTCCTCAAGAATTTTAGCGCCACAATCGCCCCGGATCAACCTCGCTCTTATCTCCGCTTCGGTGACGTCGTTTCGGTAACGTTATCATAAAAAAGGCACGTATATTCTGTTCTTGCTGTGTCGATCAAGTCATATTATGCGTTGCGTTGATTTTTATGCGTAAAAGTTATGTATCATGATAGTAGTTTGAGCGGATCATGAATCGGATCAATTACAAAGGAAAATTTTTAGATCTAAAACTCGTTTTTACTGTTCATGTCAAAACTGCGATTTTTCCGTTCATAGTTTGGGAAAACTTTCAACGGCAAAAACGTAGAACTCTTCGATACCTTCGATTTGATATATGATTCGAAATTTTTGGACAAAAAATGAGTGAGTTATGATATTTTCCGTGCGACTGCGCAAACTGAAATTTTCAGAAAGTTTTGTTATTGATACGTTTCTTGAAGTTTTAGGTTGCAGGCTTCGTTGGAAATCGACGGGCGATTGTTGCTGCGTACGGGTATGTTAGTAATGATGTTAAGAGTGTTTTGAGGTTACGTTTCATGTCGATAGGTACTCGAACTAATGAGAAGTCGTAGGAAACAGTTTGATGTCAATTGCCGTATTTTGGGTCGTTGGTGTCGTAGAGCGAACATTGTTGTGTCGAAACGTTTGTACAGTTTGGGTTTATGTTATTGTATGCTAGGATGAGTCTTGAGGGGTCGGTGCTTGGCCCGTATAATCGAGTCTAGAAGAATAAGCATTGGGTGTTCAGAATTTTCGTAAGTTCGCGATCACAGTGGGTACACGGACCCGTACACGGACCCTGACACGGGGTCCGTGCCTTTGTTATTCCTTCAGTGTCAATTTTGCGAGACAGCACGGACCCTTACACGGATGAGGGCACGGGGTCCGTGCCTTTGGGTTTCACTTAGTGTCTTTTTCCAGTATCTACACGGACCCTTACCCGGACCCTGACACGGGGTCCGTGCCTTTGCTTTCCTTTCAATGTCTTCTTCCAGAGCCTACACGGACCCCCATCCGGACCCGAGCACGGGGTCCGTGCCCCTTCCGTTTCCCGACACACTCTAGGCAGTATGTACACGGACCCTCTCCCGGACCCAAGCACGGGGTCCGTGTACCCTTGTTTTTGGGAAATATTTGTAAGTTCATTTTAAGTTTGATGTTATGGGTTAGTGCAAGGATTATTAAGGGCGTGTCGTGGCAAATCGTAGAAGGTCCTAAGGTATGATTGAACTTGAGAGTAAGCATGTGTTTTCTATGTCTAAGCAATGCAAGTTAAGTATGAAATTCACGTTAGTAAGTTGCAGCAACGGCCCCAGTCGAAGTCCAACGAATCCCTCAACGCCAAGTAAGTATGTATTACGTGCAGAGAAAATATGTTTAAGTTTTTGAGGTATGCTAATTGACTTGTGACCAAATTATGAATGGGTTTGGAAGTCGGTGAACGTGGCCGAGGACCTCTCCGCCCCGTTAAATTATGAACGGGTTAGATCGTGGTTGGAAAGCGTTAAATTATGAACGGGGACCAACCAGCCCGTTAAATTATGAACGGGGATCTCATGTATGCGACAGTGGATACGTCCCTGTCAGCCCAGTACTGTGGTATGTCTGATCAGGCGTTTATTATGTATGGGTCACTTGCTTTGAAACATCCTCTACGCAAAATGATGAAGTTATGTATGTTTACGTATGCAGTATGTTTATGGAAGTTTAAGTTATGGCACGTCGGAGTATGTATGTACGTATGTTCAAGTTTTAATGCACAAGTTCAAGTTTCAAATTATGTATGTCCTATTTTAAAGTTGCATGCGACCTTAATATGTAGTACTCGTTATTCCAGTTTATACGTGTTGAGTCTTTAGACTCACTAGACTTGATCGATGCAGGTGACTATGTTGAGGAGACAGGAGGTGATGACCAAGGGGCAGGCTTGGACTGAGCGGGAGGCTAACCCGAGGACCGCAAAGTTTATGTTTTTACGCAAATGTTAATTAACTCTGATTTCTTGGTTCGAGGGAAATACTTTGAGCAAAACTTTTGTGAGCAAATTTTATTGTAGTACTTTGAACCGCCATGTCTTATGGGGGACTTGGTTGGGATATTTTTATGGCAAACTTTGAATGTTATTTTATGTCTAAGAAAATTTTTAATTCTTCCGCAAATTTTAAGTAGTGTAGAATACGGTTCGTTACAGTTGGTATCAGAGCGGTGTTCTTGTAAAGGGTTATGCCTACTGCCAGTCGCAAGAAGCTCACGAAGTCACACCTCAAGTCTGTAAGTTTTAAAGTTTTGAGCTATGCTATGTATTACGCATTAAGTCATGATTTCAGCATGTCTATGTTTTAAGTTCAATTTACGTGCATCATAAAATATTGATATATGTTCATGCATGTTGGGTTTACGTGTTGGGTAATTTGTTGGAACAGTATGCCTCCTAGACATGTGATCGACCGTGAAACAAGGGAGGAGAACAGAGAGCACCGAGTAGAGGACAGGGAACATCGAGATGAGGAGAGGGCCAATCCTCCTCCACCTCCACCACCAGATATGCAGGCTCAGATGCTTGCTGGCATGACGCAATTCTTCGCACAATTTGCTAGGAACCAGACTGTTGCAGGCCGCGAGGAGAGGCCTTGTAAGGCTCGAGAATTATCCGTGTCATCGATGTGAGGGTTGAAGAGGATTATGCATGACATGAAAAATGTGAGTTTGAGTGAGCATGGCCGAGACAAGACCGCACCTGCGGTATTAACATCACCGCACCCGCGGTGTAAAGATAGAAAAAAATGAGTTTTGTGCGAACAGACACCGCACCCGCGGTGCTAGCAAGACCGCCCCCGCGGTGTGAGACCGCACCCGCGGTCATGTAAGGACCGCACCCGCGGTCTAAGAATTTCAGAAAATATTCTGGCTGCCGAGAGCTCAGCGCACCCGCGCTCTTACACTGCCGCACCCGCGGTAGTGCGTGTCATTTGAAAAACATGAACACTCGTCCCTTTTGCATGCAATATATGATATGTGTCTTCATTTCAGTAAACTATTCAGAACAAGAGCCGAGAGAAGGTTTGGGAGGAGCTTTCATTCTTTTGATCTTTGCACTTGAGATTTTGCTATTTCCGGTTATCCGATTTTAGATCCGACTTCGGTTTTGAACTCACCTCGTCAAGGGCTATCAAAGGATGTAAGTATTGTTCCATTCCAACCTATTTCGAAATATAGATGTTGGAGAAATTGTAATATGTTAATTAGATTGTGTTCTGGAGGTATTGAGCATGGTATATTCGTAACCGCATCAAGAAACGGATGTTATTTGCTAAGATTGTTAGTTTCCAGCATGTATTACGGTAAAATGGTACAGATTTCAGCTTATGTATTGAGGTTGATGAGTTTATAAGTTGATTATGATCGAGTATGATATTCTTGAGTTATCGGTATCGAATAATTATGCCGTTACGCCGTTGAATTGCATTGAAACCGATGTTAGCTTTGTATATTGAATTGCTTGAGATGTATATGATTGAAGTGCACATTGTTTATGCCATTTCAGATTTGTATTGGCTATTGTGAATTCGAGACTTCGACTACGACACCGAATATTCGATAGAAAGGTATAATTCATGTGGTCACGGGATTGCACAACTCGATTCAGATTTGATACGAGTTTCCCTAAATCACATACTAGATTGTTATTACATTTGATTATGTAATGCCTTGTTTATTGATTTATATTCGAGTCCTGAGATAGGAGAGATTGGCAGACTTGCCAAAACTAGACGTTTCGGTGTATCGACGCATAGGAGCAGATTTGCTATATGTGTAGACCCTCGATACAGAGTTGACCGAAGTCTAGGAATAAGACGTACCGTTGCCCCGAGTGGTTGGGTAGGTGACAGACCGTCTTATTCACACCGGGATCCCTAGATTAGAAAAGAGTCGAGTCAAGATTTGAATTGTTGAATACAGATTTGTATTCTACTACATGTTTAGATGTATATTCATGTTACTGGATTTATGTTATGCATTGTACATGATTATGACATTGCATGCATCCATGTTTTATACTGGGATATGTTCTCACCGGAGTTATCCGGCTGTTGTCGTGTCTGTATGTGTGCATGGCAACAGGTGGGGCAGGATCAGGGTCACGACGAGGACGAGAGAGTTGATAGCGTGGTGATGCCGGGTGTAGCAGAAGACTTCTTATGTTGTACTAGTAGTTTCATGTTGATACTAGAGATGCTATGTTGTTCTTATAACATGTATAACAAGTAAGGCTACTAGATCACGACATGTAATGTTTGATGACTGATGTTTGTTTTAAATAAAAATGAGACGCTTTATGTTAACATGCGATTAAAGGTTAGAAAGTGAAAATTTGACCCGTCATTTTTAATAAAGATCCAATTAAATCCCAAAAGAATTGAGTTAGAGCCCGGGTCCCCACAACAGGTGGTATCAGAGCAGTAGGTTCTGTAGACTGAGATAGAATAGAATGAGCGGGGTAGATCGAGTCATCTTCCTTGCTTTTGAGATGCTAGCATGCTTTATTGCTTTCCCTATGATATGTTGGGTTGTATTATCTGAAGTGATTTACAGCATTTCAAGCCTGAATCAGAACCGATTCTCGATCAGAGGTATATGATCAGAGGAGGGCTGAGACAGATGATATTGATTGGGTACTAATTAGTTTGATAATCAGATTCATGCCGCCTAGACGAGTGCCACAGCCAGAGCAGGGTAGCACATCAGGTGCACAGATGGATGTTACCGCTACACCGATGGAGACTTTATTGAAGAGATTCCAGTCTTTCCATCCGCCTACCCTGAAGGGCACAGAGAGTGCAGTAGAGTGCGAGAGCTGGCTCGATGATATCGAGATGTTGTTTGAGTCTTTGGCATATACTGATGAGCGACGTGTGAAGCTGATAGGGCATCAGATGCAGGAGGTTGCCAAGAGCTGGTGGTTGACGACGAAGAGAGCCTTGGAGCACCGAGGCATTGATATCACGTGGAAAGTTTTTAAAGATGAGTTCTATCAGCGATTCTTCCCCGTCTCCTACCGGAAAGATAAAGGAGCTGAATTTGCAAATCTGAGGCAGGGACAGTGGAATATCGAAGAGTATGTTGCTAAATTTTCTGCATTGCTACGATTTGCACCGCACGTGGCCGGAAACGACGAGGCAGTGGCCGATCAGTTCATCAACGGGCTGAATCCCGATGTCTTTACTTTGGTGAACACGGGCCGGCCTAGTAGTTTTTCAGAGGCACTGAACCGAGCGAAGGGAGCAGAGGCTGGCTTGATCAGGCAGCGAGGAGCTTCCTACGGTGTTCAGGGGCAGAGACCGCCACAGTCCACGACCGTGCAGTTTCCACCACCTCCTCCTCGTTTTGACAGTGGAGCTAGTGGTAGTGGAAAGAAGGATTTTCTGAAGGCCAAGGGCAAACAGTTTAAGAAATCTGGGAGCAGTTCATCGAGTTCGAGTGGATCTCGACAGAGAGGTCAGGGGTCAGAGTATAGTGGTGCATACTGTGGTTCATGCGGAGGGCGACATGCTACGGAGCAGTGTTAAGGAGTTCTGGGACGCTGCAACATCTGTAGGCAACAGGGACATTTCGCCAGAGTTTGTCCCCAGAGAGGTGCACAACGATTCCAGAGCACAGGATCATCAGCACCAGCGCCACAGATGGAGAGACAGGCATCCTCTGTGCACTCCTTTCAGCCACCCTCCACACAGACCCAGCAGAGGCCAGGAGGTAGTCAGACGGTGAGTCAGCCTCCCAGACAGCAGGCACGTGTTTTTGCCCTGACAGAGGAGCAGGCGCAGGAGGCGCCAGATGACGTCATTGCAGGTAACTGTTTTCTTTGCGGTTATCCTGCATATGTGTTGATTGACACAGGGGCATCTCATACATTCATCTCTGAACATTTTGCATTGAGACATTCATTGCCTGTTGAGTCGTTGTCGACAGTAGTGTCTATAGCTTCTCCGTTGGGAAGTGGCTTGATATCTGTGACTACTGTTAGACACTGTATGTTTCAGTTTGAGGGGCATGAGATCGATCTTGATTGTGTAGTACTTGGTTTAGCTGATTTTGATTGTATAGTTGGTATAGACATGTTGACCAAATACAGGGCCACGGTAGATTGTTTCCACAAGATTGTCAGATTCAGACCCGAAATGACAGACGAGTGGAAATTTTACGGCAAGGGTTCCAGATCTCGGATTCCCTTAGTATCTGCTCTGACTATGAGTAGATTGCTTCAGAGAGGAGCAGAGGGCTTTCTCGTATATTCAGTAGATCTACTGAAGACGAGCCCAGCATTGGCAGATCTGCCAGTGATTTGCGAGTTTGCAGATGTTTTTCCTGATGAGATTCCAGGGTTGCCTCCGGTTCGAGAGGTTGATTTCAGCATAGATCTTATGCCCGGTTCTGTTCCTATTTCGAGAGCTCCATATAGGATGGCACCGATAGAACTGAAAGAGTTGAAAGCACAGTTGGAAGATCTTCTGTCCAAGGGATATATCAGACCCAGTGTATCTCCTTGGGGTGCTCCGGTGCTTTTTGTCAGAAAGAAAGATGGTTCGATGCGACTGTGTATTGATTATAGGCAGCTGAATAAGGCAACAGTGAAGAACAAATATCCTTTGCCTCGCATCAACGACTTATTTGACCAGTTACAGGGATCTTCTGTATATTCGAAAATCGATTTGAGATCAGGGTATCATCAGCTCCGAGTTAGAGACGTTGATATTCCGAAAACTGCATTCCGAACCAGGTATGGACATTACGAGTTTGTTGTTATGCCTTTCGGTTTGACGAATGCACCTGCGGTGTTTATGAGTTTGATGAACCGCATTTTTCAGAGATATTTAGATGAATTTGTGATTGTGTTTATTGACGACATTTTGGTGTATTCGAAGAGTTTGACTGAGCATGCAGATCATCTGAGAATTGTATTGAAGACTTTGAGGAATGAGCGATTGTATGCCAAACTGTCCAAGTGTGAATTCTGGTTGCGACAGGTTGTCTTCTTGGGGCATATTATATCTGGAGATGGTATTGCGGTAGATCCGAGTAAAGTTGAAGCTGTGATCAGTTGGCCGAGACCGACTTCTGTGCCTGAGATACGCAGTTTCATGGGTCTAGCCGGGTATTATCGTCGTTTTATTCGAGATTTCTCCAGTATAGCGAAGCCTATCACTCAGTTGACCCAGAAGAATATGCCGTTTGTGTGGTCTGAAGATTGTGAAGACAGTTTTGTAGAGTTGAAGAAAAGGTTGACTAGTGCGCCTGTCTTGACGATTCCTTCAGGTACAGGTGAGTTCGTTGTATATTGTGATGCATCTCACAGAGGGCTAGGATGTGTTCTTATGTAGCGAGGGCACGTGATAGCATACGCCTCTAGACAGCTGAAGCCGCACGAGACTCGTTACCCGATTCATGATCTTGAATTGGCGGCGATTGTCTTTGCCTTGAAGATCTGGCGTCATTATCTGTATGGCGAGAAATTCGAGATCTATTCCGATCATAAGAGCTTGAAGTATCTCTTTTCTCAGTCAGAATTGAATATGAGGCAGCGACGATGGCTTGATCTGCTGAAAGATTTTGATTGCGAGATCAAATACCATCCAGGGAAGTCGAATGCAGCGGCAGACGCCTTGAGTCGAAAGGTATGTTCTTTGTCCTTGTCGACTGTAGGTGTATCGAGTTTAGTAGAAGATTGTTGCTTGTCTGGATTGACATTTGATACAGAGAGTAGACCGTTGCGACTTGCTGCGATTCAGATTGAGCCAGACTTGATTTCGAGGATCAAAGAAGCACAGAGAACTGATCCGAGTGTGCAGAAATCGATTGATATGGTCAGAGCTGGTCATATCTCAGAATATCAGGTCAGAGATTCTGTTCTGTACGTGAATAACCGCTTAGTGGTGCCAGAGATTTCAGATTTGAGACGACAGATCATGTCGGAAGCACACTGTAGTCGGTTCAGCATTCATCCTGGTGGCAGAAAGATGTACAATGATTTGAAGACACAATTCTGGTGGAAGCAAATGAAGACAGATATTGCAGAATTTGTGTCTAGATGTCTGAATTGCCAACAGGTGAAGGCAGAGAGGAAGAAGCCCGGAGGTTTACTTCAGAGTTTGTCTGTTCCTGAATGGAAATGGGACCACATTTCCATGGATTTCGTGACGAAGTTACCTCGATCATCCCGAGGCTGTGATTCGATTTGGGTCATCATTGATAGACTGACCAAATCAGCGTGCTTTATTCCGTACAGAATGACATATCGACACGATCAGATGGCCGAGTTGTATGTCAGAGAGGTCGTCAGATTGCACGGTGTGCCGAAGTCAATCGTATCAGATCGTGATCCACGATTCACTTCTCACTTCTGGTACAGTTTGCAGCAGGCTTTGGGTACGACGTTACACCTGAGCACTGCTTATCATCCTCAGACGGACGGACAGTCAGAGCGGACTATCCAGACCTTAGAGGACATGCTGAGAGCTGTAGTACTAGACTTTGGTACTAGTTGGCAGGATTCATTGCCGTTGTGTGAGTTTTCATACAACAACAGCTATCAGACGAGCATAGAGATGGCACCGTTCGAAGCTTTATACGGAAAGAAGTGCAGATCTCCGTTGTACTGGGATGATATTTCTGAGGTACCAGAATTGGGGCCTGATATGATTCGTGAGATGAAAGAAAAAGTGAAGATCATTCAGAAACGAATGAAGACGGCACAGGATAGGCAAGCGAAGTACGCCAATATTAGACGTAGACCGTTAGTATTCGAACAGGGAGACAGAGTATTTTTGAAGATTTCACCTTTCAGAAGCGTTGTCAGATTTGGCAAGCGTGGAAAGTTGTCTCCTAGATACATCGGTCCGTATGAGATTCTTGAAAAGATTGGCGATCGAGCTTACAGACTTGCTCTTCCTCCTTCACTGTCCGGTATACATGATGTTTTTCATGTATCGATGTTGCGCAGATACATGCCGGATGATTCTCATGTCATTCAACCTGACGAAGCTGAGTTAGATCAAACTTTGAGCTATGTTGAGCGACCGATTCAGATTCTTGATCGGAAAGAGAAACAGCTCAGAACAAAGACTATTCCGCTTGTGAAGATTCAGTGGAATCGTCATGGCATCGAGGAAGCAACTTGGGAGACAGAATCTGAGATGAGACAGAGGCATCACGAGCTATTCCTTTGATGTAAGTCTTTCTTCCCGTTTTGACTTTACAGATTTGTATATACTGGCATGGTTATTTGCTTATGAGTTCGAGGACGAACTCTTGTCTAAGAGGGGGAGAAATGTAAGGCTCGAGAATTATCCGTGTCATCGATGTGAGGGTTGAAGAGGATTATGCATGACATGAAAAATGTGAGTTTGAGTGAGCATGGCCGAGACAAGACCGCACCTGCGGTATTAACATCACCGCACCCGCGGTGTAAAGATAGAAAAAAAATGAGTTTTGTGCGAACAGACACCGCACCCGCGGTGCTAGCAAGACCGTCCCCGCGGTGTGAGACCGCACCCGCGGTCATGTAAGGACCGCACCCGCGGTCTAAGAATTTCAGAAAATATTCTGGCTGCCGAGAGCTCAGCGCACCCGCGCTCTTACACTGCCGCACCCGCGGTAGTGCGTGTCATTTGAAAAACATGAACACTCGTCCCTTTTGCATGCAATATATGATATGTGTCTTCATTTCAGTAAACTATTCAGAACAAGAGCCGAGAGAAGGTTTGGGAGGAGCTTTCATTCTTTTGATCTTTGCACTTGAGATTTTGCTATTTCCGGTTATCCGATTTTAGATCCGACTTCGGTTTTGAACTCACCTCGTCAAGGGCTATCAAAGGATGTAAGTATTGTTCCATTCCAACCTATTTCGAAATATAGATGTTGGAGAAATTGTAATATGTTAATTAGATTGTGTTCTGGAGGTATTGAGCATGGTATATTCGTAACCGCATCAAGAAACGGATGTTATTTGCTAAGATTGTTAGTTTCCAGCATGTATTACGGTAAAATGGTACAGATTTCAGCTTATGTATTGAGGTTGATGAGTTTATAAGTTGATTATGATCGAGTATGATATTCTTGAGTTATCGGTATCGAATAATTATGCCGTTACGCCGTTGAATTGCATTGAAACCGATGTTAGCTTTGTATATTGAATTGCTTGAGATGTATATGATTGAAGTGCACATTGTTTATGCCATTTCAGATTTGTATTGGCTATTGTGAATTCGAGACTTCGACTACGACACCGAATATTCGATAGAAAGGTATAATTCATGTGGTCACGGGATTGCACAACTCGATTCAGATTTGATACGAGTTTCCCTAAATCACATACTAGATTGTTATTACATTTGATTATGTAATGCCTTGTTTATTGATTTATATTCGAGTCCTGAGATAGGAGAGATTGGCAGACTTGCCAAAACTAGACGTTTCGGTGTATCGACGCATAGGAGCAGATTTGCTATATGTGTAGACCCTCGATACAGAGTTGACCGAAGTCTAGGAATAAGACGTACCGTTGCCCCGAGTGGTTGGGTAGGTGACAGACCGTCTTATTCACACCGGGATCCCTAGATTAGAAAAGAGTCGAGTCAAGATTTGAATTGTTGAATACAGATTTGTATTCTACTACATGTTTAGATGTATATTCATGTTACTGGATTTATGTTATGCATTGTACATGATTATGACATTGCATGCATCCATGTTTTATACTGGGATATGTTCTCACCGGAGTTATCCGGCTGTTGTCGTGTCTGTATGTGTGCATGGCAACAGGTGGGGCAGGATCAGGGTCACGACGAGGACGAGAGAGTTGATAGCGTGGTGATGCCGGGTGTAGCAGAAGACTTCTTATGTTGTACTAGTAGTTTCATGTTGATACTAGAGATGTTATGTTGTTCTTATAACATGTATAACAAGTAAGGCTACTAGATCACGACATGTAATGTTTGATGACTGATGTTTGTTTTAAATAAAAATGAGACGCTTTATGTTAACATGCGATTAAAGGTTAGAAAGTGAAAATTTGACCCGTCATTTTTAATAAAGATCCAATTAAATCCCAAAAGAATTGAGTTAGAGCCCGGGTCCCCACAGGCCTAGACCGGAGGCAGTATATGAGAGGTTCCGGAGGATGAGCCCGAAGGAGTTCTCGGGTACTACTGACCCGATGGTGGCGGAGGGATGGATCAAGTCCATCGAGGTGATATTTGACTTCATGGAGCTGCCGGACGCTGACAGGGTCAGATGTGCTATATTCTTATTAACTGGAGACGCTAGGTTGTGGTGGGAAAGTGCATCTGTGGCAGTCAACTTGCAAGTGCTGCCTTGGAATGGTTTTAAAGAGGTTTTCTACTCCAAGTACTTCACTGAGGAAGTACGAACCCGACTCACCAACGAGTTCATGACGCTGCGGCAAGGAGACAGTAGCGTGGCAGATTTTGTTAGGAAGTTTGAGAGGGGATGTCACTTCGTGCCCCTCATTGCAAATGATGCCCAGGCAAAGTTGAGGCACTTCTTAAATGGTTTGCGGCCGATCTTGCGTCGTGACGTGAGGGTAGCTGGCCCTACTTCTTATGCAGTTGCAGTCTCTAGAGCTCTGGCTGCAGAACAAGACCAGCGGGATATTGAGGCGGACAGGCAGGGCAAGAGGCCCTATCAGGCTCCACCGCAGCCACACCATCAGCAGCAGAATCAGCGACCCCACTTTAAGAAACCGTATCAGGGGCCGCCAGGAAAGAAACTTTTTCAGGGACTGCCGAAGGGCAAGGGTCCCGTTCAGCAGCAAGGGGCGCCGCAGAGGCCCGTTGTTTACCCAGTGTGCCAGAAGTGCAACCGTCAGCATCCCGGACAGTGCCTATGGGGATCCGGGAAATGTTTTAAATGTGGGGCTACAGATCACGTGCTGAAAGAGTGCCCACAGTGGAAGCAACCAACCCAGGGCAGAGTATTTGCCATGCATGCACAGGAGGCGGACCCAGACACCACCCTACTGACTGGTAAACTTTTCTACCTAAGCTCGGTATTATATTGTCTTGCATGTGGAATTTTTCTTCTTGGGATTATTAGCGTGCTATTAATACTTTGGGTACCTAAGGTTATTGAGTTCTATTGTGCTTAAGGTTTATGGTATAAATTTTGAGATATAAGTTAGTTTGTGTTGTGCTAACGCGTCTCAGGAAACATTTTCATTAAGAGACTATCCACAACCGCGTTGATAGACTCAAGAGCCACTCACTCCTTCATATTAGAGACGTTTGCCAATCATTTAGACCTCAAGTCCATTGGCCTAGACGTGAATTTTTCGGTAGTAGTCCCATCAGGGGAAGAGCTGTTAGCTACCAGTGTGGTCAGAGATATCGACCTAGAACTGCATGGCCACCTAGTGTATGCAGATTTAATCATATTGCCGATGCCAGAATTCGACATTATCTTGGGCATGGACTGGCTGACTAAGAATAGAGTTCTGATAGATTTTCAGAAGAGGTCAGTTTTAGTTAGACCGCCGGGCATGGAGCAGTTTCTTTTTGAGCCAGCCAGATGGAGAAGCTTTCCTCGCATGATTTCATGCATGCAGGCGAGGAGTTTGATCTCCAAGGGATGTCAGGCCTTTTTGGCTAGTATTATTTCAGCGCCTGACGTGCCCACTCCTTCTATTTCAGAAGTGCCAGTAGTCAGCGAATTTCCAGACGTCTTTCCTGATGACGTCACCGGCCTTCCACCAGAGAGAGAGGTGGAATTTGCAATCGATCTCGTGCCAGGCACAGCGCCAATCTCTAAGGCGCCATACAGGTTAGCTCCAGCTGAGATGTTAGAGCTCAAGCAGCAGATTCAAGAGCTCCTCGACAAAGGCTTTATCCGCCCCAGTTTCTCACCGTGGGGCGCACCAGTGCTCTTTGTGAAGAAGAAGGATGGGAGCATGAGGTTGTGCATCGATTACCGTGAACTAAACAAGGTAACGATCAAGAACAAATACCCGTTGCCTAGAATCGAAGACTTGTTCGATCAGTTGCAGGGAGCTACCGTGTTCTCTAAGATAGATCTTCGATCAGGGTATCATCAGCTGAAAGTTAAGGATGCAGATGTTCATAAGACAGCTTTCAGGACCAGATACGGGCATTACGAGTTCTTAGTAATGCCGTTTGGATTGACCAATGCTCCAGCAATTTTCATGGATCTTATGAACCGAGTATTTCAGCCGTTCCTCGACCAATTCGTCATAGTATTCATTGACGACATTCTAATATACTCGAAGAGCCATGAAGAGCACAACCAGCACTTGAGGACAGTATTACAGACATTGCAAAGTCGCAAGTTATTTGCGAAGTTCAGTAAGTGTGAATTTTGGCTGCAGAAAGTTGCATTTTTGGGGCATATAGTATCCAGCAGCGGTATTGAGGTGGACCCATCAAAGGTGGCAGCCGTTAAAGAATGGGTTGAGCCAAAGAACGCATCTGAAATCCGCAGCTTTTTGGGTTTAGCAGGCTATTACCGTAAGTTTATTAAGGGATTTTCGTCTATAGCAGTGCCGCTCACCTCACTAACCAAGAAAAATGCAGAGTTTGTGTGGAGCAAGGAATGCCAGAAGAGCTTCGACACCTTGAAGCAAGCTCTTATTTTAGCGCCAGTGCTAGCCATGCCGACAGGGCAAGGCGAGTTTGTGCTTTATACCGATGCATCTAAGCTCGAATTAGGCGCAGTGTTGATGCAGCAAGGTCGGGTCATAGCTTATGCTTCCAGACAGTTAAAGGTGCACGAGAAGAACTACCCGACGCACGACCTTGAATTAGCCGCCGTTGTCTTTGCATTGAAGATTTGGAGACATTATTTATACGGCGAGAAATGTCAGATCTTCACCGACCACAAGAGTCTCAAATACTTCTTCACGCAGAAAGAGCTGAATATGAGACAAAGACGGTGGTTAGAACTTGTGAAAGACTATGATTGCGAGATTAGCTACCATCCGGGAAAAGCTAACGTCGTGGCAGACGCTTTGAGCAGAAAAGTGGCAGTGGTAGCTCAGTTGACAGCTCAGAGACCACTACAGTCGGAGATTCAGAAGTTTGGTCTAGAGATTTATCGTGATGGCAAGGCTCCTAGGCTGTCTAATCTGACAGTCAAATCTGATTTGCTAGACCGAATCCGAGCAGGTCAGTCTTCAGATGAGCAGTTACAGAAATGGAGACTGAAAGACGAAGCCAAGGGCAGTGTGCTGTACACAGTTTCAGACGGCATTGTGAGATACAGAGGTAGAATGTGGGTGCCTAGCGTTGGTTCGATCAGACAGGATATTTTGACAGAGGCACACGCATCTCCGTATTCCATTCACCCAGGAGGCACCAAGATGTACAAAGACCTTCAGTTATTGTATTGGTGGCCAGGGATGAAGCGAGACATCCGTAGGTTCGTATCAGAATGTCTCACTTGTCAGCAAGTAAAAGCTGAACATCAGAGACCAGCAGGGTTGGTAAGGTCACTCCCCATCCCCGAGTGGAAGTGGGAGAACATTACTATGGATTTTGTTGTTGGGTTGCCGAGATCAGTCAGAGGATCAAATTCTATTTGGGTTATAGTGGACCGACTCACTAAATCAGCGCATTTCCTGCCAGTGAAGACGACTTTCTCCATGACCCAGTATGCGGATCTTTATATCCAGGAGATCGTCCGATTGCATGGTTTCCCAGTCTCTATTGTGTCCGACAGGGACCCGAGGTTTACATCGTCCTTCTGGAAGAGCTTACATGCAGCCATGGGGACGAAGTTGCTTTTCAGTACAGCGTTTCACCCGCAGACAGATGGCCAGTCTGAGCGAGTGATTCAAGTTTTAGAGGACTTGCTAAGGGCGTGCATGATTGATTTTCAAGGAACGTGGGAATCTAGACTACCTCTAGTGGAGTTCACATACAACAACAGCTTCCAAGCATCTATTGGTATGGCTCCCTATGAGGCGTTGTACGGGAGGAAGTGCAGATCACCAGTTCATTGGGATGAAGTTGGTGAGAGAACAGAACTTGGTCCAGAAATAGTTCAGCAAACTGCAGACGTGGTGGTCAAGATTCGTGACAGAATGAAGACCGCCCAGAGCCGTCAGAAGAGCTATGCAGATAAAAGGAGGAGAGATCTCGAGTTTGCCGTAGGAGATCACGTTTTTATCAAGATAGCACCTATGAAGGGTGTTATGAGATTTGGAAGGAGAGGCAAGTTGAGTCCGAGGTTTATTGGACCGTTTGAGATCTTGGACAGAGTTGGGACGCTAGCGTATCGTGTAGCCCTTCCGCCGAATCTGGCCGGGGTGCACAATGTGTTCCATGTCTCGATGCTGAGAAAATATTTGGCTAATCCTTCTCATGTTCTGAGTTATGAGCCGCTGCAGTTGACTCCAGACCTGTCTTACGAGGAGAAACCAGTCCAAATCCTAGACAGACAGGAGCGCAGACTTCGGAACAAGACGACTAAGTTGGTCAAAGTCCAATGGCTGAATCAATCGGTGGAAGAAGCCACTTGGGAGTCAGAGGCCGACATGAGACTTCGCTACCCGGAGTTGTTCGGTAAGACTTAATTTCGAGGACGAAATTTTTATAAGTGGGGGAGGAACTGTAGTGCTCAAATTTAATACACGTATAACCCATGCATTCATTTAAGTATTAAATCATTTAAATTAATTTTAAATGGGTTTTGACGATGCATGATTTATTTAAATGCATTATTTTAAATTATTTATGTTTATGTGATGCACGTTAAAATGTCTTTCGAGTTTCATGTTTCAGGCGATCATTCGAGGCGGGATTGAGGAAAAGACCCGGTGACGATTTTTGGCAATTTTAGATATGGTATTTTATTTTAAGTTAAGTTTGGGGGCATTTTAATTAATTTAATGAGTTTTAGCATTTTTGTGCCTAAATATTTAATTAGTAATTTTAAGACTTGTAAACTTTCAAAATCTAATTTGGTGTGTTATATTTTAGTTAAAGAGTTTTATTTAAAAGATTAAGTGTGAGTTAATGTTTTGATTAGTAGACTATTATTTTTTTTAATTAAGCAAAAGTTAGTCTTTTAATTAATTGAAACACACGCCTCACACACACACACACACTTTTACACACACCTAAAAATCGTGTATTACACACACAACACAAACACATTTGTATTTTCAGATTTTTTTAAGAAAGAACTAGGGTTCTTAGTCCTTAGAGCAGCCGCCCCTCTCCCCTCATAATTTCCAGCAAGATTTTCGTGTGTTTCCTCAAGAATTTTAGCGCCACAATCGCCCCGGATCAACCTCGCTCTTATCTCCGCTTCGGTGACGTCGTTTCGGTAACGTTATCATCAAAAAGGCACGTATATTCTGTTCTTGCTGTGTCGATCAAGTCATATTATGCGTTGCGTTGATTTTTATGCGTAAAAGTTATGTATCATGATAGTAGTTTGAGCGGATCATGAATCGGATCAATTGCGAAGGAAAATTTTTAGATCTAAAACTCGTTTTTACTGTTCATGTCAAAACTGCGATTTTTCCGTTCATATTTTGGGAAAACTTTCAACGGCAAAAACGTAGAACTCTTCGATACCTTCGATTTGATATATGATTCGAAATTTTTGGACGAAAAATGAGTGAGTTATGATATTTTCCGTGCGACTGCGCAAACTGAAATTTTCAGAAAGTTTTGTTATTGATACGTTTCTTGAAGTTTTAAGTTGCAGGCTTCGTTGGAAATCGACGGGCGATTGTTGCTGCGTACGGGTATGTTAGTAATGATGTTAAGAGTGTTTTGAGGTTACGTTTCATGTCGATAGGTACTCGAACTAATGAGAAGTCGTAGGAAACAGTTTGATGTCAATTGCCGTATTTTGGGTCGTGGGTGTCGTAGAGCGAACATTGTTGTGTCGAAACGTTTGTACAGTTTGGGTTTATGTTATTGTATGCTAGGATGAGTCTTGAGGGGTCGGTGCTTGGCCCGTATAATCGAGTCTAGAAGAATAAGCATTGGGTGTTCAGAATTTTCGTAAGTTCGCGATCACAGTGGGTACACGGACCCGTACACGGACCCTGACACGGGGTCCGTGCCTTTGTTATTCCTTCAGTGTCAATTTTGCGAGACAGCACGGACCCTTACACGGATGAGGGCACGGGGTCCGTGCCTTTGGGTTTCACTTAGTGTCTTTTTCCAGTATCTACACGGACCCTTACCCGGACCCTGACACGGGGTCCGTGCCTTTGCTTTCCTTTCAATGTCTTCTTCCAGAGCCTACACGGACCCCCATCCGGACCCGAGCACGGGGTCCGTGCCCCTTCCGTTTCCCGACACACTCTAGGCAGTATGTACACGGACCCTCTCCCGGACCCAAGCACGGGGTCCGTGTACCCTTGTTTTTGGGAAATATTTGTAAGTTCATTTTAAGTTTGATGTTATGGGTTAGTGCAAGGATTATTAAGGGCGTGTCGTGGCAAATCGTAGAAGGTCCTAAGGTATGATTGAACTTGAGAGTAAGCATGTGTTTTCTATGTCTAAGCAATGCAAGTTAAGTATGAAATTCACGTTAGTAAGTTGCAGCAACGGCCCCAGTCGAAGTCCAACGAATCCCTCAACGCCAAGTAAGTATGTATTACGTGCAGAGAAAATATGTTTAAGTTTTTGAGGTATGCTAATTGACTTGTGACCAAATTATGAATGGGTTTGGAAGTCGGTGAACGTGGCCGAGGACCTCTCCGCCCCGTTAAATTATGAACGGGTTAGATCGTGGTTGGAAAGCGTTAAATTATGAACGGGGACCAACCAGCCCGTTAAATTATGAACGGGGATCTCATGTATGCGACAGTGGATACGTCCCTGTCAGCCCAGTACTGTGGTATGTCTGATCAGGCGTTTATTATGTATGGGTCACTTGCTTTGAAACATCCTCTACGCAAAATGATGAAGTTATGTATGTTTACGTATGCAGTATGTTTATGGAAGTTTAAGTTATGGCACGTCGGAGTATGTATGTACGTATGTTCAAGTTTTAATGCACAAGTTCAAGTTTCAAATTATGTATGTCCTATTTTAAAGTTGCATGCGACCTTAATATGTAGTACTCGTTATTCCAGTTTATACGTGTTGAGTCTTTAGACTCACTAGACTTGATCGATGCAGGTGACTATGTTGAGGAGACAGGAGGTGATGACCAAGGGGCAGGCTTGGACTGAGCGGGAGGCTAACCCGAGGACCGCAAAGTTTATGTTTTTACGCAAATGTTAATTAACTCTGATTTCTTGGTTCGAGGGAAATACTTTGAGCAAAACTTTTGTGAGCAAATTTTATTGTAGTACTTTGAACCGCCATGTCTTATGGGGGACTTGGTTGGGATATTTTTATGGCAAACTTTGAATGTTATTTTATGTCTAAGAAAATTTTTAATTCTTCCACAAATTTTAAGTAGTGTAGAATACGGTTCGTTACACAACACCTACGCACAACACCTACATTCTGATACACACAACACTCACCCTCATCACATTTACACTATGGAAACGGAACTCTCAATTGGTATCAGAGACTCCACTTGACGCTACTAAGTGAGATCCTGTTTTGTTTTGTTTTGTTTTGTTTTCACAGGTGAAAAAGGATTATGGAAGCATCAACAAACACTGTTTTTAGACCTCCCGTGTTGGATGGATCAAACTATGCATTGTGGAAAGTAAAGATGAGGGTTTTTATTAAATCCATTGAAGAAAGAGCTTAGCAACGTGTACTTGATGGTTGGAGTCCACCAAAGATTGAGGATGCTGATGGAGACACTCGGCTCAAACTCGAAAGTACATGGCCAATCGATGAAGTGGAAACTTCAAATTTTAATTTCAAGGCTCTCAATGCTATATTTTCGTCTGTTGACACAAGGATGTTCAATCTAATCACCAATTGTGTATGTGCCAAAGAAGCTTGGGATATACTTCAGAAACATTGTGAAGGATCCGAGAGTGTGCACAAAACTAGACTAAGGATGGTGGCATCAAAATTTGAAAGTTTAAGAATGGAGGACAAGGATTCTATTCTTGAGTATGATAGCCGTTTGAAACAACTTTCTAATGAAGCTCACAGTCTTGGAGATCCCATGCCCAATTAAAGATTGGTGAATAAAGTTTTAAGATCTCTTCCTGAGAGATTTAATGTCAAAGTTTGTGCAATTGAAGAATCTAAAGACACTTCAACAATCAACCTGGATGAATTAATGAGTTCTCTCAGAACTTTTGAGATGAATCTTGATTTACAAAAGAATGATAAAGGGAAGACAATAGCCCTTGAAGTTTCAACCAACTCTTATGATGAAATCCTTCAAATATCTAAAGAGGTGAATGAGTCTGATTTAGGTGAAGATTCTATCTCTCTAATTACTAAGAAATTTGGTGATTACTTGAAGAAAATGAGAGAGAAGAAGAAAATTGGACAAAAATCTGTGTTGCCCAATATCACCACTTCTGCAAAAGCTCAAAAGTTTACTCCTATTAAATGAAAATTTCGACCAAGGAATGAATTGCAAATCCAATCAAATGTTAGAAATATGGATTCAGTGCAATGTAGAGAGTGTTCTGGATTTGGACATTATGCCAATGAGTGTGCCAATCGAATTCGGAGAAACAAAGGCATGGCTGTCACTTTGAGTGATGAAGAGTCTAATGATGATCAAGGATCAAATGAATCTGAAAATCACACATCGTTTTCTGTTGTGATCAAGGAGAAAAGTTTAAAGCAAATCAATCCTTTGGGTGTTGCCTGGTCGCAACATCTCTTCAAATTCAGTGTGTCTTAATTCTACAACCCTTGTTGAATCAAGTCAGTCTGAAACTCAAGAAGTAGATGATGATGAAGTCACTATGGAAAGCGTGCAGACAATGTATGAAGAATTGTATGAAGACTAGATCAAAAGAAATAAAGTGAATGCAATTCTCTCCAAAGAGAACACTGAGCTGAAGTCAAAAGTATCACGACTTGAAGTAATTTTAAGCAAGAAAGATCTGGAATTATGCAAAGTCAAGGAGGAGCTTTAAGAAGCAACTCAAATTCTTGCTAAGCTTAATTCAAGTTCATCCAAACTTGATTCACTCTTGATGATTGGAAAGAATAACAAAGCTGGACTTGGTTATACGAATAACCTGTTTGAAATTGGAGAATCTTCCAATACTGAAAGAAAACCAACTGTCTTTGTCAAAGAAAGTGCTGAAATCTCGATTGCTACACACACTGAAAAAAGTGTTTCATCAAAAGGGCAAATATCTACCAAGAAGTCCAAGTCCAGGAAACGCCACTTTATCTGCCACTATTGTTTTAGACCTGGACATATCAAACCCTACTGTTTTAAACTGAGAGATGACTACAAGTGATGAGAATCTGAGCAGGTGTTGCCTCAGGTATTGTACAACACCCAGCGCAACACTGCCAATAGAAAACCATCGGTAAAAAAGGTTTGGGTGCCAAAGGCTAATATTCAATGTTCTGTTATCTATACTTCATTAAAGACTAATATTGCAGGAATATGGTACTTTGACAGTGGCTGTTCACGCCACATGACAGGTTCTAAAGACCATTTGATTGACTATGTTGAACTGAGGAATGGTCATGTGACGTATGGTGGTGGTGCTAAAGGAAGAATTGCTGGCAAAGGGGCCTTGAATGTTGATGGATTGACTAACCTACACAATGTGCTTCATGTCGAGGGACTTAACTCAAACTTAATAAGCATAAGTCAACTTTGTGATGATGGTTTACATGTTAAGTTTGATAAAGACAATTGTGAAGTTTTTGATAACACTAATACTTGTATTTTGAAAGGTACAAGGTTTGCTGACAACTGTTATCAACTTGGAGAAGACCTTGTGTGCAGTCATTCAAAGGTGAGTGAATTAAACTTGTGGCATCAAAAATTGGGTCATGCAAACTTCAAGACATTAAAGAACCTTGGTAAGTACGATGCTGTGAGAGGTATTCCTAATTTATCCTCTGGAATTCTTTATGTTTGTGGTGCATGTCAAAAGGGTAAGCAAACACGTATTCCCTAACAAGTGTTGCAACACTTTGGGACAACACGGTGTCTTGAACTTTTGCATGGATCTTATGGGTCCAATGGAAGTGGAAAGCCTTGGAGGTAAGAAGCATTCATTTGTTTGTGTGGATGATTTATCTTGTTTTACATGGGTAAGTTTTCTTAGAGAAAAATCCGACACATTTGCTGCTTTTAAGAAATTACATGCTAAGATTACTAATCTACATGATTTGAGGGTTGGTAAAATAAGGACCGACCATGGTAAGAAATTTGAAAATTCACACTTTACATCATTCTGTGAAAAGAGGGGGATAACTCATGAATTTTCTGCCCCTAAGACTCCTCAAAAAAATGGAATAGCCGAAAGGAAGAATATGACATTGCAAGAAATGGTTAGGGTCATGTTGAGTTCAAAGAATATTTCAAAACGATTTTGGGCCGAGGCCTTAAACACAGAATGTTATATTTCAAATCGTGTGTACCTAAGGAGTGGTTCTACTATGACATCCTATGAAATTATCATGGGAAAGAGTCCAAACCTAAAGTACTTTTATGTTTTTGGGTGTGTATGTTATGTTTTAAATGACCGATACCATCTTGCAAGGTTTGATTCAAAAAGTGATAAGTGTTTATTCCTTGGTTATTCATCCAATAGTCGTGCATATCGCAAGTATAATCTTAGAACAAGAACGACTATAGAATCTATTAACGTTGTTTTTATTGATCTTGCAGATCTAACAAGAAAAACAATCGAGGATGATGTTGATGGGCTACTGAACATAAGTGAGACACTGCCTAACACAGATGTTGTACCTGGTGTTGTAACACCTGAGACAACACCTGCACTGACAGAATCAAATGATGAACCAGGAGAGAATTCTGTAAATGTTGATGATGTAACCAATGAAGGGATTGTTATTCCCAGTAAGATTCAGAAAAATCATTCATCATCTCTGATCATTGGAGAAGCATTTGAAGGAATGTAAACTAGAAGAAAGGAGAAAGTAGATTATCGAAAAATGATTGGTCTAGTATGCATGACTTCCGTGTACTTTCAAGTAAGTCATTCTTGTTTTGTTTCACTCATTGAATCCAAAAATATAAATGAAGCCTTAAAAGATGAATTTTGGGTCAATGCGATGCATGAGGAACTTGAACAATTTGTTAGGAATGATGTGTGGGATTTGGTTCCTAGACCTGATAATGTGAATGTTATTGGAACCAAATGGCTTTTTAAGAACAAAACTGATGAATCTGGAATTGTTGTGAGAAATAAAGCAAGGCTAGTTGCTCAAGGATATACACAAATTGAAGGGATTGATTTTGATGAGACATTTGCCCCTGTTACCCGAATTGAATCAGTCCGACTTTTACTTGCCATTGCTTGTCACATGGACATAAAACTATATCAAATGGATGTGAAAAGTGCATTTTTTAACGGCATTTTGAATGAGGAAGCTTATGTAAGCCAACCTAAAGGATTTGAAGATCCACATCACCCGGACCATGTCTACAAGTTGAAGAAGGCACTTCATGGACTGAAACAAGCTCCACGAACATGATATGGTAGGCTAACTGAATATCTTCTTGACTTAGGCTTTAAACGATGTGAGGTTGATAAAACCCTTTTTATTCAAAAGTCAAAGCTTGATATTCTTGTGTGTCAAATTTATGTGGATGACATCATTTTTGGCGCTTCTTCTCAAAAGCATGTTGATGATTTTGTTAAATGCATGTCTACCACATTTGAAATGAGCATGGTAGGAGAATGAAGTTTTTTTCTTGGATTTCAAATAAAAAAAATGCATGATGGTATTTTTCTGTGTCAATCAAAGTATGCTAAGAATTTGGTAAAGAAATTTTCTGCCGAGAACACTAAACACATGAAAACTCCAATGTGGTCGACTGAAAAATTGTCTAAAGACGATGTTGCCGCAGGTGTTGACAACACCCAGTATCGCAGCATCATAGGCAGTCTTCTTTACTTGAGTGCAAGTTGTCCTGACATCATGTTTAGTGTATGTTTGTGTGTCAGGTACCAGGGTGATCCTAAATTCACTCATTTAAAAGCTGTCAAAAGAATTTTGAGATATATAGCTGGGACAGTTGACATAGGTTTGTGGTACACCAAAGAAACAAATACTAATTTAGTGGGTTTTAGTGATGCTGACTGGGCTGGAAACCTAAATGATAGGAAGAATAACACTGGTGGATGTTTTTATCTTGGTAAAAATTTGGTGTCATGGTATAGTAGAAAGCAAAATTATGTGTCTCTGTCCACTGCTGAATCTGAATATGTTGCAGCTGCTAGTTGCTGCTCACAAGTTTTGTGGATGAATCAAATGATTAAAGATTATGGATTCAACAGTGACACCTTAATTGTATACTGTGACAATTCAAGTGCAATTGATATTTCAAAAAATCCAGTACAACACTCTCGAACAAAACATGTAGGCATTAGACATCATTTTATTCGAGATTTGTTTGAGAAGGGTACAATTCGAATGAAATTTGTTGGAACTAAGAACTAACTGGCTGATATTTTTACAAAACCATGGATTTTGAGAGATTTTCCAATCTTAGGAAGTCTCTCAGCTTGTGTGCACAATGATCGCTCACGGATGTTGTCCTGGGTGTTACAACACATTTAGACAACACTCAGCATGCATGTGCATTTTATTTTTAGGATGCTAGACATATTGCATTCATCATGTTTTGTGTGAAGCCTGTACAAGTGAAGGATACTGAATGGTGTGCTCTCAGTTGAGAATCAAACTTTCTCACAAAATTTTCTAAAGTGTGGATTATGCTCAATCTAAGTCATTAAGTAGTTGAGGATGTTCGTGTATCACATGATCTTGTCCAATGTGGAAAATGACTTGGAAAAATCTTGAGCAATAAGGTGAAAAATAGAACAAAAATGTTTAGAAGAAAATGGAAAGTTACCTAGAGGAGTCCAATGAAGACCGTTCTTCTAGAGTGGGAGCTACCACTTCTAAGTCAAAATACAGATGGAAAAAACTAACTAGAGGAGTCCAATGAAGACCGTTCTTCTGGAGTGAGAGCTACCATGTCTGAATTAAAAATGTTCAAGAAAGTTTGAGTCCAAATTGTGAGTGTTGCCAACACCCAAGTACAGACAGATCACAGTTTGATCACATGCTTATGTATTTCATTTTTGATCATATTTTAGGCATAAACTTAAGTCATTCATTCTGATGTTATGTGAATTCATTAAGTCCAGTGGGCTATCAGATTTTAATTCGTGAAATACAAATAAAACCCTAAACAACTTAATTTTGAAATATCTTGATCTCTAACCGTTTGTGGGGTTAATTCGACGTGGTGTTTTATCCTGACTGATTTCTTGAAATAATGATTGCACTGTTTCAGAAAGTTACCGTTGGGTGAGAGTAAAAATTGGTTTGGAAAGGTGCTGAAGTTGCAGCTCAACAGAATGTTACCGTTGGAGGGTTGTGCTTAAATAATTAGGAATGAATGAGGAATAACTTTACCGTTTATTATTTTCCCTCACATTCTAAAATTTCTCCTGCCCTCACTATTCATTTTTTTCTGCGCAAATTATCTCTGTTCTTCGCGATTTTCTGTGTTCTTCGAACTACTCTACTTCTTTTGTTCGTGATTTCGCAGATGGCTGGCTTCGATACTCACGACATTAGGAGTGAAATGGCTGCGAGCATACATGTAGAGTCACCTGACACAACACCCACCGCTGAAGCCAATGTTGAGGGCCTGGAAGGGCCTGGAAATTGTGGCTGTGCCAGAAGAACCAACTCCGCTGGAAATAATCGCCCCTGGTGAACCTGGGAACGAGATCAATGTTGAGAATCCACCAGACTTTGAAGCCCTGAATAAAGCTTTTCCCCCCTGCTCCTATGCCCCGAAGGTCAAAGAGACAAGCAAGATTTGATCCTGACTTTGTTCCTACCAAGAAGCCTCGGGCATCTACCTCCTCAAATCCTCTGGACCCTGATTTCTCATCTGGAGATGACTCCGACGATGATGATTTTGAGTTGGTGACTCGCCCCAAACCAACTATTGCTGCAAAGGAACCCAGTTCTACTTATGATGTTCAAGAGCAAAACCCCGTCACAGATCCACGAAATGTTGCAGAAGAAAGATTTCCCGCTGAGCCTGAAGACGATGAACAATCTCTGGCCGAGTTTCTTGCTCAACTTAAAGAAGAAAAGGCTGCCAAGAAACAAATTTCTAAGGATGATGAACCTGATTCAGAAATGATGAGGGAATTTGAGGAAAACCGGCCTGGAGCTTCTGATGATTCCTCTTCATCTTCTGTGTCTGATTTTGAATATGAGGAACAAGATGATGCTGAATCTGAAGATATTGGCTCTGAAGAAAGTAAGTCTTCTGAAGATGTTGCTGCTACTGCTGCCGGTGTTGAGGTGGATGATGACAACACCGAGCACAACTTTGACTCTGCTGACTATGATTTAAGTAAGTATTTTTCCCCCAAGTTTTATTCTGAGGATGCTTTGGCATTGTGGCCCCTGTTTATTGAGAGAGAGCTGATTGAGGAGAAAAATATTGATGTTGCTGCATATGGGAAACACAACTTGAGGAGAAAAATATTGATGTTGCTACAACACTCCTGATGTTGAGGAAGTTGAAGAGAACCTGGACATAAATGTTGTAACCTCTGTGCTCACTGGAGGCCTGATCAAAGTGTTCCCTGACCATCCCAAGAAGTTGAGTGCTGCCAATCTCACTTTTTTTTTCTCTGTGCTGCACAAGACCTCAATTTGTAATTGGACACTGTCAACCAATTCTACTATTGTGACTAGATCTCAGGCCCTGGTGTTGTTTTCTATTGGTACTGGAAGTGCCTTTAACTTTGGGAAGCTGGTGTTCAAGACAACATTGCAATATGCTAAAGGAGACTTCAAGAAAACCAAGCTGCCTTACCCTTCACTAATTTATGGAATCTTGGAATCTCAAGGTTTCATTGGGGATATTGATGAAGATCACAGTCCTGTCGGAGATCCTCTGAAGATTTCTCCTGCTTATTTCCAAGGCAACAGAAAGATCGATCTGCCTTGGCTGAATTCTAGTGTTGCTCCGGATGTTGGCAACACTGATGATACAACATCTGAGCCTGTGCCTGAGACCGCTAAACCGCCTCCTATAGATGTCCCTCCTACAGGTTATGTAACACTGTCTATATCCTACATTCAAGCTCAGATTACCTATGGTCGACAAGAGATTGAAAATGCCAAGAAGACCATTGAACATTATGAAAATCAAGTGGCTGATAGGGATGGCAATTTCCTCCGAACTCGTTAGAGGATCCGATACCCGACCTGAATAGAAGAGGGTATGGAGAGATTTTTAGACCCGATTAAATAATTGGGTAATCGGGTATGTGGATTTTCGAGTTTGGGTATGGAGACGGGTTTGATATAATCCGACCCACACCCGACCCGAATACCCGTTTAAATTAAATATAAATATATATATATATATATGTATTATATATATAGTAATTATATTTATTTATATTAAAGATTCATATTCTCAAATCAAAGTAAATCATAAATGTATAGTAATTATATTTATTTATATTAAAGATTCATCTTCTCAAATCAAAGTAAATCGATACATTTCTTTTCTCTTTCTTTTCGCTTTCACTTTTATGTTTCAAGGTTTTACCGCTCTTTTATTTTTCATTCAATTTTTCATCTTCTCCATTGGTATGTTTATTCCATATTTGACTTCAAAAATTGAAAAATATTTTATTTTTGTTGAATTGCGTACTTTTATTCAACTAATATAAACTATTTTTAACATTTTGTTATTTTTTTTATAAAGTTTATTTTGCAAATTTTTATCATTAATAATTTTTCATATTGTTCATTTAAATATTTTTTTTAAATATTCATAATTTCATTGAAACAGTTTAAATTTGAAAAAATCCAATTGTATATGATAATAGGGTATTTGGGTAGGGTATGAGTATCCGATAATCCGATGGATATGGGGATGTGGATGAAATTCTATACCCGATGGGTATGGGGATGAATTTAATAAATGGGTATGGGGATGGATGTATGAAATCCGACCCATACCCTACCCACTGCCATCGCTAGTGGCTGACTATGAGCTTCTGCTGGATGTTAGTGTCAATTCTAGACAAAAAGGGGGAGTAGATACAGCTGGAACCAGTGGAGAAAAAATGACTGATGATGATGATGCTGGCAGTAATGAAGGATAATGAGATATTGATTTTTCTTTCATTTTTCTCTCTTGATGGTTTTTAGTACTTTAGTTGTTCTTATCTGATCTTAGTTTCTCCTCATTAATGAACTGTTTCGATGTTATGATCTGAATGTTGCAACATCTAACATACAACATTTGTTTTAACTGTGTTTGTTTTCAGGGGAGGCTTAACGGTAGAATTCAGGGGAGTCAACTAACTCAGGGGGAGCTGAGACGTATAACCATTTTTGGGTTGTTTTGTCCAGAAAGGCGAAAAAAGGAGATTGAAAAGAATTTTATTCCTTGATATATTTTCATCTTTAATATCTTTAATGTTTTTCCTTTCTAAACATGAGAATAATCTCAAATTGATTATATGATCTCGTGTAGATTTAATATTTGATATGACTATGATTGATATGACTCATAATATCTTTAAGATATGATAATATCTTTAAGATATGATATCTTTGTTTTAAAAGAGTTTGTTTCCTAATGAAATTATTTTCCATGTTTAATAGGACTCAAAAAAGAGTAGGGAAAATATAAGATAGAGAGTATAAAAAATTTTGAGAGACGAATTTGTACGAAGAGTTTTTGAGATCGAAGCAATCTCGTGCCATTGTTAAAGTGTTGCTGTGAAGTGCTGAAAACATCTGAATACAACGCCTAATCACTGTTTTGATTAGTGTGTTGATTTTTGAAGACTTTTCACTTCTCAGTTGATGCATCCTCTGTATATTGGTTATATGGTTTGTTAGAGGTTTAGGATGCAATTGTATTTTTTACTCGCCTTAATTAGGGAGTTGTTTGATTCTTTCACTAGTATTGGTTTTTGTAAACTTACAAGTTTTTCTAGTGAATTATTTTACCCTGAGGCACCGCACAAGTATTTTATATTTGTGCATAATTTATATCTCGTCTCTCGTATTGTTATCGTTCCAGTTGCAGGTTAATGTGTTAAACTATAATTTTCGCTGCATGTTGTCGTGGGTGTTACAACACCTACGCACAACACCTACATTCTGATACACACAACACTCACCATCATCACATTTACACTGTGGAAACGGAACTCTCAGATTTGATTGATTAATTTGATTAAATTCGAGACAATGTGATATTACCGTTTTGTCTTTTTGAAAATATTAATAAAATATTTATAATATTATTTATTAAGGATAATATTGTAATTTCAATGCTTTGATTTAATTGAGATAAATGATTATGATATGGTTGATGTAAGATAAATGATTGGTAGATGGATAAATAATATGATGCATCAAACATGATATTAGATTGGATAAAAATGTTGATAAATAATATAGCGAACCAAACAGTAAATTTCGAACACTACATCAACAAACAAATTAGACAACTCAGAATATTTGGCACTTGTATATTTCTCCCAAGTCCCAAATGCTTATTTTGAAATACATTTTGAAACATATATATATATATATATATATATATATATATATATATATATATATATATATATATATATATATATATATATATATATATATATATATTTCTCCCAAGTCCCAAGCATGAATATGGTTTGAATGTTTGATGTCCTTAATATATCTGCAAGCATCCTTCAGAATCAATGAATGCAGCAGACGGGTTCTCCCAAAACAAGGCAATATCTTCTACACGGAGGAGGAGGAGGAATATATGTCCCATCCAAGAAACTGCTTTCACCTTTAAGTGCACCATTAGCTGCATGCGGAGCAAGATGAACAAAAACAAAAATAAATAAAAAATCGATTATGTCATTCGTAGGTAGTTTCGAAAATATTATCGAATATCGATTAGTTCACGTAGATTTTGGAAGAAATATCACCTTCCACCTTTGAGACGGAAGCGTAGACGCTCAAGTCTCTAGCAGCTGTCACCGTCGAGACGACATGGAAGAGTAGGAAAAACGATAAAATAAGATGGAGAATTGCCTTGCTTGGTGACATATTTGTTGAGAAATTATTTCGCAAAGAAATCAAAGCTGGGAAATGGATTGAAGGGTTTGATTAGTGCCCTTTTTATAAGCACAAATGGAAATTCAGGGTGAGGTGAGAGAAATAAGGTCGAAAAACCTTAGAGTAGGTTTCTTGTGAAATGATCTCACAAATCTTTAAATGTTATACGGGTCAATCCTACCGATATTCACAATAAAAAATATTACTATTAACATAAAAAGTAATATTTTTTCATAGATGACCCAAATAAGATATCTGTCTCACAAAATACGACCCGTGAAACCGTCTCACACAAGTTTTTTTCAAAATTTTATAGATTTTAGACTGGACTCGATGAACAAAATTTCTTAAACCAAATCGAACATATATATATTTATGTATATTATGAACATTACAAATATTATTTAGGCCTATGTAAAAATTTTCATTCATATTTTTAAAAAATATCATTTAAATCGATTTTTTTTAAATAAAAAACCGAAATCGAATCGATTTAACTAACCGAACCAATATTTAACCGAATTAATGTTTCACCAGCCCCAGCGAACAGCAACCATAGATCTATGATCTTCAAATGGTTGATGTGAATGGATTTATTTGGTTTCTAGCTATAGTACTTCTAACATGTATGGTTATTGATATATATATATATTTATATATACATATATATATATATATATATATATATATATATATATATGTATGTATATATATATATATGTATGTATATATATATATGTGTGTGTGTGTGTTTGAAATTACGTAATCAAGTGAGCCACGTTTTCTTCCGTGCTTTTGGGTTTGAATACTTTCGTGATATGTTTTGGTTTATGTTTGAGTCTTACTATAGATCGACACATATGATGACTTTTTTTAAAAAATATAATAGAAACACAAAAATAAAATAGTTCTAATTGAATTCAAGAATAATTTTGCATGTACTTTATCATAAAAATATAAACTTCTAACATTAAGTTTACTTGCAAAATTTTATTTTTTTTATGTTTATTGAAAAAGCTTACAGTCTAAATTGTAAGGCATATATGACGAGGAGATAATATGGAAAATCAAATTTTCAACTTTATTTACTTCCCCACTCATAACCTCCCTTCATTCCGATGACAAAATGCATTCATTTGCTTAATTCATTCAACGGTCAATATTAATAATGAAGAGTTAAAGAAAAAAGCACAAAATGAGTAAAGATGGATTGAAACATTTTCAACAAAATTTATTATGATTTGATGTATTATGATTTGATGTTTTTTAATACAGTTTAAAATTTTAAGGGGAAAAAACAATTTCATGTATCTATTATCCTACTCAATTCAAGTCATATTCAAATTGATCAATGAAAAAAAAACTAATTCTATCATTAGAGATTAGAGGAGGTGAATAGAATATTTAAAAAAATGGTGGTACTTGGGTATGGACTAAGACTCATGCTAGACCTTCATAACGACTCATGACTAGTACTAGTGATGCATGTGTATGAATTAAGACTCATGTTGGTTCAACCTAATGGTCAATGATCGTTACAATTAGACTTGCCGGACCACTAAAAAGTGTAATGGTGAAAACGGTCCAGCTTGACTAGTGATATGCTATATTTGACAGTTCAGCAATAAATAGCTTGAAATGAGATTTGCAGGAATGTAAGTGTGTAATGTAATAACACAATTATTTTTATGAATCTTCGGAAATAAAAATTCTACGTCATATCATCTTTCACTCAAGAAGGTTTATATTAAAAGACTTTGGTTTTATAAATTTAATAACAACTCACTTCATTTAGGACTTTATCACTGCCTGACTGAAATTCTTAGTGATCATTTTATATTTTTGGATATTTAAGAACATTCGGTTCACCAAACAACAAACACAAAACCCAACGTTTAAACTTGACGGCTTGAGATGATGGTCTAGCACAAATTTGATCTAATGTAATTTTGATAAGCATGATAATGCAGATTGAAAGATGCAAGTGGTATATTCGGTACTTCTTGAAACTGAATCTGCATCTATAAATACTTGAAAGTTTTCAACGGTCAGATAAGCATTTCAACGATCATTTGTATCAGTTTTCTACATGAGAATATGAGAAACAAAATGAGACCTTCCTGGGATCACCACAAAAAATCCAACTGCTCTATCCACTGCCCTGGTCATCTGAACCGTCTAACCTAACACATGACTCATGGAATAGGGCGTGAGGACAATCGCCCAATACAATAATGTACGGATATACAAACTGATATGATGCATGTGAAATGCAATATGCTCGGATATCAAGGATCAAGTCAAGAATATCATGATCAGTCTAGATGCACCTGAGTATGTAGTGTCTGATATGCCATAGGCATGTTTTGGCTCCCACACTTATTATCAATACATGCCTACAATTTCCAGGGCCATCAGACCCCGCGGGTCCCTCAAATATTGTAGCTCTCGATACCCAACCATACATAATACAGAACAGGGCTGAGTAGCCCAATCAAACGAGGTATATCCCAAAATATATCAGGCTCAACGTAACATGTCATGTATAATATGGTAAAGCAGTAGGACATGAATCATGCAAAAGATGAATCTACACCTATAAATACTTGAAATTTTTCAACGGTCAGATAAACCTTTTCAAAGATCACTTGTACCAGTTTCCTGGACGATAAAGCTTGAGAAACCAGCAACCCTTTCGAGTGATATTTTCAAGCATGAAGTTTTTTCCATTCTTTAGTATAAATTGAGGCCGAAATTTTGTCCACATCCGTTTTCACCATTCAAAATACATTTGCATGTGTTCTAAACATCATATCAAAATTTCAGCCACATCCAACCGGTCAATTTTTGTGAAACGTCTCGCAAAGAATACTGCTCGAATTTCAATTGAGTTCCATTAACCTTCTGTTTTTTGAATATAAATTTGTCCAAAAGACTTTCAAACTCAATCTCTACCGTTCACAATTTAGTTCACTTTATTGTACACATGTATCCAAATTTAATTTCAATCCAATTGTTAAATTATACGCAAATGTTTCTACAAGATGACTGATTTTCAGATGATAAATTCCAGCTTGTTCCTTATGTGTTTTTGGATCACCTTTCTATAAGTGAACTTATGCTTTAAAGTATTTAATTATGTTATCAAAAATTCGGTCGATATGATATATTCCTACGATGTGATATATGATTCATTCATTTCGATTTTCTTCGATAAGTTGTTAAACATGTTCAATTAGTTTCATGAACATGTTCTTTTCGTTTCAAGAATATCTTTTCTTAGTTTCATGTTATATTATAAGATTTGTTCTCCACCACCAATATGATATGTTATAAGAACTATGTTTCAGAGGCTTGTTATGATTCAAGTTAGAAAAGTTAAATGGAAAATTTTCCGAAACATGATAAGATATGACAACTTTATGGCCCTGATGCGGTGTGTAATAATAACCGATATGTAGCCTCACCCTTAGAGAATTTACATATAGAGAACTGATCAGTAGATAATAAGATGAAATAACAATGAAATTCAAAAATAACATGTCTATGATAAAATATGAGAAATGTTTTGTTATATACATATGTCTGGTCTTGACCATTATTACAGTTTGTTACCGCAACATGACATTTTTGAATTTTATGATTATCTATATATTTTCTTTCTGAGCCATGTTTGGCATTTTGTCTATTTCTTGACTCGACACATGTTGTGACATGGAATTTACGAATTTTCAAGATTATATATATATATGTGTGTGTGTGTGTGTCCTCTTATTTGTATGATCGATCAGGCCCCACTTGCTGAGTATTCACAAAATACTAACTCCTTAAATACATTTCCGTATAAGGCCGAAGAACAAATTGATGACATTCTGGGGTAGGTGATGAAGACATGTTCCAAGCAAGTTCAATTATTTCCACTGCTATTTCTCGGTTTAAGTTGCACGTTTCTGCATATTTTGATTTTCCATTCGTATTGTAAGAAATTCTTTATTTATGAAAAATAATGGTTTTTTGTACGTTGTACTACAAAACTTGTTGATTTACGATTGTGTGATTGTGAAACAACACAAGTCATAGGGCATGACAAATTCTTCCTCAATTATGTCTCTCTTGAATCAAGATACATGCATTGATTAGAGTTTTAAGATACTTCCATGCTCATTAAATCCAAACCACCTAGGTCTTGGCCAGATCAAAGTCCAACTTCGAATTTGTGTCACTTGCATCTAAAACTTTGATTTTTTGTAGTCATATTAATGAGTTCTTCGAGTTTGTAAGGAGATCTGTTTTTAAAATCCAGGTACAATCACAAGTTATGCATTTTAATTCAAAAACAGAGTTTTATCTAAAGATTATGGATATTAAAGATGCTATTTTTGAGTTTGAACGAAAAAATCAACATTGAAAATGCTAAAAGTCGCAAGTTTGTGAAACATAGAATCGACTTATCCCATAAAAATTCTAGATTTTCATTTCAGGGGACATGTATACACCAAAAATATATATTAACCTTATACAACACCACATGTTTTCTTTCAAAAGTAAAATACAAAGAAAAATTTTAATGTGTGAGATGATTTTTACATAATTCTTGATTCTTCCTTGTAATGTACTTAATAATCTCAACTCTTTATCGGTGCATTCATCATATCCCTTTTGCTCCTTTTCATATAGAAATTCCACCTGATATGTCAAGAATTCATTATGTATTTCACATTTCACGATTGAGGAAATACATCACAGATCCAAGTCATGTTCTTGAAATTGGACCGCTCCTGATATAAGGTAACCTGAATGAAGAACTAAGGCATGAAGAAGCCCCAACTCGAATTGTGGACACCAAAGAGCAACTAATAAGATGACACAACATTTCTAATGTCAAGATACAGTAGTCTAACCATACTGAACGAGAATCTACTTGAGAACTAAAGGAAAAGATGCGCAAACTATATCCTTATATTTTTAAAATCAAGCAAACTCAAGTTTCGAGTATGAAATTTCCAATAAGAAGATAATAATTTGAGAATAAAGCCTTAAAACATGGCTATTAATGTGCCTAAAAAATATTCTAACAATGTGCCCAAAAATTTGACTAAAAAACAATTGTGCCTTGAAGTGTGCCTTAAATTATGAGAATTGTTCTCCCTCCTTTCTATAGATATAGGCCTTGATCTCGAGGATAATCAAACCAAAAACATCTCAAAATCAGAAAAAAGATAAAGCTTGAAAAACAACAACAATTGCGAGTGATATTTTGAGCATGAAGTTCTATCCATTTTTATTATTAATCTTAGGCCAAAGTTTTGTCCAAATCCGTTCTCCACAGTTCAAAATACATTTGTATGTGTTCTAAACATCATATCCAAATATCAGTCACGTCCAACTATTTAATTTTTGTGAAATGTCTCACAAAGAAAACTACTTGGATTTCAATTGAGTTCAATTAACCTTTTTTTAATATAAACTTGTCCAAAAGATTTTCAAACTCAATCTCTACCGTTTACAATTTAGTTCACTTTCTTATACACGTGTGTCCAAATTTAAGTTCGATCCAACTGTTAAATTAATCGCAAATGTTTCTACAAGATGACTGATTATCAGACGATAAATTCCAAGCTGTTCCTTATGTGTTTTTGGATCACCTTTGTTGGAACTTTTCAAGTTCGCAATCTTGATTTTGATGTTAACAAAACTTGTTATTGTGTTTCTAACATATTTACTCAAGTGTGAAGTTGCAAACACAAGAAGCAAGCTGAAAC
Organism: Primulina eburnea; assembly: GCF_022965805.1. Lineage (NCBI taxonomy): Eukaryota > Viridiplantae > Streptophyta > Magnoliopsida > Lamiales > Gesneriaceae > Primulina > Primulina eburnea. The sequence continues at coordinate 5,213,952 of NC_133115.1, forward strand.
TGAATTTTGCACAAACTAAATTTCTGGCGAGCTTCGATGTTTTGAAGATATCTCTCAACTGGATGCTCCAAATGACAATCCGCGAATTGAAGTGATTAGAAAACTCAATTTGGAACAAATCGTATTTCACGTCAGTTGGGCAAAATCGGATGTTATCAAGGGATAACTGATCGCTGAAGTGATGAACTGATTGCACGAAAACAGCAATCAGTTGGCTTTGAGCAGCTGTGGTATTTTGGTCATATCTCTCAGATCGGTTATCGAAACGAAGCGATTCAGTATGCGTTGGAAAGATAAGACAAAGATCTACAAATCATTCTTATAAGTCAAAGTCTGAATCGAAGCTTACGATGCTGATAAATGACGATGAAGCTACTAGTTCTGCACCAACTGAAATCAGTTAGGCTAATTTCAGCAAACCAGTTGAAACTCAACTGAACCAGACCTGCTGAACTGAACCAGCTGCTGACCTGCTGAACTGAACCAGCTGCTGACCTGCTGACTAGTTGAACTGAATGATCAGTTGAGTTGACCAGAGTTGACCAGTTGACCAGTCGGGAAAATTGCTGAATTTGACCGTTGCAATTCCCGAAACAGCACAGAAACTTTCCAAACGGTCATATTCTTGTGTCTAACGTATATATCAATGTTGGGGCTTATAAATACAACATATTGAAGATCAAACAATAGCTTTGGAAGGGGATTCAAAGCATGGGCAGTTAGCATGAAGAAATCAGCTAGTTGAGAGCACAAGCCCTTGTGTGAGGATACATTTGAGATGTGCACTGTAAAAGATAAATTCCTCACACACACACAATCACTCACACATATATGAGAGAGTTGAGTTTACAAGTTTAGTTGAGTGAGTCTTGCACAAAGACGTAAAACTTGTGTATGTAGTCTTTGCATATGAGACATTAAACAATATGCTGATTGTGAGGTGCTGCCTACAATCTTGAGTGCTAGGAGTTCTAGTTGGGTGCTGCCCTTCCGGATCGGGTTTGTACAAAGAGTTGTATGAATCAAAGTCTTCTAGTGAATCCTTCCCAAGGGGAAGAAGGGGTGACGTAGGAGTGTTTGAAATCTCCGAACATCCATAAACAAATTCGTGTCTATTTGTTTATTGCATTTACTTATCATTTCCATTAGTTTTAAAGATGCATTGTTGAAGCATTTTATGTGTTCTTCAAATACCAAAATATTGCATACCAAGTGTTTGATAAAATGCTTCAACCGAAAATCTTTTTACTCATTCAACTTGCATATATCTTAAATGGTTTATAAAATATTTATTCGGTTTCTACGAAGGATTATTTCGAGTGTTTTCCGCTTGATTTCATATCAAACTCGATTTAATTCATCGGTGTTCAATATTTCAAGAACCGAGCTATTATAGCTCAACGATGTTACCCCAATAACCGATCCCAACAACCTTTCTATAAGTGAGCTTATGTTTTAAAGTCTTTAATTATGTTTTCAAAAATTCATTCGACATGATATATTCCTTCGATGTGATATATGACTCATTTGTTTCGATTTACTTCGATAAGTTGTTAAGCATGTTCAATTAGTTTCCAGAGCATGTTCATTTTGTTTCAAGAATATGTTTTTCTTAGTTTCATGTTATATTATAAGATTTGTTCTCAAGCACCAATATGAAGTGTTAAAAGAATTATGTTTCAGAGAAACTGTTATGATTCAAGTTGTAAATGATAAAATGAACATTTTCCGAAACATGATAAGATATGACAACTTTCATGTTTTTTGAGCATCTTTCTGTAAGTGAGCTTATATTTTAAATATTTAATTATGTTTCCAAAAATTCAATCGACATGATATATTCCTTCGATGTGATATATGATTCCTTCATTTTGATTTACTTCGATAAAAAGCAAGTTCAATTAGTTTCAAGAGCATGTTCCTTTCGTTTCATGAATATGTTTTTCTTAGTTTCATGTTATATTCTAAGATTTGTTCTCAAGCACCGATATGAAGTGTTATAAGAATTATGTTTCAGAGGCACTGTTATAATTCAAGTTAGAAAATTGTAAAAGGAACATTAATAAGATATGACAACTTTATGGCCCCGATGCGGTAGATAATAATAACTGTTATATGACATCATTCTTAGATGAATTACACATAGGGGAATGATTAGTAACACTATGGATAATAATATGAAATAGCAGTGACATACGAAAATAATAAGTCTATGATAAGATATGAGAAATGTTTTGTTATATACCTATGTTTGATCTTGACCTTTGTTACCGCAACATGAAATTTTTGCATTTATGATTGTCTATATGTTTTCATTCTGAACCATGTTTGGCATTCTGTCTAATCCATGTCCCGACACATGTTGTGGCATGGAATTTATGAATTTTCATGATTATATATATATGTATATCCTCTTTGTTGTATGATCGATCGACACCTATATGCTGTGTATTTCACAAAATACTCACCCCTTACATACATTCTTCGATAAGACCGAAGAACAATTTGATGATGAAGAACAAGAGACATTTTGGGGTTGGTGATGAAGACATGTTCCAAGCAAGTTCATTTCTTTTCCATTGTTATTTCTCTATTTTCTGCATATCTTTATTTTCCATTCGTATTGTAAGACAAGGTTTATTTATGAAAAACATTGGTTTTGTTGTACACTGTACAATGCACTACAAAACTTATTATTTTACGATTGTGTGATTATGAAACAATGCCGGATATTTCCCGGCCCATGTCATGGGGCGTGACAAATTCTTCCTCAATTATGTCTCTCTTGAATCAAGACACATACAATGATTAGAGTTTTAAGATACTTCCATGCTCATTAAATCCAAACCACTAACGTCTTGGCCAAATCAAAGTCCGACTTCAAATTTGTGTCATTTGCCTAGAACTTCGATTGTTGTAGTCATGTTAATGAGTTCTTCGAGTTGGTCAGAAGATCCACTTCTAAAACCCAGGTATTATCACAAGTTATGCATTTTAATTCAAAAAACGAGTTTTATCTGAAGATTTATGGATATTAAAGATGTTATTTTTGAGTTTGAACAAAATATTTTGTTACAATACACATTGTATTTCTATCCTAAATGGTTTTTAGGCTAGATCTTGACATAATTGAGATGATTACTTTCCTTGATGTGATTTTGTATATGTGATAATTATAAGAATTTTTACAAATTAGGTTTTGAACATCAATCCAAAGTTTGCGGGTTCTAGTTGTCAAAAATTGAGGTTCAGCCTGTTTCAAGATATAAAATGGGCTCTTGTGTTTTATAATAATGTGTTTGTCGAAAATAAGAGTTGTAAATATTGAAAATTAATGTGTGATGATGTATGTAATGATTGTTGAAAATAAGATATTGAGTGTTGAAAATAAGAGTTGTAAATATTGAAAATTAGTGTGTGATGATGTATGTAATGATGTACTTATTTATGGATTATTTCCAAAGAAATTTTATAAATAGGTCTCTCAATTTATGAAGAAAAACACATTTGAGTGGATAAAATTTTATAAAAGTGTGTAGTTTAATATATTTTGTGAGTTTGAGATTTTTATTTTTTAGCGTAAATTTTTCTTTTAACACGTTATCAGCACGATACTCGAAGGATCTTCATATTTTCCAAGCTCCAAAACACAAGAAAAAAGTAATAATATTCAAAAGTAAGAATATTTATTTTAATGTTTATTTATTTTTATTGTATATATATTTAATATATAATATTATGTTATTATATAAAAATAGTCTATGATACATCATTATAATAACGTGATGTGATTATATATTACACTGCTTATGTAATTGTATTGTATATATATATATATATATTTGAATAATATCATTTTATTATATAAAAAGAGTCTATGATACATCATTATAATAAAGTGATATGATTATTTCACTGTTTATATATCTTTATTGTGTTATATAATAACTATATATATATTTCTATAATGTCACAGTATTGTATAAAATGAGTCTCTGACACCTCATTATAATATTGTGATGTGATATACATAATTATTTAAATATGACTAACATTATATACATCATATTATTACCATAAAATTTACATATACATATATTTATTTTTAAAAAAATTTATAACGTCATAAACGGCTAGTTTTTATGTAGTGCCCAAATTTAATACACGTATAACCCATGCATTCATTTAATTATTAAATCATTTAAATTAATTTTAAATGAGTTTTGGCGATGCATGATTTATTTAAATGCATTGTTTTAAATTATTTATGTTTATGTGATGCACGTTAAAATGTCTTTCGAGTCTCATGTTTCAGGCGATCATTCGAGGCGGGATTGAGGAAAAGACCCGGTGACGATTTTTGGCAATTTTAGATATGGTATTTTATTTTAAGTTGAGTTTGGGAGCATTTTAAATAATTTAGTGAGTGTTAGCATTTTTGAATCCTAAATTTAATTATTTTGTGAGTTTTTGATTTTAGAACTTTTAAAGTCTAATATGGTGTGTTATATTTTAATTATAGAGTTTTATTTAAAAAGTTGAGTGTGAGTTAGTGTTTTAATTAGTAGACAATTATTTTAGTAAACCAAAAGTTAGTCTTTTAATTAATTAAAACACACGCCTCACACACACAAACACACTTTTACACACAGTAATACACGCCTAAACACACACACAACAATTCATTCAAGTTTTATTATTTTTTTTGAGAGAAAGATTAGGGTTCTTATTCCCCTAGAGTAGCCGCCCCCTTCCCTTCAAATTCCAGCAAGATTTCGGTCAGTTTTATTCAAGAGTAACGGTGCCACGTTCGTCCCGGATCAACCTCGCTCCTATCTCCGCTTCGGTGTCGCCTTTCGGTAACGTTATCATCAAAAAGGCACGTATACTCTGTTCTTGCTGTGTCGATCAAGTCATATTATGCGTTGTGTCGATTTTTATGCGTAAAATTTATGTATGATGATAGTAGTTTGAGCGGATCATGAATCGGATCAATTTCGAAGGAAAATTTTTAGATCTAAAACTCGTTTTTTACTGTTCATGTCAAAGCTGCGATTTTTCTGTTCATATTTTGGGAAAACTTTCAACGGCAAAAACGTGTAATTTTCGATACCTTCGATTTGATATATGATTCGAAATTTTTGGACAAATATTGAGTGAGTTATGGCATTTTTCGTGGGACTGCTCAAACTGCGTTTCAGAAAAGTTATGATTTTGATAATTCTTGAAGTTTCAGTGTTGCAGGCTTCGTTGGAAACTGACGGGCGATCGTTGCTGCGTATAAGCATGCTAGTTTTGAGGTTTGGTGTATTTTTAAGATTTTGATGCAAGTTGTTAGGCGTTTGAATGAGTTTAAAGTTGTAGGAAAGGGATTGAGGTTAATTGCATAATTGGTGTTGCGTTGTGTAGTATAGTGGACGTCGTATTGTGAGGTGTTTGTATAAGTTTTGATGCAATGTTATGGTGTTCTAAGAAGAGTCCTAAGATGGTAAATTTCGTTCCATTGATGTGCAATTAGGAGATTAGGCAGGTGCATAAGTTTTCTCGCAGGTTTCGAAGCAACGAGCGAACACGGACCCAAACACGGACCCGGGCACGGGGTCCGTGCCTTTGTTATTCCTTCATTGTCAATTTTGCGAGACAGCACGGACCCTTGCACGGATGAGGGCACGGGGTCCGTGCCTTTGGGTTTCACTTAGTGTCTATTTCCAGTACCTACACGGACCCTCACCCGGACCCTGACACGGGGTCCGTGCCTTTGCTTCCTTTCAATGTCTTCTTCCAGAGTCTACACGGACCCCCATCCGGACCCGAGCACGGGGTCCGTGCCCCTTCCGTTTCCCGACACACTCTAGGCAGTATGTACACGGACCCTCTCCCGGACCCAAGCACGGGGTCCGTGTACCCTTGTTTTTGGGAAATATTTGTAAGTTCATTTTAAGTTAGATGTTATGGGTTAGTGCAAAGATTATTAAGGGCGTGTCGTGGGAAATTGAAGAAGGTCCTAAGGTCTGATTGAGCTTGAGAGTAAGCATGAGTTTTCTACGTCTAAGTAATGCAAGTTAAGTATGAAATTCACGTTAGTACGTAGCAGCAACGGCCCCAGTCGAAGTCCAACGAATCCCTCAACGCCAAGTAAGTATGTTGACGTGCAAGAAAACATTTTTTTTTTAGTTTTTGAGGTATGCTAAATGTCTTGTGACCAAATTATGTTAGGATTGGAAAGCGTTAAATTATGAACGGGGACCAATCCGCCCGTTAAATTATGAACGGGTTAGATCGTGGTTGTGAAGCGTTAAATTATGAACGTGGATCAACTGGCCTGTTAAATTATGAACAGGGATCTTATGTATGCGGCAGCGGATACGTCCCGGTCAGCCCAGTACTGTGGTATAGTCTGATCAGGCTCATTTATGTTACGGGTCACTCGCTTTGAAACATCCTCTACGCAAAATGATGAAGTTATGTATGTTAAAGTATGTTCAAGTATGCAGCATGTTTATGAAAAGTTTAAGTTATGGCACGTCGAAGTATGTATGTACGTATGTTCAAGTTTATTATGCAAGTTCAAGTTCCAAGTATGTATGTCATATTTTCAAGTTGCATGTGGTTTTATTACGTATTACTCGTTATTTCCAGTTTATACGTGTTGAGTCTTTAGACTCACTAGACTTGATCGATGCAGGTGACTATGTTGAGGAGACAGGAGGTGATGACCAAGGGGCAGGCTTGGGCTGAGTGGCAGGCTAAACCCGAGGACCGCAAGTTTATGTTGATGCAAATTTTTAAAATACTCTGATGTTTTGATTTGAACGTGAGACGTTTTGAGACAGTTTGTTTTAGCAAAATTTTATTGGTGACGGATGATGGTGAGATTTATTTTTATGAATGTTGAGTGACGACCGTATGAATGTTTTTATTTAAGAAAATTTTTAATTCTTCCGCAAATTTTAAGTAGTGTAGAATACGGTTCGTTACATTTTACCATATAAATATAATTTTACAAGCACATTCAATCACTCCAAACTTACTCTTCCTCCCTAAAAATTTTCTTCATCAAAATTTTCAAAGAAGAAGAAGATGATGGTTCTTTCAAGATTATTTTGTATAATTATTTTGGTTATTATACTCACTAATCTTGTATTTATCGAATAATATTCGCCTCATGTTTTTTTTTTATTTTTAAGAATTCTTGTACTTATAATTTATCCGTTACTTTTTATTGCCATATTAATTATAAAACTTAACTAATAAAATGCATTATTTTTTTTAGTACTGCTATGTCAAATTTGGTAAAACTCGAATTTGTTGCGCTCGACATTATGGGAAAAAAATTATATGATATGGTCTCTCAATGTAAAAATTCATCTTGAGTCATTGGATCTAAGTAAGACCATTAAAGAAAATGGTATCTCATCATCACAAGAAAAAGAAAAAGCTATAATTTTTTGCGTCGACATCTTGATGAATGATTAAAATGTGAATATCTCATTGAAAAAGATCACATGGCTTTTTGGAAATGATTAAAAGAAAGATTTGAACATATAAGGGAAGTATACTTCCGACCACCCGTGATGAATAGAATACGTTAAGATTCCAAGATTTTAAAAAAGTCAGTTATTACAATTCAGTGATGTATCAAGTAATCTCGCAATTTAAATTTTGTGGACATAAGGTTATGCAATCGGAAATGCTTGAAAAATATTTTCCACTTTTCGCACATCAAATATAACTCTACAACAAAAATATAGAATGTGTGGATTTGCGAGATATTCTAAACTTATCGCATGTCTTCTTATGACGGAAAAGAATAACGATCTGCTAATGAGAAATCATCAGTCCCGACCCACTGGATCAACAACATTTCCAAAAGTAAATGTTGTAAATAAAAATGAATTTAAACCTAGAAACCAAAATCAAAGTCAAAGATAAGGTATTGGTTGAGGTCGAAATCAAGGTCGTGGATGTGGACGTGTAAGTGGTCATGGTCGTGGCCGTGGTTTTGAAAACAATCAAGATAGTTACTTCTATAACTCATCTCAAAAGGACGTCACGAACCACCCTATGAAAAAACATCATGAGAAAATGAGTGTTAATGAAAATCATTCAAAACGATTTGAAGGTTTTTGTTTTAGATGCGGCACTCCAGGACATTGGTCTCGTATTTATCGAGCCCTCGAGCACCTTTGTAAGCTCTATAAATAATTGATAAAGAGAAAAAAAAAGATCAATTTCACTTAACGCAGTGATCGTTTGAGTGATTCAACTCATTTTGATGCTGCAGATTTTCTCAATGATTTCTCTGAAAATGATCAATATATTGGTGGACTAAAAATGTAAAATATTGATTTTTCACGTTCTTATATACTAATTTTTTTTTTTTGTATAATTAGGATATGCATTATATTTTTCAAAAATTGCATATATATTGTCAGTAATTTTTTTCATTGCATATCTTTTTTTTTTTAAATTCAAATATAGAAAATCTTATGAACAAAGCTAAACAGAGAACTAATTCTATGGAAGTGTGCATACTTGATAGTGGTACAACGTAGACTATTCTCCGAGATAAAAGATATTTTTTGAAACTAAAACCAACAAAAAAAAATGGTGAATACAATATTATGGTCATGTAGACTTGATTAAAAGTTGTGGTAAAGCACATTTTTTGTTACCTAATAGTACAAAATTCATGATACATGATGTCTTGTAATCGCCATAATCGAAAAGAAATTTGTTGAGTTTTAATTAAATATATTTTAGCTGAATCATTAATTAAACGTCTACAACTAATTGCTAGACCAATGATTATGAAAAACTGTGGGGACCCGAACTTATTAATCACTTTCTCGGAATAATTAATCAATTAAAATAAACATGGTCTAATTTTTTTTAAAATACAAGAGTACGCAGCGTATGAAATAAACCTTTTTCATTTACAAGATCACTATCCAGATCTAAATATAAGTCATGTACAATAATAAATCATAATAACTACTGTTTCTTCACTACATCTCAAGTGATATAACAGATCTACTCCTAAGTCCGGATCTCCACGCTAACTGTCTTCTCTCATCTTCTTCTCGACCCTGATCCAGTCCCACCTGTTGTCATGCACACATACAAAACAAGACAACAGCCGGATAACTCCGGTGAGAATAAATCTCAGTATAAACCATGTACACATGCAATCATATAAAACATATACAAAAGCATATAATAAATATTCATAACATGTATCAAATTAGAAACATAAATCAATATCAAGCAATGAATCACACTCAGAATCAGACTCGACTCAAACAACGTGTCGTCTCAGACTCGACTCAACTCTAACCTAGGGATCCCGATGTCTGGATATTGATAATTATATTGAATCTCAGTCGATAGGAATGAATCAATCCCTAAACGGCATCGATATAATTCATATATCCAATGTCTGGGCGAAACAACTGCAGAATTGACGAATCAGTCAAGAATTAAGCGAATCAGCCAGTAATTAAGCGAATCAGCCAATAGCTAGGCGAATCGGCCGATAGCTAGACGAATCAGTCGGTGACTAGGTGAATCAACCATTGACTAACCGAATCAATAGTCAATACATACAGTGGCTATAAATCAATAGGCTACAAACATCAATCTTATCAATTTCAAATATCAATGCAATAAACTAAGTATGTGATTTAAGGAAACTCGAGTCAAACCTCACTCGAGTTGTGCAATCCCAACTTAACATTAGTTTATACCTTTCTTTCTGATATTCTGATTCTGTCGAAGTCTCGAACTCAAAGCCTGTCAATACTCAATCTAACAATAAAAATATCGAGGGTACGGTATCAGTACACCACTCAATCAATACTGGATATAATCAGAATTCAATCAAATTCTGTTTCAACGGTATAACATCATAATCTCAATATATCCAGCAATACCATATCAGTCGGATATCAATTCTAACGTCTTATACTCGATAATCACTCAATCTTGATATCAATTCTTATTCAACTCAACTCTAAAAATCATAACAATTTCATATGGTATCTGTTCCTCAGTCCGGTTTCGATTATACGATGTCTAACATGCCAAGAACGTCATATATGAATCATATAATATTCTGACAATACCATAATTTCAAAACATATCAAAACGTAGCGAAACTTACGTCCAGTTGTAGCCTACGTCGATAGGAACACAATACCGCAATCAGATTCAAAATCGGATGGACGGATTTCTCACAAAAGGCGTAAGGATTTTTTCGTAACTTTCCTCGGGCCTTTCTCGATTCTTCTTTCCTGAATTTCTGAAGAATTCGTGCACACACACACACACATATATATATATATATATATACATACGTAACATGCAATAAGCCAAGTGGCAATTTCTCCTTCTGCATGACTGGCGCATATGCGTGCCCAAGATCCGCGCATATGCGCCGGAAGTACTGTCCGGGTACTGGATTACTCGCACATATGCGCGCCTTCTACCGCGCATGTGCGCCAACCTTTCTGTCCTGCTCGCGCATATACGCCGTTCACGTCACGCATATGCGCCGAGCACTCCACTAGGCTACTGGACACCTCGCGCATATGCGCGGTCTTCTTCCCACTCCGCGCATCTCGTCGCGCATGTGCGTAAACACACCTCCTTGCTCATATATTTATATCTTTTCTCCCTTATTCTTCCGGTCTAATCTGTTCTGTTTATAATCATCTCAATTAATCAAGAAATCATTCCAGATTAATCTCATATTACGGTAAATATACCCAAATCATTTCAGATTACGGTAATCGAATTTTCGGGCCTTACATTTCTCACCCTCTAAGATATGATTTCGTCCTCGAAATCACAGGCAATCATATCGAGGGTATTCATATTGGGTATGAAAGGAAGTATGCATATATCAAAGCTAAAAGAAACTCACCTCAATGAACAATTCTAAAATCTCGGTTCTATATTAGTTTCTGTTTTCCCAAAGTAGCCTCTTCAATGCCCTGATAACTCCACTGAACTTTCAACAGCAGAATGATCTTCATTCTGAATTCTCTTTCTTCTACTGATTCTGATTCTTATCTGGAATGCTCGTTCAAGAAGTATAATATCATAATACAACTCGAAATAACTCTAATCGAAGCAATTTCGCAATATTGGCTATACAAAATCTGTATATATATCAATCAACAGTTCGTAACAACTCAACACTATCAGCTGTTATCGAATCTGTTTATCCCAATTAAGGATATATTCGATCTTCAATCTCAAATACCAACAGTGATCATCCGACGTTGGGATATTCAGTCTGTTTGTTATGAGTTGTTTTCATTTTCTTCTGAATTAGCTTCATCTTTTCAGTCATATCTCTGATCATATCAGGTCTAATCTCAGAAACCTCAGAGACACTATCCCAATAAAAAGGGGATCACTATTTCTTTCCGTACAATGCTTCGAAAGGAGCCATCTCAATACTCGTTTGATAGCTGTTGTTGTACGAAAACTCACAAATGACAATAAATCATGTCAACGGGTGCTAAAATCCAGCACTACAGTTCCTGGATATTCTCCAGTATCCGGATAGTTCGCTCCGACTATACGTCAATCTATAGACAATAGGTGAAAGAGTTTATGATATATTTTGCCAAAAATACAGAATCAACCAAAAATCATGTTATGATAAAATCAGCTTTGGCATTTCAGTACAGTCTAATCACTTTTCTAATATAACTTTTGATCGTCTGATCTTATCTGTACATCATCCTGTACACATAATATATGCAGATTCAAGCATTCTCTCAATTATAATCATAATCACATCGCAACACAGTCTTAAGAAGATTTCGATAGTTTCGTCACTGATCCATAAAAATGTACTCTCATTTCTATTTAAGAATCAATAATCTGTATAACCAATCTCCTGGTTTCTATCGTTCTGTCATTATCTATCGGTGATTAGACATTTCAGTACTAGCTTTGCCACATCTACTCTCAACTGTTTCTATCAACACCTTTTCTGCTATCAAACTGCACCCTGAATAAATAATTGCACAATTCTGGCAATATTTATCAATTTAAATTCGGAACATCTGGCACAACAGATTGGTTATTCATATACAATGCAGTATTACTTACCTGATTCCAACACGGATTCAGAACAACAGCAAGATTCAATCAGATTCAAAACATCAATCATTGGTACTGATCTGTTAAACTTCATAAAACCGCAAATATCTGACACTGATATCCACCTCGGCCAACTAATTACGGTTTAATTCTGTTAAAATCAACAAATATATCATCTTCAGATATAACACATCCTGAATGCAATCTGTCTCAATCAGGATTCAAAATTTCAACAATTCCTAATATCAGTTCAAGGCTAAATTCAATCTCTTTAACTGAAATCAGATCTAAAGTCTTATCGGGGGAAAACATCAATAACTTTCATATCATTGGTAAATCAGCCAATGATAAACTCAACTTCAGTAAATCAACTGAATGCATAAGGAGTCCCTCTGCTCCTTGCTGTAATACTCGAGTCATAGATAGTACGGATATCAAAGGAATTCTCAATCCAGAATCCATATCGTACCATATTCATCTCTTGACCATCGCAGGTCTGATTCTCACCATCTTCTGGAACTATTCTATGGTAGCTCTGTACTTGATCAGCATATCAATATCAGTAATGCAGTCCCAAAATCAGACAACACTAGTAAAATACAAGCTACCACCCGATCTAACTCTATCTCATTCTCATCCTACTGTAGTATTCAATATTTTATAAAATTCACTGATACAAAACTCTCCCCAACCGGTAAAAAGATACACTACAGTAGATAAAGATTCAATAGGCAATGCATGACTCAATGCAAATCATTCAGAAATAAGTGTATGGGAAGAATTCGTATTTATCAATACAAAAGCAGGATATTATATCAAGAACAATTACCTGCAATATCATCATCTGGTGCTTCCCGAGCCTGCTCCTCGGTCAACACAAATACTCTAGCCTGCTGTCTAGGAGGCTGGCCAACCGTCTGGCTTCCTCCTGGCCTCTGCTGTGACTGAGACGGTGCTGGCTGAAATAAAGGAACAACAGCTGATCGTCTACTCCACTGTGCCGCTGATCCAGATGATTAGGCTCCCTGGGATCTTTGGGAACCCCTCTGTGGACACACTCTGGCAAAATGTCCATGTTGTTTGCAGAAGTGACAGCTACCAAGTACTCCTTGACATTGTTCAGTGGAATGTCTCCCGCCACAATTTTCGCAGTAAGCCCCGGTATAACTCTGTTTGGAACCACTAGAGTTAGAGGAACTGCCGCCAGACTTCTTAAACTGCTTTCCTCTAGGCTTCAGAAAATCTTTCTTTCCACCACTGCTACTGTCCCTCTCGAATCGGGGAGGTGGTTGCGGTGGTCTCGGTGCGGAAGGGACATCTGCAGCTCCTCTCTGCCTTATCAGGCCCGCTTTAGCGTCTTTTGCTCTATTCATGGCATCCGCAAAGTTATTTGGTCGCCCTGTGTTTACTAATGTAAATATATCGGGATTCAAGCCATTGATGAACTGATCAGCAACGGCCTCGTCATTTTCAGCCACATGTGGAGAAAATTTCAACAAGGTAGAGAACTTGGTCACATATTCTTCAATGTTCAGCTGACCCTGTCTCAAATTGGCAAACTCCGCCCCCTTGTCTTTCCTGTACGACACTGAGAAAAATCTCTGATAAAACTTAGTTTTAAATATATCCCAAGTAATAATCGTACCTCGATGCTCCAAGGCTCTCTTCATCGTAACCCACCAGCTCTTTGCAATGTCCTGCAACTGGTGTCCTATCAGCCGAACTCGTCGTTAATCTGTATATTCCAACAAATCAAACAACATTTCTATGTCATTCAACCAACTCTCACAGTCAACCGAGGTCTCTGTTCCTTTCAGGGTTGGCGGTTTGAATGTCTGAGATCTTTTCAATAATTTTTGCATAGGAGTGGCTGTAACATCCATGGGAGGATTCGAAGTACTACCTTGTTCCGGTATTCTTCTCGGAGGCATATCTGATAATCAAATGGATTAGTAACCTAAACCAATTAACCTGTTTCACTTCAGTCCCCTCCTCCGATCATCTTACTGCTGATCGAGAATTGGTGTCGAGTCATTCTCAATAATACATATTACCACTCAAATCAGATAAATCAAGTAACATGTATATCAAAGCAGTAAATCATGCTAGCAATCACAAGCAAGGAAAGAAAATTCAATCTACCCCGCTCACTAACTTCTATCTCAGTCTCAAGAACCTACAGTTCTAGTACCTACTGCTCTGATACAACCTGTTGTGGGGACCCGAACTTAATTCAATTCTTAATCACTTTCTGGGAATAATTAATCAATTAAAATAAACAGGGTCTAATTTTTTTTAAAATACAAAAGTACGCAGCGTATGAAATAAACCTTATTTCATTTACAAGATCACTATCCAGATCTAAATACAAGTCCTGTACAATAATAGATCATAATAACTATTGTTTCTTCACTACATCTCAAGTGATGTAACAGATCTACTCCTAAGTCCGGATCTCCACGCTAACTGTCTTCTCTCATCCTCTTCTCGACCTTGATCCATTCTCACCTGTTGTCATGCACACATACAAAACAAGACAACAGCCGGATAACTCCGGTGAGAATAAATCCCAGTATAAACCATGTACACATGCAATCATATAAAACATATACAAAAGCATATAATAAATATTCTAACATGTATCAAATCAGAAACATAAATCAACATCAAGCAATGAATCACACTCAGAATCAGACTCGACTCAAACAACGCGTCGTCTCAGACTCGACTCAACTCTAACCTAGGGATCCCGATGTCTGGATATTGATAATTATATTGAATCTCAGTCGATAGGAATGAATCAATCCCTAAACGGCATCGATATGATTCACGCATCTCGTCGCGCATGTGCGCAAACACACCTCCTTGCACATATATTTATATCTTTTCTCCCTTATTCTTCCAGTCTAATCCGTTCTGTTTATAATCATCTCAATTAATAGAGAAATCATTCCAGATTAATCTCAGATTACGGTAAATATACCCAAATAATTTCATATTACGGTAATCGAATTCTCGGGCCTTACAAAAACAAAACTCCATGTTTCTATAGGGGGACATGAAATATTACATACTGCTGAATTAATTCACATCAGACCAGAGTTCATACCATAAATACTCCTCATTGCAGCTTGCATTTGGTAACAAAACCACACATTTCTCATCTGAGAATTTTTGGATGTATGGTATACGTGCCTATTGCACCGCCTCAACGAACAAAAATGAGACATCAAAGAAAGATCGGAATTTATGTTGGTTATGACAGCCCATCAAAAATTTGATATCTTAAACCTCAGATGTAACGTCCAAGATTCGACGACTGTTCTCCCTGTATCAAGACGAGTCTTTCCAACGTGCTTATGTCCTCACTCACACGCACCCTTGGAAACTTCCAGGAGGTCACCCATCCCAAAATTGCCCCAAGTCAAGCACGCTTAACTTTGGAGTTCTTATGTGATTAGCTACCGAAAAGAAGATGCACCTTCGTGATATGAGTAGTACAAATTAAATCTTTTAAGCCCTCTTCAACTGTACAGTCCATTACATTGAACAGTCTCGGAATTCCTCTCATTCTTGTGTGGGTCGGTTCATTCATGTTCCCTCCACCTAGAAGCCTGCCAGGAGCCGCTCATTGTCCGTGCAACTGATGGCACTGGCGTTCACCCCCCGCCCTCTTCGGCCCCGGGCCTCACATCAGACATACGATGTTTTTACTGCACGTTTTGCTGATTGTCATTTTAATGAGGAAATATTCTCAATTTTAGGGGAAGAAAAAAAACATATCGAAAATAAATTACATGGCATACATCATCATTGTTACATCTAAATCCAAGAACTAAACAATGTGAAAAAGATGTACAACAAATTATGCACTTGCAAACAATAGCAAATCAAATACCAGATGCATTTACAGACACAAAAAGAGTAAATAAATCATATATACATGCTGTAAATGTCCCTGCTCGAATTGAAATTCCAAAGAAATAAATTGAAGTCACTCATGATGTCATTAAACGCTTGAAGCGTGGAAGACCAATTGGTTACGAGGATAAAAATCCTCGAAAAAGAAAAAACATAGAAAAACATGATGATCACAAAATAGAGAATGATATTCTGGCAGAAATACATGATGATGAAAATGTTCTATCAAAATCACAAACTAATGAGAATCGTGAAACCTCTATCAATTACATTAACACTGGAAAAATATGGAATCGAAAAGATATAAAAGAAATTGATGAGATATTTTCTTACAAGGTGGAATTTGACATCATAAATGATAATGAAGATCATGAACCAAAATAAATTGATGAATGTAAAAATCGACATGACTAGATAAAACGGAAAGACGCCATCTAGGTTGAATTGGATTCGCTAAATAAACGTAACGTTTTTGGACCTATAGTCCTTACATCTGAAAGTGTAAAATTTTTTGGGTACAAATGGGTTTTTATTGGAAAGATAAATGAGAAAAATGAAATAGTAATATACAAAGCTCGACTTGTTGCACAAGGTTTTTTTCAAAGGCCTGTAATTGATTATGAAGAAACATATTCTCTTGTTATGAATGCAATTACGTTTCGGTATATGATTAGTTTGGCGGTATCTGAAAATTTAGAAATGTTTCTTATGGATGTTGTCACAACTTACTTATACGGATCACTCGATAGTAATATATAATATATATATATATATATATATATATATATATATATATATATATATATATATATATATATATATATATATGAAAATCCCTGAAGGATTTAAGATGTTTGAAACCCAAAGTTCAAAATCCAGAGAATATTATTATGTAAAATTGCAAAGATCATTATATGGGTTAAGCAATCCGGTCAAATGTGGTATAATCGACTAAGTGAACACTTAATGAAAAAGAGATGTGTAAACAAATCAATATGCTCTTGCGTTTTCATTAAGAAAACAACATCCGGTGCGTAATTATTGTTGTATATGTTGATTATTTAAACATCGTTAGAACGAATAAGGAAATTTAAAAAGTTGTGTTGTACTTGAAGGAAAAATTTGAAATGAATGACCTTGAAAAAACAAATTATTGTTTGGGTTTGCAAATTGAACAAAAAAATTGTGAAATATTTATTTACCAGTCAAATTATATAGAAAATGTCCTTAAACGTTTTAATATGGATAAATCAAATTTTTTAAGTACTGAAAAAGATCCATTCTGTTAATGTGAAGTTGATGAAGTTATTCTTGGTCTAGAAGTATCATATCTAAGTGTTGTTGGTGCCCTTATGTATCTTGCAAATTGTAAAAGACCTGATATATCTTTTGCAGTAATTTTTTTGGCAAGATTTAGCTCATATCCAACAAAGAGACATGGAACAGAATTAAACATATATTCCGTTATCTACGAGAAACGACTGACTTGGGACTTTCGTATTCAAAAGATACCAATCAAAGCATAATTGGTTATGCTGATACTGAGGATTTATCTGATCCACACAAAACACGTTTCCAAACCGGATATGTATTTACTCGTGTAGGCACTGCAGTTTCTTGGCGTTCACAGAAACAAACACTCGTAACAACTTCATCAAATCACTCCGAGATTATTGCACTATATGAAGCAAGCCGTGAATGTGTGTGGCTAAAATCAATGACCGAACATATCCAAATCTCATGTAGATTATCATTCGACAAAAAGCCTGTGACACTATATGAAGATAACGCTGCATGTGTAATCAAATAAAAGAAGTATACATAAAAAGCGATAAAAATAAACATATTCCCTCTAAGTTCTTTGCATTCCCCCAAGAGCTTGAGAAAAATAAAGATAATGATATTCTTCACATTCAATCAAGTGAAAACATCAGATCTCTTTACAAAGGCACTTCATACGACAATATTCAGAAAGTATATATATAATATTGGGATGCTCAATCTACAAAATTTGTGAAGAATCGTTCGTGTTAACATGAGGAGGAGTTTATGTGACTGCACTCTTTTTTCCTTTACTATGATTTTTATCCCAATAGGTTTTTCCTAGTAAGGTTTTTAACGAGACAATATAAAAACACGTAATGAATACAATCATCAGGAGAAGTGTTGAAAATAAGATATTGAGTGTTGAAATTAAGAGTTGTAAATATTGAAAATCAGTGTGTGATGATGTATGTAATGATGTATTTATTTTTGGATTATTTCCAAAGAAATTCTATAAATAAGTCTCTCAATTTGTGAAGATAAACACAATTGAGTGGAGAAAATTTTATAAAAATGTGTAGTTTAATATATTTTGTGAGTTTGAGATTTGTAGTTTTTGCCGTAAATTTTTACTTTTAACAGTGTTTAAGATATTGATAAATTATCATTTAAAAAAAAAGAAGAAAAGATATTGATAAATCATGGATTTTAGAAATGGGTATATATGATTGATCTTTTATTGATAAATAAATTCTTGGACTGCATGTTGAATTGTTTAATAATTATTTGTTGGCTAGTTAAGGTTTTCACTGTTGAGTTTGATGAAGAGTTGAGATGTAATTGTGGTTAATATTTTTGGTAACGTTTTTTTTATATGTGTACAGTTTTTATTGATTTGAATTATTATATAATTAAAAAAATCAATTGAAATTTGATACATATAACAATAAGTTATTGGTACAAAACCAAATGTGACAAAAAATGTCGTACAGTCTTCTCCTTGATTTTTTTTTTCTTGATTAGACATTTTTTTGTTAGAAATAATTTTTTTTCTACTTATTTGATCAATTTTGGATTTTTGTTTATTAAATTTCAAATTTTGATTTTAGTATATTAACTTTAATTGTTATT
Organism: Primulina eburnea; assembly: GCF_022965805.1. Lineage (NCBI taxonomy): Eukaryota > Viridiplantae > Streptophyta > Magnoliopsida > Lamiales > Gesneriaceae > Primulina > Primulina eburnea. The sequence goes on from NC_133115.1 coordinate 5,232,885, forward strand.
AATTTGGTCTGACGTGATATAACACATATCAATACTTTTCAACCGATAAAAATTTGTGTGAAACTGTTTCACGGGTTGTATTTTATGAGACGGATATCTTATTTGGGTTATCCATAAAAAATATTTTTTTATGCTAAAAATATTACTTAAAATTGATCCGTTTTACATATAAAGATTCACGACGTCGTTTTTCCAACATACATGCTCTTTTCCATATTACATTAACATTTTGCTCCGGGGAAAAATATTAAAAATCAAATCAAATCAAGCAGCTCGGATGTGGTGTCCATTTATAACCTCACATCCAGACTTACAGTTGACGGTTGCAATGGAGCTCCATCTGCTAAACCCAGTTGCCGTCCGAGTCTCGTGCTTCGCTACGAAATCGTCATCCAGGAATAACCCAGATTATGACAGCAGCATGGAGTCACGGGGCCTCCAGTTCCGCAAATTCTCCAAAAAAGACCTCTCAAGAATCTTGACAACCGAGGCCGCCATTAATGCAATTGAAAAGAAGGCAAATTCTTCCAAATACAGCAATCTCTGGCCTAAGGCCATCTTGGAAGCTCTAAATGATGCTATTAAACGTGACCGATGGGAGTCTGCTCTAAAGGTTCTTCCTTTTAGGACCTTGTTTTCTATTGATTGTTTGTCTTTGTTTGTGATCTTATTCGCATTCTTGTTTGGTGGCGCTTGGATTTGCATCTGTGTTGTTCATGTTTTGTGGGCATCTAAAATATGCTGGAAGTTCTTTTTATGATATCTTTTGTGACTGGAGTGTTGATGGATGCTACTGTCAGAAGTTGATTTTTGATTTTCTTGAAATTTTAGTGCAAATATTGTGTTTCTGATGCTTTTTTGTGTTAAGATTGTTGTAAGTAGCTGTTTCAAAGTTAATCAAATGGATGGTGTTTTGCAATTTCTTGAGTGGGGATAAACTTTGTGTTGTTCTGGATAAATTACATGTGACATTTCGAATATTTTTTACTCGAAGTGGATCGACTGTGTTGCTTGCTCGGTCCTGCTTGCTCCCTAATTCAATTAAGACAACTAAACCGTTCCAGACCCAAGATTTTTGCATTTTATACGTGCAAAATGAGGTAGCGTGTGACTTTGCCATTTTTTTAATGAAAAATTGTTTCTCTTGCCTGTAGATATTTGATCTTCTACGTAGGCAAAATTGGTACGAGCCCAGATGTCAGACATATACAAAGTTGTTAGTAATGCTCGGCAAGTGCAAGCAGATTGGTCAGACAACTATTCTTTTTGAGACAATGCCGGCTGATGGCCTCCGGCCTACCATCGATGTTTATACCGCTCTTGTTGGTGCCTATGCACTCAATGGCCTCTTTGATGAGGCATTTCGTGTAGTTAATGATATGAAGTCTATCCATGATTGCAAACCCGATGCTTTTACTTACTCTATCCTTGTGAAAGCCTGCATGAAACTCCGTCGATTCGATATGGTAGGGATAATCCTCGAAGAGATGTTGCTTTCGAGAATTGAGTGTAGCACTGTAACTTACAATATTCTGATTGATGGATATGGCAAAGCTAAAAGACTTGATTTGATGGAGACCTCCTTGACAGAAATGATTCAGAGTGAAAAAAGTCATCCTGATGTAATCACTTTCAACTCTGTCATAGCGGCTTATGGCAGTTGTGGAAGGATTAAAGAAATGGAGGGCTGGTTTGATGAGTTTCAGCTAATGGGAATAAAGCCTGACGTTATGACTTACAACATTCTGATCAAGTCATATGGGAAATGTAGCTTGTACGAAAAAATGGGATCTGTTATGGAGTTTATGAAGAAGAGATTATATTCTCCAACAATTGTTACCTTTAACATATTAATTGAGACATTTGGAAAGGCTGGGAACATTGAGAAGATGGATGAAATTTTCTTGGAAATGAAACATCAAGGACTGAAGCCTAACTCAATTACTTACAGCTCTCTTACATGGGCATATAGTAAAGCAGGGCTTGGGGGAAAAGTTGATTCAATTTTAAGACAAGTGGAGAATTCTGATGTGGAGTTAGATACTCCATTTTTCAACTGTATAATTAGTGCTTATGGTAGTGCGGGTGATGTCGAAAAGATGAATGAATTATTCATGGCAATGAAAGGTACTGGATGTAAACCAGATTATATAACCTTTAAAACTATGATTCAAGCCTATCGTGCACAAGGAATGATCGAGGTTGCTCAGATTTTGGAGAATAATATGACATCCGCGAAGGAGACTTTAGGTACCACGTAACCATACTTGCTCATTTTTAGTGAAGTTGATATATCACCTGCTTCTCTGTATTCTTTACTCACTAGTTTTATGTTTTATTTACAGAACTCCATAAACCTGGACACTGAGGAATAGTCCTAACTATAGCCAGAGTTGATCAAGAACTTCGATAATTTTTAAGGATTTATTTATTCTTCTGTGAGGAAGTTGGTGGTAGGAACTAGAGAAGCCATTAACCATGGGAAGATATTGCCATCTCCATTAAACCTTCGGCTGGTGAGTACATTCTCCTATAAGCCTAATTTAATTTGCAATATTTGAAAGTTTACGAAGTAATTATTTCAGGACCATGTATTAAGAGTGTTTTAACATCCTCATTTTTTCACTGTGATGGATCTTCTGTTTTCTAATGCTTCATGCTAAGGTGTGTTTCTCTTCAATTGATTGCATATGTTAAGTCTCCTATCTTTAAACACCACTCATTCTGCAATAACATATTCAGTATGTCATAAACTATTCTTCAATAGGCCACAATGCACACGCCTTTTAGAAGAATGCATGTCTGTCTGAAACTTATCTTAAAGGAATTATTAACATGAACTGGATAGTGTTGATTTGGATACGAAAACTCTCTACCATGAGATTTAAGACATTGGCTGACCATCAACGATCAAAATTTAATAAGTTTGAATTAACTTTTCATATAGCAGTTCTTGGATAAAGAACTACTATCTCAAATTCTACGTTTCTGTAATATTCGGACAATCCAAAAGAAGGTTCAACCAACAGTTGTCCTTTAGGTTCACAATGTCAGCTCCCTTATCGCAAGGGGGGATAAATCGATGTAGAGAATCATGGATTTGTTGTATCTTTCTATTTCTTTATAACTCGCACATATATGCATCAAATTATAGTACCTCAGTTTGCAAGGATGGTTCCATATGACTTGTCGTTTTGCAATTTAGAGTATGTTTGGTTGGAGAAATTAATGGACTAAAAACATTATTTTTTTTTTTGAAAAAAAACCTACTTTCTCAGAAAGTATATCGTTTGTTTACAAATTTGTAAAAGTTCATAATCACTTTTTTAAGCATTTTCAAGCCCTACCAGAATCTGACTTTCGGGCTTCTACTTCTATTTAAAAATAAATACAAAAACATTCTTAACATTTATCCAAACTCTAAAACCGCTTCTACTTTTTTAATTAAAGCACTTTGTATAGCTGGACTTATTTAAGTGATTTTTTAAGCTACAACTTTTGTTTCGAAAACTCGACGAATTTACGGTTTGTTTGAAGTTTGTATGAGGTAAACATAAAACTTAAAGAATTTCCAGCTAAACTAAAACTGTTAATAAACTAATATGCACCACACTCTAAATCTGAAATTGTAGAAACTTAAACAAAAGCAAATAAAAAAATAATTGTCACCTTGGTAGGTTGGATTTTACTATTTAATGAAATGAAGAAATCAATTAAAATTTATTTTAATTAATTAACTAATAAGAAATTGATTGATCGTACACCCAGAATTCTAGTCCTAAATTCTTATTTTTTAATTTAGGAGTTCGTTAAATATAACAAATCCATTTGATATTCGATTGGACTCATGTATTTTCATTTAATTGAATAACTACTATGTGTAGTGTAACTAATTGTTTGAAAATCAATATCCACGAACCAAATAAATATATCTAGCATGATCTGTGCATCAAATATTTGTTCAGTTGTGAAAAGATCTGATTAGGCTTGATATATGATGTTTACCCACTACTAGATCTGAGTTCATCCACTAACAGCATATTAAAGGTGTCCATTCGATGACATGTAAATCGCAGATTAACGTAAACGATGAACAGAAGATTAAACTAAATTAAGTTAAATGCCAATCCAATTTCAACATAGAATTCAATGTAGGTTATATTTTTGTAAACTCTAGCCTCTAAAAATAATTAATAACATGATCAAATGAATAATTTCGAGTAGAAAGTGAATGAATAAACCCATTCTTCCCTAGTGGAGCAAAAACTGTTCCATTCAAGAAGCAACAGAAATATAGAAAGTGAGTTCCTTAATAATGTGTCATATTGTTTTTCAGCTGCCTGTCAAACATTGTTTCTTGCCTTTGTTTATAAAAAAAATTTCTTCAAAATGTTCTTGGCCGAAGTGAATGAATTTGGCAGTTCGTTCGTGATGAACATGCAAATTGTAGTTCATGCTGGTCTGCGAACTAACTTCTGACAGATTTTGCAATTTATTTTTCGTTTTGTTTCACTCATGTAAATTGCAACGAACAGTTTTGTGCTGTGTTTGGTCCTTTCTTGGCGGTCGAATGTGTTGGATTTCTTTATTTCTGCAATCGTGTCCATTCTCTTTGCTTGCATCCATATTCCTTCCCCACAAGTGAAAAGTGCAAAGTTTAAATTTACTGGAATAATATATGATAATTCTAATTGTAATCATTTTGTACATTATTTCTATAATAAAATCACTCGTAGAATATGCTCAATCACGTTTCGATTGCAGATTGTGAATCCTTAGCTTAAAACTCCGTAGTTCTTTTCACAAAATTTGTACTCTGAGTCTGCCAATTTCTTTGTTCTTTTTTCTTTTTCTTTTTTTAATTATTTTGGTTGCTTCTATTAGTGAGATTGGTTTTGAAAAATATATGTTGCTGGGCTGAAATTTCGAGGAAAATATATGTTGCTGTCCGCCGGCCTAAATTTTGGACAGATGCAAAGCGGATTAAATGATCACATAGAGGTTCCAATCCTCCCCAGTCATGGGAGGACCCGAACCGTTTTGCGTCCTCAGGTTTGCTCATTCTGGAGACCTTTTGGCATTCTCAGTACTCGGGTTAAGGAGGGGAAAAAACTTTATTCTTCCCAGATTTGATGTCATACTTCCGAATACAAAGATTGCGCAACTGGTTTTTTGAGCATTCTGCCAGTTTTAGCAACTTCAACTGGGGATGTTACTTGCTATGTCGAAATTATGTAAACATGCTTATGCATATAAATCTGGTGCTTCTAATGAGAATACAGGTACATACATATAAGACTTGTGATAAATAATCATGGAAAGGAGAACCAACATGTTCCCCAGTTAAATTTATATAGTGGAGCTACTACCTGTGTATGGTTTCTAAGAATGTTTTCTCATACGGGATATAACCCTTTTGAGGAACCAGCAGTCCAAAGTGTCAAAACTTCAGGGAAATAGGACTGAAAGCTAAAAACAATAACTGATTAAATTTTGACTACTTGGATGACCAAAATCTAAAATATATATCTTACAAAACTATTTTGGCAAATTTTTTTCTTGTTTAATAATATGCTTGTCTTAGTATTTTCTAAATGCCGTTCAAATGTGCTTTCATAAGATATGATCTCTATTATATCTTTATCTCAAGCTTATATCTTTACTAATTTTAAAGTAAGGTCTAGAAAATTCGAATTACGTAAACTGAATGCATACAATCTAATATTTTATTTAAAATATTTGTTTAATGATTTTATGTATGTAATGAATGATTATGGCATGATTAGAGTTTATCTCATGATTATTTTAAAAGTTTCATGCATTAGAGTTTTAAGCGGTATTTTGCGCTCGAAAATGGAGATCGAGGATAATCAGGAAAAAAAAATATTGAATGAATAATTTAAATTAATTAATTCGGAGTGTTTTAAGGGTGTTTTTCGAAAATTGGGTTTTGGTGGGTATTTTTACTCGTCTGGTCATATTTTTAATTGTTACACAAATTTTATCGAATCAGAGGACTTTTTGAGAGCTCGGACAAATATTTTCAAAAATGTACCTAAACGAAATAGTTTTCGGTGTTATTGGGCTTGTTGGGTTTATTTAATGCTAGATGAGCTCAAAACCTTTTTTATTTTAATTGAGCCCAATAGTACACATTTTAATTAACCTAAACTACATTTAAGCAAACCCTAACCATACTTAATACCTTGTGGCCCCCTCTCCTCCATTCACAGGGGCGGAGGCACTCAAAGGTTCACCCGGGTTTTAGCCCGGGTGTTCCAAATTTTTTTTTAGAAATTTATATGTAATTTTTTTATAATTTTGGATAAATTTGATATTAGTCCGGGTAGATCAATTTAAAATATTAAAAGATTTTAGAGTTTAAAATTTTAGCCCGGGTATAATCGTATTCCTGGCTCCGCCCCTGTCCATTCAGCAACTGTAATGCCCTAGATTGAATATGAATAGATAGAAATTAAGAAATGTAATGCCTGAGATTGTTGGAAGTAGAACAGACGGGGCGAAACGATGCGGGAAAATATGAAATTTTAGATGTGCAAGACCGCACCCGCGGTCTGGCAAGCACCGCACCCGCGGTGCAATGAGCAGAAATTTGTAACATTCCCGTACCCACACCGCAACCGCGGTAGAACTAGACCGCACCCGCGGTGCTGAGACCGCACCCGCGGTAGTTACATGACCGCACCCGCGGTCATCACTTGTAAAAAAATAAAAGTTCTGCCGAAGTCACAGCGCACCCGCGCTCCGAAGGGCACCGCACCCGCGGTCATGCGTGGCTTATAAAGAATGAGCCATGTGTTCAAACCATGCAACATATATATAGAATTGTCTCGATTCTTTCTTCATTTTCAGCAGAAGGGGTCGAGAATTCCAAGGAGAGAAACTTCATTTCTTAGACTCTGTAATTGTGCTTTTGTAAGATTTACTCATCCAAATTTTAATCCGACTGCGGTTTTGAGCTCCTCTCGTTACTAGCTACAAAGTGATGTAAGTTTTATGTAATTTCAACAGGTTTTGAAATTCAGATGTTTAGGAAATTAGAATATGATAGTTATATTGTGTTCTTGACGTATTGAGCATGATATATTCGTAAACAGATCAAAGAAATGATATCATATGTATTTCCTATGGATTTCAGTAGGATTTATGAATTATTGGGATAGAATTATTGTGTTTTGGATGAATATTGTATTGGATTATGATTGAGAATGAGTTAATGTTGATATCTGTTAAGATTTGGAGTGACCGGTATCGAGAATTACGTCGTTATGCCGTCAGATTTTATAGAGATCACGTAGTGACTTGGTTATGTGTTGATTTAGATTAGAAATTGATAGAGTGCGTATCCACATTTCCATTTCAGATTCGTATTGACGACCGTGACAGCGATTCTACGACGAAAGGTATAGTACATGTTTTGTTTGGGGAATCACGACTCAAATGAGATCACATTTGAGTTTCCCAACCAAAATCACATACTTGTTTTATTGTTCATACCTTGATATGATTATGATTGTTATAGATTTGTTTATCGAATTTGTATGCAGATCTTGCTATGCTTTGTTTACAGATCGTGTAGCATTGCATTATGCTTGTTTACAGATTTTGTATTCATGCATTAAGATAGGGCAGTCTGGAGATCAGGCAGACTACTAGATGTTCGGCGATATCTCAGCTTAGGGGAAGATCACCGCCCCTATTGTAGACGCGGATACAGATCAGGCCGAAGTCTAGGAATAAGACGTACAGCACCTCGATTGGGAGGGTAGGTGACAGACAGTGACGTCTTATTCACAACGGGATCCCTAGAGTTCTAGTCGAGTCGCATCTAGACATGATTAGACTTGCATTGCATGATTTTATATGAATGACATTCATATCAGCATGTTTCATGTTTTAGATTGTTGTATTGCATGTATACATGTTTATACTGGGATTTGTTCTCACCGGTTTTCCGGCTGTTGTTATGTCTGTATGTGTGCATAACAACAGGTGGGGCAGGATCTGGGTCACGACAGAGATGAGCGATGGACATAGCGTGGTGATCACGGGCCTAGCAGATGGACTAGTAGAGTTACTTTTATCTTGTACTGTATTTCCCTACTAGTTACAGAGGATGGATTAAAACAAGAAATGTTGTATTCTATGTTTGTATATTATGTTTTCATGTTGTAAAATAAATAAAGAACTGATGTTGTTTAGTTACATTTGAGTTAATGTAAAAAGCGAAAATTTGACCCACTTTTATATTATTGATCCATTTAATCCCAAGATAAAGAATTAGAGCCCGGGTCCCCACAACAGGTGGTATCAGAGCCGAGAGTTCCTTTAGACTGAGATAGGATAGAATGAGCGGGGTAGATCTAGTCTTCTTCCTTGCTTATGATGTGCTAGCATGATTATTGCTTTCCTATTACATGTTGTTTGTGTTAGATTTCTTTCAGCATGTGATAAACTGAATCAGAACTGATTCTAGATCAGAGATAACTGACTAGAGGATGGCTGAGACAGTTGTATATATTGTATACTAATCCTTTGGATTATTAGATATGCCACCTAGAAGAGCAGCCGTACCTCTACGACCAGCAGCGCCAGAACAGGGGAGCACATCCGGAGATCCTATGGATGTTACAGCGACCCCTATGGAGACGTTGCTGAAGCGATTCCAATCTTTTCGACCTCCCACATTAAAAGGTACCGAGAATGCCATCGAGTGCGAAAGTTGGCTTGAGGACATTGAAATGTTATTCGACTCTTTGGAGTACAGTGATGAGAAGAGAATAAAGCTAATTGGCCATCAATTGCAAGATATAGCCAAGAATTGGTGGTTGAACATTAGGAGAGCTTTAGAGCAGCGGGGTACCGAGATTACTTGGAAAGTATTCAAGACAGAGTTTTATCAGCGATTCTTTCCTGTATCCTATCGTAAAGATAAAGGCGCTGAATTCGCAAACCTGAGGTAAGGGCAATTGAATATTGAAGAGTACATTGCTAAATTTTCCTCTCTGCTTCGTTTTGCACCCCATATTTCAGGGAATGATGAGGCCATGGCAGATCAGTTTATAAATGGCCTGAATCCAGATATCTTTACGTTGGTCAATACTGGGAGACCCGATAATTTCTCGGAGGCATTGAATCGAGCCAAAGGTGCAGAAGCAGGATTGTTGAGGCAGCGGAGTGCTCCTTATGTTGCTCCGATACCGAGACCGCCATTACCGACATCCCAAACTCCTCCTCCAAGATTTGATAGTGGCGGTAGTAGCAGTGGCAGAAAGGAACAGCTGAAGGCGAAGGGGAAACAGTTTAAGCGACCTGGGAGCAGTTCGTCCAGCTCCAGCGGATCAAGACAGACTGGGTTTGATCAAAGTTCAAGGACTTCAGGTGTCTACTGTAATTCTTGTGGAGGTAGGCATGCGACTGAACAGTGCCAAGGAGTTACAGGCCGATGCAACATTTGTAGGCAACCGGGGCATTTTGCCAAAGTCTGTCCCCAGAGGAGTGTACAGCAAGGCCAGAGTGGAAGAGCATCCGGTTCAGTACCTCAGTTTGAGCGGCAGGCATCATCAGTTCACTCTTTTCAGCCTCCACCGGCACAGACTCAACTCAGAGGCCGAGGTAATCAGACTGTGACTCAACCTCCGAGGCAACATGCCCAGGTGTTTGCGTTGACAGAGGAGCAAGCACAGGATGCACCAGATGATGTTATAGCAGGTAACTGTCTCCTTTATGGTTATCCTGCTTATATCTTGATAGATACAGGTGCATCGCATACATTCATTTCAGAGCGATTTGCATTGTTGCATTCTTTGCCTGTTGAGTCTTTGTTAGATGTTGTGTCTATAAATTCTCCGTTGGGAAGTGGATTGATATCTGTAACTACGGTTAGACATTGCATTCTACAGTTTGAAGGGCATGAAATTGACCTAGATTGTATAGTGTTGGGTTTAGCTGATTTTGATTGTATAGTCGGTATTGATATGCTAACGAAGTACAGAGCCACTGTAGATTGTTTCCATAAGATTGTCAGATTCAGACCCGAGATGGCAGACGAGTGGAAATTCTACGGGAAGGGTTCCAGATCTCGGATTCCCTTGATTTCGGCTCTTACTATGAACAGATTGTTACAGAAAGGAGCAGATGGTTTCTTTATTTATGCTGTAGACATGCAGAAGTCGAGCCCGGCATTGGCAGATCTGCCAGTAGTACGGGAATTTCCAGATATTTTTCCAGATGAAATCCCAGGATTACCTCCGGTTCGAGAGGTAGATTTTAGCATTGAACTTGTACCAGGTACCGTTCCTATTTCGAGAGCTCCGTATAGGATGGCACCTATTGAACTAAAAGAATTGAAAGCACAGTTAGAAGATCTTTTGGCCAAGGGATATATCAGACCTAGTGTATCTCCTTGGGGCGCTCCGGTGCTGTTTGTGCGAAAGAAAGATGGTTCGATGCGATTGTGTATAGACTACCGGCAACTGAATAAGGCAACGATCAAGAATAAATATCCTTTGCCTAGGATTGATGATTTATTTGATCAGTTGCAGGGATCCTCCGTGTATTCGAAGATTGATTTGCGTTCTGGGTATCATCAGCTCAGAGTTCGAGACATAGACATACCAAAGACAGCATTTCGAACTAGGTATGGACATTATGAATTTATTGTCATGCCTTTTGGTTTAACCAATGCTCCTGCGGTATTTATGGGCTTGATGAACCAAGTGTTTCAGAAATATCTGGATGAATTTGTCATTGTTTTCATCGATGATATTTTGGTGTATTCAAAGAACAGAAATGAGCATGCAGAGCATCTCAGAATTGTTTTGCAGACGTTGAGAAACGAGCGACTGTATGCTAAATTGTCAAAGTGTGAGTTTTGGTTGAACCGAGTTGTATTCTTGGGACACATTATATCTGGAGATGGTATTTCTGTAGATCCGAGTAAAGTTGAAGCTGTGATCAGTTGGCCAAGACCGACTTCTGTACCAGAAATACGCAGTTTCATGGGCTTAGCCGGATACTACAGAAGATTTATCAAAGATTTCTCCAGTATTGCAAAGCCAATAACTCAATTGACGCAAAAGAATGCACCATTTATTTGGTCAGAGGAGTGCGAGTCTAGTTTCCTAGAACTGAAGAAAAGGCTGACTAGTGCTCCAGTACTGACGATACCTTCAGGTACGGGTGATTTCGTTGTATATTGTGATGCCTCTCACAGAGGTTTGGGATGTGTTCTTATGCAGCGAGGCCGTGTGATCGCATACGCCTCGAGACAATTGAAGCCACACGAGATCCGATACCCCATTCACGATTTGGAATTGGCGGCTATCGTATTTGCATTAAAGATTTGGCGTCATTATCTCTACGGCGAAAAATTTGAGATCTTCTCCGATCACAAAAGCCTGAAGTACCTATTTTCTCAATCAGAACTGAACATGAGGCAGCGTAGATGGCTTGATCTACTGAAAGATTTTGATTGTGAAATCAAATACTATCCCGGAAAGTCAAATGCAGCAGCAGATGCCTTGAGTCGAAGGGTATGTGCCTTGTCCTTATCGACGATAGGTGTTACAAAGTTAGTTGAAAGTTGCTGTTGTTCTGGATTAGCATTTGATACAGATAAAAAGCCATTATGACTTGCTGCTATCCAAGTTGAGCCCAATTTGATTATGAGGATCAAAGAAGCACAAAGAACCGACCAGAATGAGCAGAAATCAATCCAAATGGTCAGATCAGGGCATGTATCAGAATACCAGGTACGAGATCATGTGTTGTACGTGAATAACCGTCTAGTTGTGCCAGATATTGCAGACTTGAGACAGCAGATTCTGACACAGGCACATTGTAGTCGGTTCAGCATTCATCCTGGTGGCAGAAAGATGTATAATGACTTGAAGACACAATTCTGGTGGAAACAGATGAAGTCAGACATCGCAGAATATGTGTCTAAGTGTTTGAACTGCCAACAGGTAAAAGCGGAAAGAAAGAAGCCGGGAGGGTTACTGCAGAGTTTATCGATTCCAGAATGGAAATGGGACCACATTTCCATGGATTTTGTGACGAAGTTACCTCGATCATCCAGAGGCTGCGATGCGATTTGGGTCATTATTGACAGGTTGACCAAATCTGCTTGTTTCATCCCATATAGAATGACGTATAGACAGGATCAGATGGCGGAGATTTATATTCGAGAGGTAGTCAGATTGCATGGAGTGCCGAAGTCTATCGTATCAGATCGTGATCCACGATTCACGTCACACTTCTGGCACAGTTTACAGCAGGCCTTAGGTACGACATTACACCTGAGTACTGCTTATCATCCTCAGACAGACGGACAGTCAGAACGGACTATCCAGACACTAGAGGATATGTTGAGAGCCGTGGTGCTATATTTTGGCATTAGTTGGCAAGATTCCCTACCTCTTTGCGAATTCTCTTATAATAATAGCTATCAGACGAGTATCGAGATGGCACCGTTTGAGGCTTTGTATGGCAAGAAGTGCAGATCTCCGCTATACTGGGATGACGTTTCAGAGGTACCAGAACTTGGGTCAGATATGATTCGTGACATGACAGAGAAGGTGAAACTCATTCAGAAGAGGATGAAAACAGCACAAGATCGACAAGCAAAGTATGCCAATATCAGACGTAGACCATTAGTTTTTGAGGCGGGAGATAGAGTATTCTTAAAGATTTCTCCATTCAGAGGCGTTGTTCGATTTGGCAAACGCGGGAAACTATCTCCTCGATACATTGGTCCTTACGAGATTCTTGAGAAGATTGGCGATCGAGCTTATCGACTTGCACTTCCTCCTTCTCTATCTGGGATACATGATGTCTTCCATGTATCGATGTTGCGTAAGTATATGCCAGATGTTTCTCATGTCATTCAACCTGACGAAGCTGAACTTGATCAGACTTTGAGCTACGTGGAACAACCGATACAGATTCTTGATCGGAAAGAAAAGAAACTCAGAACGAAGATTATTCCACTTGTTAAAGTTCAGTGGAGTCGTCATGGCATCGAGGAAGCGACGTGGGAGACGGAAGCAAATATGCGACAGAAACACCCTGAGCTATTTATATGATGTAAGTATTTATTCAGTTTTAGATAGTAATGCTGTTTTAAATACTTTGATTGATTTATTCAGTTCGAGGACGAACTTATGTCTTAGAGGGGGAGAAATGTAATGCCCTAGATTGAATATGAATAGATAGAAATTAAGAAATGTAATGCCTGAGATTGTTGGAGGTAGAACAGACGGGGCGAAACGATGCGGGAAAATATGAAATTTTAGATGTGCAAGACCGCACCCGCGGTCTGGCAAGCACCGCACCCGCGGTGCAATGAGCAGAAATTTGTAACATTCCCGTACCCACACCGCAACCGCGGTAGAACTAGACCGCACCCGCGGTGCTGAGACCGCACCCGCGGTAGTTACATGACCGCACCCGCGGTCATCACTTGTAAAAAATAAAAGTTCTGCCGAAGTAACAGCGCACCCGCGCTCCGAAGGGCACCGCACCCGCGGTCATGCGTGGCTTATAAAGAATGAGCCATGTGTTCAAACCATGCAACATATATATAGAATTGTCTCGATTCTTTCTTCATTTTCAGCAGAAGGGGTCGAGAATTCCAAGGAGAGAAACTTCATTTCTTAGACTCTGTAATTGTGCTTTTGTAAGATTTACTCATCCAAATTTTAATCCGACTGCGGTTTTGAGCTCCTCTCGTTACTAGCTACAAAGTGATGTAAGTTTTATGTAATTTCAACAGGTTTTGAAATTCAGATGTTTAGGAAATTAGAATATGATAGTTATATTGTGTTCTTGACGTATTGAGCATGATATATTCGTAAACAGATCAAAGAAATGATATCATATGTATTTCCTATGGATTTCAGTAGGATTTATGAATTATTGGGATAGAATTATTGTGTTTTGGATGAATATTGTATTGGATTATGATTGAGAATGAGTTAATGTTGATATCTGTTAAGATTTGGAGTGACCGGTATCGAGAATTACGTCGTTATGCCGTCAGATTTTATAGAGATCACGTGGTGACTTGGTTATGTGTTGATTTAGATTAGAAATTGATAGAGTGCGTATCCACATTTCCATTTCAGATTCGTATTGACGACCGTGACAGCGATTCTACGACGAAAGGTATAGTACATGTTTTGTTTGGGGAATCACGACTCAAATGAGATCACATTTGAGTTTCCCAACCAAAATCACATACTTGTTTTATTGTTCATACCTTGATATGATTATGATTGTTATAGATTTGTTTATCGAATTTGTATGCAGATCTTGCTATGCTTTGTTTACAGATCGTGTAGCATTGCATTATGCTTGTTTACAGATTTTGTATTCATGCATTAAGATAGGGCAGTCTGGAGATCAGGCAGACTACTAGATGTTCGGCGATATCTCAGCTTAGGGGAAGATCACCGCCCCTATTGTAGACGCGGATACAGATCAGGCCGAAGTCTAGGAATAAGACGTACATCACCTCGATTGGGAGGGTAGGTGACAGACAGTGACGTCTTATTCACAACGGGATCCCTAGAGTTCTAGTCGAGTCGCATCTAGACATGATTAGACTTGCATTGCATGATTTTATATGAATGACATTCATATCAGCATGTTTCATGTTTTAGATTGTTGTATTGCATGTATACATGTTTATACTGGGATTTGTTCTCACCGGTTTTCCGGCTGTTGTTATGTCTGTATGTGTGCATAACAACAGGTGGGGCAGGATCTGGGTCACGACAGAGATGAGCGATGGACATAGCGTGGTGATCACGGGCCTAGCAGATGGACTAGTAGAGTTACTTTTATCTTGTACTGTATTTCCCTACTAGTTACAGAGGATGGATTAAAACAAGAAATGTTGTATTCTATGTTTGTATATTATGTTTTCATGTTGTAAAATAAATAAAGAACTGATGTTGTTTAGTTACATTTGAGTTAATGTAAAAAGCGAAAATTTGACCCACTTTTATATTATTGATCCATTTAATCCCAAGATAAAGAATTAGAGCCTGGGTCCCCACAGCAACCTTCTTTCAAAAATACAACAACCAGCAGCTTTTCTCGAATCTCAAGTTTTCAAGGAAGTTTCCTCCCCGCTCCTCCGGTGTTTGTCCGATGCGCGTATTTTCAAGTTTGTGAGCCTATAAACGTTAAGGCACGCTATGTATCTTCCTTTCTCATCATGCATGCTGTAATTATATGCTGATATGCGTGCCAGGGTCGAAGGTTTCTTAGTTCTTGCATGTTTAATCGTTTATGCATTCGGTTTGTCATAAAATCCACATGTTACGCATACAACTCACGTTTTTCTTGAATAGGTGGTGTAAGGGGATGCTGATCTGCGCGTTAGGGGGCTGAACACATCAGGGATAAGGGTCCTAAGGGCTGGAGTCACGGCTTGGTTGAAGGGAAGGGTAGTTAGGCGAGTTGGGTTCAGTTAAGGCTTGATTTGGGGAGATCGAGAGTTTTAGTGGGTGCAGCCGTGCATGGCTCGTTTCCATCCAAGGATCCGACCCCCTTGGGTTCGTGACATGGCTAGGAGAGGGCTGTGAGTGGCTAGCTGTAACGCCCAGACATTCGTATGCATATGATGTAAGGTAATGATTATGATTAAGTATGGTCATTATTCCTTTTATGGTTTATTATGATGAACGTTTGGGATATGCTATGTAATGGTGATGGTTTATGACTTCAAGATATGATATGAATGGTATTGAATGATTTAGAATGAAACCGAGAATGTATGGGTAGAATAGAAAGTTGATATTTAGCCAAATAAGTAATAGAAGTGCTAAAACTGTATGAAACTGTGGCAGTAGTTGTGGTTTTTAGCATAATGTTTTGTATATTGATCCAAATGATGTGAGGCCACTTTCATTAGAAAGATAACACATAAGGCTATAACTTTCTTATTTTGAGTTTTGTCCAAATCATTGTGGAAGACTAGCCAAAAGCGCCCCAAGTGTGTCGTGTGTATCGTCGTTCTTCCAGTGACACATGTTGGGAGATTGAGCATAACTTTTTACTCAGACCTCCAAATGATCTGAAATTTGGAGGGATTAAAGATAAGACATAGAGCTACAACTTTGTAGTTTACCATTTTTCCAAATTATGACGGGAAGAGGCGTTTCGGAGGAGATCTTTGAGCAGGCTGTGCGCAGAGCGGCGCCCGAGCGGTAAGAAACTACCGCCTGAGCGCCACTGGTTCTGTTTTTTTGGTGTTTGGCAGAGAGTTCCGCGCTAGGGCGGTAATTTATGCCCGCCCGGGCGCCAGGCAAAGTGTAAAAACGTGTTTTGGGTATTTTTAGGCTTAAAATCGATTGAGACTTCATTTTTCTTCACTTTTCTTCTTCTCCTTTCTCTTCTCCATCGATTCCAAGCTAGGGTTCTTCATCTTCTTCTTATTTTCTCTTTATATCAAGTAATTAATCTTCAATCCGGAGTTGGAACTTCACCTTTTTAGTGAAAGGAGCTAAGGTAAGTTGTTTTGCTTCTTGTTCTTGAGTTTTTGTAGATGGTGAAGTTGGGGATTGGTAGTTGTGATTGATATATTGGATTAAATGATCATTAAAGGTTATTATTTGGATGTTGATGATTAGTTGTTGGGTTCATTGTTGTAGGATCATCGTCAAGGTTTAAGAAACCAATTGCTCCAAGTGTAGTAAGTGGAATCATTTCTTCAATGCATCACATGATCCTATATGTATGAGTTTTGATGATTTTATGATGTTAACTCCTTTCATATTCCATTCATGATATATATATGTAAATATGTATATATAGTAGTGCAATTATATGCATTTTGATTGAAAGGAGTTAAACTTTTCAAGATGCCTCTAATGTGTTTGATAAAATGCTTGAATGGAGTTTTATATGATTGAATGATTGAATTGATAGTGATAGTAGCGGTGTTGCCTCTGGCAATTCTAAATCCGCAATGTAATTGGCCAATTAACGATGAAAACATGTGCTCTCTTATAAGATGCATTTTATGCATAGGTACATGTCCCTCCTATAAGATTCGTTTTTACGAAGAGGGTTAGCAATGAATGAACTATCTTATAAGAACTATCAATTCTTCAGTTAATCAATAAAAATGAATATCATCCTTATGTATTGTTGTATTATGATTCTTGACGGATGATATTAAATGATGTTTCGACGTTTATGATCTGATGAGGTTGACGTTTTCAATAAAATGAAATGGAGGCTACATTTTATGTTTTACAAATAAAATGATATATATGTATCTTGTTAGTATTGATTCCATTTGCTGAGTTTTATACTCATTCCAGTTATGTTCATGTGATGCAGACACATGTAAGAAAGAATGATCATCCCGGAGTTGTCGAAGCGAGAGAAGAGAATATGCCAAACTTTGGAGACTTTGAATGGATGTTATTTTGTTATTGTCAAGCTTTTGACTAGTTTGGAAAACATTGAAAATCTTGTTTTTCTCTTTGGTTCTGGCAAGATGTGTAGATACTTTGTTTACTGCTATTTGATGTATATGAAAATCTTTTGCTTGTGTATTATGTGTTGTTTGAGACATGTGGCATGTCCTATTTACGGGGAGATGCTGCCCAAATTTTTTAAATGTACACATTTTCTCCAAATTACATTTTAAAGCTTCCGCATTAATTACGTATTTTAATCACGAGTGTTACACTAGCCGTGGTCCATAAGCTGCTCGAAGGGCGTGGTGCTAGGTTGCTCTCGAGTGGTTCGAATGTAGGTTATGGTGGATGGTTGCGCACGTCTGCGAGTTTGGGGGATAAGGGCGTGGTTAGGCCTAGTCTAGGGCTGGTCCAGCCTAGAGTCTAGCTAGGGTCAGGTTATTCGAATTATGGTGCATTAGTGTTCGACCGTCCCTGTTGGAGAAAAAATTCAGTAAGGGCCAAGGGATTTTTTGAGGGTTCTTGGTGGTCTGAAATGGGTTGTTAGGGGCATGGTTACGCATTATTAAGTCATGGTTTGCGTTGAGAAAAAATTGGTTGAGTTTCAGGTTGATTTGGATTAAAACCAGGACTTCGGTCCAAATTAAAAAATGAATCGAATAAGTTTTGAATCAGGCTCGAGTTTACGTCTAAAAAATATTTGTAATTATGTTTTAGGATGTTTTAAGAAGTTTGATAAGCTTCGGTCGAAATCTAGAGATTCAAGGGTAAAACAGTCATTTTGGGTTTTCAAGAGCAAAATGTTCATTTTGCACCAGGGTCAAGTTTTTAGCCATGACAACGGCCTAAACACGTTTTGACATGTTTTAAACATATATATTATCTTGAATGAGAATTTTTATGTAAATATGAAAAATACAATGCATGCTTGGTTTTAAGAAAAATTTACGTATATGCATAGTTTATTAAGTGATAAATATGATGTTATGTTTTGAAAGATGAGAGTTGGTTGTGACTAATACGATGACATGTAAGGCCAGAGATCAGTGGACGAGTAATGTTGTCGCTGATGTCCCCCGTGGGGTACCGCAATTACATGTAGATGGATCCATCGAACATGATAATATGAAAGTCACAATTAATGAACTGAATTCAATTAAAAGAAAATGTATGCGTATATGATGATATGATGAGATATGTTTTGACACGTTATGCTAATCTACGACACGCTTATGCTTTTAAGTTCATGAAATGTATTTTATTACTTTATTTTTCACTGTTGTGTGTTATATGTAGTTGTTATACAGGTGTGTTGAGTCTTAAGACTTGCTAAGCGTGATTGATGCAGGTGAGCATGTTGATGAGGAGGCTGGAGGTGCCGAAGTCTGATAGGTAGGGCTGGATGTGTGCACATGAACCCGAGGACCACATTTTCCGCACATAATGTTTATGAGATAGAAGTAGACCTGAATATTTTTATGCATTTATTTTATTACGTTATTGGGCATTTTACTATATGGGTAGTTTTGAAGATTTTTACACGTTTCTTATCGCATTTTTTTAAAAACGTAAGTCTAGGTTTGACGATTTATTTATTATTCAAACACAGTGTTTCTTTTTGGTTGATTATTGTTATGCTAAAAATATTAATTTTTAGTAGTATTGCATGTATGCATCTAGATTTAATTTTCAAGTATTAGCTTTTAAAAAAAATTATAATAAAATTTTAAACAGCAGACGTTATATTTAAAAAAGTGGTGTATAATTTTATATTATAGTTTTTTTAATCTATTTTATATTATAGTTTGATCAAACCTAATATAGTTATATTCCACAACTTTTAAAAATAACAAAAAATTTCCATAATTTAAATATGGAAAAGAAGTTATCTATTTTTTTTTTTTTTTTTGTAAAACTATTACTTATCATACAAATAATTTTCACTCTTAGTCTATTACCTTTTTTTTCTTTTACAGTTTTAGTTATTTTTTTAACATGACGTTGATGTTAAACAAATGTGATGTTGATGTGTCATTGGCATATGTAGTGACACTAGCACTCAACAGTGCAAAAAAAAAAACCAAAATTTCCAAAAAACGGAAAATACATGACTAAAACTGAACTTTATAATTTAAAATACCAAAATCGAAAAAAACAACAACAATAACCACCATATATGACAAGTCTTCCATCGGGTGATAATGATAGTGGGTTGCTATCGTTTTAGCCATCCAAGAAATTCTTGGTAGGAAGAAAACATGTGTAAAAGGGATCTAACTTAGTAAATGCTTTCAAGAATCAATCATTACCATAATATGTCTTGTCAAATTCCAAGAATATAATTCAAAGAGTTGACAATAATAATGATTTATCAAACTCCAAGTTTATAATGGGGCGGCACTCCAAATTTTGAAAAACTGAAAATATCGAATAACCGATGATTTGTAGCGGTTGGATTAAGTTTTGGGAGTTGTATATGTAGACTGAACAATCTTCAGTTGAGCTAGTTTTTAGGGTGAATCTATGTTCAATTCTATGATTTTATCAATCTCAAGTTTTATACGTGATCTCGGATTCGAGACCCGATTTTTTATTTTTTTTGGCTTATGGCTAGTGAGAAAAGTTACTGAAGGTTTTATTATAATGTAATTATGTTGATTGTGAATAATAAATTATCATTATCCATTAATAATCCTAATTTCACGTGTGAAAAGACAATGTTTCATTTGACAATCTTCCTTTGAGTTCCAATTGGATGAGCCAAAATGAGTGGTCGATGTAACTTTTTCAAAAGCCATTTGAAATTACTAGTTAAATAAGTAATTAAGGGTAGACTCGTTGCACTCGACAATACATAAGAAATTTCAACTTTTATTCTATAAAATTATATAAATCTATAATTTTTCCCTCGTTTGGATCCATTATTATTATTTTAATTCGGTTGGTTAAGCTTACATATATTATATTATTAAGGGAAGGATGGACTTTTACATTTTCAAATGTAATGGAAAAATATCCTCATTTAATAAAAAAAATTATGAAAAAATCTATAATACTAGCTTTTTCTTTTTGAAAATGATAAAACCAGATATTTCATTTACTTAAACAAATCTCGCAATCCATGTCCAAATTCTTTCTTTCTTTCTTTCTTTCTCCCTCAATGTTTTCACAAGTTATTTTTATGCTTATATGATACAAAAAAAATAATAATAATGTGTGTTTGTCAAACTGAACTAAATCGGATTTGATCTGCAATTTGAATGTTATTAAATTGATCTTAGCACAATAATTTAGCTACTTTTCACTTTCTATCTTTTTTTGTCATAATATTGGTATGACGACAGATATCAGCAATATTCAGTGTTATTTCATCCTTTGACCAAGAAAATGAACTAAAAATCTATTTTAAAAAATCAAGTTATTGTACTATGACCTCACTCTTACCAATTAGATCACTTGAAAGATTATTTTATTTAAGCCAATTTGCAGGATTATTTTTTATGAAACACGGCTATTTTTTTCTACTAAAAATATTATTATTTTCCAACAGTGACAATCTTAGACATGTATATTTAGAGATCACAAAATACAATTAATTTATGTATTTATTTATATCTAATGGTAAAATTATTGTTCATCATATATTATATTTTTTCAATTAATTATATAAAATTATCTCTTGGACAAGGAATTGCTGCATTTTAATTTTTTTTTTAAAAAAAATTTAATACTTCTACTTTCATAAATCGGTCTAACTTGAAGGAATTATTGTAAAATTATTTTGAAGAAATAATTAATAAAGAATTAAAATGTTTAACTATTTGAAAAAATATCTATTATTTGTTGGAAAAGTTGGTGTCGGAAGGAAAAAATCAAGGTGTTCCCACTTCCCCCACTAAGGCAAAAGCAAGAACAAAGTCTAGAAGTTTAGTTTTGATAGTGCATGCATGTGCTATGTTGGAAGTGATCAACAAATGTGTACTTTCATTCAACTACTATTGGAATCAATAATTAATCTAATTATCGGGTGAACGATCGAAATATATTATTTAGATTACTGTGAGGTTTTGAAAAGATTGAAGTCACATGCATTGTTATTAGTAACTATAATTTTTCGTAAAACGAAAAGTACTTGATCCGTAATTATATCAGTTAGGGGTCGATTCTCATAAATTGAAAATCAATGCAAATATTGGATAGACATAATTTAATTATTCTTGGTAGGAAAACAATATAAACTTGATTTGGATTGATGTAAAATTTAAAAATATTTGAATTATATCATTACTATATGTTATAATTTTTTATAAAACAACATACGCTTAATAGATCGTACCTTTAAACAATCGGTCAGTGTTTTTCCCTGGTATATGTACCTTACTTCTTACTTATTTAAGTTAAAATTACAATTTCTTGAAATTTTGTATATATCACTAAAATTCGGTGAATGGCCGGGTCTTTATTAATAAAAATAAAATGGATTAATAAATATTACCCGACAAAAGATTAAATATTTGAATAATTAGCATCAGTCATTAGGATAATTGCTTTTTGAAAGTTAAAAAAATGCATTTTCATTTTATTAAAAAAATGTTATATATCTGATTGTAACGATGGAACTTTAACCTTTTAAACCGTATAACCGGATATCATTTTCAATTCCTCTTCTAATAAAAGCAATAATTACCCCTAACACAAATTATATTTTAGCGTACGTACAATTTAGGTCCAGCCTATAAAATTCATGACCCCTTCATACTTTTTAATAATTAAATAAAAAATACGATATAATAAAATAATAAGTGTATGATCTAATAAAGAGAATAACCTAACTCATGCAAATTAAACAAGTATCAGTCGACCTAATGTGATTTCATAATCATTTCGATCTGCAAGTAAAAGCGAAAAAGGTTTAAAAATGACGCAAATCAAATCAAGATTAATTTGGGGATTGCATTTCGAAATGTATATTTTGAATCTTCCTAAATTTTTTTAGAAAAATGATTTTCTTGAGGAAGTTCGTGATTATCCTTTGAGATTTTAATTAATTGTCGTCAAATAGGATGTAAATGAACCGAATCAAGTCAAATATTATTAAAAATTTTAACGTTCGAATTCGGATCGAATTAAGTATATCCAAGTTCGAGCTCGATTCTGTAGGACCGATCGCTTGCCGTTTTGCCAAAAATTATAGCTAGTGGTAATGATACAACTCAAATCTTTAAACCTCACAGCAGCTCAAGTACCACAGTTCGATCGCTCTACCAAGTAGGGACAATTATTGCACCCAACAATCTCTCTCCCAATAATTACACTCCTTGCAATCAATGTGAATCGAACTCGTGATCTTGGCTCTGATACCAATTATAGGACCGAGCGATTGCCGCTTTACTAAAAACTATAGCTAATGGTAATGGTGGAACTCAAATCTTTTAAACCGCACAGCAGCTCAAGAACCACGGTTCGATCGCTCTACCAAACAAGGACAATTATTGGACTCAACAATCTCCCTCCTAATAATTGCACTCCTTGCAATCAATGAGAATCGAACCTGTGATCTTGGCTCTGATACCAATTATAGGACTGAGCTCTTGCCGTTTTACCAAAAGCTATAGCTAGTGGTAATGGTGCAACTCAAATCTTTTAAACCGCACAACAGCTCAAGCACCACGGTTCGATCGCTTTACCAAGCATGGACAATTATTGCACCCAACAATCTCCTTCCCAATAATTGCACTCCTTGCAATCAATGGGAATCGAACCCGTGATCTTGGCTACGATACCAATTGTAGGACCGAGCGCGTGCCGCTATACCAAAAGCTATAGCTAGTGGTAAAGATGCAACTCAAATCTTTTAAACCGCACAACAGCTCAAGCACCACGGTTCGATTGCTCTACCAAGCAGGGACAATTATTGCACCTAACAGATTCGAAGCTCGAAAGTTTTAAATTGTTTTGCTCGAGTTCGGCTAAAAAAGAAGTTCAAGTTTGGCTCAAAATATTCGAGCATATTCGTGAGTTATTTGAACTATTGTTCGGATAGTAAGGTTCGACAATGAAGGTTTGAAACCTTGAAATATGTATGTATTTAATATATAATTATATTATGTGAATAAAATATTAAGGTTCACGATCAGCTCTTGAACTATGGAACAAAATAATTTTGACTCGGGTTTGGCTCAAAAATAATTTTAATATACTAGAGTTCTGCTCGAGTTTGATAAATTCAAAACCAAATAAAATATTTATCGAGCAGGCTCGAAAATTTCGCGAACCAGCTCGATTCGTTTACATCCCTATTTTTTATCGAGCTTTCTTAGGTTGTACGTATTGTGTAGCGACTATATCACCTAAATTTAAAATTAATATTTGGAAATTAGTTTTTTTCTCCTTTAATTTGTTACTTTGCGATTTTATTTCTATATATTATCAAATTTCAGTTTCAATCTTGTATCTTCAATTTTTTGTAATTTAATCATTTTTCATCGGGAATGCTCATGTGACATTATACACGAAGCGCCACATCAGCACTGCATTGGTGTCACATTAACATCATGTCGGAAAAATGAATAAAGTTGTCACAAAAAAAAAAAAAAACCAAAGATAACAGACTAAAAATGAAATTCGACATATAGAAGACCAAATCACAAATATAAAAAGATACCGGACAAAAAAAAAATTTGCTCACAAAGATAAAAAGATACATGATTTTGGATATTTATATATCCTGCATAATTAATTGTCGTCATTTTTTAACTAGAAACATCAAGTCGGCATTATATCAATATCACATCGATCTCACGTCAGCACTACACATATCTTACATTTTGCTCGCCATTTTTCAGTCTTCTCTTTCGGTTTTGTTGTTGTCTAGCTACATTATATATGAATCCTTGGTGCAATGTTCATCCCTCGTTATAATAGCCCTTATTTCAACCATTTTATGTATGATATGATTGAAATACAAGTTGTCTCTTTATTTTAGATTTGTATAACACAAAATATAAAATGAACTCGATATTATTTTAAAAAAATATGTTCAAAATCAAGGTGGTAAATGATCGTCCATGTCGACTTGAGAAATATTTGATTCTTACGTATTTGAAATTATTGAACTCAAACGATAGTTCGAACCGAATTCAAATCATAATTTTAAAATTCGAACATATATATTTCTGTTGAGTATCGATCGTCTAGCTCGTGCCTTTTTCTTCCGTAGCAACCTGCAACCAACTAGCAACAAAAATACAGCAGCATGTATATATAGCTATGATATATGCAATTGAACGAGGCTCAGACAAACTGATACGGCCTCTCCAAATGCGCAGTGAACCAAGGTGAAGACCACAAAAGGTTTCCCTATCAAATCCCCGATTACTCTACACACAGTAGGCAACACTCAAACAAGAGCCGAAAATGCACTGATCGAGACAGTGCAACGAGCCGAGGGAGTTTCCGATCTCACACACTCACTCTAATATCACTTAAGAAATAGAGAGGAAAAAGGAGAAGAGAAGATGAATAGAATAGCTCACAAGCACCTAGCAAAGAACACTACGTTTGGAAGAAGAATGACGAGAACGGCGCTGTCAAGCTACTGCCTCTCATAAATCTCACGCTGCTCACTCTCTTGGGGAGAAAGGAAACGATCGGCTGCTGCTTTAATAAGAGGAAGAATAACTTATTAAAGCCCTACAGCCCATATGTGAAGGAAGGGAAAAGGCTATGGTAATGGGCCGGAAGAAAATATTGGGCCAAACCCAACATTTCTCCACCTTTTGGTCCAACACCGGTTCAACTGGTTAGGAGAGTCACCTACAGCCATCATCATCGCCCCACTTGCAGAAAAACACAAAGTTAGTACAAGTAACAATATGTAGCAAACACTAAGTAAGCTACACTAAAAGAACATAAACCGAACACATCAGTCAGAAGTATCAAAATTTAAAATTTTCAGACAAGATATAAATTTTTCAACAGACAAACACTTAGTTCCCATATCAGCAGGATTGAATTGAGAAGGGATTTTTTCAAGATAGACTATGCCTTTAGCAACCACATCACGAATGTAGTGGAATCTAACATCAAAATGTTTAGTTCTATCATGAAAAACAGGATTCTTACACAGTTGTATACCAGACTGACTATCAGAAAATACTACAACTTCACCTTCAAGAAAACCAATTTAAAAAATAAGACCTTTCAACCAAATAGCTTCTTTTAAAGCTTCAGTGACAGCAACATACTCAGATTCAGTGGTTGAAAGAGCAACTATGTGTTGTAATTGAGATTTCCAGCTAATACAAGCACCACACAATGTAAACACATAAGAAGTTGTTGATTTTCTATTGTCCCTATCATTTGCATAGTTAGAATCCACATATCCAATCAATTTAACACCAACATCAGACTTTGAAAATTTTAAACCATACTTTACAGAACCATTCAGATATCTCAAAAGCCATTTGACAGCTTACCAATGGTAAACACCAGTATTAGACATATACCGACTCAAACAACTCACAGAATATGCAATATCGGGCCTTGTGCTAACCATTAAATACATGACAGAACCTATAGCATTTGAATATGGCACATTCTTCATGTTTTTAACATCAAAATCAGTTTTAGGGGATTGCTCTTTACTTAGAACAAAATGACCAGCTAAAGGCACATTGACTGGTTTTGCATTTAACATAGAAAATTTACTCAAAACTTTCTTAACATAAGTATCCTGATTCAACAAAATGACAGAACGTTTTCTATCTCTATAAATGTTCATGCCAAGAATACGTTTAGCATCTCCTAAGAATTTCATATCAAATTTAGCACTTAAGCAATTTTTAACATGATCAATGGTTTTCACACAAGAACTAATCAATAGCATATCATCTACATAGATAAGCAAGAAAACAGGAACTTTAGCATTTTGTTTGAAATACAAGCAATGATCATAATTACTTCTAGTAAAATTCATAGAGAGCATGCATTCATCAAACTTTTTGTTCCATTGTCTAGGAGATTGCTTTAATCCATACAAAGATTTCTTTAGCAAACAAACATGATCAGGATACTTAGAATCAACAAAACCATCAGGTTGCCTCATACAAATTTTTCATCAAGTTCACCATGTAAAAAAGCAGTTTTAACATCTAATTGTTTCAACTCCCAATCAAACTGAGCAACAAGGGCAATCATAATTCTCACAGTAGTAAACTTTACAACAGGAGCAAATATTTCAGTATAATCTATCCCTTCCTTTTGAGTAAATCCCTTAGCCACTAACCTAGCTTTAAATTTGACAGATTCACATTCATTCTTGACCTTAAATAACCACTTACAGTCCACAACAGAACAATTTTCAGGTTTAGGTACAAGAATCCAAGTGTTGTTAACATGCAGCGAATTAATTTCTTCATTCATCGCATTTAACCATTGCACAGAAGTTTTCAGATTTTAAAGCTTCTTCATATGAATTAGGTTCAACATTATCAATCGATTCAAACACACTAAATGCATGAGAAGTCATATGAAAATCATCAAATCGTTGTGGCTGCCTAATATTTCTTTTAGATCTATTCCTAGCCAATTGATAATCATTCAAATCACTAAGATCAGTTTCAGGAATATTTTCAAGCAATTTCTTCATGCACATCAGCATCACCTTGATTATTAAAAACAGATTCAGACAGATTTTCAGGTAAAATATTCACATCAGGAACATTCTGCACATTTTCAGAATCATGACTTGGACCAAGTAAATGCTCCACCTTGTTTGGAGCAGTGGCAGGTTCAGGAGTAGGTAAAGGAACAGATAAACAGGGAAATTCAGACTCATTGAAAACAACATCCCTACTGATTAACACTTTAAAACCAGGTTGTTCCCTTACCCATAATCTATAACCCTTAACCCCATCAGGATAGCCAAGAAAAACACATTTCACAGATCTAGGTTCAAGTTTGTCATTTTTCTGATGCACAAAAGCAGAACAACCAAAAACTTTCAAGTTTGATAAATTAATTTGAGTACCAGACCACACAGAGTCTGGACATTTACCATTCAAAGGCACAGAAGGAGACCTATTTATCAAATAAGCAGCAGTACAAACAGCTTCACCCCAGAACTTTTTTGAAAGACCAGAACTTGCAAGCATACACCTCACCCTTTCAAGTAAAGTTCTATTCATACGCTCAGCGACACCATTTTGCTGAGGTGTATAAGGGACTGTTCTATGTCTTTGAATACCAGATTCAGCACACAAATTATCAAACAATTGATTACAAAATTCAAGACCATTATCAGTTCTTAGAATTTTAATTTTCTTACCGGTTTGATTTTCAATCAAAGTTTTCCAGTTTTTAAACTTTTCAAAAACATCAGATTTGTTTTTCATTAAAAACACCCAAACTTTTCTTGAAAAATCATCAATGACAGATAGAAAATACCGATTTCCACCTTGTGTGGGCACACTCGCAGGACCCCAAACATCAGCATGCAAATACTCAAGTATTTCAGAAGTAACAGATTGTTTGGGAACAGGGGAATTGGAAAACTTCACTCTAGACTGTTTACCAAGAACACATGAATCACAAAATGGCATACAGGACAATTTGTCACTACTAAAATAACCATCTTTGTGCAAAATTTCAAGACCTTTAGAACTCATGTGACCTAATCTTTTATGCCACAAATCAGTTTTGTCACTTAAGACAGCATTCACAGAATTTTGTACACAAGATTCAGATTCAGCATAGCAAACATACAAGTTTTTCTTTTTAACAGCTTTAAAAATCACCAAAGACCCTTTCATGATTTTCATAACCCCATTTCCCCATCTACCCTGTAAATCATCATCTTCCAATGCAGCACAAGAAATCAAATTATGACATAAATCGGGAACATGCCTTACATTTTTCAAAGTTAACACATAACCAGAATCAAATTTCAAAGAGACATCACCAAGACCAGCAACTTGACACAATTTTTGATTTGCCATTGAAACAAACCCATGCTTCACTTCTTTATAACTAGAAAACAGATTTTTGAATGGGGACATATGGAAAGTGCATGCAGAATCAACTAACCATTCATTTTCACACACAGAATTTGAATGCACAGAATTCACAATAGACACATCACATATCTCAGTCACCATAAAAATGTCACCCAAGTTCTCACTACCAGAAGCCATATTAGCATGATCATCATGCTGATTTTTAAAATCTTGGTTTTTATTTTGCTTAGGCCTAGAGCAATCTTTAATGTAATGACCAGTTTCACCACAATTATAGCATTTTCTATTCTTGGGTCTCGACTTGGATCTTGCCTTACTCTTACCTCTATTTTTAACGAACGCTTGGTTATGGTTGTTTGAAGGTTTTTGATTTTGAAATCTATGTTGAGACCTTCCTCTAACAAACATAACCTCACCAGAATTATTACCACCCTTATTTGTTTTTAAATCTATCTCTTTGCTTTTCAGACCGTTCACAACAGTTTCTAAACTTACCTGATCTCTACCATACTTAATAGCAGATTTAACATCACTGTAAGAATCAGGTATTGCATTTAAAAGAACAATAGGGGTTTAATCATCAATATTCTTATCTCCTGTTTGCTTAATGTCTTGCACTAATTTGGTAAACACATAAAGGTTCTCATCGATGTCCTTGTTTAAATCAAGTTTGAACCGGAAAAATTTCTCAAGCAAAAACAATTTACTAGGCAACGAAGTTTCAGTATAAAGTTCTTCTAATTTTTCCCAGAGTTCCTTAGCCGATTTCAGTTTACCAACTTTTCTTAGCACAGAGTCAGACAAGTTCAAAATTATAGACGAATAGGCAAACTCATCCATTTAAGCAATTTTCTCAGGAGTTTCAGCAGCAGAATATGACAAGTCTATCGCTTTGAAAACTCTTTGTTGTACCAAAATACCTTTCATTTTCTGCTGCCATATTGAAAAATCCGTTTTTCCGTTAAAAGGTTCGAGATGATATCCAGTCATAGAAATTTTCAAAAAACACAATAGTTGATAAAAAAAAAACAACAAATTTTCACACAGAGAAAATTTAAATCACCAAGATCAAAGCGAACACAGCGGAAGCAACTTTTCGCCACGAAAATGGAAACACAACAAGCACATAAAACCTAGAGTTCTACCAGCAGCAAATTCCAGCACATAAATCTGCGGCAAGCGGTTACGCTACTAAATGCAGTAAAAGAGGTTCCAGCCAATATACCAGAGCAAAACTCTAAGTAAGAGTTTCAAATTCCAACGAACCGAAGACGACGGTGCGGCGGGCAGCAAGGCGCACGGCGGGCAGCAAGGCGGGCAGCGGGCAGCGGGCAGCAGGGCGGGCAACGGGCAGCAACCAATGGCTCTGATACCACTGTTGAGTATCGATCGTCTAGCTCGTGCCTTTTTCTTCCGTAGCAACCTGCAACCAACTAGCAACAAAAATACAACATCATGTATATATAGCTATGATATATGCAATTGAACGAGGCTCAGACAAACTGATACGGCCTCTCCAAATGCGCAGTGAACCAAGGTGAAGACCACAAAAGGTTTCCCTATCAAATCCCCGATTACTCTACACACAGTAGGCAACACTCAAACAAGAGCCGAAAATGCACTGATCGAGACAGTGCAACGAGCCGAGGGAGTTTCCGATCTCACACACTCACTCTAATATCACTTAAGAAATAGAGAGGAAAAAGGAGAAGAGAAGATGAATAGAATAGCTCACAAGCACCTAGCAAAGAACACTACGTTTGGAAGAAGAATGACGAGAACGGCGCTGTCAAGCTACTGCCTCTCATAAATCTCACGCTGCTCACTCTCTTGGGGAGAAAGGAAAGGATCGGCTGCTGCTTTAATAACAGGAAGAATAACTTATTAAAGCCCTACAGCCCATATGTGAAGGAAGGGAAAAGGCTATGGTAATGGGCCGGAAGAAAATATTGGGCCAAACCCAACAATTTCGAGCCCAATTGAGCTTTAAAATTTTCTTAATATTTTTCTCATTTCCTTTCGTAAATACGGTACTCAAAAAGACGGTATATATATCTTCACTATTTTTTTTTCTAAATTTTTAATTAATTTTTTATTAGTCAATAATCCATTATATATTGCCCGACTCGAATTTATATTAAATTAAATATGGTATTTAATAACTAAAGCGGTAGTATATATAATATTTAGCCATAAATTTATAAATATATAATAAATAATAATAACAATAGATTAATAATATCCAAAAACAATTGATAAAATTTGTGGAAATTAATAGATTATAAACTATGTAAACATGAAAAATAATTTGTAATTAAGACTATGAAATGATAAAAACATGCATATGAATAGTATTACAAGGGATTTGGATCCTCTAATATGTTGAAAACACATCATTTGGTGTTGTGCACTTTTTACACGAGATGATCACGTGATCATCTTGTAGACATCACACCATATCAGATAAATTTAAAAAGTTATCAGATTAAACGAGATGATCATGTGATCATCTCGTATAAAAAATGCACAACACTTGGTGCTGTGTTTTCAACACTGTATATGATTCAAATCCATATTATGAGAAAAGCGAACACATGTAAAACACAAGCAATATAGCAAGAAGGGCCAAGTGGTGACGATAAACCCTACCATGTTTATTTTGGAATCGTGAATCCAATTCCAAATCGAAATCGTGATAATTTTAGTTTTTTCTTGACATGACATTGACGTGTTGTTGACATGTTTCTACATAAACTTTCTGATGAAAAATGACGAAAATTATCAAAATTTGAAAGATACATGCTCAAGTAAGAAATTTGATAACATATATTATCTAAAGAGAATATTGCACTTTTATCAATGTATGTTGGCACGTTTTGAGTTTTAGTGTTGTAACTTGTCAATGTTTGGTTTTCATCAAATAAATTGAATATTTTTTTTTTATTTTGGTCCTTCTTCTTTGCTAGAAGTAATTAAACTCATCAAATATTATTTATCTGATATTGATGTTCTCTTATGTTTAGCGACAACAAAATTACACACATTAAAATAAACCTAAACATAAATGAATGAGAAAAATAAAACAAAATAACACTTAATATTTCAAAATTAGAGGAAAAATACTTGTTGTTTGTCTTTGTTTTTACATAGAGTTTCTCCAAGAGAACTTTGATGCCAATAAACAATATTTATTGATTTAGTCACTTCCGGCGAAAAAAAGACCAAAAAGTGTGTATATATATATAAGGTTGTATCTGGATGAATATATTTGAATTCTATGTATTTCGATTATATTTTTATTACTAACAATTAAACATCTATATGAAATCATAAATCCATAACTTACTTATTACACATTATATACACAAAGTAAAATTGATTTCAATTTCCTCTATTATTTAGTGAACTTTAAATCCATTATAATTAACACGAAACAATACATAAACAACATGGAAGAATTGAAGTTTATAATTTAGTTTATCTAAAACAAAAACAAAAAATCATTTGAAATATATTTGAAATCCATTGATCGAAACGTAATTTAAGTTGTTAGATGAAAACTAAACACTGATAAGTTACCAAATTAAAACTCAAAACATGTTGATTTGCATGACTAAAATTACAATATTATCAAGTATAAAAATACCTATCAACCTCAAAAAGTAATTTTTTTTCATATAATAAAAATTACTTCGAAAACCTATTTTCATATATTTATAATTTATCCACAACTACCACATTTCATCACTTTTTGAAAATAAACACACAAATTTATACAAATAATCGACATATTTTATATAGTTGCATCATATTTTTATTATAAAATTCACTTAGTATCCACACAATAATTACAAACTATAATAGCATAATTGAGTGGGTTTTATACGAGACAAACTCACGTATTTATATCCATAATACAATCAATCTGGGCTATATATGAGGTGAAAAATAATATTTTTTTATTTTTATAGATCAGATCAGATAGACGATATATATCACAAAACTTACTTTAAGACAATCTTAAAGGGAACATAATTACAATATTTTCAATATAAATCTTGATGGTTTTACTTTAAAATTATCTAAACTCCAAAAACAATTACCCATTATCAACCGACTAAGACGTGACGGTGGCCAATTTATTTTTGTGCATAAGCAAAACAGGAAAGACGTCGGAAAGAGTCCAAAACCAAGAAGATACATGAAATGCCATGGATTCCTCTATATATAGCCTCGCCTCTGCCCATTATTTCCTGCCCAAATCTCTCCCCGTCTTCTTCATCAATTATCCATCCATTTACATTCATCACATTTTTTCATGGATAACTCGAATAGATGCTCTGTTATCATCGTCGGAGCCGGAATTTCAGGTACATAATTCCCAGTTGTTCAATTCCTTGATGCCCAGACATTCTTGATTCTGATTAATGATTTGCATGTGCGGGTGTACGTTCTACGTAGGGATGACGGCGGCGAAGGTGCTGGCGGAGAATGGGGTGGAGGACGTGGTTATACTGGAGGCGTCGGACAGGATAGGCGGGCCGGCTGAATAAGGAGGATTTTGGAGGCGTTACGGTTGAGCTCGGAGCCGGATGGATATCCGGCGTCGGCGGGAAACAGTCGAACCCAGTGTGGGATCTCGCTCGCCAGCTCAACCTCCGCACCTGCTTCTCCTGATTACAGCAACGCTCGATACAATATCTACGATAATAGGTAATTATCATTATTTAAATTAATTCCAAATTAGGTGAACGAAATTTTATTTTTAAAAAAATAAAAATTTAAAATATATTTACACATGCATGCACTTTTATTAAACCAGTTTATCACAATCATTTAAATTAATATTTATCAATATTCATTTACACACGATACATGCACGCATAGTAAACTGATATCCCTCCATTTAATGTGTACATGTACGTGAGACGGTTTCATGAGTCAATTTTGTGAGAAATATTTTATATTTATGTCATTAATGAAAAATATTACTTTTATGTCAAAAATATTAATTTTTATTGTAAATATCAACATGATTGACACGTCTTACGAATAAAAACTCGTGAGACCGTCTCACAAGATCCACATATATATATATATGCCATTCCTTAATTATTGAATTTATACTAAATATTGGTTTAGGGGGAAAATATTTCCAAGCTGTATTGCGGCAGACTCATACAAGAAGGCGGTGAATGCTGCAATTCAGAAGCTACACTACGAAAAAGCCAATCAAGATTACGACGACACCGCATCGTAAGCATTTATTTGTAATTTTTCTCTAAATTCGAACTCGTGATTATTTAGTTTCGTACGTATTTATTGTTCTATCAACTCGAACACTCGATATATCGGTCCAATTTTTTTTTTTAAATAAAAATTGTAATGTGACAGAGTTCCAAAGACTCCAATAGAGCTGGCAATTGACTTCATTCTGCATGACTTTGAAATGGCAGGTCAATATTTTATGATTTTTACTTTCATTTTTTTAATAATTAAATAGTAAATAATATGAATATATAGATGATAATCACGTATAACGGTTCAAATATTATGTTTCGATTATTCTGTTTAACATGGACAATTATAATTATTACATCGTAGTTACCATTTTAATTTTTTAATATATATATATATATATATATATATATATATATATATATATATATTTATAGAGGTGGAACCAATTTCGACGTTCGTAGATTTTGGTGAGAGGGAATTTCTGGTGGCAGATGAAAGAGGATACGAGTCTTTGCTATATAAAATGGCTGAGACCTTTCTTTTTACCTCGGACGGTAAAATTTTGGACGATCGGTTAAAACTAAATAAGGTTAGTTTATAACTTTTTATGTCAAACATATTATTTTATTTTATTATTATATATGTTGTTTAATTTAATCATAAGATTTTTAATAAAAATATATATATTTGGATCAAATTCCAAGAATATAATTAAACTGGTTAGTCGTGTGGTATATGTTTGTTTTATTATGTGGATTTGGTCCATTTTTAATGAATCTATATCATATGGGAACCAAACAAAATATTCAAATTATTTGTGTACTTTTGTGTATGTTGCTAATATTGTAGTATCGTAAAATGATATATGTCTGACATCACATTATAAAATGAATTAAAACAGACGGAAATTAAAAGTTAATGTATCAAGACAAATTAATGGACAAGTTAATAAAGTAAAACGTGATATCAGACAAGTCAGTGGACCAAAAAAATAATAATTTATGAAATCTATAAAAAAAAATTGAAGTAAATTTATATTTTGATGTGATTGTTAAAGAAACCTTTGCGTTTATCTTGAGGAGAAGCTTATTTTAGGAAACATTGTACGTCAAAAATTTCTCCAATTTGGTTAAATTTTGTCTTGTAAAATTGGTGGATAGAAAAGAAAACGTGTTAAAATAAATTTTTTTGTTTGAATTTGTTACAAATTATAAAAAAAAAAAATTGTCTTTTTTACTAATTTGTTATATAATATATTAACATTTCTTGGATTTATTCGATGTCTATAAATCAAGAAAATAGTGATTGGTTCGATGGAATTCGGTTCAGGTGGTCCGGGAGTTGCATCACTCTAAAAACGGCGTCGTGCTGAGGACCGAGGACGGTTCCATTTACAAAGCCGACTACGCGATGTTATCCGTCAGCATCGGTGTTCTCCAAAGCCAACTCATCAAAATCTCACCACCTCTCCCCGTAAGCCTATTCCCAAAATATTTTATTTCAAATTATATTTTAAAATTAATTATTGCAATTTTCCTAACATGCATTGAACATGTACATGTCATAATCTTGAACTTAACATTATAATCAGCACTAATGTTTAAAATGAAATTTAAAAAATAATTAATTATTGTATTGTTCTTACTCATGGCCCCACTGGATTTGGAAACCTAGTCTAATAAATTGGTGCAACTTACAACACTAATATTGATAGGTGAAATCCACGTTCCATATTATGTGAGTATGAGTGAATTGGTAAACGCTTCTGATAGATGTAACCATCGACGCCATTTTATGGTTCTTTCGCTTATTGCGTTATTTTTTTATAGGGGTGGACAAAAAATTGCCAACACGTTTATTTATCTTATATTATAAGTTGATCACTTAAAATAACTACTTTTGGTGTCGTGATCTGTTTTAATTCAACATGCGAATCCAATACGGTGTTTGTTTGTTTTTTTTTTTTTTTGTTCGTAATCGGAGTACAAGTTTTTTCAATAAAAAATATCTGTATGTATATAATCTAAATGTGACGAGATGGAAAACAGAAGCCATGCAAGTTGGAGACTTATGGGTACACAAAGGTGTTCCTAAATCCTAGCAAATTTTGGCCCTCGGTCCTGGCAAAGAATTCTTTATCTACGCCCACGATGAAGAGGATACTACACGTTTTGGCAGGTAAAATTTTATTTATTTATTTATTATTTTCTTATGTTTGCATTATTAGTTTATTAGTTAGTCTAATTATGGCTGGCTCTCCTCTATCTGCTCAATATTAAGCACGATGTGATGATATTGTCGTGTCGGCGTCATATCAAATAAAATGACTAAAATTACGAAATTAAAAAAATTAAAACTCAAATTTGACAACATATAAATCAGAATCATAGGAAAATTTAATATATTTTTTTCTCGTTTGTGAGGAAAATTTAGCCTTTAGAAACTCAAGTATTCGAAATAAACCATTGATTGCCCCGAGAAAGTGTCTGAGTTTATGAAATATGTGAACATTTGGTGAGGAGTTTGATTCCCCTACTAACACTTTATCAGACGATTTTTGTAACACGAAACTTGCTCAGTGTGATTTACCTCGCTAACTTAGTTTGCAACACTTTTATTTCTTATGATTGCATGATATTTTTAACGATTAGCTACCGTTATTTTATCAGCACATGGAGAATGCGTACCCCGGATGCAGCATCCTCGTCGTGACTTTGACAAACGGAGAATCAAAACGGATCGAAGCACAATCCGATCAAGAGACGATGAAGGAGGCCATGGAAGTGCTGAGAAACATGTTTGGTCCAAACATCCCGGATGCAACCGATATACTCGTCCCTCGCTGGTGGAACAACCGTTTTCAGAGAGGAAGCTATAGCAACTACCCGATTTACGTCGATAATCAAATTGTCGATGACATTAAGGTTTGTAGCTTGTGTTTACCTGTCAGTTTTAAGATGGCATGTTTTCCTCCATTGATTTTGTAATGCATTATGCATATAATATTGTTTCAGTGTCCGGTGGGTCGGATATTTTTCACCGGCGAGCATACGAGCGAGAAGTTTAATGGCTACGTGCATGGGGCTTACCTTGCAGGTGAACTATTCATGTATACGCGCGCGCACACACACACACAAATACATATATAGTTGTAGATATAGATATATTACCTTAATTATGTTGCATATCTAGCAGGAATCGAGACGAGTAACGCTCTGCTAGATGAAATGACGACTCGAAACAAGCGAAGAAGCGAAAATCAAACCTTTCTACTAGAACCATTGTTATCCCTGACGGGATCTTTAGCATTGTCCCAACCTGACCCAAGATCAAGCTTACATACAATGGACATTCCTCAACAACTCTTCTTACAAGCAACCAAGATTCAGACTACCAATATTCGAGTTCCGGAGGCTATCTTATGACTATACGGACCTATTGATAATATTTGTCCTGAAAATCATAACAATCTGACTGATAACGAGAGCGTTCCTACAGATTTTGATGAGCATCAATGAGGGTGATGGATCGGCGGCGAAAAACATGTCGCTGATGTTGAACTTGCTTCTGTTTTGTTGAAGATCTTGAAGGAAGATGAGTTGATTAGAGGAAAGGTTACACATGTTTCTTTGGCAATGTACATAGTTTTTCTACGTCTGATTTGGTCAATTGTTGTTTGAATGAATATAATTTCTTCTTTTTATGAGTTTGCACATTCGTCGGGGAAATTGGTTAAATAACCTCGATCAACTCTTTTTTTAAGAAAATGAACTCCTCAAGTGTTTTCGAAATATACTTGAAGAGGTCATTTTCTTAAAAAAATAATTGACCGATGTTAAAAAATAAATACCCTTTCGTTCGTATGGAGATATTTTTTTTAATCTTTGTATGTATAGAGTTAGTCATGAATCATCAAATTAGCTCGATGAAAAAAAGTTCAAGCTAATTTCATTATGTCGGAAATAAGGGTCGATAGGTGTAGCAAAAACAATTTAGAAATTATAAATAATAACTAAGCTAATTTCAGTATATCATTAAGCCCATTAACCCAATTTGGAGCTATAAATATTGTCAAAAGATTAATAAAAATTAAAGCCATAAATCAAGATATTAAAATCATTTACATGCAAATGAAAGTTACTTGTCAAGAAATTGAAATAGTAACTAAAATTTGAAAATAATTGATTTCTTCGAAATAAATTGAATATATATTTAAAGTACAATTTTGATCAATTGTACATTCACTATATACCTATGTGAACACGGCTGAGATGAAATTCACATGTTAGGTGTAATGAATTATATCAAAATTATATATCTAATAAGTGAATATCACATCACCGATCTCACATAGATACTCATGATAAATGTAGCATATCAAACCTATATAAAATTATACGTATTAAACCAATAAAATCTTATTATATCGACATGTGACACGAATATAATGATATAAAATGTTATTTAAACCAAATTTTGATATTTGTGCAATAAATTATAGTAAATTGAGATTTTGGATAATGACACAAATTGTTATTATAATATGAAAAATAGTCAATTTAGTCAACTATGTTTTGTTTACTATTTTTTCTTCTTAACATTGTCAAAATTCAGTGACTTATAATTTTTCTTTTTGTTGGTTTATAGTCTTTTTTTGCCATAATTCTTATACGAGTCGGACATATCAGCGATTTTTTTGTGCCACATTAATATGTTTCAACATCACATCAGCACTCAGACGATATGCAACTAAAAACCAAAAAAAAGAAAAGAAAAGTTACATGATAACATGAGTAAGGCTTAATACTGGATGCAGTAATTGTCTTTGCTGGGTTTAGCAATCGAAATGAGACGCTTGAGTTGTTGTACGATAAAAAATTTGAGTTACACTGTTACCACCATCTATAATTTTTGGTAAAACGACAAGCTTCGATCCTATTATCATGACTAAATCACGAGTTCAATTTTCATTTATAGCAGAGTGACAATATTGAGTTGCAATAATTGTTTCTGATGAGAAGAACAATCGAAACACTTGCGCTCAGTGGCAGAAGTATATATGGGGCTGGGTTGGGCTCCAGCCCCACCTAATTTTTTTTAAAAAATAAATATGTTAATTTTAAAAATTTTGTTGATTAGCCCAAAGTCCAATATATTTTTTCTCTCTCTTTCGCTTGTCTGCTGCGTCAATTCTTCTCTCTCAAACCATCACAATTTTCATTACTTAAAATGACCGTAACTTCATCATCGATCGTCAGTTTTCAAAATCGATTGTAGATTCAGAAAGCCCGCGTCAAAAGCTTTCTTTTTATACCAATTTTTCTAAGTTTCTTGTCGTCTTGAAATCAGCCTTCGCCCATCAGTCGTCGTTTTCACCGGAAATCACGAGGAAATCTTAGTGATAGACTTTCTACAGCTTCTTTTTGTTGTTCTTAGTTAGATTTCGAATTTAAAGGTAATTTCATATTTTAGTGTTTCGAAATTTGGATATTTTAGTTTTTTGAATTCCGATAATTGATATATACGAAATTGCTGATTGTAGATACTATATTTGAGTCGACTGATTGTATTGATAATTTTTTGGAATTTATTTGAGCGTATTTCGAATTTCCAAATTTTATATTGGGGACTGTGATTTTTAGTGTTAATTATTTATTGTTTGGATGTTTAGATGCTATAGAAAATATAAATGCGAATTTATGGAATTTCACAGGAATTTTCGAAAAATTCAGAATTATGTTAATGAGATTTTCGAACTTAGCGAATTTATGGAATTTCATAGAAATTTTTGAAAAATTCAGAATTATGTAAATGAGATTTTCAAACTTATAAGGCTGTCAATTTTTTATATTTAAATATATTATGCCTTAAGATTATCAAATGTTAACTTCGGAATTGTTTTGAAATAATTATAATTGTTCGAGATTTATTGGATTAAAGTAACAATTATTTAGTGTTGGTAATGTTGATTTGATTCAGTTATCCATAAGTTAAACTAATGTGATATTTTATGGTGTAGACGGCACAAGGAGAAAAGAAACTCAATAATGAAGAAAAAGAAAACCATCGACTCATTTTTTAAACAAAAAGAGCAGACATCGGCAAGTCAGGGACTATTCTCCATCCAATATTGACGTCTCAAATCCCAGTGATCAACATCTTAACAAATCTCCTAGAATTGATGTTGATGTGAGTTCTCTTGAACCTGATCCAACATTACGTACTCCGATATGAAAATATCTTCTTAATCAAATGGATGAAATTAGACGAGCTTATATCAAGATGGGGCCATATCAACCAATTAAGAAAGAGTATCCACCGACCAAATTTATAAGTCAAAATCGACGATTTCAAAGTCATTGGTTCCAAAAATTTACTTGGTTAGAGTACTCTCCTTTGAAAGATGATGCATTTTGTTTTTCGTGCTTCTTGTTTGAACATAAGCATCCTCGTAATCTTGTATTTACAATTGATAGATTCAAATATTGGAAGCGAGCTAATGATGGCGATAGATGCGCATTTTTGATGCATATAGGATGCAATACTTCACCACATAACAATGATGTGGAATATCTTGCTAATTTGATGAATATATCTCGTCATATTGACAAAGTGATAAATGCACAATCTTCAGAAGAAAAACAGAAGAACAGATTGCGGCTTACAGCAACTATTGAAAGCATTCGATGGCTCACTTTGCAAGCATGCGCATTTAAAGGGCAAGATGAATCTCAATAATCGTGGAAATTTTATCGAGATGATAAATTTTATAGGAAAAATAAATAAGAGTATTGGGGACATCGTCTTAGAGAAAGCTCTTAAGAATGCAAAGTATACTTCACCAGATATTCAGAAAGATGTCTTTAATATCATTTCCAACCAAGTGAGAGCCAAGATTTGTAAAGAAATTGGGGATGCAAAATTTTGCATTTTAGTTGTATGGCTATTGTATTAAGATTTGTGGATACTGAAGGCTTTTTACGAGAGCGGTTCTTTGCCATTGTACACGTGACAGATACAACTGCTGCAACACTTAAGAAAGAAATATCTGATGCACTTGGTCGT
Source organism: Primulina eburnea (assembly GCF_022965805.1). Lineage (NCBI taxonomy): Eukaryota > Viridiplantae > Streptophyta > Magnoliopsida > Lamiales > Gesneriaceae > Primulina > Primulina eburnea. The sequence continues at coordinate 5,273,665 of NC_133115.1, forward strand.
TATGACTTGCATATCCACAACATGCGTGGACAGGGATATGATGGTGCTAGCAATATGCGCGGTTCTTGGAATGGATTGCAGGCTCTTTTCTTGAAAGATTGCTCGTGTGCATATTATGTACATTGTTTTGCTCACCAACTTCAACTAGCATTACTGCAGCTGCTGAAAAAGAGGTATCCATTTGTTTATTCTTTTCAAAATTGAATTATTTGTAATCTCATTAATGCATCTCCTAAACGGCACTGTTAGTTACATTTTGCTCAAAGAATTGAAGTTGCGCATATGGTAAATACTGGTGAACGTGATACAGGTAGAGGATGTAATCAAATTGAAAATTTATTACGACCTGGAAATACTCGTTGGAGTTCTAATTTCGACTCACTTTGTAGCATGATTGATATGTATAGCTCTGTGATTACCGTGTTAGAAAATATGGTGAATGATGGAGCTTCTAATTCCATTCGTGGTGAAGCTAGTGGTGTATTGATTGCGATGAAGTCTTTTTGTAATGCACATGGGCTGTTCCCGATTGGGCTGTATCCCTCTCGGTTGTCCCATTACCCATTACTCATAGAACTTCTCCAGCCCAGGCACTGGAGGTTTTGCCTTCCCCAGGATTAGAACCCAAGACCTCCTGGACTTATATAGATCTTGGCAGCAATTTTGGTACCACTTGATCCCGTAAATCAGTCTACGTATAAGCCATGCATAATTCTAGTATTTTAAATTTAATTGACTTCATTGCATGATTATTTTAAATGCATTTCTTTGAAGTTAATTATTTTATTATTTCAGTTCAGTAGTTTGATTTTTAGCATTTCAGTTAATTCAGTGAGGCCGGACTGGAGTTGGAGCTTTGAGATAGAATTTAAGATTCGATAAATATTTCCAGACTTTATTTTAGCTAGCAAGTAAGTTCATTTAAGTTAAAAAGGGAGTTTAAAGAATTATTTAAGTTACTTGAGGTGAATAAGAAATAAGCTCATTTAAGTTACTTAATTAAGGGTTTTATTCACTAAATGAATTAAAAGATTAGTGAGGCTTTTAAAGGTTATTAATTTATTAGATAATCAACTTCTTCACCTTCATTTTTAATTGTGAAATTCGCCACCTCATCCCCAAGTAGATTTGATATCAAACAATTCAATTGCCAACTCACCTTTGACCCTTTCTTGTATTTAATTAGGAAAATGACTCTTGGATCTTTCTAGCACCATTTAATTAAATTAAAGATCATTATCCTACCTATCCTAGCCTTGTTTGATCGGCCACATATACCCCTAAAATACTCCAAACAATATTTGATAGCAACTAGAATTCAAAATTCAATGAGAAGAGACTTGGTCTTGCATTATCCCCTTTATCTTGCACCCACTTCCCTCACTCCCCTAACCATTTCCTCCCCTCTCCTTTTTCGAAATTCAGAGTGCATTTCAGAGGTAGAAAGTCGTGAGAATTCAGTAAGAGGAGAGGTAAGATAATCGAGAGCAAGAAAGGTAGAAAAGAGAAGCGTTCCACTCCTAAGCGCCGCATCATCTCTTCATTTCGTTTTTCATTCAAACGAAACCAAGGCATGTCTAGATTCTTTCAAACCTCAATCAAGTCATATTATCATTTATTTTTCAGTACATGATCATGTTTATTCAAGCAAAAAATCGAGATCCATGTCAAAACATTTTGAAACAACACATGCAGAATTTTTGATATTCCTTGGCAAGCTTCACGTTTTTCTTGGTTTGTGAGTTTCAGGTGATTGGTTCGACTCCAGGCTCCCAAGGCGACATCTATACACGTAATAGGATGCATTAGGATCAGATTGGTCCGTTCGTTCAAGCCCCTGGTTGCTGGAAATTCAGAAGTGGACAGCAACTTCTCATTTGGTCCATTTGAGTTTCGAAATTTCAATTTTGATGGCAAGGAGGAAGGATCTGATCTTGGCTGCCCCAAGGGCCTATATCCATGGTTAGATCACTCCCCTAGCATGTCTAAGACGTGACTAAGTCGCCCTTTTGGTGGCTTGGTCCATGGTGCATCGGTTTTTAATCAAAATGCAAGAACAGCCCCCATGTCCCTTCGGCCCCTTCCCATTTCAGCATATGTATTTCGGTTTTGGTTGCTTGGTATGGATCTTGGTTGGCCTATAGCCCTTAGCCATGGTTCATACCATGCCCCTATATGTCTAGATCGTGCCATGGTCAATCAAATGGCCACTGGAACGACGCGAGACATCGATCAAAGCAAAACACACCACACGCGCATCAAATGTGCTCTCGGTGGATCTTCTCGGTTGGTTGCTGGAAAAATTCGAATTGTGACTGGCCTAGGGCTCTTAGTCATGGTTCGAATCATTCCTTGGGATGTTGGTAAGAGTATCTGGTCGGTGGTTCACGCCCCAATGGCCGGTAGTCTCGAAAACAACACAAGTTACACGATTGTACAGTTGCTGGAATTTTACAGCAAGTTGCTGTTTCTGTTCGGAGGCTCGTTCGAGTTCTCGGTCGGCTTTTAGCATATGGCCTTGGACTGGACAGTGTCCCATTGAGTTAGGAAGGTCATGTTTTTGACCGTTTGTGATTCGGATCACTTTTGAGGTCGTACGAGAATTTACGGTGCGATGTGCCAAATTGACTCTCGAAAGAGCGTTTCATGTTTTGGCCTCCATTTCACTTAGATTTCGACCCTAATCATTTTAGGAGCATTATTTCAGTATTTTAAGCGTATTTTAATCATGACTTTATGTCGGTTCAGGTTGGTTCGGAGTCATGATTAAATGCGAAGTCATTAGGCATCATAGTCGTATCTTTTGAACGTAAATTGCGTAGTTGGTCATGTTTAAGCTATTGCATATTTTTCATAGCACAGTTAGGTTGCAGCGAGCCTGGGGACGATCCAATCCAATCCAGTTGGTAAAATATACAGGAATTTTCATTATGCCAGTTAATTATTTTACGTGCATTAAATAGAAAATGATTATTTTTGAGATTTATGCGATATGGCTTGTGGTTCATTCACTATGTGGGAGTATTATTTTATACGGTCGTCAGTGACCGCTCAGTTCAGTTTGGTACCATCCGGTCGCCAGTGACCGGTCAGATCAGTTTCAGTTTCAGCCTCCCCGGTAGCCAGTTACCGACCAGTTTCAGCTTAGTGCAGTGGCCACAGGTGTAAAACATAATCTCAACAGAAAATTTTACCAGTTATTTCAGTACAGGCTCCAAGGAGCAAATATTTTTACTGTGATTATCAGTTCAGTTATGCACGTATTATAATTGCTCAGATCAGTTTATTTTCAGCATGATTATAGATTATTTTCAGTATGCCTCATGACATGATATTTTACCCCATGCATATTTTACTTCAGATTTTACTCGTTACCTGCGATATATGCATGCTGAGTCTTTAGGCTCACTAGACTTGATTGTTGTAGGTACTGATGAGGCTAGGGCCGAGGGCGGGGACCAGTGAGCCAGCTTGGGTCGGCAGTAGTGGCACCCGAGGACCTCAGTGCAGCAGTGTTTATTTTATTCCGCAAACAAACATTTTATCAGTCATTGGATATTTTTAAGTTGTTATTGTTGGCAAACAATTATTTTCTTCCGCTGCAACATTTTTGAAACATTGAACTTGATTCACCAGTTGATTTTATGAATGAGGTCCGTTTAAGTTCTTTTAAAAAGAAAATTTTTAATTTTCCGCAAATTTTAAAGCAAGAAGTTAGAGGGCCTTTACACTTTTGATTTCATATTCATATTACACTTGCTGCATAAGATAATGGGGATGACAAATTTGCTTTGTCGAGCATTGCAAGAGAAATCTCTAGATATTTTAAGTGCAATGGATTATGTTTCAACGACTAAAACTTTGCTTCGTACTTTGAGAGAAGAAGGATTTGATCTCCCACTTAGTCATGTGAAAGAAGTTTGTGTCAAGTATGACATTGAGATACCTCACATGGAAGCTCATTATAAATCTGGTACAGGCCGTTCTTGTCAACATAATGATTCAATCACAGTTGAGCACCACTATCGATTTGATGTATTTACAGCTGCAATAAATTTTCAAGTTGAAGAGCTTAATAATAGATTCAAGGATGAGGCAGTTGAACTTCTTAAACTTAGTTGTGCTTTGGAACCTCAAAAAAACTTTAAGTTTCTTATTGTTGATCATATCTATCGATTTGCTGAGAAATTTTATTATCTTGATTTCGATTCACAAGATTTGCATCATTTGATAATACAATTGGATCACTATAAACATGATATTGCTAGCCATGAAAGATTTCATAATTTATCAACTATTTCTGAATAATGTCGAAGATTATTGAGACAAATAAGTCAGGAACCTAAATCACTATTCACGAGAGGAAGAGAAGAGAGGAGGCGCAAGACTCAAGTTTTCTCCCAACAATTAGTTTGCACTCTTTATTTTCTATTATTATTTAATTTTCATGGATATTTTAGATCAAACTATGCGAGGCTAATTTTCTTAGTCTGATTCAAGGGATAGTCTACTGTTTAATTTTAAATTAAATTAGACTAGTAATAGTTAATATTTTATCTTCATATTTCCTGTTATTTTAACCTACGATATGTTTAATTGACACGTTTTTGTGTAATTTTATTGTAGGAGGAACTTTTACGGTTTTGTAACAAAGTTGAGCTAAAAAGGCGATATTTATCACAATTGAAGTTTCCAAGATCGAGTTTGAAAGAGAATAGCCAAACCAGAAGAGGTCCTGGGATAAGGCGTGGCCACGCCTTGTGATGATATTTCAGCTTTTGATTGACAAGTGATTTATATATTTTTATCTATGTCGTTTACTTATTTATCAAATCTGATATATTTGTTTAATTGACAGGTTGATTCGTCTTGTTTTAACTATCCCCGTTTCTACATCAACAACGGAACGAGCATTTTCAGCAATGAAACTTGTTAAAACAACTCTTCGTAACTAGATGGAAGCAGAGTTTTTCAGAGATTCTATGGTAATCTACATCCAACGAGATTTGGTTGAAAAAATTGATAACGATTTAATAATTAATTAGTTTTATTCTAAGAAGAATCGAAGAGCACAACTTCAGTAGTGTTTTAGCTCCATGTTTTTTAAGGTATTAAATATTAAATACTCTTGTTTTATGTTTTCATGAAGTCAATGTTTATATATTTTTTATTTTAAATTTGTTAGTTAATTATTTATTTTATTAAATAGGACGGAGCTAGCCCCAGGTGATTTTGAATCCTGGCTCCGCCCCTGCTTGCGCTACTGTATGGTTGAAAAATTTGAGTTGCACCGTTATCAATAGATATAACTTTTGGTAAAGTGACAATCACTCGGTCATATATTTAACATCGACGATTGGTTAGATGATAAAAATAGAAAACACAATATATTATAGATATTTAACCAATCCATATTTTTATACAAATCAAATTCCTTGAAAGATGAGGGAAGATTAATGTAATTTACCTCTATGATTAAATCCAATATGAAAATAGTACAAGTATCTACTATTTGATTAACATGAAGTAATTCAATTTTATACAAGATTTTCAATACATTGAGAATTTTGCTTATTCTAAGCACTAAATTAAATATCCAAATTGTGATGATAAAAATTTAATGTCCACAACTTTGACAAATGAAGAAAATATTAATTGAAATTGTAATGAATCATAATTGAGTTATTTCTTTCCATAAATTGGACCAACCTTGTATGTATAAATTAAAAGCAATGCAATGTATTTGTTGAATTAAGCCAAATCACATATAATTAAATAGTAGAAATATGAAGCATTTCTATGCATATTGCTGCTTAATTTTCACTCTCACTGCTTTGGTCGCTGGTAAGTTCATAAATTAATTGTCCTTTTGTGTCTTTAATTATTCATTGAAAATTTTAAAATATAATATTTTCATAGTTATTCAAGAAATAATAGTAAAAATAATATTTTTTATTTTTTTCGACGTATTTATGAAAAAAAACAACCTAAAAATATATAACTTAATAGATGTTAGTAATTATTCATTAATATTTAGAGACAAAATCTTAAAAAAATAATGTTTTTCTCTAGAACAAAAAAATTAATTCTACCAATTTTCTTTCTAAGAACCCAATTTGTATATTTTACTATAATTTTCCCAAATTTCAATTGATTAATTTGATTTTATGAAATAATTATTAACAAAATATGGTTGTTAATATAGTTTTAAGCTTTTGAATTAATCGCATCAACAATTTTTTTCTCTTTAAAAATAGGTTTTATAAAATAAGATGCTTCTTACATTGAAATAATATAGATGAATATAAATTTATAAACATTTTTTTACTAAAATTTAAAACAATTAACCTAAAAATTTTCAAAAACGATTTATTTTTATAGAATTTACAATGCATGGTTTTCATAAGATTTGTTTGATGATAAATGGGACTAATTATTTAAGTAGGTTTTTTTGTATCATTTTCAAAATTTATGGTACACAAAACATGTTGTGAAACAGTATCAAAGTTAATTTTGTGAGACATATATCTAACGACCCAACTCATGATAAACAATATTTTTTATGTCAAAATAATTAATTTTCATTGTATGTATAGATCAGGTCGAACCGTCTCAAAGATATAAATATATGAGACCATCTCACAATATATCTATTAATAATAATAACTTTAATTTGTGGATTGATTTTGGAATGATCTTTTTGTCTCTTAGCAATAAATCTCTCGAGTATGTCTCATAGGAGACCGTCTCACGGATCCTAATCTGTGAGACGGGTCAACCCTACCCATATTTACAATAAAAAGTAATACTCTTAGCATAAAAAATAATACTTTTTTCATGGATGGCCCAAATAAGATATCCGTCTCACAAATACGACACGTGAGACCGTCTCACACAAGTTTTTGCCAAATCAAAAAAGGGTGATTTTTTTACACTCCTAATAAAAGATTAATTAAGCTCTCGTCACACCTTAATTATCGACAAACTAATCCATTATTCTTCGTGAAAATCTCAATGTGGACTAAAGAATTTGCTCACTCGAATGAGATAAATATCAAAATTAAATTTAGGATAAAACATCAACTTTGATTATTATTTTTGTTTGGCGACGAATTATATATTTCGAATTTTTTTGTTGCAGTGGAGAGCAGAAGCAGTCAAAGAGACATCCAATGGGAGTCGCCATATTGCTACAAAGTATTGCCAGAAATCCAGTGCACAGTTGCGAACGTGACGATAGAATGCGAACCCACATGCAAGAAGAAGTGCGGAGTCGACTCGAATGCGCGTTGCGTTTTGCCTTACGTTGGTGCACCATCTTACTGTGCTTGCGAATTTCGATCTCCCGATTGCACCAAATTCTACGTATGTTGAGCCCTATGATTATGCCAACAAGTTTTTACTAGATATATTTGTCTTGGAAAGGATAATTCCTCATGTAACGGGAGCAATCGAAATATTACGTTTGAGATATTATATGATTTATAAGATTATTTTTTTACTATTCCATCCGCTATAGTTTTTGGGTAAATACAATTATATGATCCATTATTATTATGACACAGATATAATAATAATGATTATGATGGATTTGAAATCAACCTAAAATAGAAGTAATTTTGAATCAACTTAACAGATTCTTCCTCTATTCAAATCCCAACTTCCAAATCAAATCACTTAATTTATTCAAACGCAACCTAAGATTATCTTTGGTTACTTTGATATCCACAAAATCAAATAGCTGCAAGAAATTACTTCTGCAAAACAGCAAAAGACAGGTATCACATTTGCTTGTTGCCGCCAATTATTCGCTTATTCGAAAATGATAGGTGGTGCAAGTAATAAACATGGTTTCATCTTACATAAACAAAAAAATAATGATAATAAGACATCTCAAATATCTATCACACACTAGGCAAGCTATGATGCCTCGCACTGCTTATATATGTTTTTCTGCGACATCTTTCAATTTTTCCTTCAATTCACCGGTCTGCGTACGAAAAAAAACAAGAGGAAGAAGAAGAGTTTTAGAGTTCTCTGATCAGAAAAATAAGACACAAACAACCATGCAGGGCTTTGATATCCGTATGGAGCCAGACTAATCAGGCACCTCAAAGTGTTTCAAAGGAGAGTTGTGTGGTTACAACAAACACCTTCCTGTTATTCAAGTAACAGGATTGATCCATCATCATATAAAATATAGGTGATCTGCGTCCCTAAAATGGTTCCAGTGAATAATTGTATATTTTGTCCCAAATGTTACCACAAACAAATTTGGTCCTCCATTTGATTCAAGCCACAGAATTGGCCCCTCCCCGCATAAAAAATAGACAATATGTGTCCACACCATCACCCACCTACCTAACATTAACACACTCTTCAGCCTGAATTTGAAGATTTTAATATGTGAACTACCATAGTTTCTTATCAATTCGATTTGTCACAACTTTGCCAAGCTTATTTTGGCACTTTTGCTAAATTTCTATTAATTTTATCAATTCAAATGAGAGATAAATTTCGATATTTGTGAAACACAGGGGACCTATACTTTAGTGGTAAAAGTTAGGGATGAAAAGCAAGTGTATGAACCCCTAGTTTAAATCAGAAACATTCAAAGATGCATCACATACATGCAAACACATCTTTAAGAAATTGGACCCAGTATTTTATGGTAGGGATGTAAAATGACCAATTTTGACAATACTAAGGACCAAGGTTATCACATGCATGTACTAGAGGATCAAATATGTTTTGCTGGTAGAGTTTAATGGACAAAAGTTGAAACTGTCCTGGATTTGAAAATGAAAGAAGAAAAGGGGCGAACCTGATGCATGCTAAGAATGATGTCAGATCCCCCAATGAACTCCCCATTGATGAATATTTGAGGGAATGTTGGCCAGTGGCTGCAATAAATTGTGGCATGTGTTATTACATAGCGTAATTTTTGAAATAAAAAGAGAAAGAACAACACTTCTCTATTTTGTCAAGTATATGTAAATAGATAAGAGTACAAGAAGGCTTATGACACTATGCAGACTAGTGTAGAACCAAGCCTTTGTGAAGAATTTTGGAGAATACTGAGGTAATCTATGATATTATAGTGTTCCCAGCAAAGTTGAAATCAGAATATCACACAATCCATTTCAACTTGAGTCCCAAACACGTGCAAAAAGTATGTAATTTATCTGTTTCTGAAAAAAGGAATATGCAATTTATTACAAAAAAAAAATTACAGATTCACTCCAAAACATAAATCAACTCATCCTCGCACATATCCTAGGGTGAGTACCTATTAATTATAGGGGTAAAAGAACAAACAGGGAAGACACATAATGGTGGTAGTAAAATATTTTATTTAGTATATTCAAAAAAATTATTTTCTTCGGTAGCCATCTATTCTATCAAACTTAATATCGCATAAATTGAAAAATTCTAGCTATTCAGACATTCATACCAATAAAAACATGAATAGTAATAATTTACCTGAAGCTTTGACAGCATTCTTTAGTTCAAGGTCTTCTAATATATTTCTTGAACTTAAAGGAACATCTGCAAAGCCCCATTTTAACTGATAACAAGGTCGAGCATAAAAGTGTAGCAGAAAACGATCCATTCCATGTGAAGAAGTTTAAGACTTAATGTACATATTGCTTTTGTAGAACTATACTGAGTGCATGTTGTTTGTCAATCAACCCAATTCAGTTAAGTTGCAAAAAATGATTCATCAAAAATCTTATGGCTAATAAATCTATCTCTTGCATGTAATTCAAACCACTGCATTAAGGAGCCCACCCCACCTCCAAACAACATTAAAAATCAGGATTAAAAACATTGATTTTATAAAAAGAAAGCACTTTTTTTATGAAATCTACCAAAGCCAAGGTGGGATTCATTCAGAAACCCCTAAAAGTAAATTAAAATAAATAACAGAAACTACAAAAGAGTAGGACTAGGCTAAGAACACTTTTGGATTATAACACAGATAAACAAAATAGAGAAAGATGGATGAAAACACCTAGACAAATTTACAATTGAACGCAATAAATTGCGCATTTAAAAATAATATGTGTAGTCTTTCTTACTATGTTCTTTCAAAACTCTCACTGCTAATGCACTAAATCCACATCGGGGAAGATCAGGCACCCCTTTCATGTATATCATTACAGAGTTTTCCTTCAAATCCTGTGAATCAGAGATAGCATTACCATACAGATGTCAACCCTTGTGGATATAAGGCAAGGCTATTGAACATGCGTACTTGGACAATAAGGGAAATGAAATAAAGGATGAAGAAATTTTGAACCAAGTACGTCATTATGTTAGGGACTGGATCAACAATACAATGAAGCACTCAGATGACAAGGGTACGTACCTGCTCGACAATGTCTTTAATTGCAACACCAGAACTCTCAGTTTTAATAGCGGGTCTAAAATCTTCATGTGTATCACCAGGCACATTGGTAGAAAGCCGAAGAACGCTCTGATAGAAAGAACTAGATGCCTATAACAGGAATAGAGCAACATTAGATGAAATTTGGCAGTCAGAAAAGACTCTCATAGATATACACAGATGATAAGAGTATGAAAAGTCCTTGTACAGTAGCTAAGAATCTAAAATGAAAAAAATGATGAAACACCAGAAAAATTTGGGAAAAGGGTGGCCCAAGTAAAATAGAACTTACAAACTTACAGTCAACCTCGAGGCTGGAAAAGGTGCAACACCTCTACGAATTATGTCAGCCAATAACCTCACCATATTTATATGCTTAACTCAGCGTCACCCTATTATAGCTGCATAAAGTATCCAATAAATAAAAAACTAATTTCAGATTCTACGAAAATTTGTACCAAGACATAGCAATAGAAATCTACAATGGGTAAAGTCATAAAACAAAATCTTCAAGATTGGATAAAGTCATAAGAAACTTCAAGATTGGATAAAAATACTGACAGTTAAAGTTTCAAGGTAATGGTTAAGATATCACATATCTTAAATAAATAAAGACGACTTAAAGAACAAATGGCTCTGTCTTTTTAAGTCAGCAGCATAACTGAAAGGAATCAACTTCCATCCCCTTCCTGCCCCAAAGCCCAAATCAGAAAAACTAATGACAAACTATTTTTTCAAAAATAGCTTAGTCAAGCGTCAAGATGTCAATAAATATATAAAACAGTAATATCTTTCAGCACATGGAGACAACAAACAAAAGCAAGACACAGTTAAAAACAAAAGCACAACACACTGATATTTTTCCATGTGATCTTTAACTCTATGGAACAAAATCATGTATCCATTCAAACCAATTGTTTAAAAATTAACACATCTTTGGTTCCTAAGGGAACACTCAAATTTAAAATGTACAAAGACATAATACAACAACAGCCTTCAACACAGCCAGTCAAGTTCCAAAAAAACAGAAGTTCCTTAGAGTTCCAGGTTTTATATTTGCTTAAAATACAAGAAAACAAGAAATTGTCAAAAATTTGGTTTCCCTTTTTTCCCGGACAATGGTGCAAAATTTTCATTCAAAATGAACTGATATTCATCATCCAATCCATTCTTAAAAGTGTCATTCACCCTTGAAGTCATAAGAACGAGAAATTATTCACTACAAAATGCAAACTCAACATTTAATTATTTCATACTCCATATTGAGCATGAATCTTAACAGAGATTTGAAAAAACCATAATTAATTCATAGAAAACCTTGCACGACACGAGAACGAAGAGACGACCAAAACATTTCCATGTTTCACGTAGAAACCTAAAGATTTCATTAAAAAACAAACAACAACAACGCAACCACTAATTCAAGAATATCAAAGAGACCCTTTTTTCCTGAGAACCAATTAGTCATTTCAAGTCAGAAATCAACATAAGATCAAGTACCAGTAACGATAAACCCTAGCTCATCAAAGCCAACAAATCCATCACATGCATAACACTGAACGATTCAAATTCACAACAATAGAAAGGTTAAATTTACTAAAAATTACAAATGTGATTTCTCACCCAGAATTTTGAATTGAATAGATTCGCCAGAGGCCCGCATAATTTCAACAGCATCAGCACTTCGAGCAAGATGGTGACTGGTGAGAGACGAGGAGAAGCCAGAGCATTTCCAATTTTCATTTGTCAGTGGCATTTTGTAGTACCAAAAGCCACTAATATTAATTAACAAACATCCCTGAAACTTTCAATAATTACACTTTATTCCTATGTAAATTTGTTTTAAATCTCTACTTTTAAACTTAACTTAAATTTACATTCAGTCCAGTCTCTGTCTGAAAAATGATATGTCTGCACTACCTGAACCACAACAAAACTCTCTGAGCCCACATATATTTTCTCGGATGAAAATCAGTACAGAAAAAATAAAAATATGATATTTAAATATCACACTGTTTCAGAACTGATACTAATATATGATTTTTGAGTACCAAAACATATATAACAAATATTGATATTAATACCAAATTTTTTTTCCGGATGAAAATCGGTATAAAACATTGAAAATATGATACTACTGTCTAATATTTGAGTACCAACTCTTTCAAATATGAAAATAATATATGATTTTAATTATATTTATGATTTCATCTCGTTTAATACATAAGAATTCTCAACTATTCCTACTTCATTTCCCAAGTGGTACTTAGAAATCATTTATCTAAAGTCGATTTCAACTTCCTTATTAAAAAGCAAACAATAACTAATTCAATAGCAAAATAATTTTTTTTATTTGATTAGTTGGAGTTATAGGTCTTTCAAACTCTATAAACACGAATGATTTATTTTCCTATGGTCATACTCAAAATCTCTTATCTCAAATAAATATGACAATTCAGTAGTGATCAAGTAACTGAAAGTAACAAGATCCGGAAATATAAATAAACAAAAAGTAATCGCGTATACAACTCTACAATTCATAAATATATATTCGACCAAACTACGTCATCTTCTATATTTATTAATTAGTTCATGAACGAAAAACAACAAAATAAATTCATGTTCTTCAGCATCACTAATCGACTAAAATTAAGTAAGAAGAATGGAAGAAGAATCAAATCAGAGTTGTGACTTTGTCCCCGGTATATGCTCTCTTCGTCTTCGTTTTTCGATCTTGGTCTTTTTCCCGTCTCTAGATTTTTGTGCGTGACGGTGGCCTTCTTCCTCTCGTGGCTAAGGCTTCGCCTTTTTATATTTGCATGACGGGTTCGAGAGCCCATGAAAATGCCCGTCCAAGTATGTGTTTGGCTCTGCTCGTCCGTGTCGTGTGCGCACGCTCGTGTCATCAACGCAGCGCGCGACGCTTGTTCTTGGTCTGCTTGGGCGTGCGGTGCTTGTTCTTGCTGGTCCTTTCTTGTTTACTTCATTCTTCCATTTCGACATTTAATTTATTCCTCGTTGGTCGCGAGTTATGCACACATGTTTGATTCCTACAGCCGCATAAACAATAGCCAAAAACACGTAAATCTGCTCGATAATCGCACACTTTCATAGCAATTCCTTGGATAATTTAGGTGCAAAACTTGCACTTATCAAGCATTCACCAAACTTTTGTCGCTTTACCTAAAACTATAACTAGTGGTAATGGTACAACTCAAATATTTTAAACAGTACAACTACCCAAGCATCACGGTGTGACCGCTTTCTCAACAGAGACAATTATTACACTTCCAGAAATCTTATACCCAACAATTGCACTCTTTACAGTTAATGAGAATTGAACTCGTGAACTTAACTCTGATACCAATTGTAAGACCTAGCGTTGGTCGTTTTACCAAAAACTATAGTTATTGTTAATAGTGCAACTCAAATATTTTAAATTGTACAATAACTCAAGCCCCACCGCTCTTTCAGCAGAGACAATTGTTGCACCCCAAAAATCTTTCACCCAATAATTGTACTCCTTGCAATTAATGTGAATCGAACTTGTGACCTTCACTCTTTACAATTAATGTGAATAAAACTGTGATATTGACTCTTATACCAACTGTAAGACCGAGAACTTGTCGTTTTATCAAAAGATATAGCTAGTGATAATGTTACAACTCAAATCTTTTGAACAATACAACAGTTCAAGCACCACAGTTCGATCGCTCTTTCGACAGAGATAATTATTGCATCCTAACAGTATACTACTATCATTTGACTTATCATTTTGACATCTAGCAAAAACACATTTGACATCTAGCAAATACGAATCAAATAATTTTTGCTAGATGTCAAATGTGTCGACAAGTCAAGTAGAAATTAAAGACTAGGAGAATTTTTTCAACAACTAGAACTTCCGAAATGAAAATAAGAGCATATTTCTATGAATCTTGTAGTAGGTTTGCGAAAGAAAATAACAATTCATCACTAAATATGGGTGACTGTGATAGATTCACAAAGTTCGTGCATCGTTCGCATGAATTTAATCTACCTTATACATGAAGCATCCGGTCTAATAAAGATTCGAGCCATATTCTTAAAACAAGACCACTCTTAATTAGAGGAAACTCAAACAAAGACTTAAAGTATGAAGAATTTCCTATTCATATCGTGGAATCATTCCGGATATGAAAGTACAAAATTCCAATCACATAGAACAAGAATTTACCTGAGAGTTAGAAGAGAAAATACACAAATAATATTCTTACCTCTTTGAAGATCAAATTAAACCAAATTTCGAGGAAGAATCTCCCAATAAAGAGGGAGGGACATGAAGACTCGGACAAACTATGAAGGGGAGGCGACAAGAACATTTCGAATTTTACTGATTTAATCATGAAAATCAAACCATGAAGGAGAGATGATCCGACCAACTATGAAGGTTATGTGAAGTTGCGCTTGTTGGGTCGATAAATTAGAGGATATTATTATTGATTTTGTGCTTCAGTAATATCAATTAATTTGAGAGTGCAGTCTTATCCTTTTAGTGGAATAGAATAAGATTAATAAATTATTTTGATAAATCATGAGTTGATTGGATCAAATTAATTTATTGGAGCTTAATTTAATTGAATCCGATCAGGTCCCTTTGGTGGCTCTAATATAAACTCAGATAAATTATATGAGTTATAATTTATGGTATATGTGGGATAAATTTATCTAGACAGAATTATACATGGAAGTTTATCAGCTAATCTTCTAGATATGGTATAATATATTCTGTCCATTTAAATTTATATTTTAAAAGATATTCTAGTTATCTTTTTGTTACAAGATATCACAAATATATCTTATATATATGTGATATTGTAACTTGTGACCACACACAATCCTACGTTTAGAATTTGAGAGAACATCAGAGAAGACTTGGAGGTTTGGAGCGTAGATCCAGTGCAGAGAAAGATCGAAAACACGCTTCAAAGGTAATCTCTAATCTCTGTGTGTTATAATTAATTAATTCGTGTTAAATACGTAGAACAATCGATCCTGTGAAGAAGAGAACATTGAAATCACAAGAAATCAATTTTTGTGATCCGATCTTCTCGGTCTTGGCTAACATATGGTATCAGAGCCACGAGTTTTGATATCGTTTTGCGTATTTCGAATTAATTAATTATTTATGCATGTTTTAGTTTAAAGCGGTGTTAGATTTATGTGATTATGGTTTGAATGGATGGATTTATTTAATTTTTGAATGGTTTATGGCCTTAGTTTTTTGGTGAGATTGTATTTCGTATTTTCGAGTCTGTAACCAAGGGGGTGGATTACGACTCCATGTTTCCCCTTGTTATTTTCGTGCAATTTTTATTGTATTTTTCAGATTTGGGCTTTTCGGTTACTGTTTAAAGATCTGGAGGGCCGGATGCAATTTAATTGAAACTACAAGGGCTAGACGGAAATTTCGGCCAAATAATTCCAGGTACCAGAGTTCATCTTCTTCAATTCGTAAGGGGCCTGTTCTGTAATTTCCGAAATCCACCATGAAAAGAAAATCTAGATCGCGTAATCGGAGGCACGCGGCTGCGAGGATGAGGGATGAACGCGAAGGTGATTTACGGTCCATCTCATGCGTCGTTTTCCACGTTGGAGAGGGCGCGATTGAGATGTGAAAATCGCCATTTTCTTTGCGCTGGATCTGGAAAATCGGGCATCTATTTTCGGTTTCGAAATGGATTTGGTGTCTCGGTGATTTACCAGTGACCGGCGCGGTGGAGATCTTCAATTTCGCACGTTTCCGGCGACTCCAGCGGCAGCGCGGCGGCGGCAATTTTTTAGGGTTGCAAAAGACGGGTCGCGGGCTCGGGTAATGGTTTCGGGTCGGATCCGAGCGATTTGTTTGGGTTGAAGATGGTTCGCTGGTTCTGGGTCACAGGTTCGGATTTCAGGTCATTGGTTTTCGGGTCGGATCCGGAAATTTTTTAATGGGCTGGACCAGGCTGTTGGATTACTACTTGGGCTGGAAATATTTTTTGAAGTATTGGGCCAATTTTTGGGCTCAATTAGATCTTTAATTTTATTGTGTCTAGGATGGGCCATAAATTTGTTCTTGTTTAATTATTGCTTATATTTGTCATTCATGTATCATGCCATGTAGATTGCATAAACACCGCTTTAGGTACCATATTGTCATGCATAAAATTTTATTTATTCTATTTTTAGAGAATAAATATTTTGATTAATAATTGAACTATTTTAAGAGTTAAAATAGTCATGATTTTATTAATTGGATAAAACCCAAAATTAAAGTTTAAATATTAAGTGTGAGAGGGTATATTTTTTAATAAGCCCACGGTCTCCCTTATTAGTCCATTAGTAAGAATTATGTATGCCTCGTGCCAATTTTATTGGTCTCCCTATAGGAGGGCTACATTGTTTCGGTTACTTGATTGGACTAATTATTATAATTATTTTATAGTAAAATTAATTGTGACCACCCTATAGGTGACATAATTAATTTGGTACTTGATAAATAATTAATTTAAGGGTATACACTTAAGTCAATAATAAATTTATTTTAATTTCAGAAAAATGACTGAAAATTCACTGTCTATGATATTAACCAACAACCAACTAGTCGGAGAAAATTACATTGATTGGAAACGTAATTTATTGATTGTCTTAACTGCGGAGAAAACACAAGTTTGTGCTCAATGAACCCTGTCCATTGGTGCCTACGACGGAGTCCACGACAGCTCAAAGGCAGGCTTATGATAAGTGGATCAGTTCTGATGAGATGGCCCGTTGCTAGATTTTGGGATCCATCTCAAATGTGCTGCAACAGAAACATCAGAACATGGACACAGCTACGAAAATCATGGATAGCCTCAAGAAATGTTTGAGCATCAAGGACGTCAGACACGACAAGCAGCCATTCGAACCATTATGAACATGCGCATGAAACCTGGGACGCCCGTGAGAGATCATATGCTTGCATTGATCGCTCAGTTTAACGTGGCTGAGGTGTTAGGGGCTGAAATCAAATCAGAGACTCAGGTTGACATGGCACTTGAGACTCTCCCTGAGATGTTCTCACAGTTTAAAGTTAGCTATAACATGAATAAGCTAAACATGTCCCTGACTGAGCTGATGAAGGAACTCCAAAATGCTGAAAGTGTTCTTAAGACTAAAACTGGTGATGCATTTCTTGTTGCTTCTGCTAGGGCCGTCTTATTCCAAGCCGAAAGGTAAAAATGGGAATAAAAGGAAGAAGCCCAACAAGAAGGGTCCACAACAAAATGAAAAGAAGGTCAAGGTAGATGGCAAGCCTAAGGGAAAATGTTTCCATTGCAGAGAAAAGGGTCATTGGAAGAAAAACTGCCAAGGATATCTAGCTTCCAAGAAGCAGGGTAGTGGTGAGTTATCTTTTATTGAGTCTTGTTTAGTGGTTGATTCTACTGATACTTGGATTGTAGATTCTGGAGCCACTAATCATATATGCAATACTTTGCAGGGGTTTCAAGTAACCAGAAGCCTCAATGAAGGGGAACATACTCTAAGAGTTGGCACAGGGGCTGTGGTGTCTGCAAAAGCTGTTGGAATTGTTTATCTTTATTTTTCGAATAATAAACATTTGGTTTTAAGACATTGTTATTATGTTCCGGAGATTACTAGAAATTTGATTTCTGTTGCTTTATTGTTTAGACAAGGATATTATGTCCATTTTTCACAAATGGTGGTTGATATTACCTTGAATAAAGCCCTTATTTGCAAGGGACATTTGAATAACGATTTATATGTCTTAAAACAAGATGACAACTCTTTGCATCACATTGAATCCAACAAACGAATTAAATTGTCTCCCACTAATGAAACTTATTTGTGGCACTTGAGACTTGGTCATATCAACCTTAATAGAATTCAATGGTTGGTAAAGGATGGTCCTTTAAGTAATTTAAAGGTGGAATCCTTGCCTGTATGTGAATCATGTTTGGAAGGCAAGATGACTAAGAGGTCTTTTAAATCTAAAGGACATAGAGCCAATGAAGTTTTGGAATTAGTGCACACTGATGTATATGGACCAATTAGTGTACAAGCTAGAGGAGGATTTGAGTATTTCATCACCTTCACTGATGATTACTCTAGATACGGTTATGTTTACCTAATGTCCCACAAATCTGAATCTTTTGAAAAGTTCAAGGAATTCAGAAATGAAGTGGAAAAACAATTAGGTAAGAGCATAAAAACGCTTCGATCAGACAGAGGTGGCGAGTATCTAGCCAATGACTTTAGAACATACTTATCAGATAATGGGATAATATCCCAATTGAGCGCACCAGCTACACCTCAGCAGAATGGTGTCTCTGAAAGGAGAAATAGGACTTTGTTGGACATGGTTAGGTCCATGCTAAGTTTCTCTAAGCTCAGTAAATCCTTTTGGGGATATGCTATCCAAACTGCAATATACTTATTGAACATGGTTCCTTCTAAGTCTGTCTCTAAGACACCTCTTGAATTGTGGAATGGGCGCGTGCCTAATCTAAGACATATTCGGATATGGGGATGTCATGCTTATGTGCTAAAGAGAAAGATGGATAAAATGGAACCTAGATCAGAATTATGCATGTTTGTTGGATATCCTAAGGGAACAAGAGGATATTACTTCTATAGTCCTCAAGACAAGAAGGTATTTGTAAGTACAAATGCAACCTTCTTAGAGGACAAGCACATAGAAGAGAGTGAATCAAAGAGTAAGGTTCTTTTGGAAGAGATTACTGAATCATCTACTCCAGAGATCCGCACTGAACCTACTCAGTTTGAATTCACATTTCTACCACCATTAACCACTGGTTTCCAAACGAATGAAGTGGTAGAAAACATTGGTTCCAATGATCGGTCACACCATCATATCCAAATGGAGAATGAAGGAAATGATCAAGAAGAGAACTTAAGACAACGAAAATCAATTCCAATCAACCAAGAACCTCCACAGCTTAGACGTAGTGGGAGGGTCATTCGACAACCTTCTAGATACTTGCTCTATGGAGAATCGTTTGATGCGGTTTCCATTGAACAAGAGGAGGATCCCATCACGTACAAAGAAGCTATGGAGGATGTTGACGCTGACCAATGGAGGAGTGCCATGGAGTCAGAAATGAGATCCATGTACACTAACTCCGTCTGGGTTCTTGTAGACATTCCTGAAGGTGTGAGACCTATAGGATGTAAATGGGTCTACAAGAGAAAGAGAGGAATAGACGGAAAAATAGAGACCTTTAAGGCTAGATTGGTAGCCAAAGGTTTTAGCCAACGAGAAGGAATCGATTACGATGAAACCTTCTCACATGTGGCTATGATAAAGTCTATTCGGATCCTCTTATCCATTGCAGCTCATTTTGATTATGAGGTGTGGCAAATGGATGTCAAGACAGTCATTTCTTAATGGAAATCTTGACGAAACCATTTTTATGGTACAACCAGACGGTTTTATTCACAACGGTCAAGAGCATAAAGTATGCAAACTGAAAAAGTCTATTTATGGACTTAAGCATGCGTCAAGGTCTTGGAACATCGTTTTTGATCAATCTGTGAAAGATTATGGTTTCGATCAAAATCTTGATGAGCCTTGTGTCTATAAGAAAATTTTGGATGACAAGGTGATTTTTCTTGTGCTATATGTGGATGACATCCTACTTATTGGGAATAATGTAGGGGTGATGACATCTGCTAAAAATTGGTTGTCTCAACAGTTTGACATGAAAGACTTGGGAGAAGCAAGTTATGTTCTAGGTATCCAGATCCTTCGGGATTGGAAGAACAAACGGATTGCTTTATCTCAATCTTCATATATTGATAAAATATTGGTGAGGTATGCAATGCAAAATTCCAAGAAAGGTCAAACACCTTTCAGACATGGAATTCACTTGTCAAAGGACCACAATCCCAAGAATCCAAGTGAAGTGGAATACATGAAAAGAGTTCCCTATGCTTTGGCTGTAGGAAGTCTTATGTATGCTATGCTATGCACTCGACCAGATATTTGTTATGCTGTTGGGATTGTTAGTAGATATCAGTCTAACCCAGGACCAGAGCACTGGATTGCTATAAAGCATATTCTCAAGTATCTTCGCAGAACTAGAGGGTATATGTTGGTTTACTCGGCTTCAGATTTGGCACCTGTGGGTTATACTGATTCTGATTTTCAAGCTGATAGAGATTCTCGTAAATCCACATCGGGATCTGTATTCACATTGGGTGGTGGTGCCGTTGTTTGGAGGAGTATCAAGCAATCATGTATTGCTGATTCCACAATGGAAGCTGAGTATGTATCGGCTTGTGAAGCATCAAAAGAAGCCGTTTGGCTGAAAAAGTTTTTGCTAAGCCTTGAGGTTATTCCTGCTGCATCAAATGCCATTACTTTAGATTGTGATAACAGTGGTGCAGTGGCAAATGCAAAAGAACCAAGAAACCATCACCGTGGAAAACACATTGAACGAAAATACCACTTAGTGAGGGATATTGTTCAAAGAGGAGACGTGACAGTGTGCAAGATAGCATCTGCTGAAAATCTTGCTGATCCTTTCACCAAAAGCTTACCTGCTAGAGCTTTTGAGGAACATATTCAAAATATGGGTGTACTAGACATGACTCATTTACTCTAGGGCAAGTGGGAGGATAATGAAATAATGTTTGATAGTATGATGCCCATCGAGTACTTTTGTTATACATTGATGACATTTTGAAATTAAAATAATCTTCATTTATTTGTTTAAATAAATTTATTTTGAGCAATGCATATGTCCGTTGGATTGTTGTATTATTATAAATTGAGTGTTTAAGTCGTTAACACAGAAAGATTCAATTTGTAATTCAATCCAAAGTTTTATTGTCCACGATCGGAAAATAAATAAGGACAAATTATTTTGATAAGATCGTCTCAATTTTATTGAAGCCTATCTTTGGTTTGGTAATAAAATTAAGGATACATTTTGTTGTATTGGACTGGACCACGTGAGATTTGAATTTGATTTGACCATACTAATTCAAAATCACTTGATTGTCGTACATAACACCTTAATCCTGACGGATAATGAACTTTGATTACTAACTTGAAGTTCTTTGATGCATCAATGAGTGAGACCAAACTATTGATCAATATCTCGATGTTTTGGGAATCAAAGTGAAATAACAAAGAACATATATTCGTAATATGGAATCTGTCACCTAGTCAATAGGTATGATCATAAACTCACAAGTTCTTCTAAAAGACAGTAAAATCTGAGCTCAGTAGTTCAACATTCTTGTTGAATTAATTATGTGATGTGATCACATGGGACTGTCAAAGAGAAGATTAGGGTTGAGAAGCTATGAATATCTAATATGGGTTATATGGTCATGATACCCTGTTTTAGATGTTCTAATTGATCGACAGGGGTGATATGTTGGGTCGATAAATTAGAGGATATTATTATTGATTTTGTGCTTCAGTAATATCAATTAATTTGAGAGTGCAGTCTTATCCTTATAGTGGAATAGAATAAGATTAATAAATTATTTTGATAAATCATGAGTTGATTGGATCAAATTAATTTATTGGAGCTTAATTTAATTGAATCTGATCAGGTCCCTTTGGTGGCTCTAATATAAACTCAGATAAATTATATGAGTTATAATTTATGGTATATGTGGGATAAATTTATCTAGACAGAATTATACATCGAAGTTTATCAGCTAATCTTCTAGATATGGTATAATATATTCTGTCCATTTAAATTTATATTTTAAAAGATATTCTAGTTATCTTTTTGTTACAAGATATCACAAATATATCTTATATATATGTGATATTGTAACTTGTGACCACACACAATCCTACGTTTAGAGTTTGAGAGAACATCAGAGAAGACTTGGAGGTTTGGAGCGTAGATCCAGTGCAGAGAAAGATCGAAAACACGCTTCAAAGGTAATCTATAATCTCTGTGTATTATAATTAATTAATTCGTGTTAAATACGTAGAACAATCGATCCTGTGAAGAAGAGAACATTGAAATCACAAGAAATCAATTTTTGTGATCCGATCTTCTCGGTCTTGGCTAACACGCTTATACTGATAAATTTGATTTGGAGAAGGATTTGATAAATGAATTTCAAATAGCTCCAATTTTCGATGTATTTGAAATGCATTAAAATTAAAATTGAAACTCATTAACATAATATAAAATTCATTTGAAATTTACTTGAAAATTTTCAATCGAAACAAGTCAAGAAATTTGAAATCATGGGATGTCAAATCCATCCATCCAAACGTAACACAAGAGAATAAAGATATATTTAAGTAATCTTGTGTAAATAAAACATCATATGATTTTTTGTTATTATGACACAATTATATTTTTAACCACAAAAATATTTTGAATAAAAAAAAGTTACTGAATATTTGCAAGACTCCAAGTGATTTTAGCTATTCCGAGTACGGGTGGAGCATTCAATATTTTTGGTCATCGATGATACTCAATTGGGCAAGACTGAACCAACCGAATTTTTTTTATAAAATTCTATCGACTGATTTTTGTTCATGAAAATCAAACAAAATTGAACTGATTTAAAATTCATTAACCCAGTTTTTTTTTAAAAAAGATTATTTTTGTATAATATAATCAATAAATTTTTCGAAAAATAATTATAATTTTTTTTTTTTTTTTTGCAAATGGGGCAAGAATGAGAAATGATTTCATAGTTAAATGTAGGGGTCCAAATGAACCGAACAGGTTCGCGAGCTTTTCGAGCCTGCTTGAAAAATATTTGATTTGTATTCTTATCGCATTCGAGCAGAACTTGAACATGTTCGAACTTCTTTCGAGCCGAACTCGAGCCCAAATTATTTTGTTCGATATTTAGCGAGCGCACTCTCGAGCTTTAATATTTTATTAATATAAAATAATTATATATTAAATAAATAAATTTTGAGCATTTCGAGTACTTATTTTCGAGCAATAATTAAAAATCTTTGCAAATATATTCGAATCTTTCGATCCGAATCGAGCTTTAATTCAAACCGAATTCGAGCAAAAAATTTTAAAATTTTCGAACTTCGAATCGATCTCAAACTAAAATAGCACTAATTTGAGCCAACAAATTTTTGTGATATTTGACTCGATTTGTTTCGTTTACTTCACTAGTTAATATAAAATTTTCTAACTTCGAATCGATCTCAAGCTAAAATAGCACTAATTTGAGCCGACAATTTTTGTGATATCCGACTTGATTTGTTTCGTTTACATCACTAGTTAATGTAAAACACACGTCCCAATACAAATAAAATATGGTCAATAAAAAATTATTTTTAAAAAAATTATAAGACAAACAGATTTTCTTAACCTAAAACGAAAACCAGACTGATTTAACCAAATTTTCGAAAATTAAATTGATTTTTAGAATGACCAATTTGATATGTTGGACCAAATTATTGCTCAATCCTAACTTCGTGGGATATTACACCCTTTATTTCTTTAATCCTTATTTGTATACAATGTCTCATTCTTCGAGCAGCTCGAGCTCGAGCTCCAGCTCTAGCCCAACAAGCGAAGACGAAGTACAAACTGAAGTTAATGACGAAATTTGTGATCCGGGAGAAGAAATGATGTTATGCATGCTTGAACTAAGCAGAGAAATACATGAATCTTCTGAAAGTAGTAACGATATTCGACGAAGAAGAAGGTTCATCCAAAGAAATCGTGAAGCCGGTCACTTGCGGCTCGTCAATGATTATTTTTCCGCCAGCCCAGTGTATCAAGATCATATATTTCGAAGAAGATTTCGTATGCGAAGAGAGTTATTCCTTCACATTGTGAATGCACTTGAGGCCAATTCAATGTATTTTCAAATGAGGAACGATGCTGCTAGAAGGAAAGGATTGTCACCACTACAAAAATGTACAGCTGCTATACGTCAATTGGCTTATGGAGTCCCTGCCGACCATCTTGATGAGTACCTACGTATGGGGGAATCAACTGCCATCAAGTGTCTTTTCAAATTCTGCCAAAATGTGGTTGAAATATTTGGTGATCGATACCTGAGAAGACCGAATGCTGATGATATTCAACGTCTTCTTCAAATGCACGAAGAGAAACACAAATTCCCTGGCATGTTGGGTAGCCTTGATTGTATGCACTGGCAGTGGAAAAATTGTCCAGTTGCTTGGAAAGGGCAGTTTACCAGAGGCCATGGGTCGCCGACAATCGTACTTGAAGCAGTCGCATCTCAAGATCTGTGGATATGGCACGCATTCTTCGGGGTCGCGGGTTCACGTAATGATATTAACGTGTTGTACGAATCTCCCATATTCAACAATATCTTGCAAGGAAATGCCCCGGAGATCAATTTCACAGTTAATGGCACTCATTATACGAAGGGTTACTATCTAAAGGATGGAATATATCCGGAATGGGTTACTTTCGTTAAGGCTTTTCCTTGTCCGGATGATCCTAAAAGGAGATTGTTTAAGGAAAGACAAGAGTCTGCAAGAAAAGATGTTGAACGGGCATTTGGAGTGCTCCAATCTAGATGGGTGATTAGAGGTCCAGCTCGTTATTGGTACAGAAAAAAATTAAAATATATTATGTTAACATGCATTATTTTGCACAACATGATTGTTGAGGATGAGGGGTGTAACGTGACAAATTGGTCTAACGACGAAGGTGACGAACCCGCACAACCTGTCCAAGGCTCAAACCGAGGATTTCATGATTATCTCCGTAGAAATTCCGAACTACGTGACTCTCAATTACATCACCAACTTCGTGCCGACTTAGTTGAGCATATTTGGACAGAGTACAACAACAATTAGTGAAGTCAGTTTATTACAAATTTCAAAATGTTTGATTTATATGTTGTTTTTCATTATGTTCAACTGTTGTTTCCTATGTGTACGCTTTCAGTCAAATTTGTAATAAATTTTTAAATTTACATAAATGAAACTCGTAAAATAATAAATAAAACTATTAAACAGTTGTTTTTTCATTTTTTAAATAATATTTTAAATAAAAAAGTCCAACTTTTTTTTCATTTCTTAATAATATTAAATGAATATTGGAATTAAGTTATTTTTAAAATAATAATACTAATTATTTTTAGTAATATTTGTTGTAAAATTTTAGAAATATTAGAAAGAAATTGAAATAATTAAAAATAAAAAAAAATGAGTAAGTGGACAGTGGGACCCATAAATAATGAAAGTTGAAATTAAATGAATGTGAGTGTGTGTTAATAATGGGGAAGTGTTAATGTAATGAATATGTGGCTCGTGGACCCCATCATTTTTGATGAGATGGAGAGTTATTAACATTGATTAATTCGACGGATGCGGATGCCCTTAGTAATGTAAATATGAATGACAGTGGATCCGAGTAGAACCTCATCTCAAGCGGCACTTTTCCTATTTGACGTAAGTTTGGATACATCAAATCGGTATAGTCGGAACAAAAAAATTTATGTAAGACCGTCTCACGAACAAATTTTATGAGACAAATATCTAACTCAACTCGATTCATAACAAAGTATTACATTTTATGTTTAAAATATAACTTTTCAATTTGAGTAGGTCTCTTGTGAGACGGTCCACGAATCTTTATATGTGAGACGAGTCAACTTTATCGAGATTCACAATAAAAAGTAATATTCTTACCATAAAAAGTAATTGATTTTTTTCAGAAAAGGTAGAGCACTCGGTTCCGTTTCATGCCGTTCCGACCGGTTCTTGAATGACTTGACCTCTAAACGGTTTATAAGCTTGGTTCAGACCAGATCCGTGACCAGTTCCCAATCCAACAGGATTTTAAAACAATGATTTGAAGTGATCCCAAACATCTCCAATTGAAAGCAGAGAAAAGTTTGAAATAACAAAGTTTAAATTAAGGTTTAAGTAAAGAAATCCGCCTATGTTTTTTCAAAAGTACGACAGAAAAAAGTACTACTAAAATGACTTAATAACTTGCTACATGCAATGGATTATGAGACAATACGAGTCCTAAGGCATTGTTGTTGGCAAGTTCAACAGAGGAATTTTTTCTCTTTCAAGCTTTCAACCATATCCTTCAAGCTCACCTCGAAAGGCGTGAAGACGACGCCCAAATCTTGTGCTCTCTTATTGCATACCTGGTATGCAGGATCCCCTGCAGCACTGCAGCAACGAAGAAAAAGATGTAGAGCGCATGAAACCTTCAAATAAACAAGAGTGCAATGGATCATTTAGAGAAATATGTTGTTCTTGAATATAAAAGTGCAACAAGAGAATTCTATGTCAGATGATTCTACGCTACTCCCGGAGATGTTGCATAGAATCATCTGACATATAATTCTCTTTTTGGACTTTTTTTATTCACGAACAAGATATTCACGCGAACATTTTGTACAATAACAAAAATGCTAACGAACCCCACGTAATTTGTTTTTCATAGAGATGTTCGTGCGAACATCTCTATGAAAAACTCTCGGTGGAGCATAGAATCACCCATTTCAACATATTTTTCTTGTCTCAGGTAAAGAGTGTTTGATACATGAATGACTTGAAATCTGATCAACTTGTGAAACATTTGAACAAGATCCAACCCTGGAAATCATACATATATATTTCATACCGGCGAGAAGAACACAATCTCTGCGAGCTACACGACTAGTAGTCAGAATAAATTCATTAGTTCATTTCAAGCTGCAATCAAAAAGTTATAGGAATCCTTCAGATTCAAATGGCTCGTGAGTTGGGACATGACACAGAGCAGTATGCATCAACAGAAGTTAATTTCCTTGAGCAATGAAGGATCGACCGGAAGACCGAGAACGCTAATTTCTTGAACAAACACACACTTACATTTTAGGCACATCCATGGAAGGATAGAGCTTCTGTAAAATCTCCATAACTTCCGAACGAGTCAAAACACTTCCGACCAAAAGGTATCTGCCACTCGCTGAAGGGTTCTCAAACCCCAGAATATGTGCTTCGGCAACATCTCTAACATCTACAAATTGATAGGATGGGAATCCTCCCTTTCCTGTAACAGAATATCAGTTTAATGCTCAATAAATCTGAGTTGCCAAAAGGACATACAAATCATTTGACATACCTTTGATCAAGTTCAAGAAAGACTCAGAAGACAAATTAAGCGTTGGCTGAAGGATAGGACCGATCACGAATCCAGGATTCGTTACTACCAAGTCGATGTCATTCTCTTTAGCGAATTTCCATGCAGCTTCCTCTGCCAATGTTTTCGAGACAAAATACCATGCCTGCTAGAATGAGATATGATGTTTGGCTCAAAAGATTTCTCGATTTTTTATGTTACATTCAAAAAATTTATAAATCCCAGTTTTTTTTTTCAGCAAACTGTGAACTGCAAGCAGATTTGTGGAGTACTTTAATAGAAACAAATCTGGACAGAATTAGAATCATCAAGATCAGATGCCTTAGAGTCTCCTTTAAATTTTCAATCTTACGAGTCGAAATTCATCATGGATATTGATGAGTCCATGAGGGATAAGAATATAAAGTAGAAAAAGATAAAATTTGTGGTGTTCTCACAAGTACAAACCTTGATTTCTTCACAGAATACTGGATCAGAAAACCATGTTTCATCAACAACAGTATCGGGGCCTTTGGGACTGCGATTGAACGCAACTGCGACGATTGAGGATGTTAGAACCACTCTTCTAACAGATGATTCTCTGCTGCATGATTTTAGGACATTTAAAGTTCCCTTCACTGCCGGATCTATCAGTTGTACCTACACGATAACATAAACAAAACAAGAATTTAGTTTTACAAAAGATTCAGAACAAACACAGATTTCGTGAAAATATTCATGATCGATTATAGTTGGAGTCCAAGATCAAGATTTCAAAAGAAATCAGCCACAATTCATAAAGGTCACGAACCTGTGGGTCGGTTAGTTCAATGAAAGCTGGTGAGGCTGTGTGAAAGACCGCTTCACACCCATGAACCGCGGAATCAAAAGATCCATCTTCCATTAAGTTGGCTTTGAACAAGTGTAATCTCTCATCAGCTCCCTCGAGTTCTTTCAAGTGGACTACTTTATTTGGATCACCTGCATTTCGAAGCGCTTGAACAAATGTTGATAGCAGACAGACATATTGTGAAGAATCTTACTCACGGACACAACCCATGATTTCTTTGTGTGAATGCCGCAGTATTGTATTCACTTCTGCCACTTGATTCTATTATGCAAGATATACAAACTTAACTACACCTACAATCCGAAGAACCCAAGATTTTCTTCCCTGTTCAATGTGAACAGTAGCAGAAACATCTCGATTTCTGACGAAACTCTACATTTCACCTATATGGCTGAAGCAGAGGAGACACAGCAAGGCATACACAATTTTCACATATTACAGAAAGTTTGCGATTTTTAGTTTAGCAACCCAATTCATTAGATCACCGGCTCTGCTGCATGCCGAGGGGACGAATTCATTTGATGATAGGGATGAAGAACTATGAGGCCAATCAGAACAAACTAAGAAGGTGCTCAATCAGAAATAAAACTCTAGCCATGAAAAATGGTAACAAAAGTTCCTAGTTGGCCGTATCCGGGATTCCTTCCTCATTTGTCTTAGTTCTATTTTACGTTATTTGTTTGTTTTTTGAGATCGGTACTGATCAAGAACGGATATCACATCAAATTTTGCAATACAGACTGTAAGATAAGAAAGCAAAGACAACTCTAAGATGATCAAGAACATAACTTCCAGATTGAATACAAAGAAAAGCAAGGAAAATTCTTGGTTTTATTGACAGCCATGGCTTCAAAGAATCACTGATTGCATCCAACAACCAACAACGCTAAGATTATCAAGAAATAATAAGTCCAAAACCCGCAAAAACAAAAAAAATAAAAATTGCAAGATGAAAGATATATATTCATACTACTTACGGAGGTTTGTAACAGTGGCTTTGACAGTGTAACCCCGCTGGAGCAGAAGCTTAACCAGCCATGAAGCTACGTACCCCGATGCTCCGGTCACGCACACAACTTTTCCCGCACCACTCATCCTTTCTCTCTCTCTCTCTTCTCTCTAGTTTCAGCTTTCTTTCTGCGTCTTCGAGTGTTTAGAGACCACACAAATAAATTAGTTTCTTTCCCATTAGAAAAAAAAAAAAACATAGCTCAGTTTACTCGTCAACTCTAAACTTATAAAAAGTATTAATTTTTCAATTGTATTTTTAGATCTTACTCGTATCGGTGAAACTATTTCACAAACTCTACTTGAAAATATATAAAAACAACCTTGATTATGACCAAACATAGTATTTACGAAAGAAAACGGATTCTTCGACTCCCGTGAATTGGACGGGGGCACAATAATCCAAGATTCACTCACATCATGAAGTATTATTACTCACTCGAATTTCTTGAACTATTTGTCTTGTTTCCGCAGTTTAGCTTGAATACAAAAAAAAGGAAAAAAATTTGTAAGCATATTTTTGGTAGTGCACGACTGCTGACAGACAACCTAAATAAACATTAAGGTTATTATTCAGTGAAATTATCATATCTATTTGTGATGAATATTGTATGTATATATCGTCGGTGTCTTTTTCAAGTTGGTTTATCGCTTGGGATACGTCTACTCTGGTGTTGGTTGAACACCATTAATTCATTTTGGACGTAGATCATTCAAAACTGATCCTTCCATACCTACCCACCTCGACCGGGTTTTTTATATTTTTAGAAAAGAGTATATCTTGTGAGACAGTATCACGAATCTTTATATGTGGTATATCAATGTATCATCGATTAAATTTAACAATGATTTAACAATCAACTTCATTACCATAAGAAATTATAAGTAAAATATAACAATTTTTCTTTTAAAAATAATGTAAAGTTATTTAATATTCATCAAGAGATTGCTAAATCGTAACTCAACCTTTTTTTTTTGACGTCTTTGGACACCCTAATTGACAACTCTAGTTAGACGCCATGCGAAAGTGCTGGATTAAGGAGTTCTGGTCTGAAAGGCGACCATATACTTTTTTATAAATATGTAACTCCTCCCCTTATTTCCAGTATCCCATTTTGAGTTCTCTCTTCTCTTATATCATAACATTCGTAGTATTTAACTGTTTAATTCTATAATATTTTTGAGGTGTTTGTTCTCTTGTATTAAGAGAACGAATGTTCTATTTAGAAGCAGTGCAAGTTGCAACCTACAAAATATCATAGTTTAATTATTTACATCTTGTCCGTGGTTTTACACTAATAATTTTAGGAGTTTTCAAGTAAATCTCGTTATCCAATTTTTATCCTGTATTTTCATATTTTTATCTCAATATTTTGTACTTGGGACCAATAAGTGATATCAGAGTTTTGGTTGCAGCTTATACTGATATTCCATATAAGAATTTTTTTTTAGTTTTTTTTATTAAGGCGGAATTATTTTTTCCGGTGTACTAAATTATTGTAGGAAAAATGGTGGGAATGTAAAAAGAAAAAGTTTCAGTAAGAACAATTTTATGGTGCGGAAATTAAATATACATGTGATTTTTTTAATAAATGGAAATTTTTTGGCGGCTATTGGAGATAGACTGAGAGAGATATCATGCTCGATGAGAAGTGAAATGAGATGAATGATATAACTGTCCAAACTTGAAATCAATTAAACTGACCAATGAATAAGCCAAATAAACTTTTTGCTAATTTCAAAGAAAAGAGAAAACAATAAAGAGTGTGTCTCATGTGAGACCGTCTCACGGATCATAATCTGTGAGACGGGTCAACCCTACCCATATTCACAATAAAAAGTAATACACTTAGCATAAAAAGTAATACTTTTTCATGGGTGATCCAAATAAGAGATCCGTCTCACAAATACAACCCGTGAGACCGTCTCACACAAGTTTTTGCCAACAATAAAATAGAAGTTTTAGGAAGTTCAAAAGGAAAAAAATGCAAAAGAAAGCAAATGGATTATAAAATCTTATAACAACATAACGATGTTAGATATTCAAGTCGTCCAAAACTTCTTCATGTCACGCCCCGAAACTCGGGATTGACACCGGCGTCGTTTACAACCACACAATTGAAAACAACAAGCCCTTGTAGCACAGTTTAAACCGAAACCAGTCTAAGATTCATATTTCAAACGAAATAAATATTGTCTTTACAATAACGAAATAACTGGAACGACAGAGTTTATAATGCGGAAGCGTAAAACTGAAATAAAACAACTTAAACTAGATTCCTTTAGCATTCACCATCCCCAGAACGGTTCGGACTCCTCATCCTCGAGTTCTTCTTCGGGCTTATCTGGGAAGGGTTGTAAGGGGGGTGAGTATTTTGGGAATACTCAGTAAATGGGGGAAAATCGAGCACAATAAAGACAACATGCATAAAATTCGAATCATAAAACATGACTTGCATACATACTTCATAAACATGCATAACCTTGACACAGCACTGCGACTCATCTACTTTGTCACGCCCCGAGACCGGGGTTAGTCGACACCGTCGTTATCTCTCAATCACATAATTGCAAAACAACTAGCCACGTAGTACAACATATACCAAACCAGTTTATTATCATAAATTTCCCAAAAGTTCAACGTCTTTACAACTCAGAAGGAAATAGAAACATGCGGAAGCGTAAATACGAAATACTGAAAATATAAGACTGAATAATCAATCGGTCACGAATTAGACTGCTTCTTCACCATCCCCAAAAGTATTCTTGCTCCTCATCCTCAATTTGATTCTCATTCTTATCTGGGTGGGAAAGTAAGGGGTGAGTATTTTGGGGAAAATACTCAGTAAATGGGGGGCCAATCGTGCATGAAAAATAGCGAGGTTATACATATACACGAATTATCACAATTTCAATATTTAGCATGTCGAATCAGATACAAAGAAAAACGGATACAGCACTGAAATCATCTCATTTTCGATGGTTTTAACTGATCAGTCCCCTATATGTTACTCCTCTAAGGGGCGAGGCCAAAGGAACGGTTATTATAACCCACCGCATCAGGGCCTAAACAAAGATTTCAAAGTTCGGAATTTCCTTTACCATTTCTAAATCGAATCATTACAGTGCTTTACAAATACTCAACATGCTTTCAATAAACGAAAATTCCAAAAGGGTTACATACGGAGCAGAACGAATATATCATGCCAATATAATTTTCAAAGGCATAGCTATTTTCGAAATATATTATGCCAATTGAAGTAGTAGCAAAAACCCACTTACAGTATTCTGACTGCTCAAGGAACGCAAACGTGAACGATGAGATTGCGGCGGAGTTACTAGAGGGCGAAGAGCTTCGAGAATACGGTGCTGCTAGAGAGGATTTCGAGAATTTGGATGTGCAAGTTTCGAATGAGGAGCCCTCCTTTTTATAGGCACGAATAACCTTCTACAAGGTAAGCTCTGAAGTCGCTCCACGAATGACGCTGCGTTGATGGCTCCACGAATGACGCTGATGGCTTAATCCATGGGTGATTGCACTAACTTCTCCCGGATGAATGTGGCCACTTTTTGGTTCAAGGTGCTCACTCGGGATTTATGCTGAAATGGATTGATTTTGGCTGTATGAGTTCCTCCACAATTGGTGCACTTCCATAGTGCATGGTCTTCACATACTTTCTACGGTTTACTGACGTCAGTCCCTAATTTTTACTCCTCTAAGGGGGCGAGGCCGTATAGCGGTTATGTCCCCCACGGCGTAAGGGTACGTCGTGGTTGAGATTCCCTCCCGTATACAGTCGACTCCTCACAGTGCTTTTAGAATCGTATGACAAAACAAGAAAAGAGTAGAAAGATGATTGTACTCGACTATTTATTTTTCTTGTAAAAATCGAAAACATGCATACCCAAATCCGAAATTTTAAAGTTTAAAAATAGCCCACTTACAGTGTGTATTGATACTAAAACGTGGATGATTGGCTTAGAAATAGGTCGCTCCTTGATCCTCACTTCGGCGGCACTTCGGCGCGATTTTACTTGGACGAATTTTGAGTGGATTTTTGGCTAGGGAAGAGCTGCTGGAATTCGAAAACTTCAGCAAGGGATTCTCGAAAATTGGCTTGAGGAATGCTATGGTTTGATGTAGTATTTATAGGGGAGAGGGTTGGGGCTAAGTATGGCATCTAAATCATGCTCAATATTGCCTCAATCTCTCAATATTTGCCTTCAATTCTCCTTGCCAAAATCGAAAATTCAGCTACTAAATTGGTGAGATTATCTTCCAATTCCATGAGATTTAAATCCTTGCTTCCTACCTCAATATTTTCGAAAATATGGTGTCTAGTTGGAGGGATTTGCTTTCAATTATCTATGTAATATCCATAACAATAGTGAGTCATATGCCTCAGTGAGAATTTCGAAACCTAGGGTTGTATCCCACCAAATCATGCATTATTTCATTCCTAATTTCGAATTTTGCATGCCTTAATATGCATATTGTTGACTTGAAATATATATCCCACACATTCTCTTCCCAATTTCGAGAATAATCATGCTTTGGTATAGATGCTATCTTGATATCAATCATTTCCCAAAAATTATTTCCCCAAGGTGCACGATTTATTATTATACACCAAAAATCAAATCTTAAAATTTCTTTACAAATCATTAAATACAATATGGGGATTTTTCGGTTCTCACACTTCATCTCCTAGAACTTCATCTTCCATAGGCTTCTCTTCTTGGTCCTTCTCGAGATCTTCCTTTACCTAGTTGGCCACCATATCCCGACGTTGGTTAACATGGTTTTTTTTAGTAGTCAAGGACTGGACTAAAATCTGAAGTCCTTGGATGGTTGCCGCATCTTGCTGACAGCGTTAGGTTTCCATCAGGATGATCTACTGAATCTGGGCCCGGAGAGCCTGGGCTTTATTTAGTATTTGTTGGTTTAAGTTGTCCAGTTCGAGGATTGTTGCTTGGGAAGCCTCTAGTTCATTCTTGGTTATTTCGTGTTGTTTTTCCTCTGAGTTGAGATAATAGCCAATCTCTATACATCAACTTGGAGCTTGGAGGGGTCCTTAAGATCTTATAACTCCTGTTTTTGTTGTCGCTCATTAACAAGCTTGACTGTTAAACGATTGATCAAATTGGTCTTGGTTATCGAAGGCAAAGCTGTTTCATATGGATAGTGGCTTCAGCATGGGTACGAGGTTTGAAGGGAGTCATTTCTTGAAATAAAATTAAAAGAGATGCTCAGAATATTTCAAAATAGTAACAATGAAAATAATAATTGAAAAGTAAGAAAAAATAAGCAGTTGTCAAATGCAAATTTTTGAGAAATTTTTAGAAATTGGAAAGTTCGGAGATTTTGATATAAATGAATAGCTTACGTCATAAGGTTTCCGGAACAATTTACGAAATCGAATTCAAGTATCTTAGACAAAGTCACGGTTTCTACAAA
This sequence comes from Primulina eburnea, assembly GCF_022965805.1. NCBI lineage: Eukaryota > Viridiplantae > Streptophyta > Magnoliopsida > Lamiales > Gesneriaceae > Primulina > Primulina eburnea. Next base: position 5,308,470 of record NC_133115.1, read on the forward strand.
ATTTTCAAAATGGAATGCAACATAGGTGTCGAGGCGCTAATGTCTCAAATTTCCTGTGCTGAGGTGCCTCTTGATGGTGCTGAGGAGCATGTTCCTAGAATTTTTCAGTCGTGAACTGAATTTTTGGTGATTAGGCACATTGTGGTGAGTGAACTTCATAAAAAAAATAAAATTATCGAGGTGCATCAAGTGCTTGGGAAAAGGCGTTGAGATGCTTTATATGCTCATTTTCACAAAATCTAGGCGCTGAAACACCCATCGTCGGCGCTTAGGCGCCTAATGCTCGAATTATAGGCGTTGAAGTGTCTGTCTTGCACAAATTCGCTCAAATTCTCCTAACCGGATTATGAACCTGGTGGGTTTTGATACCACTTAAATGTTACGCCCAAAACCGAGATGTGTCATTAGCATTGTTTAAAAATTTAAAATCGTGAAACAACAAGCACATAGTACATAAAATAGTCAAAAGCCAGTATATTACATAAATCAGGACTTTTTTCACAGTGTCTAACATAAATACGAAGCGCTAATGTAATGAAAATAAAATTGAGTTCGATGCTTGAAACTTCATGTCTCGAACTTGATCCCATTCCCAAAACATGTGTCCTTCATCTTCTTCAATTGGTCTTCGCCCTTATATAGGAGACAAATAAGGAGGGTGAGTGTTTGTGAAAATGCTCAATATGTAGGGGCGATTAATCGTACACACAAATGTCGAAACAAGCATATAATATGAGTTTAAAAGTGACATGTCACAGAACTTGTCACAACATGAATAAAGGAATGAGACAAACATAATTCGAAAAAATATATCAAAACATATCATAACTGAAGCATAAAATTATACAAGACACTGTTATTCATATTTTTATCCATTGTATACTGACCAATCCTTAATTGTGACTCCTTTAAGTGGATGAAACCATATATGAGTTATTATTACCCACTGCATCAAGGCATTATCTTATAATGTTTTGGATAGTTCCTTATCATTTTTAATTCGAATGCTAACAATGCATTCTCAAAATTTTATAGCAAAACAGAGAAATCACGAAGAACGAAACATATATGGAATCAAAGGACATGAATTGAGTAGTGTACAATTGAGTTTTCAAAAATTGGAACGTCATTTTCTTAAAACACACACACACATACACGCACGCACACACACACACACACACACACACACACACACACATATATATATATATATATATATATATATATATATATATATATATATATATATATATATATATATATATATATATATATAAGCCCACTTACCTGTTTTACTTGAATAAAATAAAACGTGAAGAACTTGCTGCTCGAAATGCTATTACCTTGATGCTTGCAATTGGCCCAAGCGAGAGCCAAGTGTTGTTCAAACTTTGGTGCTGCTTGGCTTGCTTCTAGGACATAAACTTGGCTCAATATATCGACAGATCTCTTGCTCTAAAATACCAAAGGAATTGTAGCAAGAAATCGCCGCCCCTTTCTTGCAGCTAGTTTGACCCAAAATCTGGAGTATTTTGGAGAGGATTTGGTGTGATTTACTTTAAGCTCCAGCTATTATTTATAGGATGCAAGCAACCAGCTGAAAATTTCTCCATTCATGACTATTAATCATTCCATTTAAATGCCATTGTTCCTCCTTTATGCAGGTACAAGTCCATGAGATTGATTAACCTTGAAAGGAATTTTTATTCCTTGAAATACTTTCTATAATTATTGTTGATATTTTGCCTTTCTAGTTTTTGATATGATATTATAATGATATGATTTGACAATATCTTTAAGATATTATCCTTATATTTAAAGAGTTTGTTTCCTAATGAAATTGCTTTTTGTATAGGTTAAATAGGACTCCAAGCAACAAAACGTGGGCGTGAGAGTGAGGATTATTAGAGAGCCAAAGGTGTTCGAAGACAAGTTTGGAGATCGAAGCTAGCTCATGCTGTTGTTGCCGAGAAGTGCTTACATCCTATGACGCCAACACCTAATCATTGTGTTGATTAGGGTGTTGATTTTTGAAGACTTTTTCTTTCTCGGTTGATGCATCCCTTGTATACTGGTTATACGGTTTGTTAGAGGTTTAGGATGCAATTTGTTACTCGCCTTAATAAGGGAGTTGTTTTATTCTTTCACTAGTATTGGTTTTTGTAAACTTACAAGTTTTCTAGTGAATTATTTTGCCCTGAGGCACCGCACAAGTATTTTATACTTGTGCATAATTTATATCCCGTCTCTCTTATTATTATCGTTGTTCCAACTGCGTTTAAGTGTGTTAAATCTATAACTTCCGCTGCATGTTGTCGTGAGTGTTACAACACCTACGTACAACACCTATATTCTGAAACACACAACATTCACGTTCAACTCACTCACACATACACTGTGGAAACAGAACTTTCAATTGGTATCAGAGCCTACGCTTGATATTACTAAGTGAGATTCTGTTTTTTTTTGTTTTGTTTCCAGGTGAAGAAAAAAAAAAATTATTATGGAAGCTTCAACAAATACTGTCTTTAGGCCTCCCGTGTTGGATGGATCAAACTATGCTTTGTGGAAAGTAAAGATGAGGGTCTTCATTAAATCCATTGATGAAAGAGCTTGGCAACGTGTACTTGACGGTTGGAGTCCACCAAAACTCGCGGATGCTGATGGAGACACACGACTTAAACCTGAAAGTACATGGACTGTCGATGAAGTGCAATCTTCAAACTATAATTCCAAGGCTCTCAATGCTATATTTTCATCCGTTGACACAAGGATGTTTAATTTAATCACCACTTGTGTATGCGCCAGAGATGCCTGGGAGATACTCCAGAAGCACTGTGAAGGATCTGCGAGTGTGCGTAAAACTAGGCTAAGGATGGTGACAGCAAAGTTCGAAAGTTTGAGAATGGAGGACAAGGAGTCTATCCTTGAGTATGACTGCCGGCTAAGACAACTCTCAAATGAATCACATGGCCTAGGAGATCCCATACCAAATGAAAGATTGGTGAACAAGGTCCTAAGATCTCTTCCTGAGAGATTCAATGTCAAAGTCTGTGCCATTGAGGAATCTAAAGACACTTCAAACATCAATCTGGATGAACTCATGAGTTCCCTAAGAATTTTTGAAATGAATCTTGATCTGCAGAAAAAGGATAAAGGGAAGACAATAGCCTTTGAAGCCTCAACCGAATCATATGAAGAAATTCTTCAACTATCTAAAGAGGTGGATAAATCTGATTTACGTGAAGAATCTATCTCTCTTTTTACTAAGAAATTTGGTGACTATTTGAAGACTATGAGAGAAAAGAAGAAAATTGGACAAAAGTCTGAGTTGCTCAATAACTCCACATTTGCAAAATCACAAAAGTTTACTCCTATGAAAGGACAGTTTCGACCAAAGACCGAAGTGCAAATTCAATCTAATGTCAGAAACCTGGACTCAGTGCAATGTAGAGAGTGTGTTGGGATATGGACACTATGCCAATGAGTGTGCCAATCGTCTTAGGAAAAACAAAGGCATGACTGTCACCCTGAGTGATGAAGAATCTGAAGATGATCAAGGATCAAATGAATCTGAAAATCACACATCATTATCTACTGTGATCAAGGAGAAACGCTCAATGCAAATCAATCCTTTGGGTGTTGCCACAGGTGTTGCAATACCTGGTCGCAACACCTCTTCGAATCCTGTATGTCTCAATTCTACAACCCTTAATGAATCAAGTCAGTCTGAAAATCAGGAGGTAGATGATGATGAGATCACTCTGGAAAGTGTGCAGACAATGTATGAAGAATTGTACGAAGACTGGATCAAACGAAATAAAGTGAATTCAATTCTATCCAAAGAAAACACTGAGTTGAAATCTCAAGTATCACGACTTGAAGTAATCTTGAGCAAGAAAGATCTGGAGCTATGCAAAGTCAAGGAGGAGCTTGAAAAATCATCTCAAATTTTTGCCAAACTTAATTCAAGTACATCTAAACTTGATTCACTTCTGATGAATGGAAAGAATGACAAAGCTGGACTTGGTTATTCGAATAGCTTGTTTGAAATTGGAGAATCATCCAATACTGAAAGAAAGCCAACTGTCTTTGTCAAGGAAAAGGCTGAAACTTCGAATGTTCCACACACTGGTAAAGGTGCTCCATCGAAGAGGCAATTGTCTACCAAGAAGTCCAAGTCTAGGAAACGTCACTTCATCTGTCACTACTGTTTTAGACCTGGTCACATCAAACCCTACTGTTTTAAACTTAGAGATGACTACAAAAGATGGGAATCTAAACAGGTGTTGCCACATGTGTTGTACAACACTCGGTGCAACACTGCCAACAGGAAGCTATCGGTAAAAAAGGTTTGGGTACCCAAGGCCAATATTAAATGTTCTGTTATTTATACTTCATTAAAGACTAACATTGCAGGAATTTGGTACTTTGACAGTGGCTGTTCACGCCACATGACAGGTTCTAAAGACCATTTGATTGACTTTGTTGAACTAAGGAGTGGTCATGTGACGTATGGTGGTGGTGCTAAAGGAAGAATTGTTGGCAAAGGAACCTTGAATGTTGATGGACTGCCAAATCTTCACAATGTGCTTTATGTCGAAGGGCTTAACTCAAACTTAATAAGCATAAGCCAACTTTGTGATGACGGTTTGCATGTTAAGTTTGATAAAGACAATTGTGAAGTGTTTGATAATTCTAATACTCGTATTTTGACAGGTATAAGGTCTGCTGATAATTGCTACCAACTTGGAGAAGACTTAGTATGCAATCATTCAAAGGTGAGCGAATTAAACTTGTAGGCATCAAAAACTGGGACATGCAAACTTCAAGACATTAAAGAATCTTGGTAAGTATGATGCTGTGAGAGGTATGCCTAATTTATCCTCTGGAATTCCGTATGTTTGTGGTGCATGTCAAAAGGGTAAGCAGACACGTGTTCCTCATCAAGTGTTGCAACACTTTGGGACAACACGGTGTCTTGAACTGTTGCACATGGATCTTATGGGTCCAATGGAAGTGGAAAGTCTTGGAGGTAAGAAGTATTCATGTGTTTGTGTGGATGATTTCTCTCGCTTTACTTGGGTAAGATTTCTTAGAGAAAAATCCGATACATTTGATGTTTTCAAGAAATTACATGCTAAGATTACTAATCTACACAATCTAAAGGTTGGTAAGATAAGGACCGATCATGGTAAAGAATTTGAAAACTCACATTTTATATCATTCTGTGAAAAGAAGGGGATAACTCATGAATTTTCAGCCCCTAAGACTCCTCAACAGAATGGAATAGCCGAAAGGAAGAATAGAACACTGCAAGAAATGGCTAGGGTCATGTTAAGTTCTAAGAATATTTCAAAGAGATTTTGGGCCGAGGCCTTGAACACAGCATGTCATATTTCAAATCAGTGTGTACTTAAGGAGTGGTTCTACTATGACATCCTATGAAATCATCATGGGAAAGAGGCCGAACCTCAAGTATTTTCATGTCTTTGGGTGTGTATGTTATGTTTTGAATGATCGAGAACATCTTGCAAAATTTGACTCTAAAAGTGACAAATGCTTATTTCTTGGTTATTCATCCAATAGTCGTGCATATCGCATGTATAACCTGAGAACAAGAACGACTATGGAATCTATTAACGTTGTGTTTGACGATCTTGCAGATCTAACAGGAAAAACAATCGAGGATGATGTTGATGGGCTCCTGAATACAAGTGAGACACTGCCTGACACAGATGTTGGACCCGGTGTTGTAACACCTGAGACAACACCTGCATTGGCAGAATCAAATGATGAACCAGAAGAGTATACTGAAAATGATGATGGTGTAACCAATGAAGGGATTGACATTCCCAGCAAGATTCAGAAAAATCATCCTTCATCTCAGATCATTGGAGAAACTTTTGGAGGAATGCAAACTAGAAGAAAGGAGAAGGTAGACTATCGGAAAATGATGGGACTAGTATGCATTGACTTCCGTATACTCTCAGGTAAGCCATACTTGTTTTGTTTCTCTAATTGAACCCAAAAATGTCAATGAGGCCTTAAAAGATGAATTCTGGGTCAATGCCATGCATGAGGAACTTGAACAATTTGTTAGAAATGATGTGTGGGATTTAGTTCCTAGACCCGATAATGTGAATGTTATTGGAACCAAATGGATTTTTAAAAACAAAACCGATGATTCTGGAATTGTTGTGAGAAATAAAGCTAGGTTAGTAGCTCAGGGGTATACTCAAGTTGAAGGGATTGATTTTGATGAAACATTTGCCCCTAGTTGCTCGAATTGAATCAGTGCGACTTTTACTAGCCATTGCTTGTCACATGGATATAAAGTTATACCAAATGGATGTGAAATGTGCATTTTTGAATGGCTTTTTGAATGAGGAAGCGTATGTAAGCCAACCTAAAGGATTCACTGATCTACAACACCCTGACCATGTCTACAAGTTGAAGAAGGCTGTAGTATGGACTGAAACAAGCTCCACGGGCATGGTATGGTAGGCTTACTGAATATCTTCTTGACTTAGACTTCAAACGAGATGAGGTTGATAAAACCCTTTTCATTCAAAAGTCAAAGCATGATATTCTTGTGTGTCAAATTTATGTGGATGACATCATCTTTGGTGCTTCTTCTCAAAAGCATGTTGATGATTTTGTTAAATGCATGTCTACCACATTTGAGATGAGCATGGTAGGAGAATTAAGTTTCTTTCTTGGCTTACAAATTAAACAAATGCATGATGGTATCTTTCTATGTCAGTCTAAGTATGCTAAGAATGTGGTAAAGAAATTTGCTGCCGACAACACTAAACACTTGAAAACTCTAATGAGTTCGACTGAAAAATTGTCCAAAGACGATGTTGCTACCGGTGTTGACAACACCCAGTATCGCAGCATCATAGGCAGTCTCCTTTACTTGAGTGCAAGTCAGTCCCGACATTATGTTTAGTGTATGTTTGTGTGCCAGGTACCAGGCTGATCCTAAAGTCACTCATTTAAAAGCTGTTAAAAGAATTTTGCGATATATTTCTGGAACAGTTGACTTAGGCTTGTGGTACACCAAAGAAACAAACACCAATTTAGTAGGTTTTAGTGATGCTGATTGGGCAGGAAATTTAGATGATAGAAAAAGTACCACTGGGGGATGTTTTTATCTTGGTAACAATTTGGTGTCATGGTATAGTAGAAAGCAAAATTGTGTGTCCTTATCCACTGCTAAATCTGAGTATGTCGCAGCGGCTAGTTGCTGTTCACAACTTTTGTGGATGAATCAAATGGTTAAAGATTATGGATTTAACAGTGACACTTTAATTGTATACTGCGACAACTCAAGTGCAATTGATATTTCAAAAACCCAGTACAACACTCTCGAACGAAACACATAGACATTAGACATCATTTTATTCGAGATTTAGTTGAGAAAGGTATAATTCGAATGGAATTTATTAGAACTGAGAACCAACTGGCTGATATCTTTACAAAACCATTGGACTTTGAGAGATTTTCCAATCTTAGGAAGTCTCTCAGCTTGTGTGCGCAATGATCACTCACGGATGTTGTCTGCGGTGTTACAACACCCGTGGACAACACTCAGCATGCATGTGCATTTTATTTTTAGGATGCTAGACATATTACATTCATCCTGTTTTGTGTGAAGACTGTACAGGTGAAGGATACTAAATGGTAGGCTCTCAGTTGTGAATCAACCTTTCTGTCAAAATTCCCTGAAGGATGGAGTGTGCTCAAACTAAGTCATAAAACTGTGAAGTTGTTCATGTACTACATGATCTTGTCCCATGCGGATAATGACTTCGAAAATTTTTTTTGAGCAATAAGGTGAAAAACAGAAAAGAGAAAAAAAAAATTGTTTAGAAGAAAATGGAAAAAGCTACCTAGAGGAGTCCTATGAAGACCGTTCTTCTAGAGTGAGAGCTACCACTTCTTAGTTAAAATACAGATGGAAAAAGCTACCTAGAGGAGTCCCATGAAGACCGTTCTTCTAGAGTGGGAGCTACCATGTCTGAATAAAAATGTTCAAGAAAGGTTGAGTCCAACTTGTGAGTGTTGCCAAGAGGTGTTGCCAACACCTGTACATGATCACAGTTTTATCACATGCGTGTTTATTTCATTTCTGATCATATCATAGGCATAAACTTAGGTCATTCGTACTGCTGTTTTGTAAATTCATCATATCCAGTGGGGTGCCAGTTTTTAATTCATAAAATTCGAAAAAGAACCTAACCAACTTAATCTTGAATATTCTTGATTTCTAACTGATTGTGGGGTTAATTTGATGTGGCGTTTTGTTCTGATTGGTTTCTTGAAATAATAATTACACCGGTTCAGAAAAAGTTACCGCTGGGTGAGCAAAAACTGATTCGAAAAGGGCTGTAGTCGCGGCTCAACAAAATATTACCGTTGGAGGGTAATGCTTAAATTCTTGCGGGGGTATAGAGACTAGATTTACTGTTTACTCTTTCCCTCACATTTTCAATATTTCGCATACCCTTGATGTTCATTTGTTTTTCGCGCAAATCATTTGTGAAAATTTCTGTGCAGTTCGAAATCTTTCTACCACATTGTTTCGTGATTTTGCTGATGGCTGGCTTTGATCCTCAAGATATAAGGAGTGAAATGACTGCAAGTATGGGTGACGAATCACCTAACACAACACCCACTGCCGAAACCGATGTTGCGGGGATGGAAATCGTGGGTGTGGCAGATGAACCAATCCCATTGGAAATGATCGCCCCTGGTGAACCCGGGAACAAAATTAACGTTGAGAATCCACCAGATTTCGAAGCCCTGAACAGAGCATTTCCCCCTGCCCCCATGCGCAGAATGTCAAAGAGACAAGCAGGGTTCGACCCTGACTTTGTTCCAACCAAGAAACCACGGGCATCTACAACTTCTACTCTTCTGGACACCGATTTCTCATCGGGGGACGACTCCGATGATGCTGATTTTGAGTTGGTGGCTCGTCCCAGACCCACTGCTGCAGCAAAGGTATCGAGTTCCACCTCTGATACTGGAAAACAAACCCCCACTCAAAATCCCCAAAGTCCTGCTGGTGAAGGAACCTCAGAGAAAGCTGAAGAAGATGAACAATCTTTGGCGGAATTTCTTGCCCACCTCAAGGAAGAAAAAGCTGCCAAGAAACAAATCCTTAAAGAAGATGAACCTGATTCAGAAATGATGAGGGAATTTGAGGAAAATCAACCTGGAGCCTCTGCTAGTTCCTCTTCCTCGTCCGTGTCTGACTTTGAATCAGAGGAGCAGGGTGATGATGACTCTGAGGATTCTGGTTCTGAAGACAGCGAGTCTGCTGATGATAATACTGCTACTGGTGCCGGTGTTGAGGACGATGTTGACAACACCGAGGACCACACTGACTCTACAGACTATGACTTAAGTAAGTCCTTCTCCCCCAAATTTTACTCTGAAGATGCCTTGGTGTTGTGGCCACTATTTATTCAGAGAGAACTGATAGAAGAGAAAAATATTGATGTGAATGCTTATGGGCGATACAACCTGATTGAATTCCTCAAGAACAGACGGTTGCTATCCACGGTTACTACTGCTGTACCATACTGCCGCCGTGTGGTGCTGGAATTTTATTGTAATCTCCTGAAGAGTGTTGGAGTTGAGGACTCAGTGAAGTTTGGAAGAGTGTTTGTGCGGGATAGCATTTACAATTTCTCTCCGTCAGTGATCAATGCTTTCTATGACACCTCCGATGTTGAGGAAGCTGACGAGGAGCTTGACATACATTATGTCACCTCTGTACTCACAGGAGGTGTGATCGCTGTTTTCCCTGACTATCCCAAGAAGCTGAGTGCTGCTAATCTCACTTCTTTCTACTCTGTCCTACATAAGACCGCCATTTGGAATTGGACCCCTTCAACTAATTCCACCACAGTGACCAGATCTCAAGCCATCGTACTATTTAATATTGGCACTGGAAGGCCCTTCAATTTTGGTAAGTTGGTGTTCAGGACAGCATTACAGTATGCTGAAGGGGATTTCAAGAAGACAAAGCTGCCTTATCTCTCACTGATCTATGGAATCCTGGAGTCTCAAGGGTTCATTCGGGATATTGATGAAGATCTCTGCCCAGGTTAAAGATTTCTTGAAGATTTCTCCTGTGTATTTTAAAGGCAATAGACAGATTGATCTGCCTTGGGTAAGTTCCAGTGTTGCTCCAGATGTTGGCCACACTGAAAACACAACATCGCAGCCCCAGCCTGACCCTGCTGATACCTATGAGTCTCTAGCTGCTGGTCTACCTCCTACCCCGCCTCCTGGCTATGTTACATTATCTGTCTCCTACATTCAAGCACAAATTGACTATGGTCGACAACAGATTGCTCATGCCAAGCAGACCATTGATTATTACGAAAATCAAGTGGCAGATTATGAGCTTCTACTTGCTGCCAGCTACCATTCTGGACAAAAAGGGGGAGTAGATGATACAGCCACAGCTGGAACCAGTGGAGCCCAAATGGATGATGAAGATGATGATAGCAGTCATAATGAATGAGATTTTGAGCTTTTGTGGTTTGAGTTTTTATGTTTTCTCTCTCTGGATGGTTCTTGTATTTCTTGCCTTTTAGTTGTCTTTATGATTCTGATTTGTTCCTCCTGATTAATGAACTATTTCGGTGTTATGACTTGAATGTTGCAACATCTAACATACAACACTGGGTAATTGTTCAGGGGGAGTCACTGAGTTATCCATTCAGGGGGAGTTCAGCCAAATTACTCACTTGTGGGTTGTTTTGTCCAGAAAGGCAAAAAGGGGGAGATTGAAAGGAATTTTTATTCCTTGAAATACTTTCCATAATTATTGTTGATATTTTGCCTTTCTAGTTTTTGATATGATATTATAATGATATGATTTGACAATATCTTTAAGATATTATCCTTATATTTAAAGAGTTTGTTTCCTAATGAAATTGCTTTTTGTCTAGGTTAAATAGGACTCCAAGCAACAAAACGTGGGCGTGAGAGTGAGGATTATTAGAGAGCTAAAGGTGTTCGAAGACAAGTTTGGAGATCGAAGCTAGCTCATGCTGTTGTTGTCCGAGAAGTGCTTACATCCTATGACGCCAACACCTAATCATTGTGTTGATTAGGGTGTTGATTTTTGAAGACTTTTTCTTTCTCGGTTGATGCATCCCTTGTATACTGGTTATACGGTTTGTTAGAGGTTTAGGATGCAATTTGTTACTCGCCTTAATTAGGGAGTTGTTTTATTCTTTCACTAGTATTGGTTTTTGTAAACTTACAAGTTTTCTAGTGAATTATTTTGCCCTGAGGCACCGCACAAGTATTTTATACTTGTGCATAATTTATATCCCGTCTCTCTTATTATTATCGTTGTTCCAACTGCGTTTAAGTGTGTTAAATCTATAACTTCCGCTGCATGTTGTCGTGAGTGTTACAACACCTACGTACAACACCTATATTCTGAAACACACAACATTCACGTTCAACTCACTCACACATACACTGTGGAAACAGAACTTTCAAACCTATCTTTCCTTCTAATTTTCAAAAATATTTCTTGCAACGGGTGCCATATTCGCTGTAAATGGCTTGTAAAGGCCGTTTATTGGTTGTTATTTGTCATTCAATCTCAACATTAAGGTGCATGAGTTATTTGTCTATCATGGCGCTTAGTTGAATTCCTTAGATTTTAGAGTATGACAATGCATTTTGGATACCATGAATCCGGTTCTTCACAGCATCCCCTACAAGACTGCCGCAACAAAGAATAACGTGTAGATCTAGTTAGCATTTGTACATACTAGCATGAAACCATCAAATTAACAAGTGGCCAATGGATCATTTAGAGAAATATCTCGTTCTTGGATAAAAAAATCCAACAAGAGAATTGTATGTCTAAACATAGTTTTTATGTCTCGTGTAAAGAGGATGTGATACTAAATGAAACAAAATGTTACACAATTTGGAGCACTAAATGGAGCATAGATTTTGTCTCGGAAATTATACATATATATATTTCATAATGGTGAGAATAACACAATTTAGTAGTTAACTTAACTTCATTTTAAGATGCGATCAATAGATTATATGAATCAGTCGCATTCAAATGGCTCGCAAGTTGGGGGCATGACACAAAGTATTCCACATCTGACAGTATGCATCAACAGAAGCTTGAGACCGTCTCACAAGAAAACATATTCTTTGTTAGTTGTTTTTAAGTTGGTTTATTTAAATTATATCACTTGTGTTATGTACTCTCATGTTCTGTGTCTTAGCAGTTAGCACTGTATTTAATTCGGTAACCGAACTAACCAATTTTTTGGGAAAAAAGTAAGATTTTTTTTTGGCGAATGGCGAGAATGAGAACTGATTTCATAGTTAAACGGAAAACCCCAGGACACAATACAAATATGACCTATAAAAAAATATACTTTTTCAAAATAATATAATATTTTAAATAATTATCTGTTTGACCCCTTTTTTTAATATAATAAAAAACAGAAATCAATCCTATTTAACTAATATTTTATAAAATCAAAACTGAGTTTTTTGAATTACTGGTTTGGTCATATACTGCAGATAATACCCTTATGCAATCATCTAATTAGGAATGATAATGGATCTGACTAGAACCTTGACCCGAGCCGGACTTGTCCTATTTGGGTTGAATTTGGATACGTAAACTCGGTATCGGTTCAAATCGGCTCTTGTCCTATTTGGGGTGGATTTGGATAAATCAACTCGGTATCGGTTCGGAAATAGGTACCGACTTTTCTATTCGAGGAGTTTGGATCCTATAATAGAACCCTTCCCATAGAGAGAATATAACAAGTTATTATATTATTATTTAATAAATATATTAACTATGAAAATCAGGCTTAACACATTTTAGATTCATAACCAGGGGTGGAGAGCTCAGGTGGTCTAATTTTTTTTAAAAAAAATTAATATGTAAATTTTAGAATAATATGATATTAGCCCGAGCAGATCAATTTAAAATATTAAAAGATTGTAGAGCTTAAAATTCTAGCCGGGGCAGAGCCATATTTTTCTGGCTCCTCCACTCATAACAATATATGAAATAATATCATTTTAAAAAATTCACATCATTCTTTTGTATGTTACCAAGTAGTTTACCTGCTGTCACTCATGAAACACGATGCTATTGAGCAATAATATCCTTTTAAAAATCATCATTCTTTTGTACTACATAAGTAGTTTAACCATTATAATGCAGCAATATATTTCATTTTGATGGAGTTAAATACTCGGTTCAATGAGTCATCGGTGAAACTTCTTTCTCTTAGTATAGCTTTAGATCCTAAAAATTCATTCGACTCATTTAACAGTGATGATATTTGCAAGCTTGCGAAGAAGTTTTATCCTGGAGATTTCACAGATCAAGAAATTGTTGTTTTGAAGTATGAATTGATACATTTATAAACTCGATGTGATGCAGAATTTAAAGGTTTCTACACTTGTTGAGTTGTGTCAGCAATTGACCGAGAGTGGACGGTCAAGTGTTTATGTTATGTTGACTAGATTGATTCATCTTGTTTTGACATTATCTGTGTCTACTGCCACTATTGAACGGGCTTTTTCAGCAATGAAGCATGTGAAGACGGCACTTCGCAATAAAATGAGGATACTTTCTTGCCGATGTTTACACTTTATATATTGAGATTAGCTAACATATGTGGAATTTATGTTTAAATCCTGTATCACAACTTCGTTGAACGATATAATGTACTTTTTTTTTTAATAATATATAACTTATCATATTGAGTTCAAGCCCACCCCAACTCTTATTCCTGGATCCGTCCCTGCCTGCTGTACTATATTTGATGCATGGGAATGTTCCTGGTTATGGGCAAGAATCATAAATACTTCATATCTTCAGATAAATGGTTTACTTCCATATCTCTTCTCTTGGCCGGCTTCTGTATTTTGCTATATGGTGTTTGAGTCAGCTGATCGAAGTTGCAGCAATTTTTTAGGAGAGTTGTTGAGAAAAAATTGCTCCGAATTACACACATTCGGTCTGCGAGTAAAATGAGAATGTTGTATCAAACTCATTTTCAGTGAGGTGAAGTTTATCCATGGCGAACGAATTAGCATTCTTTCTGAAGAAAAAGTTTGAAATTAACTAGCAAGTTGTAGTTATAGTTCAAGCAAGTAACTGGATAACTTCTTTCAAGAGTACAACTAAAACGACTTAGCCACATTCGATAGATTATGAGACAATATCAGCCTCAAGGTATTGTGATGGCCAAATTTATGTGAGGAATTTTTTCTCTTTCAAGCTTTCAACCATATCCTTCAGGCTCACCTCTGAAGGCGTGAAAACGATGCCCAAATCTTGTGCTTTCTTATTGCATACCTGGAACGTTGGATCCTCTGCAGAACTGCTGCAATGACGAAAAATGTGAAACTAGTTATTGTTTGTAGAATACGAGGTACTAAAATGTTGCTTTCCATGAAACTATTGGATACTCAAGTGGGCAATGAGTTATTTATTTAGAGGAATATGATCTTCTTTGGATAAGAAATCTGACAATAGAATTGTTGGTCTAAATATTGTTTCCTTTTGTTATAGAATCTCAGCTAAAGAGGGAGGCATGCATATGTCTGAAATTTGATCAACTCGTCGAACGTCTAAACAAGATTCAATCCTGCAAATCGTAAACGAATGTACAATATTGGTGAAAACAACATATTCACTATTAGCCACAAGCAAAAGCTGTTGCAATGAAACTACAGAGAAATTCATAAAAATGGATGTTATTTTTCCAAGTGGAATAATGATCATTGTGGAACAAAAAAATGAAATTTTGTATCATACGTCCATCGATGATTAAGATAAAGGACTGTGACTCTCCAAGCTGATCGATAACTGGAATAACTGGATTTCAAGCTACAATCCATAAGTTATGGACATCCCTCGTATTCAAAACGCTTGCGAGTAACATAGAAGTCAATTTTCTTGAGAAATAAGGATTGTTCCGGAGAGTGGGAACTCTGATGTTTTTGAACAGAGAAAAGACTTACATTTTAGGAAGGTCCAATGAAGGATAAAGCTTCTGCAAAATCTCCAGTGTTTCCGAATGATTTAATGTTCTTTCTATCAAAATGTATCTGCCACTTGCTGAAGGATTCTCAAACGCCACAACATGTGCTTGAGCAACATCTCTAACATCAACTAATTGATAGAATGGCCATGGAAATGCTTTGTTTTCTGCAATAGAATATTAATTTAATCTACGTTGTATGGTTATAGATAAGAGTATCATATCGAATACGATGTGGATACGGCAATGCGACAAATTCTAAAAATATAAGACAAGATAAGGTTAGGATATCCCAATTATTAAAATATTTTATATATATATATATATATATATATATATATATATATATATATATATTACAATTTCCGATGAGTGATTTAAGAAGGGAAAAAAATTTAGATTTATTCTTTTTGCCAAAAGTATCCACAAAACATATTCCCGCCGTGTCCATGACATATCCTAACCGTGTCCAAGATGTATCCGACTGGTCAAACCTATAAAAAATCAACGACACGGATTTTGTCGTATCCGACACGCGTATCTACTTCAGGAAAAAAAATTTAGGAATATCCGTGCTACATAAATTTTAATGCTCCAAAAAGTCTGAATTAGCGGAAAGACATACAGATCATTCGATATACCTTTAATCACGTTCAAGAACGTCTTAGAAGTGTAATTAAGTATTGGTTGAAGGAGAGGACCAATCACGTAGCAAGGATTTATTACTACCAAGTCGATGCCATTTTGTTTAGAGAATACCCATGCAGCTTCCTCTGCCAATGTTTTTGCGAGGCAATACCAAGCCTGATAGCATGAGATATGATGTTTCGATCAAAGGATTGCTCAAACAAAGTATAATTTTCGAGCTACTCAGTATCACATTCAGATTGTGGGGTATTTTAATAGAAAACAAACCACAACAGAATCAAATCATCATCAGATGCCAAGAAAATCATATAAATTTTCAAAATCATTGGTTGGAATTTCATTCTGGATCTTGACAAGTTCAAGAAGGATAATAATATACAGTAGAGAAGGATAAAAGTGTGGCACTCTCACAAGTACAAACCTTGATTTCTTCACAGAATACTGGATCGGAAAACCATTTCTCATCAATTATAACGTTGGGATCTTTGAGATTGCGATTGAACATGACTGCAGCGAGAGACGATGTTAGCACTACTCTTCTAACAGAAGGTACTTTGCTGCATGATTTTAGGACATTAAGTGTTCCCTTCACTGCCGGTTCTATTAGTTCTACCTAAACCAAGAATATATATAAATCTAGCATTTAGTAAATTAAAACAATATAAGTGAATCTGACAAGAGTTCAAGTTCATCACAATGAAGAATGAGAATGATCAGAACAAGCCTACCACCCCTCGCCCCAAAAAAAAATTATAATTTACAAAGTGTGATGTGATTAAAGAAAGATCTCAACGTTGCATGAATCAATCACGAGTAAGACAATGAACCTGTGGATTGGTTGCTTCAAGGAAAGCCGGTGAGGCTATGTGGAAGACCCCTTCACACCCATGAACCACGGGATCAAAAGATCCATAGCTCATTAAGTTGGCTTCGAACAAGTGTAATCTCTCCTCTGCTCCCTCGAGTTCATTCAAGTGAGCTACTTTATTCGGATCACCTGCATCTCAAAGTGATTAAACAAATGTCGCTACCAGATATATCTCGAAGAATCTTACTCATGGATACAACCCATATTTTTTTTGTTCGAATATGGTAGCATTCACTTCTTTCACTTGATTCTATCATCTAGAATATACCAGAATAAATGTTCAATGTGAACCTAGGATTGTCTCCCACAGTTCAATGCGAATATCGTCAGAAACATCATGATATTCGTAATAGAACTGTATCTCACCCCAATGTTCGAATAGAAGGGGTGGGAAAGCATAGGCATTTGCATTCACTAAACATCAGAAACTTGTGATTTCACTTCACATATTCAGAAAGATTTTTACTTTTGGTTTAGCCCATCGATCAATTAGATTACTGGCTCTGCTTCAAGCCGAAGGAACGGACCTCTGTAGATCTCGCGGGACAGCTCTAAAATTCATTTGATACTAAGGATGAAGAATTACAAGATCAATCAACAGAAAACTAAAGTAGCTGCGCCATAGATTCAATTCATGAGAATTCGATATCAAGCCATATAAATAGCAACAAAATTTCCTACTTGGCCGTAAATCAGACTCTTCCCTGTTTGTTGCAAGATGGTTGAAATGAATGAGCATGTCGGGTGTTCTTTGCGATCACAAGGTACCTCTAAAGCAAGAAGGAAATTTTTATAAAATGGCGGTTAGGACTGTAAAGAATGTGTCTATTATGTTGGTGATCAAGAAGCCTTTAAATAGGGTAATTATCTCAAGTCATGGTCAAGAGTGGAAATAATTCAAAAGAAGACTGCCACTTTAGTCGTTGGGGAATGATAACTACCATAAAAGGCTGAGACACACAAAAGATAAGCAGACGCAGAAAGAAAGATCTCACATGTACATCAAGGAATGCACAAACTCAGTGGGAGAAGAAAGGATAAGAGAATATAGAGGAAACAAGACTCATATTGTGTTCATTCATTTTTCTGGAAAAGTGTAATGTAATTCAAACTTTAGTGTATATTAATAAAGTGTTTGTTCTCCGGTGGATGTAGGTAATTCATTAGCTGAACCACCTATCTCCAGTGTGATCTTTAAGTTTTTAATTCTTCTTTCTGGTTTGTTTGCCTGGTGCTCGAATAATTGTCAAGAGTCATCGACTTGGTGAAAGTATCGAATGGTTCTTGATATAGTTTCTGTAGTGAATTTCGATTGAAACTTCATTGTTCTTCCAACAAGAACTACTATGTTACATGGAGCTGAGTGTCGGGCTATGAACCGAGATAGTTAGGATTGCACGATGTGATTAGATGTCATGGACATGAACCTGGGCGACCAGATAACGCCCCAGTTAGGCATTGTGACATTAACCGTGGAAGAGAGAAACCAAAGAAAACTCTGTTAGCAAGTATAAAACATTGTAAAATTCATTCAAATATAGATGAGAATACAGTAGAGGATAGAATACAATAACACAGGAGGAATCATGGTTTTGAAAAGAGTCCCAGGTCAAAGTGTTAGTAAAAAAATCAGCCTCCCCAATGTTTCTAAAAAACACTTTGACGAAATGCCCCGAGGATCTATATAGCTCCGCACCCTACGAAATAAAAGACTCGATTGTTCTCTTTTTTTAGATGGTTGATCAAGAACATCAGGACATCACATCAAAATGTTGCAAAACAAAACAATGAGATAACTTTCCCCAAAATAAAAACTCATTGGAAATCAACTGTTACTGACATCGGAAACCAGAAAAAGCCACAAAGCAAGAACAAGAACAAGAACAAGAACATAAATTTTAAGTCTGAACACAAAAAATAGTACTGAAAATTTCTTGGTTTTATGGCCAACCATGGTAATGGTTTTAAAGCATCATTTATTGTATCCAATAACCAAAAACCCCCAAAAAAAAAAAACGAGGCAACAACTCTGATATTATTAAGAAATTAATCAGTCCAAACCCACAAAAATTAATTGCGTGAAACATGTAGATAGAGATTAATACTGACTGAGGTTTGTAACAGTGGCTTTAACAGTGTAACCCCGCTGAAGCAGAAGCTTAACCAGCCATGAAGCAATGTATCCCGATGCTCCAGTCACGCACACAACTTTTCCCACTCCAGTCATCCTCTGTCGATCGAGTTTCGGCCCAAATTTTGTTCCTATGCGCGCGCGTGCTTGGTCTTGTTTGTAGACTATACCGAATCTTCTTCCCTCCACACAGGAACTGCCATTACGCGGCGTCGACCATACGTGCTAACCAGATTTTTGCCATTAACGTGAAACTCTTACAATATTATTATTTATAGACTATAATTACCGTTGGTGGGTTCGAAGTCTTTCAAAAGTCTAGAAATATCCCGTCAAGTCTTTTTTTTTTTCAAAGTCAAAATATATGACAAAATTTAATTAAATCTTTCGTGTTTTTTCAAGTCTAAAATTATCCCGTCGAGTCTTTTTTTTTTTCAAAGTCAAATATATTACAAAATTCAATTAAATCTTTCATGTTTTTTCAAAAGTCTAAAATTATCCCGTTGTTTTTTTTTTTTTCATGAAAAAATTTGTGTGAGACGATTTCACGGATCGTATTTTGTGAGACAGATCTCTTATTTGAATTATCAATAAAAAAATATTATTTTTTATGATAAGAGTATTACTTTTTATTGTGAATATATGTAGGGTTAACTCGTCTCACAGATAAAGATTCGTGAAACCGTCTCACAAAAGACCTACTCTTGTTTTCAAAGTCAAAATATATTACAAAATTTAATTAAAACTTTCATGTTTTTTCTTTCAATTTTTCATCCAAATTACCGTTACATTTCTTTTTAATTAACTCCTCACTCAAATAAAAAAAATCACTCAATTATCCACATTTCATATTTATCGTTATTTTTTGCATATGCGACGTGTGTGTTTCGACAGACAATATGCATAAATTTATATTCAATTAGTATTTTTTGTATCTAGTAAATTTATTATTTTTAAAGAAATTATATCCTAAAATTTTAGGCATTTTATTGAATGTGATTCGTTTGTTTAAACAACAAGTGGAATAATTTTTGGGTCGAGTAATTATTGCTATTTTAAATGTTTTATAATAATCTTTAGATTGGAATATTATGGTTATTTTGTAACCTTAACTAACAAAAAGCTATTCTAAGCAAAGACACGAAAACTTCGGTTCAAGATTTTTTTTTCCTTTTCCCCCTTTTTTTACAACTATCTCTAAATTCTAATCACCACAAGGATAATTTAGATTATGTTATTAAAGGATTTTTTTTGTTTCTTTTGCTTTTAAAACTGAAGTATATTTGTATAACTTTGGGACGAACAATTTTTAGTAGTTTCGATGCATGAAATTCTGAAGATATAAAATCTTGAACATTTGGAATAAGAGCATGAGACTGAATATTTTGAAACCAAGTGAAAGCAGGTAGTGGAAGAGCCGAGTTTTCATTTCTACTCGGGCTATAATTTTCTAAGACAAGGTTGAGATAGTATTGGCAAGTAGAGTGTCCGGGCTACCGAAAAATTAGACAAAATTTTATGTATAAAAAATAGGGAAAAACCGAGCCACCCGGGCGGTACAAGTGATAGCAGCCTAGCATGGATGTTCGAAAACCAAACCAACCAAACTGATTAATAACAAAATTATTGTTTCTACAACTAAAACGACTTATTTGCTACATACGACAGATTATGAGACAAAATGACTTCCAAATGTATGCAAATGAGAATAATCAGTCGACTTCCCATTCCACATCTCCATCGGAATCTGCAGATCAATCGCCACCGAAGAAGAACGAATGATAATGTAACAAGTGGTTTTGACTGCTTCCACCCTAAAGGACTTGTCTAGACCCGCAGTCCTCTACATAACTCTTGTTCTGTTTAATAAGGCTATGTTCATCTGCTCCGCTACTCTATTCCGTTGAGGTGTATAAGCCGTCATAAACTGTCTTTTGATGACATCATGTTGACAATATGCATCAAATTCGTCACTGATATATTCTCCTCCATTCTCAGTCCTCGAACACTTGATTTTCTTTTTAGAATCAAGTTCAACCCGCACTTTGAAATATTTTAAGATCTGGAAAACATCTTATTTCTTCTTGATTGGATACACTCAACATCTCATAGAAAAATCATCAATGAAAGAGACAAAGTATCTCGCTCCTCCTAGGGATACAACCGGTGCTTGCCAAACACCTGAACGAATATGCTCCAATATGCTTTTGCTTTTGACATTGGAAGTGTCAAATTTTAATCTATGTTGTTTACTGGTAACACAATGCTCACAAAATCATAATGAAACTTTTGTAAGTTCCGGCAGCAGCTTTCGTTCTGAGAAAATTTTTCAACCCTCGTTTTGACATATGTAATGTTTGAGCTTTCTATGTCATAACACTGTTAATTCTTCTATTAAACAAATTGGTGCAACAACTAGTTCTGCTTCTGTGTGTGTTTCTCCCAAAAGTACATACATATTTGCAGCAACTTTTTCCGCCTTCATAACCACAAGCATACTCTTCACAATTTTCATGATCCCCTTCTCGATACGGGTTTTGCACCGATATCATCCAATTTCCCCAAGGTCAAAAGGTTTTTCGTCAGTCCCTTCACATTTTGTACCTCTTGTATGGTGCAAATGGTGCCATCAAACATTTTTATTTTGATAGTACCGACCCAGCGATTTCCAAGACATGATCATTTCCCATGAATAAAGATCCTCCTGAGACTGGTTCATAATGATCAAATCATTCTCTCTGAGACGTCATGCGCCCCGTCGCTCCTGAATCCATAATTCATATGTCACAAAATTTGTGTCTGTCTTTTGCAACTGTTGCTGGTTCGCTGAATAATATTTCACTACCGCCTAAAGTACTAGCCACATTTCATTGAGAACTCTTCTCATTACTCGTACGCTATTTTTTGAAGTGCCCTTTACCGCCACATTTAAAGCAGTAATTATTTTTCTTTTTACTTCTCGACTTTGATCTACCTCATCTCCCGCTCCCAATGAGTCACGGTCCATAAATCTTCCTTTTATCATAGGTAAAACATCTGCCTGCTTCGAAGTACCAACCTATCTTCCTTATTCTTGCGCAGGATTTCCTTTCCGAAAACCGCAGTTAAGACATCGTCGACTTTTAGAGAGCCCATAAAAATATTGTTTGTTAAGTTGATGATAAGTTGTTCATATAGATCTGATAGACTTTGAAGTAGAAGCTCTGCACGTTCATTTTCCTCTATTTTATACCTCATTGAAGTGAGTTGGGCAAATATAGTATTTAATGTGTTGATATAGTCAGTCAAGAATTACGCCATCCGAAGAGTATAAAGTCTTCTCTTTAAGAAAATCTTGTTTTGTAGTGACTTGACCTCGTACATTTTTATCAAAATATCCCAAATAAATTTTGTTGTTTTTATCTCAGAGATACTTGACAGTAGTTTGTTTGCTATAGCCAAGTGTAAATTGGAAACAACATTATCATTCATTTAATTCCACTTTCCAACATCCGTCATTTCCATCGGTGTATCTCAAATAGCCACCAAACATTTCTCCTTTCTTAAAACTGTTTGCATCTTTATTTTTCACAACATAAAATTGCTTACATTGAACTTTGTTATCTCGTATCTGTTCGTCATTATGTCTACAACAATTTAGTATACTGGATAAAATAATCCACCTTAATGAAAAATCTAAAAAAAAAACTTTTCTGCTGTGAAAGATCAGTCTAGGCTCCAATCACAGAGCATACTTAGAATTTTAAAAAATTTCAAGCCAAAGCTCTAATATCACTTGTTGGTTCCACGTACGGTAACTTGAGATAATAATATGAAAATAAAGTATAAAACTGGAAACCGAGATTTACGTGAAAAACCCCTAAAAATTATTAGGGTAAAAGCCACAGGCAATATGAAAAAAATTCAATTATAATATTTTATGGTGTACAACCACTCACCGTGTTTCTAAAGAGCACACACTTTTTGAGCAGATGAAAAAACTTATATTTTAGGAAGGTCTAAAGAAAGATAAAGCTTCTTCCGTGAAACCTCCAAAATTTCCTCTGGAAGTCGCGATGTTCCTGTCAAAAGGTTTTAGCCACTAGCTGAAGGATTTTCAAATGCCAAAATATGTGCTTAAGCAACATCTCTCACATCTTCGAACACATAGTATGGGTATATTTGCTTTCCTGTAATCAGTTTAAATGCTCGAGAAATCTGAATTGGCGAAAAGACATACAGATCATTTTATGCACCTTCGATCAAGTTCAGAAATCATTTTATGCACCTTTGATCAAGTTCACAATCCTCAGAAGTGGTATTGAGTGTAGCCTGAAGGAGAGGACCGATCACGTATCCAAGATTGATCACTACCAAGTCGATTCCATTTTCTTTAGTGAGTTTCCATGCAGCTTCCTTTGCCAATGGTTTTGAGAGGCAATACCATGCCTGCTAGCATGAGATGTAATGTTTGGATAAAAAGTTATTTCTTGGATCCATAATATATATAAATCCTAGTATTTTTCAAGAAACTATGTATTGCATTCAAAATTATGGGGTATCTTAATTGAAACAAACAATAAAAAAATTATAATTACCAAAATTAGACTCCTACAATGATCGTCTAAAGTATTCCATAGGTTGGAATTCTTCTGGATCTTGATGAGTCTTCAAAAGATAAAAACATCAAGTAGAAAATAATAAAATTTTGGTATTCCTACGAGCACAGACCTTGATTTCTTCACAGAATACTGGATCTGAAAACCATGTTTTGTCAACTATAGGGTCGGGGCCTTGGGGTTTGTGATTGAACATAACTGCAACAATAGAGGATGTTATTGTTAAACAAATCAAGCCAACAAATTTGAATCCAATGAACATCATTTTTTTACAAATAATTAACACATGTTTTGTGTCAGGTAAAAAATGGTTGGTTTGATTATGTAAGTAATGCTGTTTTATTTTTTGTTTTCTTCTCTAAACTTCACATATAAATACATATCTATTCTTCATTTAAAACACACACCAAAACACAAAATCTTCTCATTTACAATCATAAGCGTAGAAGTGAGATAAATGATTTAGTGTGAAATTTCTTAAGGAGTGTTTATCTTTTGAAGAATATGATTAGTGGAGAGAAAGTGAGTTTTAAAATAAGAAGTGTCCCATCTTAGGGTTCCCACTGGGGTCTTTTCCCTCACGGGTTTTTCCATGCGTCATTACTCATAGAACTTCTCCAGCCCAAGCACTGGAGCTTTCACTTTCTCAGGATTCGAACCCAAAACCTCCAAGACATATAGGTCATGACAAAACAATTCTGGTACCAGATCTCTTATTTGGGTCATCCATGAAAAAATATTACTTTTTATGCTAAGAGTATTATTTTTTATTGTGAATATCGGTAAGATTGACCAGATAAAGACTCGTGAGACCGTCTCACAAGAGACTTACTCATTCATATATAGTTGTTTTAGGTTCTCAAAATACTTTTGATAATCAAGTTCAATGGTTTAGCAAATCTTGTTATTCCTTTAGATCGGAAGGAAAGAAATCAGGGGAGAACTTTTTCGCTAGCAAACGGTATGGATAAGAAAAATATTCATCCAAAAAGACTGGCCAATGTCGAATCTAATTAAGAAATTTATTAGTGAGATCAGAAAATTATAATTTGTTAGTTATTTTGGTAAATTTAAATTATAATTTTGACCATTGTGAATAACAAAGACGTTTCATATATTTTATTTATTAGTTATTACCACGCACAAATATTACTTCCTCACCAAAGGAAATGTCTTAAATTAAGAATCACCGACCAAATCTCATATACTTAAAAAGTTTTGAGTAGATCTCTTGTGAGACGGTCTCACGAATTTTTATCTGTGAGATAGATCAACTCTACCGGTATTCATAATAAAAAGTAATATTCTTAGCATAAAAAATAATATGTTTTCATTGATTACCCAAATAAGAGATCTGTCTCACAAAATACTACCCGTGAGACCGTCTCACACAAGTTTTTGCTAAAAATTTATATTTCATTTTTCAATATAAGGTATGTTGTTTGTTGAATACAGAAGACAAAATCTTTCAAAACGATTATAAAATTTAATATTTACTAATAAAATCTAAGATTTAACAAATTTTAATTACTAATTTAAGCCATTGTACTCCAATATATAAGATATAACGTCACCACTGTAATTAGTGCATCGAGCCTTGAAGAAAACATGTCAAATTTTAGGGTTTTGGCTTTCTTCTTCCTTGTAGTATTCATTATGTCTGCAGGTCCGTTTGTGTATCAAATAAATAACCCCTTTTTTTTTTTTTTTTCTGATTTTGATTTTCTTTGCATATGAATTTATATATATTTTCTTTTTAAATAAACACTTGATCGATCTTTTAACTTCAAAAGTACGTTGGCTTGGTCGACATTTTCTTCCATTAATCTAAACCTATATATATATATATATATTCAGGTGGCATGGATGGAAATGGTTTGAAGTGTTGTTTCGACAACCACATTGGTCGGTGCCTCCATGGACAGGACGACGCTAGGTGTGATGCTATGTGCCGATCCAGCTCGTGCGGAAAAGGAGGATTTTGCAAAGTTTTTCATCAGAAACCCCCTAACCATTATTGTCATTGTTACTGTTGATCAAATTATATTAGTCGTGTAGTATGAAAAAAGGTAACACATGAATGTTGTGCTTGGATCGATGATTTGAATTAATAGATTTCATATTTCTTGACTTACTTGGATAGACCAAAATTGGGTTTGGATCAAGGTAAAAACTTGTGTGAGATAATATCACGGGTCGTATTTTGTGAGACGAATATCTTATTTGGGTCATCAATAAAAAATTATTAATTTTTAGGAAAAAATTGTGAATATGGGTAGGGTTGACCCGTATACATAAAAAATATAATTTTTATGCTAAGAGAATGTACTATAAATCTAAATAAAATCTATTATCTATATGTATATGCAGTGGGTCAAAGTTGACATTCATTTAACTTAAAGGTACTTAGATCAGACAATACATTCGTGAGTTGATTTTATTCCCTACGTACGTTCAGCCAACATCTTGGGCGTTACTGGTCTTCTTCTTTAAACAAAACTTCAATGTTTCATACAATTATGTGGAATTGTCGAAAACTTATTTTTATAAGATTAGGTCTCTTGTGAGATGGTCTCATGAATCTTTATCTGTGAGACGGTTCAATCCTACCGATATTCACAATAAAAAGTAATACTCTTAGCATAAAAAGTAATATTTTTTCATGGATGACCCAAATAAGAGATCTGTCTCATAAAATACGACACGTGAGACCGTCACACACAAGTTTTTGCGCATTTTGTAAATTAGCCATCTAATCTAATTATACAACCGATTTCTTGCTCAATTATTTCCTGGAGTTAACTAAAACTAAATAAATTATTTTTAAGTTTTAACTTTGGATTTGGTCAAACGGTCAATATTAAATAAAATGTCTTAATAAATTTTTTTAAATAATTGACTGAGGAGTTCTGTCCCGCCAAAACCCGTGGCCCAAATGGACCATCCCGTTTAGGCCCACTTCCAAACGAGCTGCAAATAGCAACTCGCCCTGTCTATTTTTCGTGTCGGGGCGGGTTCACTCGAAAGATCCGACCTTTTTGATGGCTCTAGTTTCAATGCACCAAAACTCCCCTCACACTTAATATATTATAATAATAGATGTTTTATGAGATAATTTTCTATTTAATCCCTTATTTATCTAATTTTTTTATTTTTTGGTTCCTTGTGTTCCGATTTAATCTTTCATTATAGTCCTTTATTCTCAATTTAGTCTTCTGTTACTATTTGATTTAGAAAAAAATAAATCAAATATCAAGTAAACTCTTTGCAATAACATTTATTTGTTTTTTTAGTAATCATTACATTATAGCTAATTGGATATACTAAATTATTGAGGAATAAACGTTTAATTTGGACAAAGTCTAATTTTTACCTTAGTTATTGGGGTTTTTGTTTGAATTTGAAATTAAGCATCATGTCTGATTTTTAACTGCAAAACATGCATTTAGAAACATTAATCTAAATATTATATATATATATATATATATATATATATATATATATATTTTGTTATTGTTATCATCTTAGTAGGATGAACTGTGTACAAAAAACATAACAATGTCAAATTCATCCATAACATTTCAAATTATTTTCAATGTCACCCTCACCATTTTTAGAAAATTTATTATTTTAATCATGTAAGCTGACTTATTTTGAATTTTAGTAATGTAATTTTTTAGAGTTTCTTTTCATTTAATAACTTGATATTTTTGGTCTTGTTTTGCCCGAAAATCATTATATCCAATTAATATTTCTTATTTAGCACCGATGCTATCATATGTGGCTCAAATGACAATAATAAATTATATTACGCATTAAAATATACATGAGAAAAAATAAAAGAAAACAACATACTTTTTTCTCTAATTTTTTAATATTAAGTGTTCTATTTTTCCTTCATTTTTTTTTTGCGTATATAGATTTTAATGTACGTAACATGAGCTTTATTTGCGTCATATAGCCATGTTTTAGAATTGGTATCAAATAACAAATATCCGATGGGTTTAATTTAATGACTTTTGGCAAAAAAAATCTAATTTATTTATAAAAACAGAATTTTGACAATTTGCATGACTAAAACCCTAATAGGTCAACTCATACGACTAAAATTACAAGTTTTCCTCGATTTTTTTGGCAATTAGGAGCCTTCTTTCAAAAAATAATAAGACGCAATTTAAAACATTAGTGAAATAAGACTATAAATTGATCGACAATGATACTCACGGGAAATTTAGGGTCCGATCCACGCAAGCGTCACTAATTCAGACGTGGGCTTTGAAACTACCCTGAGCCTGGAATCACAAATAAGATCGTTAGGAGGGGGCCAGGAGGGTGTCCTGGCGTAGCCCCTCCGACGCTCAAGTCAGTGACTGAGGATATATGGGGGGAGCAGCTAAGGGTGCTGCTGAAAACAATATACTGAATGAAAAATCATACGCTCAAACTTGGTATTTATAGGAGAATACATGGGCTTGACATGGGCCCTTCACCTGTGGGCTACCTTTGGGCCTTAGATATGGGCCGAGGGTTTGGGCCAGATCTTGATGGTCTCATCCATGGGGTATCACCAGTCTCCCCCTCCCGAGTCGAACTGAATTGTAGGTTCAAAGTTCGATTAATTGTGTTGTCCTTGGTTTATCGGCGATGAGGACGGACCGTGCCAGATAATTTTGTTTGTCGTTAACGAACGGTGTTCACCGCTATTACGGGGATCGACCTGCCCGGTCAGGTCGTGGGGGTGTGGGGGCAACGCCCCCATAAATTTTTTTCAGAAATCCCACAATCACTCGCAAGAGAAATCACACAAATCGAATCGTAATCTTCTCCTGGATGGGAGGAAATCAAATCAGAATCCTGCCTTGAAAAGAAAGATTCGGGCTCCCCCTATAAATATAGACTCCTTCCCCATTTCATTCTCACTTCTCCCTCTGAATTACCCCTACGATACATTCTATAATCCTCCTTCGTTTACACCTCATCCCTCCCACAACCGACCACCACCTCGCCGAGCGTCGCCTACGCCCTACCCCCCGCGCACGCCCGCCCCTGCACTAACGCTCGCCGCTCGCCCGTTCGCCCCTGCCACTCACGCTCGCCCCTTTGCCAGCACCTCGCCCAGCACGCAGCCACCTCCCTCACTGCACAAGCTCGCCCGTGCCAGCGCGCCCCGCAGCCTAGCGCCACGCTCGCCCCAGCCGCGCGCTCGCCCAGTGCCGCAGCCACGCTCGCCCTGCCCTAGCCGAGCGCCCTGCCCCACGCGAAGCTCGCCCCTCGCGCGCTCGCCCAGTGCCGCAGCCACGCTCGCCGCTCGCCCACGCTCGCCCTGCCCTAGCCGAGCGCCCTGCCCCTCGCGCGCTCGCCCAGTGCCGCAGCTACGCTCGCCGCTCGCCCTGCTTGCACGCTCGCCCGAGCCCGCCTGCACGCTCGCCCGAGCTCGCCCCTCCCTGCTTGCACGCTCGCCCGAGCGCCCCTGCACGCTCGCCCGAGCCCGCCTGCACGCTCGCCCGAGCTCGCCCCTCCCTGCTTGCACGCTCGCCCGAGCGCCCCTGCACGCTCGCCCAGACGCCAGCGCCTCGCCTGCACGCTCACCCGAGCGCCCCGCTTGCACACTCGCCCGATTGCCTCGCCCGAGCGTGCACCGTACTTGCTCACCTCCGGCTCATCCTTGCGACTTTTCGAGTATTCTGTCACGCCTCTCCCGGGTCAGTTCTCCCCTTTACCTGTTTAATTATCCTTAGCACCTATGTCTTCTTCAGATTCCGATTCCGAGTCTAGTTCTTCGAGTGGTTCTGAGAGGTTTAGCGAGTCTAGCGAGTCCAGCAGGTTTAGCAAGTCCAGCGAGTCTAGCCAGGGTAAGATTTCCCTAGCCGATCCTGATTTTACCATTGATCCTCCTGAGGAGGAAGTCACCACTCATAGTCGTCCGGGTAAGGAAGTTCGTCACGTGACCCAACAGATGAACATATCTAACGCAGACAACTTGTGGTATGGTCATCTGTCATCCCACATCCCTTCCGGTAGCGAACCAAAACTTAGAACTTTATGGCACATTCCTTCCTCCCACCAGATTATCATTCCTAGCCCAGAGGACCGGCCCTATCTAGCCCCTAAGGGTTATTATACCTTCTTTCAGCATCACTTTGATGCAGGTCTCCGTTTCCCTTTGTGCGATTTCTTCCAAGAATTAAGCAAGTACTACAAGGTGCATTTAGGTTTACTCACGCCCAATGCTTTCCGTTTAATAAGTTGCTTCGCCGTGTTATTCAGGGCCTTAGATCTCCCTTTAAATTGCACCACCTTCTCTTACTTCTTAGTTCTGTCCAGATCAAAAGATGGACCTTTTTATGTAACCTCCCGGTCTAGCCACAAACTTTTCGATGGGGCTCCCAGTCATGTGAAGGACTGGAAAAAATACTTTTTCTTCGTACAGCCACCCGAGGAATTGACTTGCTCTACCGATTGGTGCCCTTCTTTCACTAAACCAAAATTTTCCAAGATTTATAAGAAAGATACAGAGTATCTGAAGATAATGAGGGTACTAGGAGATCGATGCTTTAACATTCCCAAACTTCTATCTGAAGATCTTCTGTGTCACGCCGGGATAAGTCCCGCGGAAATTAAGCTAAAGGAGAATGCTGGTAGATACTCTCATTTTTTCATACTTCTTGTTTTTTATTTTGTTTATTATGTTACTTGATAAAATTCTTATTCGGTTCCTTGTCTCTGCTTGCAGGTATTAGAGTCATGAACGCTCTATTTCTCCGTGAGCTTTCCAAGAAGAAGGCCGAGGGTTCCTCATCAGCACCCCAGAAGTCACTTATTCCGGCAGTCACGATGGGCACAAAGGGAGACTGTTCTGCTACTGAGAAAAAGAAAACAGATTCTTGCTCTACTACTGCGAAGAGGCCTGCTAGCTCCCCTACTGCCGCGAAGAAGAAGAAGACAGGCTCCTCCTCCTCTGCCCCAAAGCGAGCCTCCTCTCCCCCTCCCCGTGCCAAGTCTCCTCGTCCGTCTGGCAAGCAAAATGCATCCACTGATCCTAGCCCGCCAGTCCCGCATTCTGGTAAGCGCAAGATTTCTGAGATCTCAGTCGTGTCGGTCTCTTCTCCAGAAGGGTCAGGGTCGGATGAGGAGCTTCCCCCTGCATCAGGGGTACATCCTCTATACACACCAGATACAGCCATTGTGGGGCGGGGTCCTACTCAGCTGGCTCAAAAGATAATGTATCAGCTTCCTTCCGAAGCGGATGCGGCGTTTATTAATTCACTGGGGTGGTCTGACCTTACTCGTCGGACATGCAGCAGCATCACTGAGGTATATTTCTCTTTATACTCTCTAGATTAATGTCCAATACATGTATGATTTCCTTGTCATCTTTTCACTCTTGTCTATTTACCCAGGGCATGATGTACATAGGGGAGTTGGTGGAGCGTGCCAACACCACTCGATCTACTGCCTGCCAAGACTTGCGCGAGGGCATGGCTCTTCGTGAACAGCTTCAAGCTACTATTGATGAGATGAAAGCGTCACATGCTAAGGAGCTTTCGGAGTGCCAAGCTCGAGGTGACGAGTTTCTGAAGGAAAAACAAGAGCTTCTGAAAGAGAAACACGAGCTCCAGCGACTGACAGAAGACCAAGCTAAAGACATCCAGAAGTTAAAGACAGATTTAAAAGATTCACAAGCTGAGCTCGAAGATGCCAAGGTGCGACACGCTGCAGAAGTTTCCTCCTTCAAAGAGGAATTTCTCAAATCCGAAGAATTTGTCGAGATCTGTGGCCCGAAAGCTTTTCACTACCTGGGGGTGGGCTTCGAGGGTGCAGTCGGCCTTTTCCATGCTCAGGGCTATCCTCCGCCAGGCGCCCCTACTGACTTTATCGACTTCGAGAGCTTCATATCGAGTCTCCCCCCCGATTCCTAGATTGAGATCCTTTATTTATGTTATTTTCTGCATTGTTTTATTTTCCATAGGATTATGCGACTTTTGGGACGTTTACATTTGGCTATTTCCTTTTGCGCACTTTTGACATGTATGAACTCGCTTTATGCAACATTGAGTATTTTGCATTCGTATTTATGGTTTCTTCCGAGTTTATATACGATATTATTAACCCACTAGGGCAAATAAAATCTCCACCCTCTAACTCATCTGCTAAGTGACATCCCAACAGGAAAATAAAATTTTAACGTCACCACACTCTAACTCCTCTGCTAGGTGACACCTGAGCAGGAAAATAAAATCAACACACTCTAACTCCTCCGCCAGGTGACACCTTAGCAGGAAAATAAAAACCAACACCCTCACCCTCTAACTTCTCTACTAGGCGAAGCCTTAGTAGGAAAATAAAAATCCACACCCTCACCCTTTAACTCCTCTGCTAGGTGACACCTTAGCAGGAAAATAAAATTTTAACGTCACCACACTCTAACTCCTCTGCTAGGTGACACCTGAGCAGGAAAATAAAATTTTAACGTCACCACACTCTAACTCCTCTGCTAGGTGACACCTGAGCAGGAAAATAAAATCAACACACTCTAACTCCTCCGCCAGGTGACACCTTAGCAGGAAAATAAAAACCAACACCCTCACCCTCTAACTCCTCTACTAGGCGATGCCTTAGGAGGAAAATAAAAATCCACACCCTCACTCTCTAACTCCTCTGCTAGGTGACACTTTAGCAGGAAAATAAAAATCCACACCCTCACCCTCTAACTCCTCTACTAGGCGATGCCTTAGTAGGAAAATAAAAATCCACACCCTCACCCTCTAACTCCTCTGCTAGGTGACACCTTAGCAGGAAAATAAAAATCAACACCCTCACCCTCTAACTCCTCTACTAGGCGATGCCTTAGTAGGAAAATAAAAATCTACACCCTCTGACTCTCTAACTCCTCTACTAGGCGATGCCTTAGTAGGAAAATAAAAATCCACACCCTCACCCTCTAACTCCTCTGCTAGGTGACACCTTAGCAGGAAAATAAAAATCAACACCCTCACCCTCTAACTCCTCTACTAGGCGATGCCTTAGTAGGAAAATAAAAATCTACACCCTCTGACTCCTCTGCTAGGTGACACCTTAGCAGGAAAATAAAAATCAACACCATCACCCTCTAACTCCTCTACTAGGCGATGCCTTAGTAGGAAAATAAAATTTTAACGTCACCACACTCTAACTCCTCTGCTAGGTGACACCTGAGCAGGAAAATAAAATCAACACACTCTAACTCCTCCGCCAGGTGACACCTTAGCAGGAAAATAAAAACCAACACCCTCACCCTCTAACTCCTCTACTAGGCGATGCCTTAGGAGGAAAATAAAAATCCACACCCTCACTCTCTAACTCCTCTGCTAGGTGACACCTTAGCAGGAAAATAAAAATCCACACCCTCACCCTCTAACACCTCTACTATGCGATGCCTTAGTAGGAAAATAAAAATCCACACCCTCACCCTCTAACTCCTCTGCTAGGTGACACCTTAGCAGGAAAATAAAAATCAACACCCTCACCCTCTAACTCCTCTACTAGGCGATGCCTTAGTAGGAAAATAAAAATTATTCACGCTGCTCCTCTACTAGGCGATGCCTTAGTAGGAAAATAGAATTATTTTATCACTCTCATAATATAACAACCTTCATGAACTAAAGGGAAGAACTTGATTTTATTGAATCCCAATAGATTACATAGGAAAATTTAGGAAATAAAATACATCAATGACAGAATCAAGAATAATATTTTCTGAGGTGATAAGCATTCCAAGGCCTCTTCAAAGCTTTGCCTTGCGTATTCTCTAAGTAATAGGCTCCAGAGCTCAGTCTCTCGACCACCTTGAAGGGACCCTCCCACTTTGGGTCCAGTTTTCCCCTCTTTTCTTCTTGCACCTTCCTTAGGACCAAGTCACCCACTTGAAAGTTTCTCTGCACGACTCTCCGATTATAAGACTGTGCAATGCGGTTCTTATAAGCTTCCAGTTGAATGCTGGCAGATTCTCTCTTTCCCTCCAACAGATCAAGGTCAGTAGCGCGTCTCGCACCATTGTCCTCGTCATAAAACATCACCCTTGCCGATTCCAACCCGATCTCAGCCGGGAGCACTGCTTCAGTACCATAAACCAAACCGAAAGGAGTTTCTTTGGTTCCTTCTCTCGGAGTGGTTCGGTATGCCCATAAGACACTTGGTAGCTCATCCACCCAATTGCCTTTAGCTTTGCCCAGTCGAACTTTCAGACCCTGTACCAGCGTCCGATTAGTCACCTCCACCTGGCCATTACTCTGCGGGTAAGCTACAGAGGTAAAGACTTGTTGGATCTTCATCTCCTTACACCAAGCTTCGATTTTGGCCCCTTGGAACTGTCTCCCATTATCGGATATCAGCCTCCTAGGTACCCCGTACCTGCATACTATACTCTTCCACAAGAATTTCAGGACGTCGTTCTCAGTGATTCTGGCCAAAGGCTCTGCTTCCACCCACTTTGAAAAATAATCAACTGCTACCAGTAGGAATTTTTTCTGAGCCGGAGCTATAGGAAATGGTCCCACGATATCCATTCCCCACTGGTCAAAGGGACAGGCGGCCGTGACAGCCTTCATCATCGCGGCCGGTCGGTGACTCAACCGCGCATGACGTTGACAACTATCACAAGACATTACCAACTCTTGAGCATTATGCAGCACTGAGGGCCAAGAATAACCGGCGAGGAGCACCTTCCTTGCCAATGCATAAGCTCCCAAATGATTTCCACAACACCCCTCGTGAACTTCTCGAAGCACATAATCAGCCTCTTGGTAACTCAAACACCGAAGAAGCGGTCCTGCAAAAGACGTTCTAAACAACACGTCCCCCACCATTACATAGCGTGCACATTTTGTCTTCAACTTACGAGCCTCTCTGGGGTCAGCAGGAAGTTTTCCCTCTTTCAGGTAATCAATTATGCCAGTCCTCCAATCCTCTTCTTCTTGCTCAACTGCAGGTGAACTCGTGTGAGGTGCGAATTCGATTTGAAATACCACATCTCTATTCTTCCAACTTCCCATTGTTCCAGCCATTTTGGCTAGAGCGTCCGCCTTTTCATTTTCTTTCCTGGGGATCTGTTCAAATGTAATCTCCGTGAATTTCTCTCTAACTCTGTCTACTTCTCGAGCATACTCAATAAGTTTCTCATCTTTCACATCATACATCCCCTTCATCTGTTGTGCTACCAACTGCGAGTCAGAAAAAATAAGTACTCGGGTAGCTCCCACATTTCTGGCTGCTCGAAGTCCGGCCAACACAGCCTCATACTCTGCCTCATTATTGGAGGCTCGAAAGTCCAACCTTACAGCCAACTTCACTTCCTCCCCAGCTGGTGAAATTAGTACTACTCCCACTCCACTTCCATCCTTCGACGATGAACCATCCACATACACCTTCCAAGGGTCTTCATTCTCTTGATGAACAGTCTCAGCCAGAAAATCGGCTAAGGCCTGTGCTTTAATAGCTGTTCTCGGCTCATACTGAATGTCATATTCTCCCAACTCCGTAGTCCACTTAACCAAGCGGCCGGATATATCAGAATGAGTGAGGATTCTACCCAATGGACTGTTGGTGAGCACCACAATCGGATGAGATAAGAAGTAAGGCCTCAAGCGTCGGGCTGTCATTACCAAAGCCAAAGCCAATTTTTCCAACCCGGAGTATCGGATCTCTGCCCCTTTGAGTGCATGCGAAACATAGTACACCGGCTGCTGAACTGATCCATCCAGCTTAACAAGGACTGAACTCACAGCCCCTTCAGTGGCAGATAAATATACCCATAAAGGCTCACCCGTTGCCAGGTTTGGCTAGGACGGGAAGCCCGGCCAGGTACTCCTTCAATTCTGTGAAAGCCTTCTCACAATCCGGCCCCCATTCAAATTTTTTTGCTTTTCGCAAGGTCCGGAAGAAAGGTAAGCTCCTGTGGGCGGACCTCGAGATAAAACGTGCCAGCGCAGCAATCCTCCCTGTCAACTGCTGAACATCTTTGGGCCCCCGAGGGGAGACCATACCCTGGATGGCTTGAACTTTCTCGGGGTTAGCCTCAATCCCCCTCTCTGTCACCATATAGCCCAGAAACTTCCCACTCTTCACCCCAAATATACACTTTTGAGGGTTCAGCTTCAGCCCATAGGACCTGAGGGTGGAAAATGTCTCCACTAAGTCAGGTATGAGCAGGGTCGAATCCTTAGACTTTACCATGATGTCATCCACATACACTTCCACATTCCTCCCCACCTGCTTAGAAAAGACTTTATCCATCAACCGCTGATACGTGGCTCCGGCATTTTTGAGTCCGAAGGGCATGACCACGTAACAGAAAGTTCCTTCCGAGGTGATGAAACTTACTTTATCTTGATCCTCCACTGCCAAGGGGATTTGATGGTACCCCTGATAAGCGTCCAGCATGCACAAATACTGATGTCCAGCTGTGGAGTCCACCAACTGATCTATCCGCGGCAAAGGATAACAATCTTTAGGACATGCCTTGTTGAGATCTCTGAAGTCCACACACATCCTCCATTTTCCTGAACTTTTCGGAACAAGAACGACATTCGAGAGCCAAGTAGGAAATTGTACCTCTCGAATGTGCCCGGCACTGAGCAACTCTCCCACCTCCTTTTTTATAACTATATCTTTCTCGGGCCCGAAGTGTCTTTTCTTCTGTTTCACGGGACGGGAATTCGGTAAGATGTTTAACCGATGTTCTGCTACCTCTGGACTCGTCCCTGTGAGCTCTTGGGCAGACCAAGCGAACCTGTTGAGATTAGCTTGTAAACAAGTAATAAGTTTTTCCCTTACCTCTGGGTCAAGGTCAGGGGCTATTCTTAGAGTTTTCTGGTCAGGCCCCAATGTCACGATCTCCGGCTTCTCATCCATCACCTCATGAACCTCCCTCTTTACCACGGGCAACCCGCTTCGTCCCCTTCTAATCATATTGACCTCCACACGTGCCCTCTTCCCCTCTTCTTTCACTATCCCCTCATAACATCGACGAGCGACTTTCTGGTCCCCACATAAGACTCCAACCTCCCTCCCGACAGGAAACTTCAACTTCTGATGATAGGTGGACGCTACAGCTCTGAAATCCTTGAGGGCTGGTCGCCCCAGAATTCCATTGTAAGCGGATGGGGTGTCCACCACAGTAAAGGTTGTCATCTTCGTTACCCGCCGAGGCTCATGTCCCAAAGATAGAGGAAGGACAATTTGACCGAGCGGCGGGATGGCATGTCCTGCAAATCCATATAGAGGAGTGGAGATCGGCTCGAACTCAAATCCCTCCACCTTCATCTGATCCATGGTGCTCTTGAACAGGATATTAACAGAGCTTCCATTATCAATAAAAATTCGTGCCACATCGTAATTGGCAACGGTGGCTGTCACCACCAAGGCATCGTTATGGGGAGCCACAACGCCTCGGAGGTCATCCGGTCCAAAACTGATGACAGGATCCTGGGGTAAGTTCGCACTCCTCGATATTTCAAAATTCTCCAACCTCCTCCCATGGGCCTTCCGCGCTCGCCCGGAATCCCCATCAGTAGCACCCCCCGAGATCATATGAATCATCCCTCTTGTGGGGTGGTTATCTCCATCTGCTCTCCTCCTCGCTTCGACAGGTTCCCGAGGAGCATCCTGACCCCGCCCTTCTCTTCTCGGCTCTTCGATCCTCTGATGTATCCA
This sequence comes from Primulina eburnea, assembly GCF_022965805.1. Taxonomy (NCBI): domain Eukaryota; kingdom Viridiplantae; phylum Streptophyta; class Magnoliopsida; order Lamiales; family Gesneriaceae; genus Primulina; species Primulina eburnea. The sequence goes on from NC_133115.1 coordinate 5,345,487, forward strand.
TGGAGGGCCTCGACCCCGCCTAGAGGATGGGCGAGATCTCAGTTCACTCCTGGACGAGGATCCTTCTTGTCTACCCTGCGACGGAGGTCGAGCATTGCTCTCAACCCTCTGCGATTTCTCCCCCCTCTCCCCTGACTCCCTCACTTCCATCACCTTATCCCGACTCCTATTCAGAGGAATATGTGATGAGAATTGTCCTCTACCTTTGGTTCTGTCCTCATCTCTTTCCCCTGCACCCCTCTTCTTTCCACCCCTCTCGGCTCCCTCCACCCTACTTCCTCCGGGCCGGTTTTCCATCCTCCTGTATCGTTGAGCATCCTCCAAGTTTACGTATTTCTCCGCCCGAGCTAACAAGTCATCATAGCTCGACGGAGGCTTCTTGACCAGCGATTTGAAGAATTCTCCCCCCCTCAGCCCTTGGGTAAAGGCGCTTATCATGATGTCCGGGGTAGCCGCTGGTATTTCTAGTGCTGCAGTGTTGAAGCGCTGGACAAAGTCCCGCAATGTTTCAGCCTCTTGTTGTTTCATCACAAATAGACTCAAATAGTTCTTTTGATGCCTCTTGCTGCTGGCAAATCGGTGCAAGAAGGCTGCAGAGAAATCCTCGAACGACTGTATGGAGTTGGGCTGCAGGGTATTAAACCATTGCTGGGCTGACCTCACCAACGTGCCCAGAAACACCCTGCACCTGACTCCGTCCGAATATTGGTGCAACAGAGCCGCATTCTCAAATCTCCCCAAGTGTTCCTCAGGGTCTGTATGTCCGTCATACTCTCCAACGTTTGATTGTCGGAAATTCGGAGGGAGCCCTTCCTCCAAGATGGCTAGTGAAAAAGGGCTTCCTCTCTTGGGTACCGGCGCCCTGCTTCCCACCTGCTCTCTCAATCTCTGTATCTCCTTCCACATCTCCCCCATCTCACTAATTTCTCCACTCTGAGGTGGTTGCGTCTCTTCAACCCTGCTCTGGTGGACTTCAACATTTTCCTCACGCTCCTGACGATGGGCCCGTTCCCCAGCACTCATAGACTCTTGGTTCCTCCTCATGGCCTCATCTACTGTACGGGCGATGAATTGGCCCAACTGTTCCAAGGTCAAGTTTCCCACGTTCTCATTAGGACGGGTTTGCTCAACCCTCGTCTCGTGACGGGGCTGCTCAGTTCTTGTCTCTTGACGAGGTTGTTCCTGCCTCGCCTCAACATGAGACGGTTCGGGTCCCCTCTGAGGACGCGATGACGCTGAGTTAACTCTTCTGCTTCCTCTCCTGCCTACCATCTCTACGTCTCAACTCAGATTGTTCCCACAGACGGCGCCAAGTGATACTCACGGGAAATTTAGGGTCCGATCCACGCAAGCGTCACTAATTCAGACGTGGGCTTTGAAACTACCCTGAGCCTGGAATCACAAATAAGATCGTTAGGAGGGGGCCAGGAGGGTGTCCTGGCGTAGCCCCTCCGACGCTCAAGTCAGTGACTGAGGATATATGGGGGGAGCAGCTAAGGGTGCTGCTGAAAACAATATACTGAATGAAAAATCATACGCTCAAACCTGGTATTTATAGGAGAATACATGGGCTTGACATGGGCCCTTCACCTGTGGGCTACCTTTGGGCCTTAGATATGGGCCGAGGGTTTGGGCCAGATCTTGATGGTCTCATCCATGGGGTATCAGACAACAAGAGAAAAAACGAAAATATAAAAGTTAAATGACCAAAAGCATCCGTTCCCTCGAAATTATAGAATGATCATCTAACAAATCAAGATAAACCTGGTATATAGTTGTTTTAGGTCCTCAAAATTCATATAATAATCAAGTTAAATGGAAAAAAATTTAAATATCAAATGAAATTATATATTAATCGAATGGAAAAACTTGTTATTAATCTTTTACACAAAAGGAAAGAAATCAGGAGAAATCTCTTTTGCTAGCAATACCCAATTATATTATATGGTAAGGATAAGAAAAATAATCATCCAAAAAGATAACAAGTACTGTTGGTCAATGTCGGATGTAAGAATTTTATTAGTGAGCTTCGAAAATTAAAACTTGTTAATTATTAACAACTAACGTTTCATATATTTTATTACCACGAATAATTCCTCAATTAAGGAAAGAGATGTTAGATTTATAAGAATGAATTCACTGCCAAATCTCATAATACATAAAATTTTATATTTCAAATTTTCAATAAAAGGTATGTTGTTGATTGCAAAATCTTTCAAAAGGGTTATAAATTTAATATTTAGCAATAAAGATTAAGATATAAAAGTGCATCGAGCCTTGATATATTATCTGCTTTAAAGAAAACATGTCAAAATTTAGGGTTTTAGGGTTCTTCTTCCTCGTGGTATTCATCATGTCAGCAGGTTTGTGTTCCAAACAAACAGTACCCTTTTTTCGGATTTTGATTTGCAATGCAACACTTTGTATATAAATCTATATATTTCTTTTTTATATATAAAAAAAATAGATCGATCTTTTAACTCGAGAAGGCGTCGACATTTTCTTTCATTAACCTAATCGTAACGTTGTATTTCGAGCTACGTCTGGATAAAATTTTGGCATAATGTCTGTTATATATTCAGGCGGCATCGATGGAGCAGATTTGACTTGCTGCCACGACAACCACTTCAGTTGGTGCATTCATGGACAGAAAGACGATATATGTGATTCCATGTGCCGACAGAGCTCGTGCGGCAAAGGAGGCTTTTGCAAAAAAATCATGCACAAGCATTATTGTCATTGTGATTGTTGATCGAATAGTATCGGTGGTGGTTTACTGTCAGTATGAAAAATACATAACTGGTCTATATGTTTGGCTTCTTATTAATTCGGGTTTTAATATTATTTCTGCATGTTGCATGCATGAACAAGAATATAAATACCATATCAAATTTTAAAAGGTTATATATGAATTATTTGAATTTTAATCTTGTTCTGGATTCGTATGCTGGTTTAAAAATTCATTTCGAATAAAATTTAAATACAATGTGTGATGGATAATACGGATGTTCAAAACTGATTCATATCAATTTTAATAATGAATTGTTCGCTTGATGAAACTTGCAAAAACGTCCTATCGAGTAAACTTTGTATATGATGAACAAAAATAGATGTTGGAGTATCGTTTTATCGCAGTCAAGGAGTAGCGAAAGTTTAAAATTTCTGTGTGTTGACTATCAAAACTCCCTTGGGCGTCGTATGATTCAATTAAATGGTCATATGATGTTTAGATGTTTATCTTTGCGTTCTAAACGGTTACACCAAAATAGTTTGGGATTTGAAGATTTATCTCTTCTTGTATATCATTACGAACGATCAACTAGATCTCTCCATTCTTTAAACGTCTAATTAAGTCAACAATCGAAAATTGTGCTATTCGTATAGATCGCATTGGAGATCTATGCAAAATTTTCACGTTAAAAGTGATTGCCAGAAGATGGCGGCACGGCGGCGGCGGCGACGACACATGGTGGTGCAAGTAGCGGTGTTAATTTGGCCATGACTACTCCAAGTATCGGTGGTGGTCGACTTTTGTGGGGCATGCAGAAAGAGAGAGTGTTTTTAACCTTTGATATTTAAATTGTTTGTATGATATGTATTCAACTATTGATTATATATATCAATAATATCAAAGATGAATACTGATTATATGTATCAATAATATCAAAGATTTTTTCCTACTCAAACCATGACTCTCATTTCATAAAACTCTTATTTATAAGTTATTTTCCTTTGGAGAAACTCCTATATGTTATTATATAAGTTAAATATTTATCATGTTTTGATAACATAATATAATTTAATTAGACAACTATTATTTAATCAATTGAGTACGTAATTTTAGACTCCTCTAAAATATTCCATAAAAATTTTATATAATAATCAAAATTACTCAATTATTATTTAATCAGCTCTTTCCAAAAATACACTAGTACATAATTATAAACTCATTATAACTCTGATCGACGATCAGATAGCGCTGATGTATCGCATGTACAAATCTCATTCATATAGTGAAGGATAAAATTTCAAACATCAAAATTTTCACTGTTTATTTTTTACAGCTGCCTATTTCGTGAATATCTTCACTAAATTTGATAGTTCGACTCTCCTTATAATATTAATAGCCAAGCTAACTTTCATAACTACTAATAATGAAATATACTTATAAACTTTTTTTAATAAGAAATATGTTTGATCTCTATCAAACTATAGTCGTCAAATTCAACTCCTTGAATTTGATTATCTTAAGGAGAACATATAATCAATACTTATGTGACTGTCAATAGTTCATGGATACAGCTAGCAGTTGCGAGCAACGCAGTACACTGCCTAGTGCAGGATTTGAAAAAAAAATTCAAGCAAGACAGCCGTAGGTGGGGTGCTCGAGATTGTCTAAGGAATCTTTTTCCCATCACATGCTCGAATTTTTTGGGTCGAGTTCGATTTTTTTATTTTACAAAATTATGGGTAAAACTGATATTTAGTAAAAAAATGATGAAATTTATTCTTAAAAATAATTTTTGACAAAATTGTAGATTTTTTTTATAAAATAAATAATTAGAATTGGATTTTAGTTATTTATGGTAAAAAGGATTTTTACAATAATTAATTATTAATAAATTAATTAAAATTAAACAAAAATGTTTATTTAATTTGTTAATTACTTTATTTATTACTAATTATAATGGTTAATGATAAATTTACAAGATATATGATTTGTCGATAATATGTGATATTGTGTTTTTATATAACATGAGATATTACATGGAATAAAAATGATCGAAAGTCATGACCAATGTGCTAGATATATGTTAGGTTTTTACATAATATATTTTAATTATGTGAAAATGATTAAAGTGCACATGGTTTATGGCTCGTTTTCACCATTAAATTTGCATTCTAATGTACTATAGAAATTTAATGTAAATATTAGATTTGATAGGAGATCAATATTTGAAATAGTGGGCCTAGATCATCAAGGGTTTTAAAGATCGAAAACATATAAAATAGTGGAAGTTTTTGTAATTGTTGCATTTGCATCCCTGCATTTACCTAGGTTTTAGGCTTGTATTCATATTTTTTTGATATGGATCAATTAGTTCTCGGTTATCGATCGTTATTTATTTATTTATAATATATGTTATTATAATATAAATAATTATTATGTACGTTATTACTATTATAATAATAAGAGTTACATGAATGCGATAAACATACAAACAAACATGACATGATTTTAAAATTAATTGATGAGACAAATTTTTAGACTTAAAATCCATCATTTTTAATTAGATTCAAAATTTAAATAAAGCCTATAAAAGGAAATTAAAAGTATTAAATTTTCTTTGCCTTCATCAACATTGGTTGCATGGTGAAAACTACTCGCGGTCAGTGTCTAGCTCATAGTACAGAGAGATCTGGACGCCGGAAAGTTGTGAATTCCACTTACATACTTGATGAATTGGAAATCTCATGACTTCAGCTCATATTATTAGGAGTTCTCATGTCGATCGTCCACTACGGTTCCACATAGATGGGCCGAGCTCAACACATGAAGATGAACGGGGTAATATATTATTCAGCCCAAATTAAACGTGAGGCAAAATACGTTAGGGTTGCATGGGGATGCAATTGAGCACTATCTTTTGAAAATTATAATTGTCTGATATTATTCGAGATCGTGATTTAGCAATTGGGTGTGCGTACTCATAAAAGAAATATTATTTTTCATTATCGTCAGTTAGTGGTGAAAATGTTAAAATAATAGGAAGTAATTCATAAAAAAAATACATATTTTATGTCTTATAAAATATTTTGAAATAGTCAGCGACGTTTAGTGTGTGTGTTTTTAGTATATTTACGATGTTATCGTGAAATATATTATATGTTATTCTCGACGAAAACAAACTAACTGAACCTAACTACCACGATTGGCTGGGAAACCTAAAAATCATTCTGAACTTAGATAATATATCATATGTACTGGAAAAAGCGTTTGGCATCTAGTTCCCCGACCAACTAATATGCATGTAATTCGAGCCAGATGGGTTTTCAGGAATAAAATGGATGAAAACGGTTCAGTAATAAGAAATAAAGTTAGACTTGTAGCTCAATGATATAGACAATAAGAAGGCATAAACTTTGATGAATCATTTGCTCATTTGCTAGACTTGAGGCTATTAGAATATTTCTTACATTTACTACATTTAATTATTTCAATTATATCAAATGGATGTTAAATCAGCATTTTTGAACTGTTTGCTTAATGAGGAAGTTTATTTTGAGCAACCTCCTGGCTTTGTTAATCACATTAATTATCCTAGCTATATATACAAACTTCATAAAGCTTTGTATGGTATAAAACTAGCCCCTTGGGCATGGTATGATTCTCTGACTAAATCTCGCTTGAACACGACTTTGCAATTGGAACAGAAGATAAAATTTTATTTAAATTTGTTAAAGGTGATCATGCTTTACTTGTACAAATATATGTTGATCACATCATTTTTGGCTCCACTAATCCTAAATTGTGTGAGAAATTTTCCAAGCTAATGCAAGAAAAATTTGAAATGAGTATGATGGGAGAACTCATATTCTTTATCGGGTTTCAAGTCAAACAATGATGGGAGAACTCACATTCTTTATTAGGTTGCAAGTCAAACAACTTGAAAATGGTATTTTCATCTACCAAGCTAAGTAAACAAATTATCTACTCAAAAAGTTTGACATGGATATTTGTGTTGTTAACACAACCCCTATGAACTCTTCAATCAAGATGGACAATGATGAAGTGGAAATATCAGCAGACATCACAATGTATAAAGGCTTGATAGGATCACTTCTATATCTAACTGCCAGCCAAATAGAGATCATATATGTGGTTTGTCTATTTGCACGCTTTCATTATAATCCTAAGAAATCTCATTAAAATGCAGCCAAATGCATAATTAGATATCTTAAATGCACTAAATTATTAGTATTTGGTATCTCAAATATTCAAGTTTTAACCTTGTTGGATATTCGGATGTATATAATGCAGGTTGCAAAATAGATCGGAAAAGCACCAACAATTCATGTCAATTCTTGGGAGACAGATTTATATCCTGGTTCAGCAAGAAGTAAACTTCTATTGCCACATCAACAGATGAAGCAGAATAGCCGCTGGGAGTTGATGTGTATAATTAATCTGAATTCAGTAACAACTTAGAGATTCAGATTATGGAATTCAAGTCGTTGAATCCCCAATCATTTTTATAACACAAGTGCTATAGCAATCATGACTTATAATAATGTTCTTCATTCTTGGACCAAACATATTGACATCAAACATCATTTTATCTGATCTCATGTTATGAAGAAGGACATCTGGCTAGGAGTACATCTCAATAGACAATCAAGCTGTTGACATCTTTTCTAAACCATTACCATACTCTAGGTTTATTAATTTTACAATATTATTGGCCTAATTGATTTAAATTAATGCGTGACTTTAGGTGGAACGAAATCGAACTAATATAGCAATGTATTAAGTAAGTACACAACTCCAACAACCCGTCAGGTTGAAATTTGTGAAAAATTAATATTATCATATGTTCTGGCCATTTTCTTTCAATACATGTCATTAAAATACGTTCTAATAATTTTCTTCCAATACATATCATTCAAATTTTTTCAAAGGTCCGATTTTAGATTTATTCAATTTTTGAATGATTTTATATTACACGGTTAATTTTCTGACGATTGCTGTATTTTTAAAATGATTTATTTTTAATCTGATATATGAACCACCTAAAAGTTATTTTTTGACTTTTCAAAATCTTAAAATCATCAAATGACATTCAGACACATGGATTGACATGTCTATCACATCGCACTGTCTATATGATTTAATTTTTGCAAATTTATCTATTTTCAATAATTCGCATATTAAAACTCTTGGCATCCTTGCACTCCCGCTCTCGTGTTTTCTAACTATTCTTGCAAAAAAAAAAAAAATTCAAGTCATTTTTCTTCAATCTACAAAATGAAAAACTTCTCACAAAACACTTTAGCAGTAAACTTTATTTCAGTACTAGCCATGAAGGATGAGCTCATGGTCACCATGTTCAAGATTCTTGAGGCTTCATGCTTTAGAAATTTTATGGGATGCAGTTAACGATACTCAGAGAAAGTTTTTAATGAGCTTTTCTCTAAAGCCATGATGGCACATGGGCCTATCATCTGCCAGTTTGAGGATAGTCCCTTTGTATTACCCAGAATCCAGCCATTCTCATTTGGTTTCTGCCCCAATCCCAGTCGCTCTTATTTCCTCTTTATCAAAGTGTGTCACAATTGCTGAGTGCGACACCTCTTCTACTCTTTCTCGACTACCCTTGATCGATCAAAAGGCAAAAAAAAAAGAAGTCCTTGTGCCAGCTCCAAAATTGTCCAATGTGCAACTTGGCATCAACCTAAAGATGGATCAGTTCAATCAAAATACCAAAAAAAAATGGCAGAGTTAGACCGTTGGGTATAATTCTAGACCTTTGAACATTTTGTTGTGATCCGAAAGGAAAAGAGAGTTAATGTAATGCCCGGTTACTCGTACAAATGATAATAATGTGTTTATGTTATTTAATATGTAGTTATTTAGCTCATTATGTTTTACATGTTGATTGAGGTATCAATATTGACATTGAATATGATTTCTAGATTGTACATGGTGTATTGAAAATGAATAAGTGTCTAAATAGTGATAGTAAGATGTGTAGGTAGAAGTAGTGTAATGAAATTGGTAGGAAATGATATTAAAATATGGCAGTTTTTACGAGTTTTAGCATAATGATTAGAATATTTATCCAAATTATATGAGGCCATAACCATTAGAAATTTAAGATTAATTCTACAACTTTCATGTTTGGGTTTTGCCCAAATCATTGTGGAAGACAAGCCAAAAGTGGCTCGAAGTGTGTCGTGTATATCGTCATTCCTTAACTAACACATGTTGGGAGAATAAGCATAACTTTTAACTCAAACCTTCAAATGACATGGGGCCAATTTGAGATGCAAGCCAAGACATAGGGCTACAACTTTCATGTTTACCACATTTTCCAATTGTGAAGGAAAGAGACGTTTCTGGAGCGATCTTTTAGAAGTCTGCGCGCAAGAATCAGAATTGCCCACTCTGGGGCCCCCAAGTTTGACCGCCCTAGTGCCCCTGTACCAATTTTTAGGTGTTTTACAGTAGGGCTCACGCTAGGGCGGCCAAACTGCACCGCCCTAGCGACCCTGTGCGAAAGCGTGCGTTCTAAACACGATTTTTATGGTTTAAAACTCTAGGGATTGATTTGTTTAACCATCCTTATCATTTCTTCAACCAAACTCACGATAGAACCTAGGGAGAAAGCAAGGGTTTCACTTCTTTCCCTCAAATTCTACACAACAAACCATCTTTAGCTTGAATTGAAGTTAGAAGTGATATGAAAACAGAATTTGCTGCATAAAGAAGTAAGTTCTCCCTTGTTTAATAGGTTTATGCTATGTATACCATAAGAATGGAGTTGAGCTATGGAATTGATGAATGTGTACATGTTTTGACAGGTTAGGAGCACAAAAATAGCATCTCACACCGTGTTTTTGCTAGGAAAGAGTAAGTCGTCATGTTCTTGAAGTAATACACGAGTAATATTATGATTTCAAATACTTCTCATTGATTATTGCTATATGTACATTGTTAGTATCTTATTGATGAAAAATAGCACCATATTCCATTGTTATGTATTAAATATGAAAGAAACCCATGAATATTGAAGATGGGTGCTATGTTATGAACATAAACATGAACATGAAAGGAAAAAGATTGATTTTTACACGATATAGAGCTTGTTGACATAATGAGTGGTTTTAAGTCCACCAAACCTATTGGCCAATATATGTTCATGGGCGTGGGGTTGCCAAAGGTTGCTCCCTGACGTCCAACACAGTAGTAACTATATAATAAAGCAAGCACGGTAGTACATGTCAACTAATGAGGCTCAAGTACAAAAAAGAACATGAATATCTACTGTGATATGACATAGTTTAAAGATTCATTTTTTTATCACGACTTGATATGTATGTTCCTTCTATGCATATTTATACGTGTAAATGCCAACTTATTGAGTTTTATAAACTCACGTAGCTCATGTATTAATGGATCAGGTAAAGGAGAGACATAGGATGCCGGTTCGCCAATGGATGCTTGTGACGTGCCTTACCTCGACAAGAACCTGAACATCTTATTGTATAGCTTCCGCATATGTATTGTAGTAAATTTTATGTCAGGACATGAAACAAGTTCCATCTTATGTATGATGATACAAAGTATATTTGTACATGAGAATATGTTTAGAAGTGTGTATAAATAGTATTGCTTGAGTTTTTTGTGTATACAAAATATAGAGACATCATGCCAAATTTTTTTAAAAACCATCAAATGGATGTCCCTTTGTTTGAATTGCTTCATAATATAGATATAACATTCAAAACCTATTTTGATTACAAGTATAGAGTAAGGGTGTGACAGTTAAGGAGTTGCTTTCCCCGAACAAAATATGCTCAAATAGGCAAAAAATCATGTTATCTATGAAACTCTACAACGGCGAGACTTCATCAAGATGGAATTGAAAGAAAATCTTTTGTGCCTCTACATTCAACCATAATAAGCCAACTTGAGATGGATGTAATGTGTTAGTCCATGAAGATCAAGTTGAAGAGACAAGAATATGAGCTGCCGAGAGCTGAAGAGGAAGAAAGAATTTCTACAGTGTTTGAACTTGGATAAGGCTAAACTAGTATGAAACCAACCACTGAAGAAGTTACAGCTAGAGAATTTGTGGCTCAGACTGACATTGAAATTTCTGGCAAAGAAACTCAAGTCGGAGGCTCAGTGGCTCATGTTGAAGAAGAGATTGTGATAAAAGACCATATCTTGGTCGGTACTTAGAACATCATGCAGAATCTGCTACATATGCCCCTAAGTCCTCTCCTCCCTAAATCCAAATTCTACAAAATCTTCCAAGGTTTCCCCTAATCTTTGTGGATGAAGTTTTCAGATCATTTTCATAATTTGACTTTGATCAATCCAAGAAGGATCCCTCCTACCCTTTTTTTCAAGACTAAATGGAAGGAGTACAGACGAAAGCATAGTCCACCATTGAATCAATTCTGACTTCTCCGGCCAGTACAAAAATTCAAGAAGATCATACTCTTTCTCCCGAAAATTTGACCATCTTGGAGATGGTTGTTTACAGTGCAGAACGGGCGCAACAATAAATGGTGGCTGAACAACGGCTCGAAGATCCAAAAATTCCCTTCGCTGTCAACCGCTAATCCGCAAGAAGAATGCTCTTCTATTCCTCCTCTCCATTAGCAATCAGGCTCTTTTATTTTTGAAGAAGACTATCCATTTGAAATCAATCTAAATTTCTTTTATGATTTCAATGATAAATCCTCCACGGTTCTACTAGATCAAGTTCATACGAAAATCAAGAATCCCCACAATGGTCAACAATATCGAGGTCAAGCAGTTTGCTCATAATATTTCCTTTGAAATTTTCGGAGAGATATTCTACGTGATCTTGGTTCTCTGGACAAGAACTTCATGCTCCTCACCACTGATCTAGCCACAAACAAGCATCAAACTGAAAGTTTGGGTATAACTGCATCAAATCAAATAACTCGATCCCAACAGCATTTGGACATCCGGTTCGATCATCCCCAAACTACCATTGGCATTCAGTTGCAAGAAATTCTTGATCATATGCAATGTGCTGATGCAAAAAAAAAAAGGGAAGCAATGGATTTAAAAAAAGTAGAAGGGCAAAGTGACATGCTAGTAGAGCTAAATTTGAATATAATAAGAGGAAGTCTGAAGAAGATAGGAGGACAAAGGGTCGAGTAGTGGCGATTCAAACATTAGAAGATACTTTTTGCTTTAACTTTGTAGGTGTAATAGGTTTTTAAATTTTTTACGCACCTATCAAGAAAATAAGTTGGGATTGTATGAAGCATAGTAAGGTAGGTAGACTGAAAAAAATAAATAAGCACAAGGTTTTTTCTGGATGTTCGGAGATTTTAAGACTCCTACGTCACAATTTTCTTTAAAATCATAATTCTAAGAAAACATTTGATCCTCAAAATGATCAGATGATGACTTATCAGCGTGTGCTAGCTATTTCAATTTGGCTCGTAGAAAACTTCTTTCATAGGAGATAAGTGAACAAAAAAGTTCAGAAATAGAGTGTGATTGTCTAACTTTTTGAGCTTGTACAACTGATCTATTTATAACTTTAATCTGCAAAGGTAATATTTTCAGAACATATATGTTTCCAAAGGTAGATGTCGTTGTTGTCATCTCATTATCCTTTTTGACATATTTTGGCAGTACGCTGAAACATGACATTCTGTTAAGGTTCAGTGAATGTTAGAAGGAAAGTCTGTCCGCTTTTTCAGCTAGACTCTGATCCTTAATCAATGATAATACTGATTCTTCGGGGAATATATGAATTTGTACTGATTGATCGACCTATAGATTTTCAGTTGGACTTCAGCAGTTGACTTTGAATTGGTTTGGCTATCAGCATCCTTCTTATGTTTTACCAGCCTGGCTTTGAAATCAGTGGCTTCTTAGGAGACTTCTTCTAATGAAAATTCAGTTTATCTTATTGAATTCAGCTCGGTTAAGTTCTGTATTTAGCCATTGGATTGGCAACTTTGTTCAACCACCAAAACTAAAAATGTTCCAATATATTCAGAGACTCTCCAAAAAGTTACCTTTATATATATAATTCACATGTGTTATTTACCGTCCATCCTTCATAATCTTCTAGCTAAATATATTGTTTTGAAAATATATTCAATTTAAGTGCATATCTATGTAGAACAGATACTCCTAATTTTTTTTTTCAAGTATTGAATATGGATATGACACATATACGACACGCCGATAACCGTGTCGGATATGGCGAATTCCGTGTTGCTGACTTTTTTATGTTTGACCAGTCGGATATATCTTTGACATAGCTAGGATACACCATGGACACGGCAGAGACACGTTTCGGAAAAAAATTGATCTTTTTTTGAAGTTGTACATTGTATATAATTACATAAATACACACACACACATACACACACAAAATATTTATAAAAAAATATATCTCTATAATTTTAAATTTTTAATACTAAAGTTATACAAATATATATAATATTTATATATTATCGTATCTTAGTGTATCGTGTTTTATATTTTCAACATTTGTCATATCATCATTACATATCGTATTCGATACGATATTTGTATTGTATCCATGCAACATAGGTTCATATACTCAAAAATACTGAAAGTACTTTATATTGCATCTATTTTAATAATTTTTTTTATAAGAAATCATGCAATCATTCCAACCACCGAAACAATATATTCTCTGCATTTTGAACTATTCATTGCCTCCGTTAAAGTTTTCTTCATACAAATTATTGAAATGATCGTAAGTTGTATTTGGATGGAAGTATTTCATTATCGTTTTTACCAGAGGCTTTTTCTCCATATACAGGACCAAAGTGGATGAAAATTAGTTCACTCAACGAATTGAAGACCAAAGTGGGACATATAATAGTGATGATTCTTCTTGTAAATATATTCGAGTGGAGCAAAATGGTCACTATAACTGTGAGAACCGAAATCTTGCATCAATGTAATTAATATTGGGAGGAAATTTTATTAGCATAATATTTTTTATTATTATTGGAATAAGATATATTGAAATATTTGCCAAGCCAATTAAATTTACACCTTGCAAGCATGTTTTCGAAATTAGGTAGGAGATATTGCAAGATTTGGGAATTCTCATGCAAGATATAGAAGAATGAATACAACCTCACTAGATTTCTTTTGCCTTATTTTGGTGGTGCTTATTTGAGGGAATATATGCAATATAAGCTATAGAATGGAGCAAATCCTCCCCACCTTTACACCTATATTTTCGAGCAAGTAAGAACAAGAGACTATGGAAGGAATATCACAAATTTAATAAAAAAAATCAGCAGCCATGGGATGAGATTTGGAGGCTAATTAACGTGGGATTTGGGGCCTAATTGAGTAAGATTCTAATACCAAGTTGAGCTCCCTCCCCTCACCTATAAATAGCCCAACACCCCTAGCTATTCCTTACACCCAATTCTCGAAAATCCTTGCTGAAACTCTCGAAAATCCAGTAGCCACCCTCACCGAAATACTTCTGGAAAATAGTCCCAAAGTCGTCCAAGAAATTAAGCCGAAATTCTGTCCGAAGAAGGAGCAAGAAGCGACCATATTTCTGAGACGAGCATTCACGTTTTTTAGCATCAATAACTACTGCAAGTGGGCTCGTTTTTAACTTTAAAATATCGGATTTGGGTATGCATGTTTTCGATTTTTACAAGAAAAATAAATAGTCGAGTACAATTTCCTTTCTACTCTTTTCGTGTAATGTCATACGATTTCAAAAGCACTGTGAGGAGTCGACTGTATACGGGAGGGAATCCCAACCACGACGTACCCTTACGCGGTGGGGGACATAACCGCTATACGGCCTCGCCCCCTTAGAGGAATAAAAATTAGGGACTGACGTCAGTAAACCGTAGAAAGTAGATGAGTCGCAGTGCTGGGTCAAAGTTTATGCATGTGTTATGAAGTATGTATGAACTCATGATTTATGATTCGAAATTTATGCAAGTTGTCTTTATTATGCTCGATTTTTCCCCGAGTATTCCCAAATACTCACCCCCCTTACAACCTTTCCCAGATAAGCTTGAGGAAGAAATTGAAGAGGAAGAATCTGAGCAATTCTGGGGATGGTGAATGCTCAAGAAATTAGATTAAATTTAAGTTTATCATTATTATGCAGTTTACGTTTCCGCATTAAAAATTCTGTCGTCTTAATTATTTCAATTTTGTAAAGACAATGTTATTTCATTGAAATTATGATATATAAACTGGTTCGGTTTACACTGTGTTACAAAAGGCTTGTTGTTTCGATTGTGTGATTATTAAACAATGTCGGTGTCAAATCCCGAGATTCGGGGCGTGACAATAACAACTGGGATGGACTTTCTGAGCTACATTGTCTGTATATTATTGTCTTTGGCATCGTTATACATTCTTCGCAATATTCACAAATCGGACTCTGATTGGAATCAGATAGATACTGAAACGTTTACTATTAAAATACTTCTATTTTTTTTGTTTTTAAATATAAAAAGCCTTGGCCGAAATTATAAACACGCTTATTTACATACGATTCATAACATGAGCTAAAATCAAACCAATATCTGTAGAAAATGTTACTGCAGTTCAAATCTAGAAAATATGACCAACGGAAAAGTTTACTGTTTAAAATCAACCATCAACAAAATACTAAAACCTACAAATCCTCAATGCAATGAAATCGTGTATGTTTTGAAATAAGGTGTTTTAACCATAGCCCTCATAAATCATAAAATGCGGAAGAAATGCAAGGTCCTCGGGCTTCTAGTGCGCCACCAGCTCAGTTCACTTAGTCTTCAGTACCTCCGGTCTCCTCATCAACATGATCACCTGTATCAATCATATCTAGTGAGTCTAAAGACTCAACACACCTGAACCGTAATAACAAGGTACGTATACATATCATGCAACAGTGAAAAGTACTGTAATTAAATTAACTTTCATGATCTTCAAAAGCATGAACTGGAACATAGCCATGCACATAACATAAACATATTCAAATCATGCATCATAAATGTATTCATTTTTCCTTTATTGAATTTAGATAATTACTTGTGACTTTCGTATCAGCTGTTGGTCGATAGATCCATCTATGTATAACCATGGTATCAGGCAACGGGGATATCAACGACACTCTCACCCGTCAACTGAGCCTTGGCTTTTCATGTTCCGTGTTCATGTTCGTATTAGTCACAACCAAGTCACCTCCTTCAAACATGTTATCATATTCATAACTTATAAAAATTTCATGTATATATATATATATATATATATATATATATATATATATATATATATATGCATGCAACATATTTTCAGCATTTCATGAAAATTCCATATTCAAATAAAATAAACATTTTTAACATGAATTATCAGTTTTCAGGGCACTGCTAGGACTGCTATCTCAATTCAGGTGAAAAATGACCATTTTGCTCTTGAAACCATAATTCGACCATTTTACCCCTGAACCTTAAAATTTCGACCCGAATCCATCCAAACTTATTAAAATCCTTAAAACATACTTATAATCATTTCTTAGATGTAAACTTGAACCCATGCATTAAATTCTAAAATTCGTTTTAAAACTTGGACCGGAGTCCCGGTTTTAACCCGAATCAACCCGAAAATCAACCAAACTTTCCCAAACTTATACCATGTATTAACCACACACGACCAGCCCTTAGGGAAACTAATTCAGACCCTTTAGGACCATCGAACACGACTGGACAGCTGCTGGATTTTCTGCACCAATGGACCGAAAACCCTAACTCCAAGTTAAGCTCATAATTCGACCCTAGCTCCAACCATGCCGGACCCGCCTCGAACCAGCCACTCTTAGGAATTGACTGAACTCTCCTAGACTGATCTAACACTGGTCCCCAGCCCCATGCACGCGGATGTGCCTGGTTCAACCGAACAAGCCAAAACCGAACCTATCTAACCCTAGCTTCTTCGATCTACCCCTAGACCATGAACAACTATACTCAAGCCATCCTAGACCACGTCTCAGACCCACCAGGGTCTAATCCAGGATTGGAACAACTGTTGCACCGCTGCTCCCCTCCTATAACTCGATCGAGCCAAAACCGAGCCAACCCAAGAAGATCCAATCAGCAACCTGCAGGATGTGTTCCAGCTCGGATGTTTCCACCTAGAGACCTTCTCTAAACCTCTTGTAGATCGTCCCCTAACCATCAAAACATGGCAGCCTCTTCATCCATGTCAAAAACATGAGTCATATGTCATGAAAGTCAAGTTTTCTCATGCAATTCAAAGAAAAACATGAAGGAATACCAAAGGAACGGGGCAATTCTCATACTGAATTCTCCTTGAAAACAAGGCCGAAAACCTGTTGGTGTATGAGTGTGTGCGTGCGGACGAGAGGGTGTGGGGATGGGCTAGGGTTTGAGTGAGTTTTGATAATAAAATGAGTGAATATTGGGCATGCATTGATTTAAAATAATGAGGTGTAGTAGGCTTGACCCAAAAATATATTAAAACAAGCCCATTAGACACAATAACACGCACGTAAAATATTCCGTTTTGATATGTTTTCAAAAATATTACTCGAGCACTCAAAAAATCCTCTGTTTTGCTAAAATCGATTATCGGTTTAAAATATGACTCGACATGTAAAAATACCACAAATAGCCTGTTTTCAAAAATCACCTATCACACACATCATATATTAAATAATTTAAAAGAATTATTTAATAAAAATATTTTTCCTTAAATTGTCTTCAGTCTGTGTCCTCGTTCGTGCAATGAATACTGCAAAAACCCTAGTTTGTGCAATTCTAGTAAACGGTGACATAGCATCATAAAATCATGTCATGAACATACATTTAATGCATTTAAAACATTTGATTAAGCATTTTTATTTTTTAATAATACTCTATACAGTCAGGTTACATCGTTTAAATTTATAGACCTTATAGATACACTATCAAATATCATGTAAAAAACATGTCAATTTTAATATTCTTGTCCAAATCATAATTGGCAAATGTATTCTCATCAAGTTAAAACAATTTTTATTTGAATCAGGATCGAATTTTCATGACCAAACAATTTGTATATTCTACATTTAGAAAATAGCCTAATATTAATATTATTTTTTAAAATTTGTCTATCCCTGAATTAAAATATTTTTTATTTTTTCATTTTATATCTCTAAACATTATCATACTATTTTTTTTTAATTACATTATATTTTAGTGATGGTGGACTGGAGTTGAGTAGCGGTGCTCACATTTCAAGCCAGTTGTCAAGTTCTGAGACCACTCACCCGCTTCTACAACTACCCAACTGCCGCCCTCAACGACCCCCGCCACGAAAACCACCGGGAGGGAGACCTCCGCCGTGTTCTCTCGCGGCTATTACCATGGCAAGCGCCTCCTTTTCTCGCATCGCAAACCAAATCATCGTTTCTCCGACCCCAAGAAGCAGAAATAACCGCCACTGGCCTCTGTGCTCCATCACCTACCCATTATTGGCTACCTCTAATTTTTCACTGAAACTCAAGTTCCTTCATACTCCACGTCGCCCTTCATTCGTCTCCTTCTCTGGTGGAGACGGAGGGGGAAGTGTGGGTGGAGGTGGAAGTGGAGGCTCTGGTGGTGGCGGAGGAGGAGATAGCGATGGAGATGCAGGAAAGAGAAACAAGACGGAGGCGATCATGGCCTTGGTTGAAGCGGGCAGGTCATTGGATAGCATTCCAAAGGACTTGGCAGCTGCCATTGAAGCAGGGAAAGTGCCGGGTTCCATAGTGTGTCGATTTTTCGAGCTCGAGAAATCTCCTTTTCTAAGCTGGTTGCTCAGGTTTGGAGGGTTTAAGGAAAGATTGCTTGCAGATGATCTTTTCTTGACTAAAGTAGCCATTGAATGTGGTGTTGGGATCTTTACTAAGGTTGCTGATTTTCCTTAAACTTAGTAAAAAAAAATTATGGTGTTTTCTTCGTCTATTTAAATTATGATGTTTGGTTACAAGATGATTCGCTTTTATCCTTGATTGATCTAGGAAATAGCAGTTACGTTAGTAGAGGAGGGCTTCTCTAATAAAGGCTGATGAGTTTTTGTCCAGAGTACAAGGACAGATGCAACTAACAAGGGCTAGCCTTTCAAGTGTAATCTTCAGAGAAATCCAAGTTTTTCCACAAGATAAATTAAGCCATTTCCGTTAAATCTTGCCTAAATTTTCAGATCAGCCACTGGTTCTAGGTGTCAAGAAGCTATTGAAAAAATAATAATTACTGAAACTTGTGGCTTTAAACTCTTATTTTATGGATAAAAGATTGTATTTTGGAATTGGCTGTGGGAAGTTGAAATGCTTCAAATGGGAAGCTCTGAGGATCTCTTATTTAACCCAAATGGTTACGTGAATGGGAATTTTTTTACTTTAGCTTTGGCATGTATGACCATATCAAAAGGGCAACTTTGAAGTTGAGCTTTGTTGGAATTGATATGTGTTGCTATATGCTAAGTTATTGTAACCTTTTCTTATATCAGTTGCATGGCATTTTTTATGATTATTTCCATGTCACCTTCAGTGCTTCTCATGTTGAAGCATTTGTTAGATCTTGCATTGTCATGCAATCAGAGTATGTGATCAAATTTGTTGTCTATTCTCTAGACTGCTGCAGAGCTAGAAAGGCGTCGAGAAAAGTTTACCAAGGAGCTTGATTTCGTCTTTGCCGATGTGGTATGCTTGTTTTCACATTATTTTATCTTGAGCGGTTTTGGAAAAATGTGCTCATTTAATTTCAAAATATACTTGTTTGGCAATTGGTACTGTTTTACACAATAACAGTTGGGTCTGCTACGACATGTGGATCCAAATGTTGGGCAGTAAAGCAGACATATGTTAATGTATAGACTAAGAAACAAGTATATTAGAGAAGATCAAAGAAAAATTTAGGGAAACATGCCTGAGATAGTATGGACACGTAAAAAATCAATCAGCAGAGACTCCAGTTAGGAGATGCGAGAAACCCAATTAATAGACGAAGACGGAGATAAAAAAAAAAGACTTGGATGATACCTATTAACCGTGATATGCATTATCTAAATATCGATGGGGATATAATAGGAAATAGAGCACAATGGCATGTAAGGATCCATGTAGCATTTCCCACTTGGTTGGATGAGGCTTGGGTGGTTGTGTTGTGCATGTGATCAAATGCTACAAGATTAGTTGGAGTGTTATATTTCCAGTTTGCCATAATGGTTTCCCTGTGCACTAAATGAATGTTTATTAGCTATAGATACCTAAACTTGGAATTGAGCTTCACTATGAGCTATTCATCTTGAAATTAGTTGTTCATCTTTTGTTTGGATTTCTAAATTAAAGGAGGAAAAAACTATTAGTGGATATTTTTTTATCTTATCAACTGGTATAACCATTATTTATGTATAGCAATTACCCTAGACACGCTGGGGTGGGGTGGGGTGTCTATTTGTAAAGAAACAATGGAGTGAATGGACTAGCTGGGTTTGTTTCTGACTGAATAATGTTTCCCGTAATCTGGACATTTGAGCTGGAAATCTAGAGTTTACTGTTTTGTTTACAGTTAATCTAGGATTCTTGGAAATATACAGATATTCCTTGAATTTAATGAAAAATCAATGTATATGGATATCCTTGACCAGATTGTTTCTAAATGTTCTGGTGTTTTCTGATGCGTAACATGGAAAGAGACGACACATCTGGGCTTTTCACTTGGATACATTGCCCTAATAATCTGTGCTGAGTGAATGGCCAAAATGGTTACTTCTTGTTATGGTTACATACCAACCAACTTGAAAAACACAAAAATTGTTTAATTATCTTTTAACTTGAATTTTTTGCTTAGCATACAGTCTTGAACTTTCCCATCAAGTCATATGTTGTCAAATTTCTGTGATATTGCTTTTTTTCCATTTGGACAGAGTGTTCCTTTATTTTTGTCTCACTAACATCAGATGATCTTAATTTTAATGCCTTTCTTTGTTTTTAATATTTTCTAATAATCTGTGTTCAGGTAATGGCCATTATTGCAGATTTCATGCTTGTTTGGCTACCTGCTCCTACTGTTTCTCTCCGACCTCCTCTAGCCATCACTGCAGGAGGTCTCAATAAATTCTTTTACGGGTGCCCTGATAATGCATTCCAGGTCATCTTAAATAATTGTCACTAATTCTTCTTGAATATATATCATATATGTATAGTTCGGTTTTCAAGGGGGAAAAGCCCCAAAATATAGTTATTGAATAAAATTTGGTGCTGCTGCAGGTTGCTTTGGCAGGAACATCTTACTCATTTTTACAAAGAATAGGAGCAATAGTGGTTAGTAATTTACTTATTCAACATTATTTCAATAATTGATATAATCAATGAGTTTGAGTGTTTGTTATCATCTGTTGTTCAGAGAAATGGGGGGAAGCTTTTTATAGTCGGAACTGGCGCATCTCTGGTATGTCAACTCTTTGAGTAGTGCATAAGTTGCATATCACTAAAACTGCATTGGATGAATATATTTAAGTGCGAGGACTTTGATTTGACAATTAATTTCAAATGAAACCTATTTTGGGTTAATTTGAAATCTATTGCAATTGTTAATAAATATGCATAGATTAAACGAGAGTGAATTGAAATCCACCCAAATTTATTCATCCAAACAAGTCAAATGGACTTGAAATCCATTATTCCAACTACCTCAATCCAAACATACTCGAACTTCTTAATGTTTTGCTCACTTTGATACCCCTGTCTATATCATTCGTTAAATATCAAAATAGAAGAACAAAGTTGAGCGGCTTATAAAAAATGTCTATGGAATCCAATTGTATAATTGACATTCAATTTTCAGCTGTGGTTAAGATAACCAAATTTCATATGGCACTCAGGTGGACTATGAGGTAAACCTGATTTCTAATAGTCCTGGACGTGATAAATGGAATCAAAGTAGGTCCTCAAGTAAGGGATGTTTGATTAGACGTGTGTTGTTAAGGGGGCAGGGTAACATTGGCTCAAAATTATATTGTATGTGCAGTAAGGATGGTAATAGGTAGTTGCACATAAATTGAGATTGTCATTTATTGAAGAAATATTGATTGACAGCTCATGCTGAATGATCCTGCAAGTCCCATCAGGGGACAGATTCTAGCTGTGAAATTCCTATAGTTCCTCTGTGGATTTTATAATTGAATTGGACATCGGCACGAAGCATCTCTTTGGACGAGTACAATCTTTAGTTATGGCATTTAGAAGTATTGTTCTACATAACTGGTCCATGTGATAATCATATCATTCAACTGAAAGCCACCATAAATATATCGTGCCAATAAAAGATATCCATCTTTCACAAACAGTGATGAAACTCTTTTGCAACATTCAAAATTTTGTTTTTCCTTCTCTGGAATAGAATATGGGGTGAGTCAATATATCCTATATGGACAGAGGGAGCTATGGAGTTATGAGTTAGTTACCTTAACGCGGATCTTTATGAGCTTTCTATATACTTAATGGTGTCATGTAATGGGCTAAGAACAGAAGAAAAATTGAGAAAAAATTCAAGTTGATTAGTATAATTGCATGATTAACATTATTTAAGGGCTGGAGAGCTAAAAATTAAAATGGTCTGACAACTGGAGATACATTGGAAGATAAACATGGCTATATGAGGGGCCATGTTCGAACAATTTATACTGGCTATCTTATTCACCAAATTTTTTAATGCACATCTTATGCATAACCTTAACTAGCAACTATTACTTCTAAAATCATGTAACAAGTTTCATGAAATCGTTCTTTTATCGATGCCTGTCTTATTTCACGGTTCTTGTTTCCAAATAATTTCCCATGTTTACTTCCATA
The DNA here is from genome assembly GCF_022965805.1 of Primulina eburnea. Classification (NCBI taxonomy): domain Eukaryota; kingdom Viridiplantae; phylum Streptophyta; class Magnoliopsida; order Lamiales; family Gesneriaceae; genus Primulina; species Primulina eburnea. The sequence goes on from NC_133115.1 coordinate 5,368,106, forward strand.
ATTCTAGCCTCTGACTTGGTCCTGAATAATTGGGGTCTGGAATATACCCACTGGAGGAAAATGTTGATTAGAATGTCCTCATGATGTCCATTTTACAGGTGGGCACGGGCATAACAAATCTGTTGATCGCTGCACGGAAGGTTATTGATAAAACTTATGCTGGTGAATCTGAAGACGTTCCTATACTATCGACAAGTGTTGCTTATGGTGTCTATATGGCAGTTTCAAGCAATCTGAGGTATACTATTATACATGATTATTGTTGCATAACTGTGTTTCCAGAAGGTATTTGTGTGCTTGATAATTTCCACTTTACATGCCTTTTTTTTCTTGCAGTAGAAATAGTTATTTCTCCTTTTTATAAAATCGATACATGCTGGCAAGGAACAGATTTAGCTTCTTTTTTTTGGCTAGCTATGGGGAACATAAGTACTTGCAACTTCTGTCCTGATCTAGGAGTCCATTCTAATTTATTAATATATTTTAATTGCAAAAAGATCATCATAAATTTCACGTTTTCCTAAATTCATCAAAAGAAGTTGATGTGTGCAAATTAGCAAACTCTATAAACAAGGGTAAAATTAGCACTCTGGTTATTCCTTTGTACCTCTGCGGTTGACTACTTTTCTTTTATCGCAAATATTCTGCTTATAGACAATTTAGCATTTACATCATTGTTGTCCTGCTGAAATTTTATCCAATTGGTTCATTAATCTGCATGATTTTCTGTATAGGTACCAAATACTTGCTGGGGTAATCGAACAACGTATTTTAGAACCTTTACTGCACCAGCAGAAACTCATTCTTGGTGCAACCTGTTTTGTTGTTCGAACTGGAAATACCTTTTTAGGATCATTGATGTAAGACTCTTGTATTAAAAAACGAATATATCTCACTATTTACTTTCGTTTATCAGAAATTTTCACACTCTAAAATGGCAGGTGGGTGGATTATGCACGTTGGATCGGAATACAACCCCGTGAGTAGAATCATATGGGATGATCATGGTCAGACGTCGTTTTATTAACAGTCGGTTGTCCTTTGTATATTTTATCCTTTCGGTGTTCTTTACACAATTACCATTAACTTTGCTGTGGAAGAGGGAACTGATTCTGTATATCTTCCAGTTTGCTAAGGTTTATGAAGTTTAGCCTGCAGCTTAAAGCACCAGTTTGCTTTCTTTGTATCTGTAATAATATTTCTCAATGTTGTGTACATTTTATAAGTTAATCGATATTTTTTTATTGAATCTCATGAACTTGGATATCCTTCTTTTAAAGCTTTTGAATATAATTGCTTATACTCCTAGATGCTGGTTAATTTTGGGATGGTCGTCGGCAAATATATTGGATTATTAAGAACCTTTTCTTGCCAAAGAGTTGATATTCTTCTGCGACATATTTTTATGTACTACGATTATAGTTTATAGGGAGGAAATCTTAACTTACAGACAGGGATGCAGATAAAGTGAGTCAAGTCTGACACCATTCCCTTTATCACATTTATGCTCGAGTTTGAATTTTTATTTTTATTGAAACCCTGCTTCTTGAAGCTCGAAAAAGTGAAATATTTTGAGCCTCTGTTTGGTTCGAACTCATGTCATATTGAGTATGGTTGACTGGTTGTAAAGTATTGATAGAAATATTTACATTGCAATTTGAAGGTGTAGCCTTATAGTCATGTGTTCTTCCCTTTAGTTAGGAATCCATTTATAATCTTGAGCATCATCGACTACCATCATATCATACAAGTTTTAAGCTCGGCTTAAAGTCAACATTGCACAGGGGAATCAACAAGACCTCATTTCTATAATCTAAACCACTTTTAGGAAATTATGGTACTCAACCACTATTGCTAGCAGTTAAGACATCGGCTCTCCTCTATCACAGCTAAGACAACAGGAGTAGAAGGTACGTTACACGCTGGTGAGGTGTTCGGATCGCACTTGGCCACTTCCGGACCTTGTGTCCTTTGTCTCTTTGCTGGAGGAAGTTTAGGGGCATGTCGACTTTTGTGGACCTGTGCACAGATTGGGGACTTATCCTCTCAATGCAGTCAAGAACTTGTTGAAGCAGCTTCTTCAGCTGTACAAACCTCCTATCCATGTTAGTCTGTAGTTCTGTAATCTTCCCCATGGTAGAAGAATCCGGTGTTGCAGATGTACTTTTTTTCCCCCAAAGAAACGGTCATAGGAGATTGACAAGAACATTAACTCCTTGAACCAACAACTAACCACCTGACATCTAACATACACTGATTACTCAAAATCTCATACAAAGATGGAATTTTTTTTGTATTTTTCGAAATATGTCATCAAAACTTTGTTCTTCATTCTCAAATAGCCAACAATTTCTTCTCCAAATGTGCAAAAATGATAGCTGTTATAGCCATCTTTGCTAGGGAGAAAGTCCCTCCGTGAATCCCTCTAAAGGCCTTTAGCAAGGCTTGATGAGAACCCATGAGTTTGTTCATTCTTAACCATTCTCGAATTTTGGTCCGAAGAGAATTCGAAAGTGGTAACGGAAAAACAAATGATCAAAACATTTGTTAAAGTCATCACAAAAAATACATTTATTTTTCCCCATATTTGGATGTCTTTCTACTGTTAAAAACTTCCGATGGGCAAACAACCACATATGGAACATTGTGTTTAGGAATGATACAATTCTTCCACACCAGTGGCTTCCATGCATGACCAGTTCCCATAATTTGGGGCAAAAAAACTCTGGACATTTTATATATCATTCTTTCCATCAAACCAACCACTCAACGGCGCTATAGAGTCATTTACCGAGCCATGAACCAGGATCTCATCACAGATTGAAAATATTTTCCTAACAACACAAGAGTCATTCTTACGTACCTTTTGTCACATTAGGAAATAGCATGTGCGTGCACACGTGGTATTCCGATGATGATTGTCCAATATAATTATGTGTAGTAGACTTTAAAATAAATCATATAATAAAAAATTATTTATGACACAATGTGATTGTGATATATAATCAGTCAACCAAAATAAGACATATTTTAAAAAATATATAAAAGAACATTTATTAATAGATATTAGGACATAAATAAAAAAAGCATATTGCAATAATTTATGATGAGTTCAAAGTTTTTCTTGCTTGATATTCACATACGACACCTTTGTGTATCATTTCTAGTTTTGACTTGTCTCTTTCTCTTTGTGAAAGAAGAAATATTGTCGTTATTTTCAATCATGATTTGTATACATCATTTGTAATCACTAGTTAATTTCTTTTTTTGTTTTATTGGCTTCGAGACTTGGATGTAGGGCTCTGTTTGGTTTTTTCGTTTAATAAAAGTAGCAATTTTGTTATCATCTTCAATCTTCATTTGTGCATTTGCATTGCCATATTTCATATTTTGAATCTTAATTATTTTCTTGCTCCGAGATTTGGTGGCTTGAACTTATTTTGTTGCACTCCTACTTTCATTGATGTGGGTTGAGACATTTTTTTGTTGAATTACCTGATTTGTTCAGCTTTTGCAAGGACTTTTGAATTCCTTCAAATATAATAGAATAAGTTTTGACTCGAGTATTTTCAGTAAATTTGAAGGAAAAAAAAGGGTTGTATTCTTCCTTTTCTGTCAGTTGAAGGGCCATATAGTGTGGTGAAGCACTTCTATTCTGCACAAAACAAAACACACATTAGTTTTAGAGTTGCTTAGGTGTAATTGGTAGTAGCGTGGTTTGAACTAACCTCGTGGACTGACTTTAATTACATGCACCTGCTCATGGTTTACTTTCCGGTATATTGACTATCTTCGTATATTTGTTATTTCATATGTTCTATTCTTCTTCCCTAGAAGAGTTGAATGCTACTTTACTTTCATTTCCAACATATTGAAATAAAGGAATTGGTGGATCTCTTCCATCAGACAGATCAACGGCACCGGGCACAGGATACACAGGCAATGTATGCTAATTTTTCATGAAAAAAAAATTCTGACGGAATTTATACCTTGACACTACTTCGACAAATATATAAACACATTTGTTACAAGTCATCGCATCTTTTATTTTAGTAACCCCCCGAGAACAATTGTTACAAACTTCGTACTAAGGGTTCGATCTATTTTCAACTTCAAAAATATACCTTTGGGAAGATTAGTACGCATTATAATTCATTAAAACATAATATCGATGCATTCGATAACGAAATAAAATTAGTGTTTTTACATCATAATAAAATGGGTAACATTTAATTTTATCTTAAATCGTTACGTTATAAATTTATTTTATCAATAATTAGTTATCCATTAGAGCACTATAAATTCAATTAAAAGTAAAAAAATCAGCATATGTATGTGACTAAAAAAATTCAAAGATGCCCCCACTACCTTTTTTATACCTCTATTATTTTGAACTTGAAACTTGAATTTTTTCCTCATAATATAATAAGTATAATTTATCTTTATATTAAAATTATAAGTTATAAATTTATTTTCCCCAGTGTAAAAAGTTAAAATGGGTTGGGTAAATTTTATTTTTAAAAATAAAAACATTAACCAAAAAGATATAAAAAGCAAGAAGACATTCTAAAATGAGCATAAATTATTAACCGGAAGACCAAACAAATACTTTGTTTTTCCATCGTTTATCCTTAACAAATAATCAACTTTACGAAAATATTCATACTGAATGTAAATATAAAAGTGAGTGTAGAAGGTTAATTTTGCAAATACATAATCATAAAACAATGTCTTTTACCTCAACGTCGTTAAGTCGATACCATAACAATTTAAAATAGGCTAGGTAAATTTATTTTAAAAAATAAAAATGTTAACCAAAAAGATATAAAAAAATGAGAAGAAGTTCTAGAAATGAGAGGAAAAATTAGAAATTGGTAGGTCAAGCAAATAATTTTTTTTTCCATCATTTATCCCTAACAAATAATCAACTTCACGAAAGTACTCATACTGAGTTTTAATGATATAAACATAAAAGTGAATATAATACAGAAGGCTAATTTTGCCATTCCACAGTTGTAAAATAATGCAATATATCCACACTTTTATAGCTACTAACATGAAATACGTGCGATGCACGTAAATACCAATTATATACTAAAAATTAAAAAAAATTCTAAAAACATAATTTGAATCTATTTTATTATTTATCTTAGTTTTATCTTAGCCGAATAAATTAATTAAGAATTTACTAGCTTTTTAAAATAAAATTATTATTATTATTTTAAATCAAACTTTTGGTTGCATTTGATAATATTATTAATTTCTTTAAAATAAAAATATTCAATTCAACTTTCATCACAAGTCTACAACACTGAGGTTAAAGGGATTATATATTTATCGGCCCTTCCTCTAACCTATGGATCCTTTCGACCCATCCGCTTGGCTTTCAACTCTTTCGGCGTTGGCCTTAAATATTGTATGAATAGTTGTATAATGAATGGGAGAGGATCCCCCTACTGTCGAGAGAGAAACAGCATACCGTGCTGTACTATCGAAACATCTTTTTTTGATAAGACGATAAACTACTAGTTAGGAACGTTGCCTTGCCTCTTCTGGATGTTTTTTTGTGCTGGACAGCGCCTCAACTGGCCGGCAGCTCTGTTGGTCTAACGTTTCTGTTACAGAAGGTTGGTCGATTCTGCGAGATATCCGTCCAGCTTCCGGCTAAGATACATTCAACTCTGATCATAAAAGCAAGTGGCTATGTAGCCTCTTTACCGGATGTCTTCTTCTTGGTTCTTCGTGTCGGTTGGTAAAAAGCGAACTGCAACCAAGTATATGCATACTTACTCAAACATGCTGGCAATACACAGATAAGTTTTATGGTACTCAAAACTTATCCAATCGTTCCAATAACCAGACAAAGATTTTCTGATTACATTCATACTTTATTTATGTTGAGAGTTTTCATAGCTTTTTACAATGTCAATGATTGATTGCTTTTGTAAAAGAAAATTTACAAAGATTTTTACAAGGTCAACTATTGACTTGCAGCCCATCTACTTGAATCTATAAGTCTCACCAAGCGGTGAGACAGTTGGGATAGTAGGAATGATTGGATCGAACATCCTATCAATTTATTCATGTTTATTTAGAAGGCTATTGTAACTATGTTAGTGTGAGGTTAGATATTTAATATCACAAAAGAAAAGAACAAAAGAACAGGGTAGGAGTGTCGCTTGTGGCGTCGACGACGGGAGTGGAAGGTACATTGCACACTGGCAGAGTGTGTTGATATTTGACAACTTCAGGAGCTTGTGTCTTTCGTCTCTTTGCTGGCGGAAGCTTTGGGGAACGTCGTCTTTTGCTGTCCTGTGCACAGATTGGGGATGCATCCTGCTTCTCAATGCAGTTGAGAACTTGTTGAAGCATCTTCTCCAGCTCTACAAGCCTCCTATCCATGTAAGTCTGTTGTTCCATAATCTTCCCCAAGCTAGAATCCAGTGTTGCAGAAGTTCTTGTCTCTATATTCAAATCCGCTGATGATTTCAGGCCTTCCCCTTTATGTAGAGGAGAGGATTGTTCTTTCTGGATGTGCTCATGCGTTAGGGCAGGAGTTTTCTCCTCATAAAGTTCCCGGCAGTACTCTGTCTTACTCTGTAACATCCATGCTGCAATTTTGGATGCCAAAGGGTCGACCAAGGAATAGATTAACTTATCATGGTTCTCCTTGGTTGATGTCGAAGGACCGGTAGTATCCTTTACAGTTTGGATTAAACAGGTAAATCAGCAAATAAACATGAAAATGACAAAAGATTAATGGATTAACTTGCATGATATACTAACCCCCACTGGCTTGTTCCTAGTTCTCATTTCTTTCTTGTGTTTTGGGGGATGCTTCTTCTTCCACTTGAGTGATTTCCAAGGGTACGACTTCCTTGGGCTAAACTTTTTCTTCCACTTACTTGATTTCCCCTGGTGGATACGAGGAAGTTGTTTGTTATCTTCCTCTTCTTGTGTTCCATACGCACTTGCAATCCTAGGAAGACATTCATATGCAAGAATCTACATCCACACACACAAAAACTCGGATCATGTGAAAAAAATATGGATTCTTAGATAGTTAACAGATGCAGAAGCACGATACTTTTGCTTACCTGCCGCTGATGTACAAAGTCAATTAATTTGAAGCTATATCTTCGTATACAACTACTTGTTTCTCGTTTTCGCTTCGTGCAAGTTTCGATAAATACCGGCCACATACTATGCGTATAAGGTTATTCAATCTTACAGATACAAACATTATCTCCTTAGAACTAGGAAAGAAAGTTAAATGGTCAAGAATATCTGTTTCATATCACTATACTGTGACCCTCTTCCTACAAGTCATTCTAGTGGATCATGTCGACGATTGCAAACACCAATTCCAAGCACGAGCAAGATCTCATCGATATTAATAGTTATGAGTCAAATTTAGAAGTACCTTTCTCGTAGTTTCCTTGAGATCCTCCGATCCCTGGAACAAAGCCATCTCATCCAACAGATCAGTCACCTCACAAGCCAAATCTATGGCGCTGCGAAGCCACTGCATCTCCCCAGCGTCATCTTTAATCTGTGCTTGAATAGACGACAACATTCGGCTCCAATTCTTGAGCTTCACGTGAATCCTATCCCAGTGGGCGAACATGAATATCAGACCTGAGGCCAACTTATCAAAGATCACCTGAAAAATTGCAGAAAGAAGGAGATCTTTCACCGGCATTTTCTTGGTCGGACGATGAAAAATAATGGATACAAAGTCTCTTCATATAATAGCGTGAACAGCAATATTTGCTGAATTATGTCAGCAAGATGTTCGCATGTTGTAGTCACCCAAAAATGGGATCACAACGTATATCCATCCATTTTATTTTTATCCTCAGAAGTATCACCGATCGAGTCCATTCTATAATTGCCATAATATTCAGATCTTTTGAAACTCACTGAAACTTTCCTCTCGTTGTGAACGTAGAAAAATACATTGGATTGGAGAAGCCTTTTCTACTTGAAACTTTCGGGGCTGTTGCGCAGGACGGCAGAAGTGACGTGAACATTGTATTTTTATAAGGTAAATTGTGAGACTACGGCTTTCTAAACTTTAAACAATTACATGACTTGCGTGTCCTTACAAATATTGCAGGATATGAACATTATAATAATGTTGGTAATGTGATAAGTGTTAGTATCCTTTTCCCGCAACCAAAGTGCAGAACATTACATGGGTGTCGTATGTGTTTAAACATCCATAATGTGTTTAAAATTGTTACATTTGCATATATAACGCTGGGTCCAAACTATTCCTGTTTTTAAACGGCGATATTTCTTTTTGTATATCCTTTCAAAGGATCTCTATCCTTCGATCGTCAAATTAAATCCACAAGCGGAGGCTATTTTCTTTGTTTGGATCGTACAAGAGATCTCAAACATTCTCTGCATTGAGACTAGGACTCATGAATTTCTGTGGGAAGTGCTCGGCCGAAAATTTCTTCTTCAAAAATTATGTTGGCTGAAATATTGATAGGGAGGAGAGGAGTGTTTTTGTGTATTGGATTATGTTATCAACATTTGATTACATATTTATTATAACTAGGAAGTAACGCTCGTGATATCCCGATGATTATTGTCCAAATTTTTAAATCTTGTGCAAACTTTAAGTAAAATTATATAATTAAAAACTATCTATAAAAGAATACAATGATATATAATCAGTTAATGAAAATAATAATGATTTAAAATGTAAACACAAATATTTATTAATAGGAAAATTGTAATATAAGACAAAAATTAAAGAAAACAATAAAAAAAACATAGTGCAATAAGTTATGATGGAATAAAACTTTTTTTTTTGTGTGTCATTTTTATTTTTTGACTTTTCTCTGTCCTTTTGTGTAGGAAGAAAGTTAGTCATCATCTTCAATCATTATGTGCGTATTTCTTTTGGCATCATCAGCTAATTTTTTGTTGTTTTGTTGGCTTCGTGTCTAGGACATAGAACTATGTTAGATGTTTTTTGTGATACCCTTATCCCACATCTGAAAAATTAAAGATTTAAAATGAATTTATAATGGCTTACAATGGACTTCTATAGCAACTTGGGTTACTCATTTTCGTAAAGCGAGGACGGATACGAAGTAGTTGCTATAGGGGCTCATTGTGCAGTCACGCAGCCGCGGGCCCGGGCTCGGGGCGTGACAGAATGATATCAGAGCCGGTCACCGGCATGGAACACCGGGAAATAAGTGCTATGTGGGCAAAGTACTACGTGCACGGGAGCCACCTCTTGAACATGCGGGGCAAAGTGCTACGTGCATAGGAGCCACCTCTTGAACCTGCGGAGCAAAGTGCTACATGACGGGAGCCACCTCTTGAACCTGTAGGAGCCACCTCTAGATTCTCGGTGCTGGTAGATCGAGGGGTCAGGCCGCGACGAGGACGTCTCGTTCTGAAAGAGGGGTGATTGTGATACCCTTGTCCCACATCTGAAAAATTAAAGATTTAAAATGAGTTTATAATGGCTTACAATGGACTTCTATAGCAATTTGGGTTAATCTTTTTCGTAAAGCGAGGACGGATACGAAGTAGTTTCTATAGGGGCTCATTGTGCAGTCACGCAGCCGCGGGCCCGGGCTCGGGGCGTGACATTTTTTCTATTTATAAAAGTAACAAATTTTTTCATCATCTTCCATTTGAATTTGAGCATCTGCATTGACATCATCGAATTTTCGTGATTTGTGCTTTTGCTGGGGCTTTGAAATCCTTCAACTATAATATAATAAGTTGCATTATTGGTCGGAGTCTTTTCAGCAAATTTGAAAAGAAAGTTGTATTCTTTCTTTTCCGGCATTTCATGGGCCATATAAAATGGCGAAACACTTGCATCCTACACAAAACCAAACACAAATTAGTTATAGAGTTTTAAAGTTTGGGTGTTATTGTAGTAATGTGGTTTAAACTAACCCCAGCAACTGACTTGATATATTCTTTCACTGGAAAACCAATAGCAGCAGCTACGTCTTCAAACATTGTAATTTTTACATTATCAGTCTTTTTTGACATTAATCGTATCTCGATACTTGTGCATGTGGCAGTATGATAAATATATAAATGTGTGATATTATTTCATGAATAAAAAACACATATTGATGGATTTATACCTCGGCACTACTTCGGCAATTATATGAACGCATTTGGTACAAGTTGTCGTATCTTTTGTATGTTTTAATAATTGCCCTCGAACAATTGTTACAAGCTTCGTACCAAGGGTTAAATTTGTTTTCAACTTCGAGTACATATCCTTTGAAAGAGTATTATGTGTTCTAGTTTATTAGAACAGAAGATCGATACATTCGATAAACCAAATAAAAATTAGTGCAATAAAACGAAAAGGTTATGAACTTTTTCTCTTACCTCGGTTAAATTTTGGGTTAATTGAGCAATTGATTGATGGTGATTTCTTTATAACATTACAGTTTGAGAAAAATTATGATAATATAACATATTTTTCGAAAGAATCGAATGTAATAAAATGGTTGTACTCACAGAAGAAGGTTCATCAACATGACTTCTCTCCGCCTGTGATAGTGTCATCCCTACGAAACTTGATCGATTGCTTGATTATCATGATGACACCTATGACATCTAATAAATAATGGATATTAATTTGTTATTGTTAAGATTGGAACTTGAACCTAACTCAACCTCAAAAGTTAGCTTCACATAGTTCTAGAATCACATAATTTAGAAGTTTTCATAAAAAAATATTAGTAATACCTCTTCATCAAAAATTATAATCTTCCGGATTGGTTTCGAATTTGCCTTTGAAAATAGGCTGCTTCCTTGTCGAAGAACCTTAATTAAGCACGAGTGTCACGCCTCGAGACCGAGGTTAGTCGACACCAGCGTTATTCAACAATCACATAATTGCTAAACAACAAGTTTTGTAGTACAGTATAAACCAAAACCAGTTTATATCATAAATACCATAAAAATGGAATCGTCTTTACAACAATAACTCTGAAAAAGATAACATTTGCGGAAGCGTTTATAACTTGAATTAAAACTCACAAGAACATATTTTATTAATTAAAATTCTTCATGCGTCCACTATGAGTCCAAAAACTGGTGTATGATTCTTCTTTCTCTATTTCTTCTGATTTATCTGGGAGGGTAGAGTAAGGGGTGAGTATTTTGGGAAATACTCAGCAAGTGGGGGCCGTTCGAGTACAACATAACAAAATGCATAAAAATTCGAAACACACACCTTTCATAACATGACTCATACCATGTGCACATCAATAACCAGACACTGAGATTCATCTACTTTCAATGGTTTACTGATATCAGTCCCTAATTTTTACTCCTCTAAGGGGGCGAGGCCGAATTGGTTATATCCCCACAGTATGAGGGTCATGTCATAGTTGGGATTCCCTCCCATATCCAGTTGAATTCTCACAGTGTTTTAAATATAACTCATGCCAAAAATCGTAACCAGAAGGGTGTAGAAGAAGAATTGTACTCGACCGAATTTTTAAAACATACGAAATGCATAACCGAAATTTACACATTTAAAACAAGCCCACTTACCTTGATCCTTGGAGAAAACGTGAAAATTCGAGAAACATAAAAGAATCATGCAACCGACATTTCGAAAACGCAGTAGCACCATCGCCCAAAAAAGCAGCCGTCTTGAAAAATTCTTTGCGCCTTATTGAACCGTTGGATCGGGCTCAAAATTTCACAGTACGTTCAAAAATTCGTCAAATAAATTATGAACGGCGGAGATTGGGTTTGAAAGTCGTTGGAACCTTCTTATGGATGAAAAACCGTAGGTATGCTGTTTCCAACCTAGAATCTAAGCAGTTGTTTTGCGAAGGTTATAAACGAAAAACTAACTGTTGGATTTGGTCGAAATTTGGATATGTTATTCGAAACATATGGAAGCACATTCTGAACAGTGGAGATCGGATTCCGAGTACCCGAGCGAGAGAAACGAATTTCTGAACTTGGACTTAATTTTGATGACTTGTGCAGAATTTTTGGAGAAGAATTTCGAAAATAATGGAGAGAAAACTCGAAAATTTGATGTGTAAATGAGGTGTAAATTCTGAATGAGAGCTTCTCCTATTTATAGGGAGGTGACTGTTATCCTGATCGTGTATTATCCTCGCGTTTGAACTTTTAAATCAAACTTTAAATCTAAGATCATTATCATATCAAATCTTATATCTTTATCTGGTATCAGTATCATATCAAATCTTAGATCTTTATCTGGTAAAAATATTTCCAACTTTGTCTGCTTATATCCAAATATTCCTTATTTAATTTCTTAGATCGTGGTCTATTTATTATCCCAATTTCAAAATATATGCACAATATTATCTTAAATTTTGAGCTCAAAAATATTGTACATGATATAATTATCCACCCAACCTTAGATAATCTTGCAAATCTTACATCTTAAATAATGAGATAGATACCCAAATATTGAATAATCCTAGCACACTTGAATTAAAATAGCATTTTAAAAAATTAGCCAATAAATTAATTATTGAAATATAATAAATAACCAATTAATGCAAAATAAAAAAATAGTTTTGCAGAATAATAAGACTCCATTAATCCTGTAGGAGTAAATAGAATGAATTCAAGTACAAGTTATAATCATTATTTACCCAGCATAAATTTTTTTTTTAGCAAAAAAAATGTATTGAAAAAAGAAAACTTAAAAATGAAAATAACTTAAAATTTTAGAGCATTTACAATGAATTTTTGAGCATATGGAAAATAACATTTTTTTGAAAGTTAAGTGAAATAATATCATTTGTAGTTAGGGAAGATATTATATATTTGTAATTTAAAAACAATTCGTTGATCAGTTATGATGGAAAAGAAATAAATATTCTTTTGTATATGTGAAATGAAATAAGAACAAAATAAGTTCATGTTTTTACCTTCTTGGGTTTGTTGAAGTTCACGATGACACATGATCCTGATAGTTGTACTCTGTTTCTGCAGATCGAAAGCAAAAACATTCTGACTACAATGTTCCCTAATTAGAAATCATCACGTGAAAAAAGAAATGTAGATTTTCATATTTATTGAAAAAACATAAAGTAAATACCTCGAACAAGAACTTCATGGTACACCATATTTCTTGTCCATGTGTCACCAATGCTCGGTTTGTGCTTGGCTTAATTAAGACTTTTGTATTTGCATTGAAGTACCTCGAGATAGTACAACATACAACTGTCCATGTGAAAATACAGGTTGGGGTAAATATACGCCAATGAATGGTATAGTTTGTCCTTGTGCTTTATTAATCGTCATTGCGAAACACAATCTCGAATCTTTCTTCTAATTTGGAAAGGGTAGCCTTAGTTTTCTACAGGAGATAAAGGTATTCTCGGAATGAATTCCGGTATGATGGCCAACTGTGATTTCTGCGTGGATGACATTATCTTGGAATCCTCAAAATACCATTCTCGTCCCATTGCACAAGCCATCTGATGGAACGAGATTCCTCAAAAACATAATTGTACAATTATTTTTCAAAACCAAACGATGAGGAGGCATGCCATTTGGAGTTAATGAGTTAAGAAATTCTGGTGGATACAAATTTTGAGTGTCATCAAATGCTTCATCAAAACTTGTGAAAGTTCTAGTCTCACCAGGGAATAATTGAATCATTTTATCGTTCAACTTGTCAACATTATCATTCCTTGATGCAAGTATAGCTCTATTTGTCATGTAATCAGCTGACTGGAAATTTTTCTCTAGATTTGGGATAAATGATCAATAAGCTTTTGTTCAGAGGAATCTTCATCATCAAAATCAGCATCATATTTTATAATCATATCATCTGGAATTTTGATATTGACATCCGCATCTGAACGTTCAGTACTGTTGCCCACACGTAGCAAGAAATCATTAAGCAAAGGATTTGATCTTTATCGCATGTTTTCTGAAAGAGTAGAGGATAAATTTGTTCGTATAAATACGATTTCACCGAACTTGCATTAATAGTTTCTTGAACATATGTTTTAGGAACAACTGGTAGAACTTGCATAAAATCACCTCGAAGAACGACCACTTTTCGACCTTATGTTTTCTGGATTCCTGTTAAGTATCGTAAACTTTTGTCAACTACTTCAATTGCTAACCGTTTTGCCATCGGTGTCTTATCCCATATGATTAAATGTGTTTTTCTACATTACTTTGAAAGTTCGCTTTTTTCGATATTGTACAATAACTTTTATCATGCAAGTCAATGGGAATTTTAAATCGTGAGTGGGCTATTCGACCACCCGGCAATATTGATGCCACAACTCCTGAAGTTGTTGTAGCAAGTGCTATCATTTTTCTTGATCTTACATTGGCCAATAAAACACGGTATAAATAAGTTTTCCACGTTCCTCCATGTCCATCGACAAAGAATAATCCATTTTTTTGTGCATCTAAACAATCAATTATTGTAGAGAATGTCTTTCGATGTGTTTTATTTAGGTTGGATTGAGCCAAGTAATCTTCATCTGGAATGTTAACGGCCAACTCATCGAGAATTTCTCGAGGGATTACTTCATTTGGTTCATCTATTGGAGTTGTTACTTTTGGCAGGTCGTAAAATCCAATATTTTTGCCCATGCTTTCTAGAAGCATACTGAGATTTTGTAATATTTTTGCCGTTAATCCCCTGCATATAGAGAATTTTTTTTGAAGTCTTCGGGCATTGCTTCAAAGTAAGTTTCCCATAGTTTTCTAACATTTGTTGGCTCACAATATACCAAAATCGTTGCAAATAATCTTCGTAATGCGTGTGGCATTTGGAAGCTAACGACTTCATTTAAACACTCAACAATGCTTTAATCATATTCAAGAAGACCTCTGCTTTGTGCAGCCTCTTTGAAAGTAAAGCAAATATTTATGTCGATTGTGAACAGATTGTCAAATGAAGTTAGACCTCTAACATGATTAAGTAAGAATCTTAAATAATATATTTCATCTTCTACTAGCTCCAGACCAACGACCTTCCTTTTTTTCCTTTCTTGCCAAAAATTGTTCTTTTTATGCCACACATAATATTCTGGAAATTCACTATATAAAATAGCTTTCGTTCTATCATTTGTTGCGCACATCTTAAAAAATTCTGTTAGCATTGTTTTGGAGACATGCTCCAACTGTAGAACATTTCTCGGACTTTGATTCTTCCAAAAGTTGACACATTGTTTTTTTGGCAAGTGCAATGGCAAATTAATCAATGCTGGATATCTCATTGAGGTCAAACTCAAATATCCTCCAAAGAGCTTCTTGTGTTGACACACATCTTGCATCTTGGAAGTTTTTAATCTCATCTATTACGTTTTCTCCATCATGATGAGCAATATGTGCTGCCACTTTGTTATGCCCTTTATAAATATATTTGTATAGGTATTTCACAGCTGTCAATCCAGAGCAAACTTCCACATTAATGTGACAATCATACCTTAACAGGAGTTGAGAATTATGAGGAATCACCCATTGGTATTGAGCTTTGCTCTTCTCACATCTATTGTTTGGCCATTTTTTCTTCTGCTATATATTGGATATCCATCTTTTCCTTGTGCTGTAGTTTGACAAAATAGCCTTGGATAATGACTTTTACATTGTCCATTAACCATGCAAGATTTTTTTATTCATATCTCCACAAGTACCATGTATCATATGTTTTACAACCCAATCATATAGCTGAGGATGTGTATCTTTGTTAGGAAGTTCCGCAGATACATAATAATCAAACTGATCAGGAGTATTTATTTTGTAGATAGGTTTTATTATGACCAACATGTGAACATGAGGCAACCCCTTTTTTTGGAACTCAATTACATGGACATATGCAGCGACTTTTCCAAATATTTTATTATTATTATCTGAGTTTTCAAATCATGTAATTTTGCTCGAAACACCCTTGATGTTAAGTCTGGCCGGTCCTGAGCTTTTTTTCCTTCTTTAAGATTATCCTTTATCTCTTTCTATTCCGGGTTACAAGTCATTGTAATGAAGAGATCAGGTTTACCAAACGTTCTCACTAATGCCATCGCACCAAGATAACTATGCCGCATATCCCTTGGGCTTCGATGAAAGATGCTGGTAGTACAATTCTTTGGCCAACTTCACTGGGTCTTTTACCAGATTATAGCAATTTTTATTATACATTAACAATCTACGGTAGTTTTCAAAAACTTATTAAAATATTGTAAAAAAAAAAAATTTAAAAAGTAAAACTTTTACTCCCCCGCCCTTCCAAATGGGGGGGGGGGGGGGGGAGAGTAATTGTTTCACCTCCCCCGCCTGTAGGGGAGGCGAGGGAGGGTAGAAATTAATTTTAAATTCTCCCCCGCCTGTCGTACAAGCGGGGGAGAGTTAATTATTTTTAAAATATTGCCCGCCTCTGCAGGAGGCGGGGTAGAAAAATTAATTTTAAATTTTACCCGCATTTTGCATAGGCGGGGGATATATTTTTAAATTATAAAATTTCAAATGCTTGCTTGCCTATTGCAGTGGCGGGTGAATTTAAATATTTTTAAAGCAGAATTCTTCTGTTTTTTATCACGTGTTCGTTTATTTTTTAGATATAATAATTTTGTTTTTTGTGTAATTATTGGTAGATAATGGAAACCGACGAAACTAATATAATTTATTTTATCTAAAAAGATGATTTAACATTACTATACAAAAAGATGGATTTGACCTCACGTGCAGAGACCATTATTATTGTCCTTCTATATGAATTGATATTGTTAAACACTTATTGATGTATATTTGATTGATAATTTTGGCTGTATCTTATCATATCTTTCAATGTCGGCGTGAATATCGTGAATTTGTGTCGAATAATTAATGTTTTTGTGATCCTTCTTGCCAACAAAAGGTCAGATATTACCCCTGGCCTTTGTTGGCAAGCAGGATCAAAAAAAATTAATTATTCGACACAAATTCACGATATTCATGCCGACATTGAAAGATATGATAAGATACAGCCAAAATTATCAATCAAATATACATCAATAAGTGTTTAACAATATCAATTCATATAGAAGGACAATAATAATGGTCTCTACACGTGAGATCAAATCCATCTTTTTGTATAGTAATGTTAAATCATCTTTTTAGATAAAATAAATTATATTAGTTTCGTCGGTTTCCATTACCCACCAATAATTACACAAAAAACAAAATTATTATATCTAAAAATAAACAAACACGTGATAAAAAAATAGAAGAATTCTACTTTCAAAATATTTAAATTCGCCTGCCACTGCAATAGGCGGGCAAGCATTTGAAATTTTATAATTTAAAAATATATTCCCCCGCCTATGCAAAAGGCGGGTAAAATTTATAATTAATTTTTCTACCCCGCCTCCTGCAGAGGCGGCCAATATTTTAAAAATAGTTAACTCTGCCCCGCCTGTACGACAGGGGGGAGAATTTAAAATTAATGTCGACTCATGTGTTGATCCATCTAAACACAATAATAAAAAATATATAAAAAATATAATTGTTAAATAACAAATTTATCTTTAATATATTATTAATATAAATTTTACATTTGACGTTGATAGATACCTAGATTTCGTAAAGCCTTGAGAAACCCAAAACAATTTTTGTTTGTGCGCTTTTGAGATGTGGTAGGATGGAAATCAACAGCTTTTCTTTTCTTTCGATTTTCCAAAACTTTATCAATATATTGTCGACGCTCGTGAAATGAGAGAAGGTCTTATATTTTTTTCCGTGAACACTCTGAGCTATTCTTTTTCACCTCATCTTTAAATTGTACGAAGTTTAGGCAATTATCATAGCATATAAGCATAGATTGTATCGATAAACCAAATAAACTTTTTAAAGACGTTTCACCTTCATATCGCACTTTATGGTGAAGAAGTTGTGGTGTTTCTAATCCAGTCGTTACGCCAAACAGCATAATGTTTGGAAAAAGATGGATGAAGATTCATGGTAAGAACTTTCAATAATATACTCTATATATCATGTTAATTATAAATGAATTAAACAGAATAATACATATAGAATGACATAAAAGGATTTGAACTAAGCAATCAAGAGATAAGAAATACACCTTGGAAGTTTTTCTACCCATTACATCAACACACTGATAAGTATGATCCTGAAATTGAAAATAAGTCATATTCAAGATCCAAAATTGTGGAATTCTTTATTAATATTTTGCTACAAAATATTTTAAATTATTTTTCACATATATTTCTACAAGTATGGATGGATCTCAGCCCAAATTGTGGCATCTTATTTCATTTTTTCCAATTACACCTAAAACAACCCTAGCTCTATTTAATTATCTTTCAACTATATTTTAAGCAATAGATGAGTTGTAATTTTTTTTTTTATTTTATCTGAAAGTTTTAATTTCCTGCAATTTATTTAAATTATTCAAAGATTTAATTTCCTTTAATTGATTTAAATTTCTCCAATTATTCTTTATTTAATAATTTACTTTCTTTCACTTTAATTTGTATTTTATCCATTATTGTGCAAGGTGCATGAATTGGTAGTATGAGAAAGAGGAAGGGATCGTAAATCGTAATTCATTTGAACGATCTTAGTTTGAAATTTATGTATTTCAAATGAAATTCGTAACTTCTAAATTTCATTTATTTACCATGGAAATTTACTCGCTTGAATATAGTTAAATATTTTACAACTTTACCTATTATTTCACATTTCATTGTCGATTTAAAATAATTAAGTTTGAAATTCAACACAAACTGGACCATGTACAAACTTTAGATGTTATATTAATCTAACAATTACCAAGGCCACAAGGAGATTTTCAATCTCTTAACGTGAATAAGTTGAACATCAACAAATGAAAATGCATGTTGTTACCTTGCACGAAGTCCGAGGAGTATGCTTAGGCAAAGCAGGCTTGGAGAACCAAGTGAGGAACTTCTATAGATAACCGTGGTTCTTCCCATTTCAAACCTTTCAAACCAATCCGGTGTGGAGTATTTCATGGTAAGAAAGTTTATAATGGTGAAATTATAAGGCTCTAAATGTCAATTAGTTATTAGTAACGATGAGGCATTTATGTCCTATTATTTTTATCTTTACGTTACAATAATAATAAGTTTTATTTTGTTCAAGTTTGCACGAAAGGTATTCTTGTCACTGCACAATCATAAAAACAATGTCATTTATACACACTTTTATAGGTATATGGATACACAAGTCTTATGCCACTAGAATTCCTAATCCTAGTTTCTTTAGGACTCTTAAGTTCACGATCGAAGACTATGTTATTTGTTTGAATCGCACTAGAGATCTCAAACATTTTTTTGCATTGAGACTAGGACTCACGAATATAAGAGAAAGTGGTCGGCCGAAAATTTCTTCTTCAAAAATTATGTCGGCAGGAATATTGATAGGGAGGAAAAGTGTTTTGTGTATTGTGTTATGTTATCAACATTGGATAACATATTTATTAGAATACACAAGTCCTATGTCACTAGGATTCCTAATCCTAGTTTCTTGAGGACTCTTAAGTCCACGATCAGATATTATGTTACTTAATTGGATCACACTAGAGATCTCAAACTATTTTTTCATTGAGACCAGGACTCACGAAGTTTTTTGGGAAGTGCTCGGCCGAAAATTTCTTCTTCAAAAATTATGTTGTCCGAAATATTGATAGGGAGGAGAAGTATTTTTGTGTATCGTGTTATGTTATCAACATTTGACAATATATTTATTAGAATACACAAGTCCTATGTCACTAGAATTGCTAATCCTAATTTCTTTAGAACTCTTAATTTTCATTAATTAAACTTTTATATTAATTATATCATGAATTAATCAACTCTTGATATTGATAATCCAGATATATTTAAATACATACCTTCATATCTCCATATATATTTATATATGTATATATATATATATATATATATATATATATATATATATATATATTTATTGTAATGCCTCATATTCGACGATTGTCTCACTGTACCAAAATAGGTATTTCCAGCGCGCTTATGTCCTCACTCACACACGTTCTAGGAAACTTCCCAGGGGGTCATCCATCCTAGAATTGCTATAAGTCAAACATGCTTAACTTTGGAGTTCTTATGTGATGAACTCCCGAAAAGAAGATGCACCTTCTTGATAGGAGTAGTACCTATCAAATCTTTTAAACACTCCTCAACTACACAATCACAAACATGAATAGTTTTAGAATCCCTCTCATTCCGGTATAAGATTAGTTCATTCATGTTTCCTTCGTCTAGAAGCTTCCATGAACCGCTCATTGTACGTGTAACCTCATGGCACCGATGATCGCTCCCCGACCTCTTCGGTCTCGGGCGTCACATGCCCACCAGCTTCAGCTTGGTTCGTCCCCGAAACACACCGTACTAAGAGAGGTCGGCTCTGATACCAACTGTAACGCCCCAGATTCGACAAACGTGCCCACTGTACAAAGAATAGTCTTTCCAACGTGCTTATATCCTCACATATAAGGCTTTATATAGTTTATAAACATAACTAGCATAAATATTACTAACAAAACCATGAGGTTGTTCAACAAATAATTTCTAATTAATTAAGTCATGAAGAAATGTTGACTTTACATCCATTTAAATACTTTAAAGTCCTTGAGGACAACAAATACAAGAAATGTTCTAATGACCCCAAGTTTAGCTGCAGGTGCAAATGATTCATCAAAATATATTCTTTCTTCACGTCTATAGCCTTGAACTACAATTATAGCCTTATTTTTTACAACTGGTCCACTTCAATCAATTTTATTTCTAAAATCATATCTAGTTCTAATAACATGTAGATAAGCCGGTCAGGAACTACATGTCAAACCTTGCTTCTCTCAAAATGAAAAAGTTCTTCTTCCATAGCATATATTCAATTTGAATCTCCTAAGACCTCATCAATATTCTTAGATTCACACTGGGACACAAAATCATCATACATGAACTCGTCTATAATTTTTTTTCTAGTTCTAAGAGGATCGGTCGGGTTACCGATGACCAGCTCAAGTGGATGGTACTTATTCCACCGAAGACTTGGTCCAAATATATTTGGATCTGACTATTAGATTGTTGTATCTTCATTAGTTTTTTTTCTGATTTGTGGTTGTCCACCGGTTCATTTTCTTTAGCGGATTGATTTTGAGCAGTTTCTTCATTGTCGGCTAGGCTTGTTTCAGGGATGATTTCAGTCGCTCTTCTTAGATATATCTCGTGATTACTGCTAGAATCAAGGTTAGTGGCATCCAATTTATTGCTTAAATCATATTTATTGCTATTATAATCACGACAGATAAAGGATTCATTAAATACCACATGCACAAATTCTTCAACGATTAGAGTTCGATAATTATGAACTCTATATGTTTTACTAACCAAAAAAATATCACAAGAATATACAAATATCAAATTTATTATCAAAAGCAGTTAAATGGTTTTTGTCGTTATTGTGAATGGAGCACTTAAACCAAATATGCAAAAATATGATATTTCTTGTTGTTTGTCATTCCAGATCTCTTAGGGGGTTTTCCCTTTATTCTTATTAATCATTGATCTATTCAATGTATAGCATGAACTATTGACAGCTTCTTCCCAAAATCTTTTAGAGATACTAGATTTATCTAGCATGGTTTGAGCCGCTTCTTTGATTGTTCTATTTTTTCTTTCAGCAACATCATTTTGTTGAGGTGATCTTGTTGTTTAAAGCTCATGCTTAATGTCATTGCATTCTAGATAGATTTAAATGAGTCTATTAATAAACTTGGTACATCTTTCACTCCTTATCCTATACATCATTGTGGTTCTCTTATTTTGTAATTTTTTTAAGAGTTTGATAAGTTGGGAAGTGGTCTAATATTTAGAACTTAAGATCACCCATGTAAATTGTGAGAATTCATAATCACAAGGGTGTATTTCTTTCTCTCTAGACTCATTACTGATATTCGACCAAATAAGTCCATGTGCAGAAGTTTCAAACATCGAGTCGTTGAGTTACTTCCTTTGTTTTTAAATGTTGATCTGAAATGTTTACCTAACTGACATGAAGAACAAACCTTAGGTAACCTCGAGACCAAATTTTGTTTGCTAAGATTGGCGATATATTTGAAATTTAAGTGATTGAGCCGTTTATGTTGTAAACCATTTTTATTATAATGCAAAGCAACAAAAAATGTGGGAACATTTAGATTATCATCATTTTAGCTAATTTTATAGTTATTTTTTCTCCTAGTCTGGTTAGCATAATATCATCATTTGCATATTTAACTTTGCATGTGTGTTTATGAAACTCAACTAAATAATCATTGTCACAAAGATGGCTAATGCTAATCAGATTATAACATAGTTTTTCAACTTATAATACATATTAATGACTATCTTTCATGGAAAATTTACCATTACCCACAGTCTTACACTTGGAGTTATTACCAAATATGATTCTTGGTCGTTTGTGGTCAATAACTTCTGACAACAGTAAGCATCCACTGTCCAGAAACCAAATAGATTCTTTAATAATCTTTTTCTTTAGTTCCTGCGAACATTGAAAAAAGATTTTGGCACCTAAATCTAGTTGGGTCCTGAACGGATTAATATTTTCGGGACTCACACTTGAATTAGCATAACCGGTTTATTAGTGTGTGTACCAAACGAGTTTTATTATGTGTAAAACCAGGTGACCTTGTGTTTTGTGTTCTCTATCTCACAGAATGATGTTTGGGCAATTCATTCTTCCCATCTATTTTGTATCTCTATTGAACTGGTCTGCCAATTATAATAATGGTTAGATTTTTCCTTCATAGAGTAATGTTCAGTTAAACTTGGATTTTTGCAAGCCCATCGAGTCATTGTAACCGACTTGACTTTTTCTCCTTTTTAACCAAGTCCGGTTGGACTTAGAAGGTTAAACATAACCGAAACCAAGGTACTTACCTTTGTTCTCAAGACTTAAATTTTTAGGTTTAACTTCGGGTTGATCATGTTCATATTTCGTGATAGACCGGAAAAAATTTATCATATTAGACTTGATTTTGTCTGGACACGATTGGGAATTTACCTCAGAAGAGTTACATTCTGGTTTTGCAACTCGTGGATCTTCTCAATGGATGCAGAAGAATTGTTCCAAGAATTGACTATAAATATCAATAGTTTATTTTCATTAATAGTTTCTTGGAACACTCTCGTATTTCATCATTTTCAGTCGCTATCAAATTGATTTTTACTTTCATACCGTCAACTTCAATTTGCTGCGAACAACTAGAGTTGTTTGACTTATCTGTTAGTTTTGCTTTATGTCATAGCTTCGTCAAATAATTGCGAGAATCAATTAAAATAATCCACCATATCATGCAGTGAGTGCCTTGACAAGATCCTCTCATCTTAATTAATCTGATTCAAAATTAAATATCATGTCGTTGGCAATTTCCAGCTAAATATCTGAAGTCTCCAGCTCAACATCTGTCATGAGATATTGGATATTCTCCTTATCACTTTCACTTGAGGAGTTATCTGAATTGGTTTGATCTGAGTCTGAATTGGCCTGTTTATTATTTGTTTCCTCAGCAATAATTACTCATTGATCTGTCTTTCTCTTAAAATATATTTTGTCGTTTTTGGACCGTCTCTTTTCAAACGACTTTGTATCATCTTTCTTCGGCCAGCTGCAATATGCAATAAAATGGTCTTGTTTTTCAAATGAAGGATCGGTTCTAACACCTGCGAGGGTGCTTCAAACACAGTATTTTTCATGAGCTTTAATAGCTTGTGTTCTAAGAATGTAAACGCTGATGAATTAGGTCGAGTTTTGTTTTTCAATAAAGTGGAAGAGACACGAAATAATCCTTCGTTAGGAAATATGACTAATTTGAAAGTCTTTTAACTTGTGTAAACTGAATAACTGAAATAAGGGGGATCAGTTCTTGCATATGAAAATAGCTCGAACTGATCAAATCAGTTTGAAAACAATAGTTTAACAGTTAATTACAAAAGATATGTTTATGGATGTCCGGAGACTTCAACTGTTCCTACGTCACCCATTCTATCATCTCGGATAGGATCCACTAGAAGACTTTAATTTATACAACACTTTTGTACAAATCCATTCAACTTAGGACTTACCCTACTGCCTAACTAAACTTCTAGTCTAGACTGAAGGTAGAACCTTCCAGCCAACACTTGTTTAACGTCTATGTGTTAAAGACTACATACACAAGTTTAACGTCTGTGCAAGACTCACTCAACTTATCAATACGCTTAATTTTCTATATGTGTGAGTGATGGTGTGTGAGTGTGCGAGAACTGATCTATGAATACAACACGAAAGTGTTCTCAGATACTGAGAATTTTGCTTGTAGACTAAGCTGTTGGCATGTCCTATTTTTCTCTTTTTTTCAAATCTTCACACACTTGTTTTTTGATGGTCTTGATCTTGTATTTATAGAGGCTTCGAAGCCGTTCATCAAGACTCATCAAATTTGTCTGTTGCAGTTTGAATATTCTCGATATTTGTGTCTTGTCCTTTCTGACAATCATTCTAGAACTCCTTGACTTTAAGCTCTGCTGCAACGTCTATTATTGTCCTTTGACCGGAAAATTGTTGTCCTTATTGCGCACAGCTGGATAAGCTTGTCTTGTTCTGCAAACTGGTAGGCTCCTAACTGATGTTCTGAACTGGTTAGTTGAACTGGTCTTGAACTGGTGTGGTGAAATCAGTTGGCTTGTCAGTTGAACTGATTTCACATATTCAGATGAACTGGTCAGCTGGGCTCTTCATTAGTTGAGCTCTTCATCAACTAGCCGGACTTCTGAAGGTCTTCTGCTGAATTACCTATTAGCTGGAAAATCAGTTGAACTGGTCTTTGATATATCAGTTGAACTGGTTCTGTGAGGCCCGGGGCCGAAGAGGACGGGGGGTGATCGCCGGTGCCATGAGAGGTGGCACGGACAATGAGCGGCTCCTGGCAGGCTTCTAGGTGGAGGGAACATGAATGAACCGTTCTTACACCGGAAGGAGAGGGATTCTGAGACTGTTAAATATAATGGACTGTACAGTTGAAGAGGGCTTATAAGATTTGATTGGTACTACTCATATCACGAAGGTGCATCTTCTTTTCGGTAGCTCATCACATAAGAACTTCAAAGTTAAGCGTGCTTGACTTGGGGCAATTTTGGGATGGGTGACCTCCTGGGAAGTTTCTCAGGGTGCGTGTGAGTGAGGACATAAGCACGCTGGAAAGACACGTCTTGATACAGTGAGGACAGTCGTCGAATCTGGGGCGTTACAAGTGGTATCAGAGCCAACCTATCCGAGTACGGTGTGGTTCGGGGACGAACCAAGCGGAAGCTGGTGGGCATGTGAGGCCCGGGGCCGAAGAGGGCGGGGGGTGATCGCCGGTGCCATGAAAGGTGGCACGGACAATGAGCGGCTCTTGGCAGGCTTCTAGGTAGAGGGAACATGAATGAACCGTTCTTACACCGGAAGGAGAGGGATTCCGAGACTGTTCAATGTAATGGACTGTACAGTTGAAGAGGGCTTATAAAATTTGATTGATACTACTCATATCACGAAGGTGCATCTTCTTTTCGGTAGCTCATCACATAAGAACTTCAAAGTTAAGCGTGCTTGACTTGGGGCAATTTTGGGATGGGTGACCTCCTGGGAAGTTTCTCAGGGTGCGTGTGAGTGAGGACATAAGCACGCTGGAAAGACACGTCTTGGTACAGTGAGGACAGTCGTCGAATCTGGGGCGTTACAAGTGGTATCAGAGCCAACCTCTCCGAGTATGGTGTGGTTCGGGGACGAACCAAGCGGAAGCTGGTGGTGGGCATGTGAGGCCCGGGGCCGAAGAGGGCGGGGGGTGATCGCCGGTGCCATGAGAGGTGGCACGGACAATGAGCGGCTCTTGGCAGGCTTCTAGGTAGAGGGAACATGAATGAACCGTTCTTACACCGGAAGGAGAGGGATTCCGAGATTGTTCAATATAATGGACTGTACAGTTGAAGTGGGCTTATAAAATTTGATTGATACTACTCATATCACGAAGGTGCATCTTCTTTTCGGTAGCTCATCACATAAGAACTTCAAAGTTAAGCGTGCTTGACTTGGGGCAATTTTGGGATGGGTGACCTCCTGGGAAGTTTCTCAGGGTGCGTGTGAGTGAGGACATAAGCACGCTGGAAAGACACGTCTTGGTACAGTGAGGACAGTCGTCGAATCTGGGGCGTTACAAGTGGTATCAGAGCCAACCTCTCCGAGTACGGTGTGGTTCGGGGACGAACCAAGCGGAAGCTGGTGGGCATGTGAGGCCCGGGGCCGAAGAGGGCTGGGGGTGATCGCCGGTGCCATGAGAGGTGGCACGGACAATGAGCGGCTCTTGGCAGGCTTCTAGGTAGAGGGAACATGAATGAACCGTTCTTACACCGGAAGGAGAGGGATTCTGAGACTGTTCAATGTAATGGACTGTACAGTTGAAGAGGGCTTATAAGATTTGATTGGTACTACTCATATCACGAAGGTGCATCTTCTTTTCGGTAGCTCATCACATAAGAACTTCAAAGTTAAGCGTGCTTGACTTGGGGCAATTTTGGGATGGGTGACCTCCTGGGAAGTTTCTCAGGGTGCGTGTGAGTGAGGACATAAGCACGCTGGAAAGACACGTCTTGGTACAGTGAGGACAGTCGTCGAATCTGGGTGTTACAGGTTCAGTTTGGGCAATCAGTTGGTGCTTTCAGTTTGCGTCTCGATAGCTTCAGTTTAGGCTCGGTAGCTTTTTGCGCACTTAGATAAATTCATTAAAAAACTAAATAACAAGTTTTTTTAACATCAAAATCAAGATTGCGAACATGAAATGTTCCAACATCAAAGTTAAAACAAGCTTAATTATCATCAGCTAGGTCCTTTTTATGATCAGAATTGAATTTTGACTTATTTTTCTACTAAAAATTTCCAAATTTTTTAACAAATAATGACATACCTTCATTGCTTCTCTAGTCAGCAGATTTTATGCTAGAAGCTTCTTCATTAGCAGTTGAAATTGGGTTTGCGGTAGCTAGAGCTTTTGTTGATTGTGAAGTGTATGGCTCTTCTTTTGTCCAGATTCCCAGCTCAAACTCATGGACTTTAAGATCAGCGAACGAGTCGTGCAGCTTGAGTTTTTTTAGATCCTCGGACTCAGTCATAGTCGTCTTCATTACATCTCATTCTCTGGACAATGCTATCATGACCTTCAAAGCAATTTTGTGGTTAGATTATTCTTTAACAAGAGATGTTAGTTCAATAACAATGATACTAAATCGTTCATCAAAGTCATTAAGAGTCTCATCGGGCTTCATTTTGACATTATCGAATTTCTGGATTGCAATGGTTAGTTTATCTCTTTGGTTCGATCGTTTCTCTCAAAGAGTTTGGTCAGCTTCTCCAAGATCTCTTTGGCTGTAGAACATGTCTTGATTTTTCTGAACATGTTCTTATCGAGATTTTTATATAGGATGTTTTCGAACACATTGTCAAAGTTGTTGTTCTTCTTATCATCAACCGTCGATTCAGACTCGTGCTTTTCCACTATTTAAGCACCATCAGATATCGATACGGTTGTATTGGCTTTTAAGATCTTCACGTGGGCCGTCAGTGGTTGCATATCATATGTCATCATATTGAGCCGCTAAATGTGACTGAATGCCTATTCTCCAATCATCGTAGTATTTTTTGGAAAATATTGAAATCTTATTAAAGGATGTCATTTAAAATTATATATTTTTCAGAGTTCAAGAAAAGCCTGCTCTGATATTACTTGTTGGGATCGGAGTAGAGTTTAGTGAGGTTGAATAAACTCTTAAATGATTTTCATAACTTTTAGATGTTTTAACAATTTTTTTGGTTGTGAAGAAATATTCTTGAACGGATACCTTTGATGGACCACTAAAAATTAACTAAGTGCGAAAACAGTCTGGCTTGATTAATGATAAAATACATATAAGGCAGTTAAAAAGAAACATATTAAAAATAATATGCAAGAATATAAGCAGTGTAATGAAATGAGATAGATATTTTATGAATGTTCGGAAATAACACTCATATGTCACTCCTTCTTCCACTTAGAAAAGTTTTCACTAAAAGACTTTGGTTTTAGGTCTTGTAATAATCCACTTCATCTAGAACTTATAACTGACTAAACCAAAATTATTAGTGATCACTTACAAGATCTTGATGTTTAAGAACTCTAGGTTCACCGGAAAACAATACAAACTACCAAATGGTCAGATTGACTTCTTGAGTCAGTATGTAGCACAAATTGATCATTGACGATCTGATATATTCTGATAGGCATGTATCATGTGAGTAGCTTGAAATATGAATTCTTAAGTATCCTCAAAGATCTTATAAGTATGCAGGCTTGAGAAAATAATCAGTTAGTTCGATTGTTTCTTCTCTTTGAAGTCTGCATATATATAATTGAGAAGCTCCAAATGTCGAATTCATTTTTCAACAATCTTTTTACTTGTTCTCGACAAAATGGCCTTGACACTATCATCATTGTACACTGTAATAAAATGCCAATTAATTTCGATTGATTTTTCCGTCTTTAGCTCAAGTATCATCTGAAAAGTTGATTGACTTAAAACATATTAAGAAATATTTTGTCATTCAGAGTTGGTAGGAAACCGTGTCATCATACTTTATCATAAACGGCTTGACTTGTAGCATCCTTTGAATTTACTCAAATCTGATCGTTTGCAGTACGGTTGGAGTTAAACAGTTTGAACACATCTAGTGCATGTAGAACTTTGTTCATGTCAGACTGACAGATAATCGTTTGCATCTAGAGCTTAGAAGTACTGCAGATTGACTTTCTTACGTGAACAGCTTGAACTCTTGATATTCTGTCTGAACGACTTGAAAAGATCCATCGGTACGAAAATTTGAATTTACAATTAAAGAACGGCTGGATTGTGAAATAGCTCGATATTGTGTAATTTTCAATAACCAAAACTGAAACTACTAGAAATATTCTAACATTAATTGGCCAAATTATTCATAGACAATGATACACTAATATCAATAAATAATTAAGAGCAAGAACGCATTAAGTTTATTGAAATTAAAACAAGTTATAAAACTTAGTTTTATCTTGAACTTATCGTAGTCTCAATAAAATTTATTGAAATCTTAAAATTAAAGTTTGGAATAGTAGGTATTCAAAATGACCGATGCTATATTTTTATACCAAAAATAATTCGATTTATCAAATTCTTGTTATAGATTGAATACAAAATCTCAAGATATAACAATAAAATCGTACGATATAATTGATATAAATATCATTGTAATTAGGGTTACAATCGCGTCCCTTAAACTTGTGCATTCCCATGCTCTCGAGCACGTTCGTATTAGAATCAAACCACAGGCCAATGTACGTGTACGTAGGCTTCTTCTTGGCCTTTGACAGCCTTTTTTACCATAGTTTACAAAGTTTTCTCGGCATGTCTCGCAAGTTTCAGTCAACATTAAAAAAAAAAACAATGAATAACCATAAATTTTTGGATGCAAATAAATACACGAGATAAACACCAAAACGACCTAAAAATCTATACGAAACAAAGTTAATATTCGTGCTTAATCAGTATCCTATTGAAGTATTGAGCAAACCAATCTCCTACAAATAATCTACAGATAAATTATTGGTCAAACCAAATCAATTTGCTACAAGTAATCTATAACGAAAAACTAGTTCAATTTGTTAGAGACAATTTGTCCTACAAGAAATTGACTATGATCATCACAGCCAGTTCCCAGCAGGACTGAGCATTTGATCGACCGTTTAAAAAAACAAAACAAAACTGAATCGATAGTTTTATATCATATACATTATGAATGAACTCAAGCCGAGCTCGAGTCGAACGTCTGTCATGCTCATGCATCCGTATATGGAAAGAAAATAGAGAGGAAGAACCAGTTTGTCGGTCACCTATCCCTTGAAACAATAGTTGGAAGAATTAGAAGTCAATATCTATGGAACCACTGATTCCTTCATCTTGTTTTATTCATACTACTCATATGAGTAGTGTCCTTGCCCACTCAAAACATGACATGTGTGCTCAGTGGATAAATCATCGTCATTCGTTCAACCATTATATATAGATGAGTGACCATGTCGTGTGTTGAGTGGATGAAGACACTATCCGTATGGGTAGCATCTACCAAGCTCTTTCATCTCTCATGTGCCTAAACAACTTCAACAATACAGACATCATCACCTAGTGTATCAGCAACAACCAAACTGTGAATCTGCTTCTCAATCTCAATCCAACTTATCCCATCTCTTTTGCAATCCCCCTCTCCTTCATCCTCTTAATTATTCCTGCTGTTTCTTTCCATCTCCCTCTGGAAGAATAAATTTTGGCCATGGAAATATATGGTGCCGAGCTATCCGGTGCCGCCTCAGGCCGAGCTATCCGGTGCCGCCTCAGCTAGCCGGTCAGCAGCATACTTCCCTGTGTCAATATCACCATTAATGCCGCAAGCCCCAAGTAATGCTTGCTAAACAAGTACATCAGGCTTCATAGGTAGCTTCTCTATTAAGTTCTTAGCTTTTCTCTCACAAGTCCTGATCGGCCAAGCATGTTGATAATACAACCATTATGATCCGGTCTTGAATGTATTCCATATGATGCCTCCATTGATTTAAGGAAGCTTATACTCTAGTGTACAAGTCCTGCATGAATACAAGCATGAAGCAAGGATAGAAATGTAACATGTGTTGGTTCCACGCCTTCTGAATTCATTTTTTTAAGCCATTCCCACGACGAGCAAATGCAGCAATCATGGAGTTCCATGAAACTTGATTCTTCTGAGGCATGCTATCGAAGCCCTTCACGGATTCTTCCAACTCTACACATTTTGCATACATTTTGATCAATCCATTGCTAACAAAGACATTAGACATAAATACTTTCTTGATAACCAATGTATGAACTTTTGCACCAAGACCCCAAGCAGTGTCGATGCCACGAACTCGAGGAACGGCGGAAACCATGTTCGGGTCCAACTTGGCGCCAACATTTACGATTTTCACAAAAATCTGGATGGCCTCTTCCTCAAAACCATTTTGTGCATAACCAGTAAGCATAAAAGTTACAGAAACTTCATCAAAATTCTCACCAGACTCAAACATCAACCATGCTTCTTCCACACGACTACAGTAAGAATACATATCCATCAACGCACTAGTATGCAAATATCTGATTGAATCCCCAACTTCCATACAACACCATGAATTTGAGACCCTTCCTTGTGTGCTTGCAACCCAGAGCATGCCATAAGCTCGCTCAAATATTTCAAATGATTGGGAGGCACTGCACTGTAATACATGTTAGCAAACAGCTTCCGAAATCAATGCTGTCCATGTTATCACATTTATCTCCTCCATCCCATAAAAACATGCACGCCCTGATCAGAAGCCAAACATCTGAAATAAGATGTCATCAAGGCATTCTCTCCCGATATCTCCTTTTCATATCCTCATGAAACGGCCAATGCGTGTATCATCTTTACGATCCCGAGTGATTCAACTCAACTGCCATCACAAGCCCACAAAACCGAGGTTAAACTCCCATGGTCAAACCGATAAACCCCCGAACCAATAATCACTCTGAAATTACCCAAATCCCAATTTTAAGTCCCCATGTTTCAAGAAAACTGAGATAAGCGAGTTCCAAGGGGCAGTGGCTTTAAGGGGCGTATCTTCAAACAGCTTGACTGCATCACAGAGTTCGCCATATTTCCCATACGCATTCAGCAAAAAGCTATAAGTTACAAGGATCGTTCGACTTTCTGATGGGTTTCTGAAGTCAAGGAATGGTGGGTCCTTGACAATAGAAGCACCAAAACTGATTTTTTTATAGGATTTTTAATTTATTTTCTAAATAATATAAATATTGATCCAAACGAGCCAAGCTATAAGGCTTGAGCTTGGCTCGTTTAAGATTAATTCAAGCTCAAGCTCGAGCTCGAGTTTTATTCGAGCTTTTATCATCAGGCTTGAATTCGACTTGTTTTGAAATTACTAAGCTTGTGAAAAGCTCGAGTTCGACTCGTTAAAAGCTCGTTTATCATGTTAATCAAGCCGCGCTCGAGTTTGGTTTATTAATAGCTCGTTTATCATATTTAACAAGCCTGACTTGAGCTCGGCTCGTTTTCAAGCTCGTAAAACATACAATTGAGCTCGAATTTGAGCTTGATTCGAGCTTGTTAAAATTAAATATATCTATGAACTAATTTTATATTAGACATAAAAGTTTAACTTTTATTAGTACTAATATTTTTATTTGTCAACTCAACAAATGAGTCAAGCTCGAGCTAACGAGCCACCTAAACGAGCCGAGTTCGAGCTCGCGAGCCTATTAACGAACATGTTTGCGAGCTCACGAGCTGAATACGCTTAGGCTTGAGCTTGATTTGATTAAGTTGTCGAGCTCAAAATCGAGCTTGAGCTTGGTTTGATATGATTAACGAACGAACTCTAACAAGCTTTTTATCGAGCCGAGCTCTGAATAGCTCGCGAACGGTTTGGTTTGTTTACATCCCTACATTTTACAAATACCCAAAATGACCTGTTTCGATACTTAATTTCCAAAAAAATATTGCAATTTGGATCTTACAAGTTTTCAAAAAAAGTTTACCTATTCAAAATATTATTTAAATATTCTTTACTTCTATAGAATCACAAAAATTGAACTTTATCTTATCCTTGAACATTGCAAAATAATGTGATGTACCCAACATGACCTACATATAATTATTAACTCGACGAGTCGTATCCAATTTTTTATATTTTAATTTAATTTTATGTAGCTAACCCAATACATCGTATCAACTCTTTTTTCCTAACTAAAAATATTTTAGATTTTTTTCGATTTTCCATGTTGGACTTGATAAAATGCAAATCTTCGAGAAAAAATTACTTAAATTTGTTAACTAAGTTTGGTCCTAGTGTAGGAAACGTGTTTTATTAGTCAACTTGAGACTATAATGACTGTTGCAGGACTTGGTAAAAAAAAAAAGGTGTCTTAAACAAAGTGAAGAAATAATCCAATTGAAATGCCTGCTTTGTCATTTACATTCAGTAGAACAACATGGAAATCCCCAATGATCAAGAAGAACGATCCAGTTTCCGTTAGCAAGAATCATGATGCAAAACTCTCCCTATATAAAAGTAACGAAAGGAAATGATAGAATACATGCATTTTAATTGTTGAAATTGGGTAATGACAATAACGACTTCCGGTTGTTTTTCATGCTTCTGAACTTCAGTGGACTCCAAACCAACTGTTTCTTATGTAGCGCCACAACCGTAGGATGCCTCGGAATCAGTGAACCTGATGTGGTGGAGACAGAGCATTAACGAAACGAAATCACATTTTATATATACTTTTCTGGAAAGTTTGCTGACCTGATGCTTGTGAAGGGGGACTTCCTCTGAATTTACTACTTCTAAAGGAAAGAGGTGTAGCTTCTGTGGCGGCATTTGGCATTTGTCTCCATTGTGGCAGCGGAGAAGATACTCTTGATGTTTTCCATACTTTTTTTGGATCCCACACAAATGATTGTCGGCCCACAGCACGATCAGGCCTTGATCTGACAGTCGAATAGTGAAGTGGAGTTGTCATGTTTGAGCTAGATTCAGGGCGGAGAGTTGCAACGGAAGCCCTTCTTCTGGGTTGAAGAAGCTGATTTGTTGATGGTGGAAGTCTTACAACAACAGAGCCTCGCCTTGCTTTAAAAATTGGCTTAGCCCTGTCATCTGATATATTCTCTTTGTGTTCGTCCACAACTGGTAAAAATGACGCCTTGTGTTTGTTCGAGGGAATGGGAGATGGATTTGTCATAAAGTTTGTGATTCTTCGAAGTGGCAACCTCACCTTTGTTGGGGGCAAAGGTGGCTTTTTATCAGTTGTCATTTGTCCTCGGTTTGAAGTTGATACAGCTGAGGGCTTAGTTGAAATTGAGGACAAAGCTCTGCTCTCCTGTTTTATTCTAGTTTTTCTTTCCACATCTAATTGATTTTCAAGGTCTCGAACCTGTAGAGTATATATCAAACAATCGTAGTGACAAGAACACCAAGAAATAGAGTGAACTGAAAAAAAAATTAATTTTCGTACTTCAACCAGTTGATGTTGAGTTGCAATCTATACATGCGAGGACATATAGATTATACCTTATCTTGAAGATTTTTGCAAATATGTTCTCTAGCGACAAGCCTTAACTGCAAAGCCTGAATATTGTCCTGCAACTTCTTTGTTTCCTTCTCATCTTGTTTTGCCTTTTCTGCCTGTTAATGCAAAACAAATAACGAGGAAAGGGAATTAATAGGAGTGCGTGTGAATTGATATACCAGAAAAGTAGATTGATTGTTTCTCCATACCAACTGCTTGTATTTCAAAAGCTCTGCATGGTCTGTCTGTTTCCGAGCAGGTCCATGCTCTACTCCCCGTATGCGACTAGCAAAATTCAAAGAACAAAGAGTTTCACCTAAATCAGCCGCAACTGGGCTGATTTGAACAAACATCAAAGTTTTACAGTCTCCTCCTGCATTCAGTTCCAATTGGTGTTATTAGTAGAAAAACTGTATCACCAAGAGCTTGGTCTCTGTTGCAGAATATTTAATCAAGAACGCAGTTCCAGAATTAAAAATGTGATTCAAGTCAATCAGTCAAAAAAAATCAATTTGCTCACCTAAAGAACTCTGCAGCATATGAGTAAGTTTCGAATTCCTGAAGGTAGAGAAAGATATGGTTACAAAATAATTTTGGAATTTAAGAACTCTTCCCTTCCACACAACACAATCACAGAGGATAATAGAGAGGACACCTGTATGGAATATGAGATGATTTGGAAGCGAGGGCAGAGACAACATCCCCCAGTGCAGATAAAGATTTATTTATAAACTGAGATTCCTTCAGCCTTTCACCTTCAATTTCAATCTTACCTACGCGCTCACTTCCTGCCAGGTCAACCAACCATAAACGACTTTTCGTTCTTTCCCCATTTACTAAATTCTCTCCGACAACAGTCACACGTAACAAACTGCATGACAATATAATGTTATATGAACATAGGCATTCCTTTATACTGAATCAGATGAACCCATAAAAAAAAAGAATGCAGATAAAACAGTACTGAATTTTACCAGTGAGACCGGCTACTCAGCTCATTAGCATTTGTTGATCCAACGGATCTTACTCGACCACCTAATTCTAGCAGGCCCCAAACTTCATCTGTACCAAAAACTTGTGCTTCAACAAGTCCAGGGACCTCCTGAGTACCTTCAGCCGATTGCTTAATCTCCAGCCTGCATTTGCAAAGTGTTAACTCTCGTGGACCTTCCCCATAAAAGAAAAACTTATAAATCAATATATTGACTATGAATCCTTTCTTACAGAGAGCATTCTTGAATCCTGCTTTTTAGCAAGTACCTCCAGATTGATTGAGAAACGGTGAAACTTCTTAAATTCCATATCCTTATTTCTTGTTTCTTAAGTCTGTTATTTCTGTAATGCAAGTTATTCTGCCATTGAAACTCAAAAACCTTTCCTCTATGTTTTGTTCAAATAAATCGTTAAACCCATATCCTTCTTTTATTTTTATGATGTTAAGATCGGTGCGATGTAAGGGCCAATTAAGTTGTCATTTAAAATATATAATTATTTCCTAAATTGTGTAAATCTTAGGAAGAAGTATCAAGTATGTCTCAGGAATAAAAAATATTAAAGCAAATAAATTTGAAGCTTGTTTTGAGCAGGAAAACCGCAAAACGAGGTCAGATCCATTTGGCACGTAGCAATGAGGAAACATGGTGTATAGAATATGTTATACATGTGGCCATGTGCCTAAAATAAGAAACATGCAATTCCTCCAAATTCTTGATTCTATAGTTGGTTGATTGAATGAAAACTGTTCTCCGTTCAGTGGAATGCAAATGTGTTTCTATAACCTGGAAGCAGTGCTATATATACTCAACATCCAAATGGGTGACCGGGAAATTCTTTAAAATATGGGGTAGAATTTTGTTAGCTATATAATTTCTACAGGTTTTTATTGATTAGCTTCCCCTGGACACAAGGTTCATAATACAAAAGAAAAGGCAAGATAAGAAAGATTAATAGAGCCTTACTTCTTGGCAGGTTGGTTCGAGTTCTCGACCAGGAGATCCCTTATCTTTTCATTGTAAACCTCTAGCATGCTGACAGACAATTCATATTTCATACAGTTCCTTTCTTTTGATAATCTAAAGAGTTCCTCCAGAGTTCTGTAGTTTACTCCCCTATTTTCAGGTGTTCCTTCCATTGTATATGTCTTACCCGTTCCAGTTTGTCCATAGGCGAATATGCATGCATTATAACCATCCAAGACAGAGGTCACTATGGGCAGAGTTTGAACAAAGATAGCCTCTGCATTGGAATTTCATGGATTAATGATTAACAATTCAAAGAAGTTTGTTAGATCTCAAAAAAAGGTAATGCACAACATTTAAAGTCAGTTCTATCTACCCTGGCTGTCCTCAGGTCTAAATACATGATCCAACTTGAACTGCTTTCGACAAGAATCAGAGCAGATGATCTGTAGCTCGGTTTCCTTAGACGAGGTAAAATCAAGGACTGAAGTCAAACCATCTCCAATCTCTTCTTGTTTTAGGGGCCTACACCTACAGAAGACTCTGATATTTCCTTTGAGTTCAATGACTTCATTGTAAAGAATCTTTCTTTCAGATGATTCTTCAAGATACTGCTTTTTTAGTAGTTCGCACTCTTCATGACTTTTCTTCTTCAGAAGTTCATGTTCGGTGACTATAACTCGACAAAATATAGCATTAATAAGTTTCATTTATGCGTCAAAACTTGTCAAAAAATCTCAAGGAGACTAAGATTGTACAGAACAGGAAACGCACCAAGATTCTGAAGAGCAGTGAAAGCTTCGGAACCAATAAAAGAATGAGCTGTGAAGCCCTTAACTTCATCACACAGCAGCGCGTGTTCATTCCTAATAATCTGAAAGTAAAGCAGTGTTATAGTCGATAGTAGCAGCCAAAGTGAAACAGCTAAAATGAAAATGCTTCTGCCAGTAACCACATACGTTTACTTTCTCTCCGAGATCTTGGATTTTCTGAAGAATAGGAAGAGTCTGCTGCGGATAAGAACAAAATTCTTGGGTGTCCTCAGAGGCAGCACTGCAGATATCTACCAGACCACTATTTCCTTCAAATTAAAAATCCCCAATCAGAGTTCACAATAATTATGTCACCGGATCTTCAGTAAAACTACCCCATTTCGTTTATGTTTCTTAATTTGTCAAGAAAATAAAGTAAACAACAGCAGAATGAGAAAATGTCAAGATTTTTCCTTCAACCAACCACCAGCTTTCATCGGAGAGAACTCTGTAATTTCTAAAAATTTAGAAGCTACCTTTCTCCTGAACAATAACGATAGAAAAATAGGGATAAAATATAACCATAAAAAAACACAATTATCTGGTACATATGAAATCGACATAGAAATATGGGGTTACAATTAATACTAAAAATCCTCAATGTGCTTGAATAGTTAAAATTAAAATTCGGAACATCAGGTAAAAATTAACACTATAAATCGACGATTCTGAGAACGATGAAAATTGAAAATATTAATATCAGATCAAAATTAACACTAAAAACAGCAGTTCACCAGATCAACTGAAGTTTAAAATCCACATTTCTTCGAAAAATTCAAATTGAGAACAGAAACATCAGGTAAAATTAACATGAAAACCCCAATTCTGGCCGAACGATGAAAATTGAGAATATTAATATCAGATAAATATTAACACTAAAACCTACTAGTCTCGCGAACAGTTGAAGTTGAAAATAGGAACGTTAAGTCCAAAATAACTATAAAACCCAAAAATTCACTAGGAAATCGAAAGTAAAAAAAAAACCAAGAACACTAGGTCAAAACATCCCAAAAACCAAATATGGAAAAGAAGACAAGCGAATAGAGAGAGATTACCGTCCATGACAACAGTTAATCGCCGCTCTTTCCACTGATAGACCGAGAAAAACTGTAGCAGAAAATCGAATTTCAGAGCTGAAATTTACGGAGAGAGAGAGAGAGAGAGAGAGAGAATGGATGTGAAACGTTGAATCGGCCCCTTTTCTTTTCAAAATTTAAAATTGGAGCAATCCGAACCGTTTAACTTAACCATCTTCTTACAACGGCTATAATTTCATAACCGGGCCGGGCCGGGCCGGGCCGGCCGTAGCCCAGAGCTTATCTCGGGGCTGGAGTAAGCGCTTTTGATTTAAATTATATATTTTTGTTAGTATGTTTAAATGCATGTTTTTGTCGAAATGGAGCATTAGTGCTTTTTTTATACAAGCATGAATATTTTCTGGAAATTTACTATTGATTATTGGTCTTTTTTTAGGAGTGAGTCTCATGTAAGACAGTTTCACAGATCTTAATCTGTGAGACGGACAATCCTACCAATATTCACAATAAAAAATAATACACCTAACATAAAAAATAATATTTTTCATAGATGACCCAAATAATAGATTCGTCTCACAAATACGACCCGTGAGACCGTCTCACACAAGTTTTTGTCTTTTTTTAGATGAGTAACGTATAGAATATTGACATCAACTTAGTCATGAGGAACGTAGTTATTTTCAGTGTACTTGTGAAATATGATTCATGTTATTAATGAATATCATATTATTTTAAACCGAAAACTATTTATTTTCTGTCAAAATCTACTTATATATACATATATTTTTTCAAAAATTGAAAACTTCAAAGGGGTAATTTGAATTTTGAGGGTATATGGATTAAGAGTGAGTCTCATATGAGACCGTCTCACGGATACTAATCTGTGAGACGGGTCAACCATATTCATATTCACAATAAAAAGTAATATTCTTAGCATAAAAAATAATAATTTTTCATGGATGACCCAAATAAGAGACTCGTCTCACAAATACAACTCGTGATATCGTCTCACACAAATTTTTGACATGGATTAAATATATAATGCAAAATAAAAGATGGAAAACTTGGGCATGAAGATTTAGAATCCTAGGCTTTCAAGGGAAATAATTTTGAAAATGGGCTACTCGAAGAATAGAAAAAGAGATTTTGATCTATCTCGGATTGATATATATCTTAAAATGAATACTTTATTACAAATTTCAACGCGAAGATAATATGTGATCTAGATAGCATATACATCTCAATAAATAAAGCAACACCCCTATTTGAAAATCTCACCACTCAAGCTGTCACGCCCCAAAACCGAGACGTGTCATCGGCGTTGTTTAACAATTTAAAATCGTATAACAACAAGCCACGTAATACATCAAATAACCAAAAGTTAGTCTATTATGTAAATCAATAATTGTTTTTACAATGCGATTGAAACGAAATGCGGAAGCGTAAAATGCGATAATCTAACTAAAAGACAAAATAAAAAAAATGGTCTTGAATCGGATCATCATCCTCAAAAGTATTCTCGTTCTTTATCTTCGATTTTTTCCTCGTTCTTATCTGGGGTGAGAATGTAAGGGGTGAGTACTTGAGAAATACTCATTACATGGGGGTCGATCGGGCATAACAAATATCAAGGTGATAATTATACGAATATATTATCATAATCTCAATCATAAGCATGTTGAATCGAATACGAACAAGATACAAACATAGCACTGAACATCATCTCATTTCCATGGTTTACTGATCAGTCCCCTATATGTTACTCCTCTAAGGGGCGAGGCCAAAAGAACGGTTATTATATCCCACCGCATCAGGGTCTTAAACAAAACATATCAAATATCGGAATTTGCTTGTCATTTCTAATTCGGATCATTACAGTGCATTTCAAATATTTCATACATGCTTTCAAATATTATAATTAATATCCAACAACAACTTGTTCAATAATGTTCATAACAAATAGGAACGAATATACCATGTCGATTGGTTTGTTGTCGTTGTGCCACCAAACTTAAATTCCTATTCTCTAAATAAAATTAGTGTAATGGTGAGCAAGGTCGAATCCACAGAGAACGGGAGATGATTTTTTTGAGTAAAAATGCAAATAAAAGGGGGGATTTTTTATATGAATTTAATGAAATACTAAACTAAATTTGTCTAAGAAAGGAAGACAAAAAATTTAAATGATAATTAATCAACTAGAATAAAGTGAAGAATTTAATATGAGAAAGATCTGATTCAAGAGAGTTCCATTATTTAATTATATCATTGTTAATCGGCAAACAAATAATTTATTCAAGTTGTTCCAAGCAATTAACCTTAGAATTATAGGGATAGCCGCTAAATTTCTTGTTTTTTTATAAATTAATTGACCAAACCCAGCATCTCGTCAAAACCTATCAATAACCAACTGGGCACGATAGTGTTCCATATTAATTAATGATAGCTTTTAGATATGTGAAAAAAGTTAATCCTAAAATCTAACAACCGAGATAGCTGCAATTGATAAATCCAGTTTTTTTGATTATTTAGATTAAATATATTATGATATCACAACACACATAATCTATGCTAATCGTGTACCAATCATTCATGACAATTACGGATCACTGAATTCATGGTTAGCAGTAGAAAATCCTATATTGAATTAAATTGTCAAATTAATCGATATACCATATTCATATAATTAAATCATAAATCGACAAATACTTGAAATAACAAAAAATATTAAATCTAAGAACGAATATCTCACAGTGATAAATTAAATAATAAAAACAACCCTTAAACCAGAAATAAAACTTATCATAGAGTTGTGGAGAAAATCGTGTGCTTTTTTTCTTCTTCTTTTCGTGTGATGATGGTGAAAGGAATTGTGAGTTGTTGGTGATTGCAGAATATTTGGAGATTTATTTCTTGATTCTGCCACCTCTTTCCCTCTTCACGTGAATACTAGGCAAATCCAAATAGAAAAATAGCTCATATACGTGAGGTTGTTTGAGTTTCTTGTAAAAATAGTTTCTTACACTAAATCTTTTCTTGCCATTCTAAAATCTAAAAGATATTAGGAATCATCCACTAAAATATGAGCTTTTTTATGGAAAAAACTCTATCTTATATTTATTCTTTGATATGAAAATTCTTAACTCTCACTAGGAAGCCGAAGAGTAGTCATAAAGTGTGATAACGCCTTATTCAAAAACCACTTCTGAATTTTTCTCACGCCTTATCCAAAAATCACTTCTGAATTTTTATGTTCAAGTTTTCCACTAAGATTATATCGACAACTTTATTTGTGATATAAAATCACCATATTTAGCCCATATTTATAGCACAACTTCATCCTACAATAAAATCAAAAATATGTCAATTAAGCACGTTGAAAGTGGTAACAATGAGAGATATGATAGCAAAAATGCAAACTATTATGAGCATATCACCGATCGAATTTCAAAAAAACATACATAAGGTATTTTCAAGCAAATGTGGACATACTTACGAAGAACAAGTATGTCGATATATATATCAATTAGTACACTTATGAAATGCAAGTGTACATAAGAGTATAGTAAAAACCCACTTACTTGATTATTATCTTCAAATATTTGAGGAAATGACGACTAAAATTCGAACACAAAAGCTATTGGATTGCCTCAAAATGGACATGAACTCGGCTGTTGCAGGTGCTTCGAAAATAGCTGCTAGGGAGCTCGAAAGTATGGCTATTTTCTGCTGAAATTTTCGAATTTTTGTGAATGTTTTGTGCCTTTTTTTTTTGTCATCATCCATGGTATTTATAGGCTCGTGAAAGGGAGATGAAAAGGCTCTCATTCAATGTCATTACATCCATGTTTATGGCCTCCTTAAGGGCTTTAAACACCACTAAAAGGCTGTTATGGCTCTTCAAATTCAGCCACTATTAAAAGACTGTTCTAGATCTTCAAATTTAGCTTTGAATTCATGGCCTGAATGGAGTTTAAAGGCTTTTCTTGTGTGATTAATTTCAGGTCACAACATCCTTCCCACCTTATGAGAAGTTTCGTCCTCGAAACTTGGCTATACCCGATCTTCATAGAGATAAGGGTATTGCTCTCGCATCTTTTCTTCCAACTCCCAAGTAGCTTCTTTGGTATGATTGGACCATTGTACTTTGACATATGGAATAGTTCGTCGCCTCAGTACTTGGTCTTTTTTATTCACAATTCAAATTGAAACCTCCTCGTACTTCAGTTTTTCATTTAGATTGCCCTCAACCAGAAGTGGTTCAGCCTCCAGAATATGACTTGGATCGGAAATATATTTTCTTAGCTGCGAAACATGGAAACATTGTGGATTCTTGACATATCGGGTGAAAGTGCTAATCGGTAAGCAATTTTTCCCACTTTCTCTAGAATTTCAAAAGGTCCAACATATCTGGGATTCAATTTTTCAGCCTTATTGAATCGGATTACACGTTTCATGGGTGACACTTTCACATATGCTTTTTCGCCCACTTCAAATTCCACGGGTCTTCTTTTTAGGTCAGCCCAGCTTTTCTATCGATTTTGTGCAGTTTTTAGTCTCTCATTGATCATAGCAACCTTATCCACTGTTTCTTGGATTAGCTCGGGTCCAACGACGGTCTTTTCTCCTACTTCATCTCAATATAGTGGTGATCGACACTTTTGTCCATACAAAGCTTTATATGGTGTCATTCCAATACTGATGTGATAACTATTATTGTATGCAAACTCGATTAAGGGCAAATGTTCACTCCAATTACCACTGAAGTCTAGAGCACATTCTCTCAATATGTGCTCAAGAGTTTGTATTGTCCTCTCAGTTTAGCCATCAGTTTGAGAATGATATACCGTACTAATAGTAACTTTAGTCCTCATAACTTGTTTAAAGATCTTCCAAAAACGAGACGCAAACCTAGGATCTCTGTCTGATAGTATGTTGGCTGGAACTCCATGTAATCGTACGATATCATTCATGTATAAGGTGGCCAGTTTATCCATATTATAATTCATGCAGACATGTAAGAAGTGTGCGGACTTCGTGAGTCTGTCTACGATTACCAATATTCCATCATGACATTGTCTCGACTTTGGTAAATCGATTACAAAATCCATGAAAATATGTTCCCATTTCCATTCCGAGA
The DNA here is from genome assembly GCF_022965805.1 of Primulina eburnea. NCBI lineage: Eukaryota > Viridiplantae > Streptophyta > Magnoliopsida > Lamiales > Gesneriaceae > Primulina > Primulina eburnea. The sequence goes on from NC_133115.1 coordinate 5,411,279, forward strand.
TTTCTAATGGTTGAAGAAGTCCACTAGGTCTCTGGTGTTCTGGTTTGACTTGTTGGCACACGTGACACTTAGAAACAAACATTGCAACGTCCTTTTTCATTCCACTACACCAGAAGTTTTTCTTCAAATTCTGTACCTCTTGGTACTGCCGGGGTGGACTGAAAATTTTGACTTATGTGCTTCAGACATCACTTCATGTCGAAGATTTTCAATATCAGGTACACCTAATCGTCCTTTCATCCACACCACTCCCTTTTCATCTGTCTGGAGATCCAATGATTTTCCTTCTTCAGCTTGTTGTTTCAGTTTCACCAAATTGGGGTCTCGATCTTGACTTATCTTGATCATTTCTTGTAGGCATGGTTGTGCTGAAAGTGACGCTAGAATTACTATGTCCATATTATTCCGGCTCAAAGCGTCAGCTACCTTGTTCGTTTTACCCGGATGATAGATTATTGTCAAGTCGTAATCTTTCAGGAGTTCAATCCATCGTCTCTGCCGCATATTTAGTTCTTTTTGAGTGAACAAATATTTGAGGCTTTGATGATCAGTGAAAATTTCACACTTAGTTCAATAAAGATAATGTCTCCAAATTTTTAGTGCGAACACCACTGCAGCTAGTTCGAGGTCATGCGTCGGATAGTTTTGCTCATATGGTTTCAATTGTCTTGAAGTGTAGGCAATTATTCTTCCATCTTGCATGAGCACACATCCTAAACCTCCTTTTGAAGCATCGCTGTAGCTGGTGAAATCTTTTCCTTCAATTGGCAATACCAATACCGGCGTAGAGGCGAGTTGCTTTTTCAAGGTCTCGAAGCTTTGCCCACATTCTTCATTCCATTGAAAACTTAGATTCTTTTGTGTGAGTTTAGTGAGGGGTATGGCTATTGAAAAGAATCTTTCAACAAGTTTTCGATAATAACCTGCTAGTCCCAAGAAGCTTCGAATTTCTGTTACATTCTTCTGCCTCGACCAATCCATGATTGTTTCTAATTTCTTAGGATCCACAGATACTCCTGCTGCTGATATTATGTGTCCCAATAATATGACGCTCTTTAGCCAGAATTCACATTTCTTGAACTTGGCGTACAGTTCATTTTCTCTCAGTGTCTGGAGGGTGAGACGAAGATGTTCTTTGTGATCTTCCTCACTTGAAGAATATACCAGAATATCGTCGATGGATACTAACACAAACTTGTCAAGAAACGGTTTGAACACCCTGTTCATGAGATCCATGACTACTGCCGGAGCGTTTGTTAATCCAAACAGCATTACCATGAACTCATAGTGTCTATACCTTGTTCTAAAGGCTGTCTTCGGAATATCGTCTGTTTTGACCTTTAGTTGGTGGTAGCCTGACCTTAAATCGAGTTTGGAAAAGACTGTAGCTCCTTTGAGTTGGTCAAACATGGCATCTATCCTTGGAAGTGGGTACTTATTCTTGATTGTGATCTTATTCAGTTCCATGTAATCGATACACAATCTCATACTTCTGCCATTTTTCTTTACAAATAGAACATGAGCTCCCCATGAAGATGCGTTTGGTCGGATTTGCTTCTTATCCAGCAATTCTTGAAATTGTTCTTTGAGTTTTTTTTAACTCTGCCGGAGCCATTCGGTACGGCGCTTTTGAGATTAATGTAGCATTGGGGAATAAATTAATATCAAATTACACTTCGCGATCTGGGATTGTGCCAGGGAGTTCTTCAGGAAAAACATCCGGAAACTCTTGTACTACCGGAAACTCTTCTAGTGCAAGTGTGATTTCTTCCTTTACCTCGCTTAAGATAGCTAGGTAAACTTCTTCTCCACTTTTCATGGTTTTCCAAGTCTGGGAAGCAGATAGTATGGAATCTGTTTCTTGACTTTGCCATAATAAACGATCTTCTTGGTTCGGAGCCCTTAGTTTGACGTTCTTCAAGAGACAATCGACAATTGCTGATCCTTTGATAGCCAATTCATTTCTAGAATGTCATCGAACTCCACCATGTTTAGTTGAATCAATTCAGCTTGAAATAGGTGCTCATTGATACAGATCTTACAATCCATGTGTACCATATGTGTTTCAATTGTCTTACTAGTAGGAGTTGCTACTCTAAAGGGTTCGACAAGTATCACAGGTATAAGCCTTAATTTCTTAGTGAACCTTTTAGATATGAACGAATGAGTGGCACCACAATGAAAAAATACATAAGCTGAAATTTCACTGATTAGAATGGTACCCGCCACGACATTGTTCGAGTCATCTGCCTCTTCCTGAGTTATTGCAAATACACGAGCGTTAGGCTTATTTTCCTTCGGCTTGTTGGGGGTAGTTTCAGTATTTGACCATGTCCATTTCTTAGGCTCGGGACAATCAGCGATTCGGCGTCCCAACTTCCCACAATTGAAGCATACACATATATTCTTACAGCATTCCCCAGAATGGCGATTATTGCAGACAGGACACATCTTGGCCTCTTGATAGTTTGGACTGGACGAAGCGCCCTTGAAGGTCCCAGTGGACTGATGTGGTCTTTTGAATGGTTGTTTCCCTTGCAAAGATTGTCCAGAAGGAGGTCGCTTATTCTTGTTCTCTTCTTCCCGGCGTTTGATGTCTGTCTCGGCTCTTATTGTTGCGGCCATTAGATCAGCAAAGCTCGTGGGTTGGTGAACTGATAAAGCTGATTGAATTCGGCTGCTCAGACCCCGCTTGAACCGGTGCATCTTCAAGGTATAATCAGCCATAATCGTGGGGGCATAGGTTCCAAGAGAGTGGAACTTTGAAGTATACTCCACCATCGCCATATCCAAAGTTTGAGTGAAATTTTCAAATTCACTCAACTTATGTAATCTCACTCAGCTGGGTAATAATGTTTCAGGAATACCTCTCGAAACTGTTGACAGGTTATTGGTTCATTTACTATCGTAGTTAATTAGATTATCTCCCACCATTTGTATGCTCTTTCCTCTAAAAATTGTGTTACCACATCCACTTTGAACTCGTTGGGAATCTCGAGTAAGCGGAGTTGGGCCTCGATATTTTTGAGCCAACTTTTGGCAACTTCGGGGTCCAAATCTCCGTTGAATGTTTGAGTTCGATTCTTTCGTAGAGACTCATAGCGGTACTTGAACCCATTGGCGGATTGCCATTGGCGTTTGTGTTACCCAACCCTTGGATGGTAGTGGCCACAACCATTAAGTCAACTTGACTTAGGGTCAATCCTGGTGTTGGTGGCGGAGGTAGATTTCCTTCATTGTCGGCATCATTCCGATTGTTGTTGCAATTTCCATAGCGCGGGTTGCGGTTGTTTCATACCGGTCTTCCGTCCATATCCTACAAGTGTAAAAGCTTCTAAGATATTTGTTTGCCAACATATATATGATTTAATCATGAACTGAAATCGACCGTTGATACATCCAAATAAACTTTTTATTGATTCAAACGAAAAGGGAATCAATACAAATCCAAGTTTTTTGGAAACACAAAAGGAGAAAAGATTCATGATAAAGCAAATGGATTATAAATCCTTATTAAAATTAGTCACGACACTAAATCCTCAATCATTTAAAATCTCGTCATCTCCTAATGCTTCGTCTTCCATTGGTTCCATTTCAGGCTCCAAGTCGATAAGGACATCTTGAAGTTTTTGAACTTGATTTTGTAAGTGCTCATTATGCATATTCAGATGTTGCATCGAATCTTGCAGTTCTTGAATGACCAATGCATCTTGCTGATGTCATTGGACTGCTATAAAAGAGATCTGATCCAAGAGATCTTTGAGATGAGCTTTTTGTTCCTCCATCTCGTGCTTTTCTTCTTGCAGAGTATGTAGAGTTGCAATTAGTTTCCCGTTGTCTTTCTACTCTCGGGCGAGAGATGCTCGGAGGTCTTTAATGATGTTGTCTTTGTCAGAGACGTGCATAACACTCATGCGAGCAGTGATCCGATTGCGAGGCATAGAAGAATTTAAAGCCATTTCCTGAAGTAAAACAAATGGAAAGGCTTAGAACAATAGAATAAGATAGTAATATTAACAGATAGTTTGAAAGTATTTCGACATACGGTAGGATTTTTCGAGACTATTTCCCAAAAAATAGAAAGTTCGGAAATTTTTATGTGGAATTCAAGCTTAAGTCATGAATATTACATAACCGCTGACCGAATTGGATTTTGAGTTTTCTTAAGAAGTTATTGGCCTCGCGATTATTATCAAAAACAGTAAAAACGCTATTTTGGAGGCTTAAACAATGGAATTTGACCGAAATAAGGCTTCAGTCCTCGCGAAGAGGAATTCGCCATGAATATTGTTCGTTGAATCGTTTCATAGGGGAGCACCTTAGGTTTTTCCATCACTATGTGAAATATCCTTTTTTTCGGGAGAATCCCAGCCGGATTATGAACCTGCCGGCTCTGATACCACTTAAATGTCACACCCCAAAATCGAGACTTGTCATCGGCGTTTTTTAACAATTTAAAATTGTATAACAAAAAGTCACGTAGTACATCAAATAAACAAAAGCCAGTCTATTACATAAATCAATAATCTTCTTAGCAATGCGATTGAAACAAAATGCCGAAGCGTAAAATACGATAATCTAACTAAAAGATAAAATAACAAGACTGGTCTTGAATCGGACCACCATACCCAAAAGTATTCTTGTTCTTTATCTTCGATTTGTTCATCGTTTTTATCTGGGATGGGAATGTAAGGGGTGAGTACTTTGGAAATGCTCAGTAAATAGGGGCCGATCGGGCATAAAACATATAAAGGTGAGAATTTATTATCATAATCTCAATCATAAGCATGTTGAATCGAATACGAACAAGATACAAACATAGCACTGAAAATCATCTTATTTCCATGTTTTACTGATCAGTCCCCTATATGTTACTCTTCTAAGGAGCGAGGTCAAAAGAACGGTTATTATATCTCAGCGCATCAGGGCCTTAAACAAAACATATCAAATATCAGAATTCCTTGCCATTTCTAATTTGAATCATTACAGTGCATTTCAAATATTTCAAACATGCTTTCAAATATTATAATTAATATCCAACAACAACTTGTTCAATAATGTTCATAAGCAAATATACCATGCCGATCGAATTTCAAAAAAACATACATAAGGTATTTTTAAGCAAATGTGGACATACTTACGAAGAAAAAGTATGTCGATATATATATAAATTAGTACACTCATGAAATGCAAATGTACGTAAGAGTATAGTAAAAACCCACTTACTTGATTATTATCTTCAAAAATTTGAGGAAAGGACAACTAAAATTCGAACATGAAAACTTTTGGATTGCCTCAAAATGGACAGGAACTTGGTTGTTGCAGGTGCTTCGAAAATAGCTGCTAGGGAGCTCAAAAGTATGGTTATTTTCAGCTGAACTTTTCAGAATGTTTGTGAATGTTTGGTGCCTTCTTTTTGGTCATCATGCATGGACTTTATAGGCTAATGGAGGGGAGATGAAAATGCTCTCATTCAAGGCCATTACATCCATGTTTATGGTCTTCTTAAGGGCTTTAAACGCCTTTAAAGGCTGTTACGGCTCTTCAAATTCAGCTTTGAATTCATGGCCTGAATGGAGTTTAAAGGCTTGGCTTGTGTGGTTAATTTCAGGTCACAACACAAGCTTTCAAATTTTCGAGTTTTGCTCCCCGTTATTTTCAAAATTCATGTCTCAAGTGTTGTTGGGGTCATCAAAATGATATCCGTGTTCGAAAACGTTTTTACATCGTCAATGCATAGAATTTAATCTTCACCATGCCGAATGATATCATATTGTGAAGGCCGTGCAACAATATGGAAGGAAGAAATGAAGAGCAAAAATGTAAGGGCCAAGATCTTGATTCTGTTAATATAAGATTTTAATTATATTAACATGAGATTATTGGAGTTAAGTTAATATGAATATAACCGGGCCATTACGAGATCAAATCGGACCAAGCATATGAATTACATAACTTGGGGACAGAGAGTCTGGCGCCCGAGCGGTAGTTTTTGACCGCCCGAGCGCCAGTGTTCAGCAAATATATGTCGCGGGCAGAAGATGTGGCGCCCGGGCGGTAGTTTTTGACCGCCCGAGCGCCAAGGATGCATTTCGAAATTTCTTGGGCAGAGAGGGCCGCGCCCGAGCGGTAGATTCCAACCGCCCGAGCGCCGACCCAAGTTCAAGAAAAGAGGCCACGTTTCTTGTTCATGCAATTGGATATATATATAAGCGTTGTTCCTTCAGATTTCTTCAAAGGAAAGAAAAATAAATCGAGAAAGGCTCCTGTGATAGTGTTGAAAATCCTTACGCCTTTTGTGAGAAATCCGTCTGTTAGATTTTGAATCCGACTTCGGTACGGTGTTCCTATCAACGCAGGCTACTACAGGACGTAAGTTTTACTACGTTTTGACATGTTTGGAAATTATGATGTTGTTAGAATTGAATACACGTCATATATGTTATTCTTGACATGTTAGACAGTGTAGAATCGAAGTCAGATTAAGAAACGGACCGAATATGGAATTGTTATGAATTTCAGAATGAAATTGACTGAGAAGTGGTATCAGATTTGTATGGTGATTGATTGTAAATGACTGGAATTGATATAGACTGATATAGTATTATCAGTATCGCAAGATTGTACTGTTGTACTGTCAGAATTTGATAAAACAGAGATGTGATTTGATTAGAATATTGATACAGAATATATTGATATTATCATTGCCAGATTGAACAGTGACAGACTTTGAATCAAGACTTCGATTGTATCAGAGCGACAACAAGAAAGGTATAAATTAATGTTGAGTTGGGAATTACACAACTCAAGTGAGGTTTGACTTGAGTTTCCCTAAATCACATACTTTACTTTATTGCATTGATATTTGCAGATTATCAGATTGATATGTTAATGTATTGACTTAGAACAGAGTCAGAGTCAGAGTCCGAGTCTAGGGCAGATCAGCCTAGCTAGGGCAGAACCGCCGAGTCTTTCTCAGAACCGATAAGACTCTAGACTTACGGTGTATCGAAGAGCCTTAGATGTAGATCGACGTCTATCTCAGACACTCGATACAGAATACCAAAGTCTAAATTAGATTGGGATCCCTAGAGTTGAGATAAGATAAGATTAGATCACGAGTCATTAATTCATGTAATCAGATCAGATACATGTTTTGATGTTTGTTTATGCTTTTATATATGTTTTATATGATTGCATTTAATACATTGTTTATACTGGGATATTTATATCTTACCGGAGTTATCCGGCTGTTGTCTTGTTTGTATGTGTGCATGACAATAGGTGGGACAGGTACAGGGTCACAGAGATGAAGACAGACTGAGATTAGAGTGGTGATACCGGACTTGGATTAGAGCTAGGGTTTGAACACTTGATAGTAGTTGTTGAACCTGAGTATGTATGATTGTATATTTTGCCAGATTTATACTTTTATACTGATATGTATATTAGTTTGATTTCACTACGTTCCGCATTAAAAAAAAAAAAATTAGACCCTATTTATCATAATTGATTAGATTAGTCCCAATGATGATTTAAAAGATGATTAGCGTCCGGGTCCCCACAACAGGTGGTATCAGAGCGATAGATCCTTTAGATCGAGATAGAAGAGGCTAGTGAGCGGGGTAGATTGAGGTTTTCTTTCCTGCTTTTGAATGCTAGCATGTCTTACTGCTTTATTACATGTTACTTGTTTATCTGATTTGATATAGTAATATGTTTTATTGAGATTGGATCAGTACTGATTCTAAATCAGCAGTAAGATAATCAGAGGAGGATTGAAACAGAATTGTTGTATTTGTTACTAATCTATTTGATTATTAGATATGCCTCCGAGACGAGTACAGAACAGGAAACCACATCAAATCCTCCAATGGAAGTCACACCGACTCCAATGGAAACGTTACTGAAACGATTTCAGTCATTTCATCCGCCAACCCTAAAAGGCACAGAGAACGCTGTGGAATGCGAGAGTTGGCTTGATGATATCGAGATGCTGTTCGAATCCTTGGAGTATACAGATGAGAAGAGGGTGAAATTAATTGGACACCAGTTACACGACGTGGCCAAGGACTGGTGGATTACGAGGAAGAGAGCCATGGAGCATAGAGGTACGAATATTACCTGGAATATATTTAGAACTGAATTTTATCAACGATTCTTTCCAGTGTCGTACCGGAAGGACAAGGGGGCGGAGTTTGCCAATCTAAAGCAAGGACAGATGAATATAGAGGAGTACGTGTCAAAGTTCTCCTCCTTGCTGAAATTTGCTCCACATGTGGCTGACAGCGAAGAAGCTACTGCTGACCAGTTCATCAATGGCCTGAACCCCGATATTTTCACATTGGTGAACACAGGGCGACCGAATAATTTTACTGATGCCCTGAACAGAGCCAAGGGAGCAGAAGCCGGTCTGATGAGACAGAAAGGGGCTTCATTTGTGCCTCCAGCCCCGAGACCACAGCAACCACCTCCCAGATTCGAGGGTGGCAGCAGTAGTTGAGGAAAGAAGGAATTTTTGAAAGCCAGGGGAAAGCAATTCAAGAAATCTGGCAGTAGTTCTTCCAGCTCCGGTGGTTCTAGACAGAGCCAGAGTTACACTGGAGTTTATTGCAAGACTTGCGGAGGAAGACATGCAACCGAGCAATGCCAGGGAGTGACTGGTAGTTGCAACTTCTGTAAACAGCCGGACACTTTGCTAAAGTGTGTCCACAGAGAGGTTCGCAGAGAACTCAGGGGGCCGAGTCATCGGGATCAGCAGCACAGACTGAGAGACGATCAGCTGCTGTTCACACGTTCCAGCCAGCGCCAGCTCAGTCACAGCAGAGGCCAGGAGGAAGCCAGACAGTTGGTCAGCCTCCTAGACAGCAGGCCAGAGTTTTCGCTTTGACAGAGGAGCAGGCCCAGGAAGCACCAGATGACGTTGTGGCAGGTAACTGTTCTTTATGTGGTTACTCTGCTTACGTACTGATTGATACCGGTGCTTCACACACATTTATTTCTGAACGATTTGCATTAAGTCATGCATTGCCTGTAGAGTCTTTAGCTACTGTAGTGTCTGTCTCTTCGCCTCTGGGGATGGGTTTGATATCCGTAAATTCGGTTAACCATTGTGTACTACAGTATGACGGGCACGAGATTGAGTTAGATTGCATCGTACTTGGGCTGTCAGATTTCGATTGTATTATCGGTATTGACATGCTAACCAAGTACAGAGCGACTGTTGATTGTTTCCACAAGATAGTGAGATTCAGACCAGATATGGCTGAAGAGTGGAAATTTTACGGGAAGGGTTCTAGATCTAGAATTCCTTTAGTATCCGTATTATCTATGACTCGATTACTACAAAAAGGAGCAGAAATTCCTTGTATATTCAGTAGATTTACTGAAGTCGAGTCCAGCATTGGCAGATCTGCCAGTGGTACGTGAATTTGCTGACGTCTTCCCATATGAGATCCCGGGATTACCTCCAGTTAGAGAGATAGACTTCAGCATTGAACTGATGCCAGGTACATACCGATTTCTAGAGCTCCGTACAGAATGGCACCAGTTGAATTGAAAGAATTGAAGGACCAACTGGAAGACTTACTGGCCAAGGGGTACATTAGACCGAGTGTTTCTCCTTGGGGTGCTCCAGTATTGTTTGTAAGAAAGAAAGACGGTTCGATGAGACTCTGCATCGACTATATGCAACTGAACAAGGCAACAGTAAAGAATAAATATCCTTTGCCTCGTATTGACGATTTATTCGATCAGTTGCAGGGTTCGTCGGTATATTCCAAGATTGATTTAAGATCGGGATATCATCAGTTGAGAGTCAGAGATTCTGATATCTCAAAGACAGCATTCAGAACCAGGTATGGACACTATGGATTTATTGTCATGCCGTTTGGTCTGATGAATGCTCCAGCTGTATTCATGGGATTAATGAACCGTATATTCCAGAAATATCTCGATGATTTTGTGATTATTTTCATCGATGACATTTTGATTTATTCAAAGAATATGAGTGAGCATGCTGAGCATCTAGGAACTGTGTTGCGAATTTTAAGGGCTGAGAAATTATATGCTAAACTGTCGAAATGTGAGTTTTGGCTAAGACAGGTAGTATTTCTGGGTCATATTATATCTGGAGATGGTATATCAGTTGATCCCAGTAAAGTGGAAGCCGTGATTTCTTGGCCAAGACCGACATCAGTACCCGAAATTCGCAGTTTCATGGGTTTAGCAGGATACTACCGTCGTTTCATTAAAGATTTCTCGAGTATAGCTAAACCAATTACTCAGCTGACTCAGAAGAATGCTCCATTTGTTTGGTCTGAAGAATGTGAGACCAGTTTTCTGGAGTTGAAGAAGAGGTTGACCAGTGCACCGGTGTTGACTATTCCATCCGGTACTAGGTGATTTTGTGGTTTATTGCGACGCCTCTCACAGAGGGTTGGGATGTGTGCTGATGCAACGAGGGCATGTTATCGCTTATGCCTCAAGACAACTTAAACCACATGAGACCCGTTATCCAATTCATGATCTAGAATTGGCAGCCATTGTCTTTGCATTAAAGATATGGCGACATTACCTATACGGGGAGAAGTTTGAGATATATTCTGATCATAAGAGTTTGAAATATATGTTTTCACAATCTGAATTGAATATGAGGCAGCGAAGATGGCTTGATTTGCTTAAAGATTTTGATTGTGAAATCAAATACTATCCAGGAAAGTCTAATGCAGCAGCAGATGCACTGAGTCGAAAGGTATGTTCTTTATCCTTATCGACGATTGGTGTTTCGAATTTGATAGAAGACTGCTGTTTGTCTGGATTAGAATTTGAAACAGATTATATACCGTTTAGACTTTATACGGTGCAAGTAGAACCAGAGCTGATTATGAGAATTAAGGCAACTCAGCGAGGTGATCAGAATATACAGAAATCAGTATCGATGGTTAGAACCGGACATCGATCAGAGTATCAGGTACGTGATAACGTCTTGTATGTGAATAATCGTCTGGTTGTGCGAATGTTTCAGATTTGAGACGACAGATATTGTCTGAAGCACACAACAGTCGATTTAGTATTCACCCTGGTGGCAGAAAGATGTATAACGATTTAAAGAGACAGTTCTGGTGGAAACAAATGAAGACTGACATTGCCGAATTTGTCTCTAAATGTCTGAATTGCCAACAGGTGAAGGCAGAGAGAAAGAAACCCAGAGGTTTATTGCAGAGTTTGTCCATTCCTGAGTGGAAATGGGATCACATTTCCATGGATTTTGTGACGCAATTGCCGCGTTCCTCCAAAGGTTGTGATGCGATTTGGGTCGCGATTGACAGATTAACCAAATCCGCATGTTTTATACCGTACAAGATGACGTACAGATTTGATCAGTTGGCAGAGATCTATGTCAGAGAAGTGGTCAGATTGCATGGAGTGCCGAAATCGATTGTATCAGATCGTGATCCTCGATTTACTTCGCACTTCTGGCAGAGTTTGCAGCAGGCTCTCGGTACGAAGTTACATCTGAGTACCGCATATCATCCACAGACCGACGGACAGTCAGAGCGGACTATCCTGACGTTGGAAGATATGCTGAGAGCAGTAGTGCTAGATTTTGGCAATAATTGGCAAGATGCATTGCCTCTTTGTGAGTTTTCGTACAACAACAGCTATCAGAAGAGTATTGAGATGGCACCATTTGAAGCGTTGTACGGAAAAAAATGCAGATCCCCTCTGTATTGGGATGATATCTCTGAAGTGCCTGAAATTGGACCAGTTATGATCAGAGATATGACCGAAAAAGTGAAACTGATTCAAAAGAAAATGAAGGCAGCACAAGACAGACAGGCCAAATATGCCAATGTTCGACGTAGACCGTTGGTATTTGAGACAGGAGACCGGGTATTCTTAAAGATTTCACCTTTCAGAGGAGTTGTCAGATTTGGCAAGAAAGGGAAACTGTCTCCACGATACATCGGACCTTATGAGATTCTCGAGAAGATAGGAGATCGTGCCTATCGACTAGCCCTACCGCCTTCATTATCCAGAATACATGATGTCTTTCATGTATCGTTATTAAGGAAGTACCTTCCTGATGCTTCACATGCTATTCAACCAGACGAGGCCGAACTGGATGAGACGTTGAGCTATGTTGAAAAACCGATTCAGATTATTGATCGTAAAGAAAAACAGCTCAGAACGAAGACTATTCCACTTGTAAAAGTTCAATGGACTCGTCATGGCATTGAAGAAGCCACTTGGGAGACTGAATCAGATATGAGACAAGAATTCTCAGAGTTGTTTCGATAATGTAATTTCTTATACAGTGTTGTATATATACTCCTTATGGATACGATTGAATGCTTGTGATTTCGAGGACGAAATCGTATCTTAGGGGGGGAGAAATGTAAGGGCCAAGATCTTGATTCTGTTAATATAATATTTTAATTATATTAACATGAGATTATTGGAGTTAAGATAATATGAATATAATCGGGCCATTACGAGATCAAATCGGACCAAGCATATGAATTACATAACTTGGGGATAGAGAGTCTGGCGCCCGAGCGGTAGTTTTTGACCGGCCGAGCGCCAGTGTTCAGCAAATATATGTCGCGGGCAGAAGATGTGGCGCCCGGGCGGTAGATTTTTACCGCCCGAGCGCCAAGGATGCATTTCGAAATTTCTTGAGCAGAGAGGGCCGCGCCCGAGCGGTAGATTCCAACCGCCCGAGCGCCGACCCAAGTTCAAGAAAAGAGGCCACGTTTCTTGTTCATGCAATTGGATATATATATAAGCGTTGTTCCTTCAGATTTCTTCAAAGGAAAGAAAAATAAATCGAGAAAGGCTCCTGTGATAGTGTTGAAAATCCTTACGCCTTTTGTGAGAAATCCGTCCGTTAGATTTTGAATCCGACTTCGGTACGGTGTTTCTATCAACGCAGGCTACTACAGGACGTAATTTTTACTACGTTTTGACATGTTTGGAAATTATGATGTTGTTAGAATTGAATACACGTCATATATGTTATTCTTGACATGTTAGACAGTGTAGAATCGAAGTCAGATTAAGAAACGGACCGAATATGGAATTGTTATGAATTTCAGAATGAAATTGATTGAGAAGTGGTATCAGATTTGTATGGTGATTGATTGTAAATGACTGGAATTGATATAGACTGATATAGTATTATCAGTATCGCAAGATTGTACTGTTGTACTGTCAGAATTTGATAAAACAGAGATGTTGTGATTTGATTAGAATATTGATACAGAATATATTGATATTATCATTGCCAGATTGAACAGTGACAGACTTTGAATCAAGACTTCGATTGTATCAGAGCGACAACAAGAAATGTATAAATTAATGTTGAGTTGGGAATTACACAACTCAAGTGAGGTTTGACTTGAGTTTCCCTAAATCACATACTTTACTTTATTGCATTGATATTTGCAGATTATCAGATTGATATGTTAATGTATTGACTTAGAACAGAGTCAGAGTCCGAGTCTAGGGCAGATCAGCCTAGCTAGGGCAGAACCGCCGAGTCTTTCTCAGAACCGATAAGACTCTAGACTTACGGTGTATCGAAGAGCCTTAGATGTAGATCGACGTCTATCTCAGACACTCGATACAGAATACCAAAGTCTAAATTAGATTGGGATCCCTAGAGTTGAGATAAGATAAGATTAGATCACGAGTCATTAATTCATGTAATCAGATTAGATACATGTTTTGATGTTTGTTTATGCTTTTATATATGTTTTATATGATTGCATTTAATACATTGTTTATACTGGGATATTTATATCTCACCGGAGTTATCCGACTGTTGTCTTGTTTGTATGTGTGCATGACAACAGGTGGGACAGGTACAGGGTCACAGAGATGAAGACAGACTGAGATTAGAGTGGTGATACCGGACTTGGATTAGAGCTAGGGTTTGAACACTTGATAGTAGTTGTTGAACCTGAGTATGTATGATTGTATATTTTGCCAGATTTATACTTTTATACTGATATGTATATTAGTTTGATTTCACTACGTTCCGCATTAAAAAAAAATTTAGACCATATTTATCATAATTGATTAGATTAGTCCCAATGACGATTTAAAAGATGATTAGAGTCCGGGTCCCCACAAAAAATCTGGGAGGAAATTCACTCAACCGAGCAAAAATCTGGGAGGAAATGCATTCAACCGATTACCTTGCAACTTAAGGAAAGCCAAAAATCACTCCATTGCAGCGTGAGTCTCGGACGTGTAACTTGAACCGAAAAGAGGCCACATTCAACTTGGAAGAGAAGAACTTAACCACCCTTTGACCAAGCAATTACCAACATAACGGAGTGATATAAGACTTACCTTGTAGCTAATCATTCAAGCCTCTATATAAGAAGAACCGAAGGTAGTAAAACCCATCTCATCATTCTGCAAACTCCCTTCCCGTAGCTGCAAGAGTTCGAAAGTTTAGCTGCTGAAAAAACCCGATTTCTTGATCCAATTTCATGGCCAAATTCGAAACATTTTAGTAGCGTTTCGAAGTCCAGTTGCTGCCATTGTTATTACACATGTATCGGCCGAATTCCTGCTCATCCTTTCCATCTCATTTGCTGCCCGAAGTTGGTCCAGAAATAGCCGAGGAGTTTGATCAAACAAGCTATCCAAAATCTCGAGATTTCCGCGGCGATTCGAACAAGCTATCGTAAGAGCTTTCTTGCAGCAAATTCACTAAAGCTTCTCTGTCATCTTTGAGTGGTGTAGCAGCAAGTTGCTGTCCTTGGACCAATAACCATCCGCAACCCCAAAATCCTCCCCACAAACTCTTCAATTCGCGGTCATCTTCCTTGGAGTGGAGCCACCCGAGAGTGAGACTAGGAGTTGTCCGAGTACCACACAAATTCCTACACTCCCTCACGTTTTAAGTATTTCACAAAATCTGTAAGTGGGTCTTCTCCTTTACTCTATTTTGTTTCTAATATTATTAAATAAAATTGCACACTCATAATTATTTAAATGGCCCTTGATATTTATACTCTTTAAATAAATATGGATTATTTATTTGATTATTTTTTAAAGTGGACTTTTGAATATATAAATTATTATATAAAGGATTTGGCTCACTTATTTTTCTTTAAGTGAACATAATATATGTCGAAATAAATTAAATATAACTTTGAAAATTCGATCGACATAGTTTATTCGTTTCCATTGGGTATAAAACCCCCTTAATTATTCGTTGTTTGGTATTAGATATAATATTTGAAAGCATGTTGAATTATTTGAAATGCACTGTAATGATTTGATTTAGAAATGGTAAAGGAAATTCCGAACTTTGATATGCTTTGTTTAGGCCCTGATGCGGTGGGTTATAATAACCGCTCCTTTGGCCTCGCCCCTTAGAGGAGTAACATATAGGGGACTGATCAGTAAAACCATAGAAAATGAGATGATTTTCAATGCTATATTCATATTTTGTTAGTATTTACTTCAACATGCTTAATATTGAAATTACGTAATTTAATTGTATGTATATCCTTAATATTTGTTATGCACGGTCGGCCCTCATTTACTGAGTATTTCCCAAAATACTCACCCCCTTACATTCCCACCCAGATAAGAACGAGGAACAAATCGAGGGTGAAGAACAAGACTACTTTTGGGGATGGTGATGAAGCAAACTCAATTCGAGACCAGTCGAATTTATTCTGTCTTTTAATTTTATTATCATGTATTCCGCTTCCGCATTTTATTTCCATCGCATTGTAAAGACTATTATTTGTTATGAAAAAGACTGGTTATTTTGATTTACTACGAGGCTTGTTGTTTTACAATTATGTGATTGTGAGACAACGCCGGTGTCGACTAACCCCGGTCTCGGGGCGTGACACATATGGTCTGAAAACATATCCAAAATTCAGCTAAATCCAACGGTTTGTTTTTTTGTATACAAACTCCGCAAGAAAACTGAACAGATTTAAGACGAGAATGATATACCTACTGTTTTTTGTTCATAAACTGGCCAAACCGACTACCAAACCTGAACTCCATCATTCAAAATTTATTTGACTTACATATGGACTTACTGTGCAATTTTAAGCCTGATCCAAATGTTCAATAAGTCGCAAAAGATTCTACAAGAAGAATGATTTTTCTGTCCAAGTGTGGCTACACTACAAGAAAAACCCCAAACGACAACACACTTTTAACAACGGTTTTTGCGAAAACCGTTGTTAAAAGTGTGTCTTTTAAGAAAAAGACAACGGTTTTTACAAAACTGTTGTCTTTTGGGAGCAAACCACAACGGTTTTATAAAAACCGTTGTCTTTTGCGTGCAAAAGACAACGGTTTTTAGGGTCAAAGACAACGGTTTTATGAAACGTTGTCTTTGAGCGTTTTTTAGTGTCAAAGACAACGGTTTATAGAACCGTTGTCTATTAGCGCTTTATTTGGTACATTCGACAACGGTTTTCTATAAAAAAAAAAAATTTTGTGGCACATTTAGCGACGGTTTTTGTCTTTAACCATCGCTAACTTTCGCGACAGTATGCAGTAACTGTCGCAAATAATACATCGGCGACGGTTAACTCTGAACCGTCGCTAATTATAGCTACGACAACAGTGTTTAACCGTCGTCGTATAGTATTTTTGTTGTAGTGCTATGTTTTCGAAGTTCCAATTGCATGATTATTATGTGGTTCTGAATTATTCAAATAATAATAAGGTAAATTGATTTTTGTAATTGTTGGATAAGAATTTTGCATCGGATTTTGGTGAATACAACTGTCACCTTTTGTGCAATTTAGTTTCATAAACAAGAAGCAACAAAATAAAATTATTATTATAATTATAAAACATATTACATTAAGTTTACAAAATATAGTTGTGTCAGTTTTTCATTCGGATTAGGATCTGAAATTATATTTCATCGTGAAAATAAATATTTAATATCAGAAAAAAATATGTTTCTTGAGATAATTATTTTTCTTGTTTAATAAAAACCAAAATTTTGAAAAGCGTGAAGCGCCTCGAAGCACGGATGTCGAGCTCCAGGCTTTTTAAGCTTAAGCGAGATTAGCACAGACTTCAAAACGTTTTTTATCTTTAATGTAATTGTAATTATCTTAAACCAATAAATAGATAAAATAATATATAAATATGATAAATTTAAGTATGATACATTAATTCTCATATTTATAAAAATATAAAAATCTCAAAATTAAAATCTTTATTTATTTTTGCTACTAGATCATATTAATAAATGCTAAATATTTGTCAAATCATTATCAGACATGCTTAATCATAATTAAAATAAACATTTAAATTATAAACATAATTTATTTTTTTAAAATAAAAAGACATACTTTCAAAATAAAAAAATTTAAAAATAAATAGATGTGATTAATTGTGCTTAAGCACACTTTTCCGATTTTCTCCGAAGCGGGACGTTTTTCTCGAGTTTCAAGCTTAAGTGCGCTTAAGCGGGCTTTTTAGAACACTAATAAAACAAAAGAACAAAATAAGGAGAAAAACTTTACTGAAATGTTAATTTGTTATTAATGATTAGGTGAACCCATATATTATGATTTAATTTCTGGAGGAATTAGGAAGCTGTGTCCCTCCAAGAAAGTGCATGACAAGGGAAAGTGCCCTAGCTGGTTGGTAACTTGGTACTTGGTGTCCTGCCCCTCTTACGGTAGCAAATGTTAGGTCGCCTTCATACACTTCTGTATATCCTCCAACCTATTTAACCAAAATTAAATTTAATAATATAAAATAAAAATAAATGTAAAGATTAATAAAATATTTTCTCCGCATGATAATTTCATTCATCGTTACTGTAAAAAAAAATTATTTATAAAGTACAGATTACTAAAAAACATTGTGATCGTTTTTTTCAAGTTTAAGAAGTTTTGTTATAATTGAGCATAAAACCAGATATATTGTCCAAAAATTTGAACTTTTAGTGTCTGATGATGAGTTATAAGTCATCGACGACTAATAGATACTCGTAGTATTTATGTTCAATCTTTTCTTGAGTTACCATCGGAACCATTCATTTTCTCCTATATACAACCATTGAAACATACAAATTTGACATCAAAGTGCTCATGAATTTGCGACGACATCTCAGGTTTGAGACTCAGCTGTTTTTAAATTGGGTTTTGGAGTTTAGATTTAAATTTTTTTCCGCTATAATTATCCGAAGTTATTAAAAGAATCCGATATTTCAATAATTATTTTTTCGAAATTCGATTTATTTAAAAACATTTATATAGATGTTAATTAAATATTTAAAATGTGCAAATGAGCTAACCTCTCCAGCCAGATACCAAGGGTGCCACCGAGTTTTGACCGTGAGTTTCATCTGCTTCATAGAATTTAATGTTGAAGTCACCGGTATCCTTCCATCTATATCCCCACTGTATTTTACATCAAACAATATTAATTTGGATTATATATTTTTTTCCATTAAAAAAAGTTTACTTTTAAAAGAAATACATTTTTCCAGAACAATAATGCTTGGAATTGGTTGGAGAAAAAGTATTTTAAAATGCAGAAATCAATAAACCAGCCATTTCCAAAATACAAAATATTGATCATAAGGAGAAATTTCCAAAAAAATAAAAATAAAAAAAATCAGCTTGTAAAGTGACCTAGATAGGATTTTAATCCTCTAGTAAGTCAAAATTTGTCGTTTGCTTACAACGTGTGTGTCTCGGTTTCTAGTATTTTGATCGTTAATAGCGTACCTAAATATCCAAACTCGAAGTCCTTTCGATTTAAACTCCTCAAGAAGAGGAATGATCGTCGAAGGGCTGTCTAGCCATTTCTTGAGGACGTCGCTGCAATTTAAATTCCGATTAATAACGAAATTATAAATATACGTATGTCCTACGACTAATAATAATATTCAAATAATGTAAAAATAAAAATTATTATGGGAGATTAATGAAAAAATAATTTACCTGCATGCTTCCCAGTCATAATTAAGTTTTGTAACATTGGCATGGAGAGCCTGCTGAACCTCAGGAGAATTAAGGTATGCATGAACGTAATTGTTACTGCATGGATCAAAGACCATTCCCTGCATAATATATAATCATTTTTAATTTGTAAGAATTTCATAATTCTCTATAAAATATAAAATAAAAACTATAATGGGAAAAATCTATGGAATTAAAAAAAAATTGCTTTAAAGTAATAAAAATTGAATTTTAATGAATGTTAATTAAGTACTATACCGATGTTTTCTTAGGCTTTTGGGTGATGCTTGAGTTAGCGCATAAGGGAGCATAAATGTTGTAAATATCAATGTTGCCGACGTTTTCCCCTGCTTCTTCGACTGCCTGGCTGCAATTTTTCGATTCGTCGGAGGAGTTTGGGGAAAAATCACAATACTTCATGACGTTGTTAAAAGTTTGATCCGACATTAGTGCGTGGCTCGCAAAAAATTCATACAGCCCTTTCTCGTCGGTCTCTTCGTTGATCACAGCATTTCCAATCTGTAGTTATCCAAGAAAAATATGAACATCATGTTGCATTCAATGGTGGATCGAGTTACATTTAGTATAGGGTCCCTGAGGTTGATCCAGAAAATAGCAGATGTTATTTTCCCTTTAATTTTAAGAGAAAATATCTTATTACTAACTAGAAATATAATTTTTGAAGCTCTTCAAAAATTATAGGAATAATTCATATATCTCTAAGTCATGACTACATCTATTTTATAATAGTTTATCTTTTAAATTTTCTTTGGGAGAAAAAAAAAATTCAAAATTGTTCCCTAAAGTGGGCTAGATAAGGTTTTGATCTTCTAACATATTAAATTTTGGTCTTGGTGCAATAAAATGTCATTTTGCTCATATACTCTTATTTTTGTTGAGGCCATCAGGATATTGCGGAAATGCATATCTATCCCACGTCAATATTTCGGAAAAAAATCAATCTAAAGTATGCAGGAAAAGAAAAACAAAGTTTTGGCCCTTTTTCTATTAAATGGGGTTTGAGTTTTTTCGCTATCACACAGAGTCGAATCCAATATGAAAGATGTTTATGTTGTTGCACGTTTGCGGCTCGCATTTTTGGCCTATTAGAAGACCAAATATGTGATGTATGGAATGCAATGGACCAAATATCTAAGGGCATGACTTTAGGCATGAGAGCATGCAAATAAGCACTAAGTTCCTCCACACTAAGTGGCAAATTAGATGGGGTACCAGCCAACAACCCAACCATAAAAAGATGTCTACCAGTCTATGTATGTGCAAAAAGAAAAATTGTGTTTTGTCACACATAGCCAACTTTTTTATTACAATAAAATATATTAATAAAAAAAACCAAACAAATTTAAAAAAAATATATATATTTCGATACGATAACCTCGTAATAACATAAATTGGTCTATATGGAATTTTTGAATTATTAATCCAATTTATTGTACTAAGATTGAAATTGACTAATTGGATGACCAAAATTTATATTGTACAACATAATCAAATTATAGTGAGGTGTGACGGATCGAGCTGGTCCCAACGAGAATATATCAATACTGATGTTTTGACTAAATTTTATTTTTTAGTAAAACAAATAATAAAAAAAAAATGTTTTGCTGTCCCAAAAAATATATATTTTAATTGAATAGATTAAAAGATGCCAAAACTTACCATTATTCCTTTGAGATTAATAATATTCTTGTTTGCCTTGTGATTATGATAGAGAATGGTATGTGCCAGCTGAGGTACGTAGTGTCCGGCATAACTCTCCCCGGCGATATAGAAATCCCGGTTTTTGTACTCCGGAAATCTTTCGAGCCAATTCAATAAGAATGCATAATTATCAGAAGCCGTCTTACTATCTCCTCCTGTCACGATATCTTCTGTCGTGTTTGAGTATGAGAAGCCAACGCCAGCCGGAGATTCCAAAAATAACACATTTGCAGCTTTAAAAAAACAAACAAAAAAAATAATCAAAATTAATATTCAAAAATAAATTATTTTTTTTGGGTTTAAAATGAGACTGTATAAATTAAAGTACCATAATTCCATGCAAATTTATTTTTGTAGAGTGTTTTGCCATCGCTTAGAACTCTAAATGGTCCTAGCTCTTGCATTGCTCCATAGGCAAGAGAGGAGCAGCCGGGCCCTGTAACACAATAAATTCGAAATCTTTAAAGTTATTACCTAATAATTGATTAATTAATTAATTCTGACAGGTAATTATTATTAAAGTAATTATTATTTTCTAAGGAATTAAAAAATATAAATTCATCATAATCCCACGTGACGCGACGAATATTTTAATTTTAACATGTGTGTATCATTAATTTCATCGGATACAATTTCAAGTATTAATTATTAAATATTATTTGGAATCCCAATTTAAAAAATCATTTATTTCATAAATTTATAGGAAAATATTGCTTATTTCTAGCTGGATGGAAATATAATAAGATTTAATTATTAAAAACAAAGAGGTTGTTACAAAATACGACATGCATAACATTAAATTATAATATAACAAGACTAAGCCAATAATAAGAGCCAAAGAATGGGTTTTAATTCCAAGAAAACTGCAAGACTAATAAACATGTCTCGTTAATGTGTACATTTCTTATCCAAATAATAGGAAATAACATGCACAAAATGAAACCAACTATATATATACAGATCTATTATGAGACGGTCTCACGGATCTTTATTCGTGAGATGAGTCACCACGTTTATATTTACAATAAAAAATAATATTTTTTTATGAGTGACCCAAATAGAATATATGGTTCACAAAATTTACTCATTTGATCGTCTCACGAAAATTTTTATGTACATCTAGACGACACATCAAAACAATGTTATTTTATATCACATTTGAATTTAAAATAAAGTGTTATAATATCATATTGTAATGTAGTCAAAAAGTTTTTGAACTTCTGGTGGGATATTTCCATGGAAACCAAACATTATACCATCTGAAAGAAAAAATCCATGTGAATTCCACATAAACTAAAATGTAGAAAAACAAACAACCTAAATCTCACCTAACACAACTAAAAATTTCACTCAAAAAATTAGAACATATCTTTTTTAAATAAATAAAAAAACAAAAAACAAATACCTCCATTGAGCCAGAGAAGGAGAGGCAATGGCTTATCCGAATTCTGAGCTTCTGCAAAGTAATAGAAGAAAGCTCGACCGGCAGTTCGATTCACGGTCACATATCCGCCGTATTGCTTGAATGTAACATGTGGCTGTCCGGGCAATCTCTCGATCCTATCACTTTCTTTCATCCCTTCTTGTGAGTAAACTACCGCTTCACGAAAATGGCGGCTCGCGTTGAAAAGGCTTCTGTCTATGCTTGGATTTTTCCTCATAATAAGCCTGTTGGCTGTCGAAAGAGATTCGGTTGGCTTCTTCTGTAGGAGTAGAGTGAAGAAAAGAAGGAGAAATGCTTTGGCTTCCATTGTTTCTCTTCTGCACAAGAATATGTGTGCCGTGTGAGAGTATATATATAGAGTAATTTGTTGGGAGAAAAAAAGTGTTAAAATATATTCAAAAGTCTTCAACAAACCAACTGAAATGTAATGTAGAGATTCTTGGAGGACAGAAAAGACCTTCCTCTGTTTGCA
Organism: Primulina eburnea; assembly: GCF_022965805.1. NCBI lineage: Eukaryota > Viridiplantae > Streptophyta > Magnoliopsida > Lamiales > Gesneriaceae > Primulina > Primulina eburnea. The sequence continues at coordinate 5,433,900 of NC_133115.1, forward strand.
ATTATTAATTCATTAGCTGCGTGTCAGGTTTCATGTCAAGAGTTTAACGAAGACATCGTCGTTTTTGGTACCTATGCGGGCACTACCCTCACTTCATTTCAACGGATAAGATCTTGATACATATATAATTTCCAAAAAAAAAAGTGCATCATATATATACATAGGTAAATCTTGACCATATATCCTATCATAGGACAATACCCACATGGGTAAGATGAAATAAATCATCGTTTTTCTAATGTCACGACATCATTTTTCAGTGTCACATCAGCACTCCATGAGAAAGAACGGAAATGGAAATAAATGTGCAAATTTTTGAATTAAGACTATAAAACTATCGACATCGATCATTACCAAAAATAAAAAAATATACAAATTAATTACATAAACAAGAAATGTGATTTTCCCCTCTTGTCATATGTACTTAGTGAGTGTGTGTGTGTAAAATATGATTTTATATTATTAATTTTACTCCAAATTTTATGTTTAAACCTTTAATTTTCTATATTTTTTTATTAATTATTAAAACGGTGTGATGTTTGTGCCGATGGACGTGCTGGATTTCCACTAGTTCAAATTGGAACAGTGAGAGAGCCAAAAATATTTTTATTCAAATGCCTCGAAAAGTGAGTTTTATGTGAGACCGTCTCACGGATCATAATCTGTGAGACGGGTCAACTCTACCCATATTCACAATAAAAAGTAATACTCTTAGCATAAAAAGTAATATTTTTGTATGGGTGAGTGGTGACCCAAATAAGAGATCCGTCTCACAAATACGACCCGTGAAACCGTCTCACACAAGTTTTTACCTGCCTTCGAATACTTAAAGTCAGTCTACACAAATTTTTACAAAAGTAAAAAAAAATAAAAATAAATAATAATTAATATTATGATTTTTATATATAAGTTTACAAGGCTATTTATATTTTTCCGAATAAAAGATGGCTAATCGTCACCCTTTGTGTGAATCCAATAAAAGATGGGCATAGCATTGAATAAACTCTCGAATTAACACTTAACTCTCGAATAAACTCTCGAATGTACATTGAATAAACTCTCGAATTAACGCAATAGTCTACAAACCATGATAGTCAAGCTTATACTGTAAATTCGTCTAAGAAAGTATTAGCGGGGAAATCAAAACTCGTGATTATTGATCAAACATTCACCTACTCCACCAACTCAAATATATTCTTCGACCATCAATATTGCTTGATAGGATAGCACTTCGTGGTTCAGCACCATATATTTCTTCGACTAATAGAGGTCTTGAAATTAATTCAAAGATTGGGCGTGTCGAGGAAATTCGTTCAGACAAAAAATTTGTGAGATTATCCGAGTGTATAATTGTGAAAATATATATATTTCATCGAAACATAATTTTTTATTAAATTAAAATTTTCATAATTAGCCATTGAAATAACATCTGACAATTTTTCGTCTTGAGTTTTAATTCTCTTAAAATTTAAAAATGGTATTTACAAATCCATTTCTTGTTTGGAGAAAAAAAGATTCGAATTTGAAATTTTAAAATTTTACTAAACTACCATTAGAAATCATATAAACATAAGTAACTAAAAAAAATTTAGAAATTAATAATTCTTTTCTATTATTTGTATTTGTAAATTCAAAAATTAATTATTATTTATTAATCATAATGCACATAAAATAATAATTAAAAAATCATCAAACAACTTCAAACTTTAACATGAAATTAATTATTAAACGTAAAAGAGGCTTTGATAATTATTATAATTTTTATTATATTAATCAGTAAATAACATAAGAAACTTACAAAATTTAAACGAAATCTTTCAACTTCTAAAAAAAATTAAAAGAAAAAAAAGTCTAACCATTTAGAAACTTTTGATGGAGAATGATGTGTTGGATAGAAAAGTAATTTTATATTTTTAAAATCCAAATCCCACCAAATCTTATCAAATTTGATGGGATTTGAAAGTAGTCAAATTGGGAAAACTTTGAGTACTTAACGTACTAAAACTCAAAATGAGACAAGTTAGTGAATTAAAAAATTATTTTCCTTAAATAAATGAATAATTTTAAATAATTTACCATCATAAATCTCTATCACATTTTTGTGTTAAAAATGTAATGGAATTTTCTCATACAAATTTAGAAAGGGTGAATTAAGTCAGGTGCACAAGAAACTCTCTCAATAATATTAAAAATATTATATATTGTTTGAATTTGTGCACAGATTTTGACCGCATACGAGTTGTTCTGTCCCACGATTAGTCGAGCAAGGCGTACAAGCATGTGTCTCGTTACATATGTGATTATACATGTTGTCATCGACAAAGTGTCAGATGTACCCACAGAATTGCTCGTGCTCGAAGTTCCATTCGACATCTGGTTTAGACTTGTTGAACACTGATAGATACATCTTAGTGACGAATAAAAAATCATTCATATTACCTTTCCATAAAAAAAATTCATTTATCTAATTCTCTCATGTAATGAATGCATAAATAATCTATTTCTATCACGAATCACATTCAATTATTATTTATATCATCCATAATTTATTTAAATAAATGTTATTACATATTATCACACTCTTTCATATTAATATAATTATGTTATTAATTACATAAATTTTTATCTTGAAATAAAAATATTTTGAAAATATTATATTTATGTTGTATCGATAGATTAGCTAGTATTAATGATTCATTTTAGATGATTAAACAATACCAGATTTTTCGTAGACAAAACTTTGAGCTCAATTAACAACTTCTCTATAATCGATTTCGACTTGATTCGGATTATCGATGGTAAAATGAAAAGCGTTCTATATTTTGTCGAACCTAAACATTACCATGAGGGACAAGCCAACGATTTTTTTGGGCAATGTTCTAAATTCCAACCAACACAACATTTGAGTATGTGGTTCAATGAACTGGCTTTGTATCCGCAGTTGGCAAGTTCTCAATTTTCATTTCTGGTTTTATTGAGGCATAAATTATGCATGTCGGTATGGTCAAGATCATGTCTCACACTTGTGTAAGAAAATAAATCATAGTATTTTAGGGTAAATTGTATTTAATCCTTGGACCCCAACTTGGCTAAGTTTGGGGTGAGTCTCTATCAAGGAGAAAATGATTTTACATTCTTTGATCCACACAAAAAATTTTATGTACTCCTTGTTTCCATATGTTCTATCCGATGTGAAAAATAGGCACAGATACGTGTTTTACATTTCATCCCTCTAAAACTGAAAGTGTAAACTATGATTTTTTGTAATCCAATTTGAGTCGATTGATATCAGAAATATATAAATCAATACGTTGATTTAATATTTTTTAACTAAATTTTTTAACTAAATTTTTTAAAATCAGTACACATGTATAATAAGTGTTGGTATTAATAAAATTGTTTCAAATTCATACTTAAATCTTATTTTTTGTACCAGATCTGAAACAACTGGTACTCGAATATTATATATTAATACTATATTTTAAATGATTTGAATCAATTTTCATCCATGAAAAAATATGTGGAAACAGATAGTGTGTAAAATTGTTATTTTTGGATCAAGTGTTATTGCACAAAGATCAACGTTTGACAAGTACTTGTCAAACGTTGATCTTTGTGCAATAACACTTAACTTCTGGTTATTTTGTTCTAATTGCTGACATGAATGTCGGAGATGTAGGTGTCAACATCTACCACATTTCGTGTCCTGCCAGCATTTTTTTTACGTCACATCAATGTTTTCCGTGTCACTTCACCACTCAAATTAAATAGAATTAAAAACCAAAAAATAAAAATTACTACATCAAAACATAAACTTTAATACTTCAAATCTCAAAATAGGACAAATTAGTGTAAAAAAATTATTTATCCATTATCATATAGCAAGTTATAAAAATTACATGTTTAAAAGACTAATCGGTGACACCAAAAATAGGAATGTGGAAACATTCCACGTGATAGGAGTCAAAATTTCTAAATTACCAATTACATTTAATATTTTGTAAGGCCATAACTTTGTAGATCATTTAATAGGGTTCTTGATTAAATAATGTATCGAGGCATAAGTTATGAACAAATGAGCCCAAAAAATTACCCAACAAAAAATATTAATTAATGATTGAAAAAATAGGAAATCGGAAACTTTCTATAACTAGGATACAAATATTAATTATGTTTCTAGTTCTAGTATGAATTATTTTATGTGATATTTGGAGTATTTCTCCTCCTATGATATGGTCAAATGTTAGCCGTTTGATCATTAACATATATGTCTATTTCTATAAAAATGTGAGGAAACCTATATGATCATATTGAAATAGAGAGATAAACACTCTCAATGTAGCAAATACTAACTAGGGATGACAACTTTTCCAATGGGTTTGGGCCCCACATGGAACCCGAAACATGGATGGAGATCCCCGATTTTTTCGAATTCGGGTTCGGGACGGGTATGAGATTACTATCATCATCCCCGAACTGTTAGAGTAGATGCCCTACAAGTCAACTGTTGACTAGGGATTTTATTGACTCAAGTGTAATAAACAATCTTTATTTTAATATAATTCATTATTTCATGGTTTGTTATTTCTTTATCTGTATACCCATGTTATCAAACATATATAAAGACCTTGATTATACTTTAATACAAATGAATCGTAATTCGATGTTGAAACTCGTTTGTAAATACTGTATGATCTAAATTCGTTCCTAGTCGACTCAGCCGCCTAAAACATGGATAAAGGTCGCTTGAGCTCGAGACTAGCATCTGTGATGTTGTGTACTGTGTTTCTTAGTAAGGGCATAGAGATGTCCAAACATGCAGATGGGTAGTCATATGATGATTATACCGAACAACCCTCCCTCGGACTTTCCAGTGGTTATCATTCATCGAGAGGATAAGTCTGTGGTTATGATTGTACACCATTAGTCCCTAGGGTTGTGCTTTGACTCGTTTACCGGCTCCAGGAGAGTCATCAGGTGGCGAGGTTGGGTACAGTTGCGACACATATAGGAGCCAGTGCATTGTAGTCGGGGATTCACCGCTCACCTACGGGTGTGGATATCCTATGTGATCTAATGAAATAATAGTGCATGGAATCTCTGGCCAGAGTATGAGTGTACGTTAGAGAAGGAGTTCTCAAAATAGTACACGCGATGCCACTATTGTAGTTATCACATAGTTATCGAATTATTATGCAACCCTCGATGAACCAATGGTTGCAGATTCGATCGGGATATATGAGATGAAGGGACCGTACTGTACGCTAATTATAATCGACTGGTTCTTGCAGGCACTATCAGTGATACCTAGGGGATCATGGGGCGATGCTACTAGACGCTCTTACCATGATCCGATGGGTGCAATCAGAAATGAGTTCTGACATTCTTGATCACGGTGTTGATGAAAAGAATGAGGCTAACTAGGGTAAGCCCGAATAAGAATAAATGCTATTCTGAATCACAAAGAGTTGTGAACCCACGGCTAGCTGTATCCCTGAACCATTGAGGGTCACACAAGTACTGGATTGTTTGTTCCCGTTGAGAGAATAAATTCAAAAAGTTGAATTTATATTATATAGTAAATTCAAGGAGTTAGAATTTATGATAATTAAATTTTGAGAAAATAAATTCAAGGAGTTGAATTTATAAAATTTGAGAATTTAATTTATTAAACTCAAATGTTGGGTTTATTAAATATTAAATTTTGGAGGTGATGTAAATTCAAGTAGTTGAATTTATAATTTAAATAATAAATTCAAATGTTGAATTTATATGTATTTAATTTATTAAGCTCAAAAGTTGAGTTGATTAATTAATAAATTAAAAATGGTGGATAATATGTTTAATGGGCTTGTAGGGGTACAAGTCCAACATATTAAATAATTAAAGTTTTAATGGGCTTTGATTAAATTAATTAAACTAGTTGGACTAGCCCAATTAATTAAATCAAGCCCATTAATGTTAATTATGTAATTAGGTTATTATTTTATTATAAATAATATCTTGAAACCACTAAACCTAGCAACCACCACATGAGGCTTTCGAGAATCTCACCTCAAATAGAATAAAAAAATCGGCCACTTGTTTTTGAAAAGAAATATTGTGCCGTCTCTCATAATTTTCTCTCCTACGTAAAATCTCTTTCACATTTTCTAGTGCAATTTGAAAGAGGAGCATACTATCTAGTCGTGGACTTGATAGGAGGATTTCATCGAAGAAAGTTCGTAGGGAATCATCAAGAGCCGGATCTGTAATACCGGATCGGTTGGTGTCCACGTGATTAATTCACAAAGGTATAATTTCTAACATCCTATGCATGTTTAATTTGTTAAATCATACGAACGTCCAAAGCAATATTATTTTGTTTTTCAAAATAAAATAAAAATTTTAAATCTTCCGCTGCGTTTGGGCGTGTAGACAACCAGATCCAACACGAACACGTCCCGAAAATAATATCAATAATAAAATAATAGTATTATTAGTATCAATAATATAATAATGATATTATTTTGTTAAATATTAATAATATTATTATTATTAATAATATTAATATTATTATTATCACTAATAATAATATATAATAATAAGTTTTAGTTTGAGAAAATCTCTGAATCCGTCATCGTCTTGTCATATTAATATTTTTGAAACAAAGATGAGAAGTTAATCCCCGAAGTTTCAGGTTTGGAGATTCTCCGAACCCGAAAAAACAGAGATGAGGACGGATATGAGGGTAGTGATGGAATTCAGAGACGGATATGATGATGACAAACTCACCTCCGCCACTTCTCGCCCCGCTCCATTGTCATCCCTAATACTAACCCTCCTGTTAGCTTGGTGAATGCTCAATTATCGTTTCTTCAATATTAAAATTTGTATATAAAGAATTATTATTATTTTTTCGATAAAGGGGTACTGGCATTTTTCATGATAAATATAAATATTTTTTATTCTACTCTAGTCATAGATAATGTAGACAAGCAGGCTTAAAGAACACACAAAAAATAAATGCGAAATTTCATATGAAAGGTTTTTATTTATAAAAGATTTAATGTAACAAAATATCAACGAAGAAAACGTCAACTAAATTAATAAATAAATAAGTCAAAAAAATAAGATATATATTAGACGGTATAAATAAATATAATAAGACAAAAAAAAATAACCAAGTAAATTATAATTATTGATATGAGTTAAGGTAAAAAATAGTAAAAGAAAATTTGAGCTAAGTTCATAGAGTAAGAACAAGAATAAAGAAATAAAGAATAATTAAAATCAAGTAGGGTTACAAAATTCGAAAAAGCAATTGGGCTAAGGCCACAAGTAGTAAGATTTTTTGTCTTTGTTTTCAAACAAAAAATATAAATAAAATTGTGTTTTCAAACATTTAGTTTTTGTTTTTAAAAACTAAGAATTAATATTTGTAAACTACCTCCTCACAATTAAAAATCATACACTTTCACCCATTGAGAAAAATGGATTTGATTGATATATAAACTTGTTTGTTTATTCAAATGGATTAAAAAATAATTGAAAAAACAAAATTTTAAAAAAAAAAACTTTATATTTTGCTCATATTTAGTTTTTTTAAATAATAATGGTATATTTTTCAATATATAGTTACCCATAGTAGAACCAAACGTTGGAATAAGGGGCAACTGTCCTTATTCCTTCTTGTTGATAAGAGGTGACATGTCGGGATGAAGAAGATGACTCCATAACGAAGACGAGGAGTAAGTGAGATCTCTAAGTTTATATTTCCGTGTTTTTTTGATATTTTTTCTTTTGTTCCACTCTATGAGGATGTATATTAGAAGTATGCTAGCAAAATTAATTTACGCGCCACTTTATACATAAATAGTAGTTGTATATTTTTCTTTTCTTTTCTTTTTTTGATTTCCTAAACTATGGGGTGGGGAGGGTTCGAACTCGAGCCAATCACATAGGGAAAGAGGGTGAGATCACTTGGGCCAAAGCCCGGTCTCAGTAGTTGTATATTTTTCAATACTTAGTTAATAAGAATATATTAGCAAAAAAATATTACTATATGTGAAAAGTAAACTATCCTTTTAGAATCGAAAAAAATTGGTACGGGCATAATAATTTAATAAATATTTAGAAATTACTACTGTCTATATTTTTACAAATCTTTCTTTTTCATTTTTTTGAATAATAATAAAACTCGCATTCATTACTTTTCGGTGGGTATTTGGTAAATCTACGTTATAATGCAATAGCATGTAATCCGAAAAAATGTTTTTACGAAAAATGGAACTTTTAACTATTTTATAAAATATTTACCTACTTCAACAATTACACCATGTATTCCCTAACTTCAGCAAATTCTTATTGATCGTGAACCTCGTTATGATCGTGGCATGTCATGAATATAGATATAGAACGTTTGCGATGTCAAAAAGAGCAAAAAATATAATAAAAAAATTGTATCCAAAAAAATAATAATTTGGACATAGCACCAAATAATTATGATAAACTAGTTATTCTATACACGCGATACATGTATGTACAATTATTTTTATCATTATAGATAAAGAAACTAAAAGCGGCAATTTTTCTTACACGTTTGCGACGTCAAAATTGCAAACCGACACGGACAAGGATACTAATGTTTGACCAGTCATGCAGCGTTCCTTCTGCCTGAAAACTAATTTACGCGCCACTTTATACATAAATAGGTACAAGGTCCTATATGTAAAGATCATAACCAAAAACCAGAAGCACCGATACCAAAACAGCCACAATATCAAATACTCGATGGTAATCCTACTCGAAAGATTGAAATTCCCATTTGGGATTGAAGTTCACAACAAGAAACACAAGCCTCCGTCCACCACTTTACGCAGTTTTCGCTCCGAAATCTCGAATTTCATGAGCCGATTCTTGTCAAAGAATCTGCCCTTGACTGGTTTTGACAGGTATTTTGAGTTTATACAACTGACAAACGATGCTTTTGCAAAGCTAGTGGTAGATATAGAGCATCCAATGTGTGAGTGGGGTGCCAAAACCAGGGAGCAATACCTTAGCTACAGCTTGAACTTGCTGGATCTGCTCAATGCCATTACCTCCTCCATTTCTCATCTAAACCAATCCAAGATTTCGAATCTTCACGCCCTTAGGCTTGTCGAGAGCTCGCCTTCTTCCGCAGCAAAGAGCTTGAAGAAAATCCCGAAAACAACGTTTGATATTGGCATGGATTTCAAAGAGGAAGGATGGTTAGTTGGGATTCGAGAAAAGCCCAACTCTAAGAAGGAAACGACGGTACTTGACGCTTTGACAGTGGTCAGGAGAATCGGAGTCTTAACACTTGGCCTGGTTCTGTCAAGCTTGTGCAATCATGCTAAACCATACGAGGATGTAAGAAAAATCGTCCTGGGATCGGATGATTCATTGATAAAAGACCTGGATACGATTCTTGGAAAAGATGTGGAGAAAACGGATGGTGTGTTCCAGGAGGTGAATGCTGCAGTTGATCGCCTTTCGGCTGATCATAATTCTGCTGGAGACCGGGGTAAGGCTGCCTGGGATATGAAGAATCTGTTGGAAACACTGGAGAATACAATACAGGGCATTGAAAAGAAAGCCTCTAATTTGTTTTCTGAAGTCTTGGAAACAAGAAACGAATTGCTCGTCAAATTTCTTGGAAGACAAGACAGAATCGGCAGCAATAAGAGAACCATCATTTAAGTGATGTTAGACTCTGTGACACGAATTCTTTTGAGCTCAGCTCGAAAAGCTCGCGGAGGGATGTAAACGATGCAACTTCAGTTGCGAGGCTTTTTCGGGAATATGCAGTTGTGGCAGAGATAGCAACCCCGCGGTGGGATATTCTATATTATTTTTGTTGGTCCCACGTGCGGAATTTGAGATAATAAAAACCCGAAAATAAAGAATAAACTGGACACCGAGATTTACGTGGAAAACCCCTAAAAATTATTAGGGTAAAAACCACGGGCAAGATGAAAAGAATTTCCACTATAATATTTTGTGGTGTACAACTCACTCACTGTGTTCCCAAAGAGAACACACACTCTCTTAATACAGGAGAACAAAACACCTCACAAATATTATAGAACTAAGCACTCAAATGCTTATAAGATGAGAGAAAACTCGAAGAAGGGATAATTTCAGAATGAAGAGGGGAGCTCTATTTATAGAGCCCCCTGACCGTGTGAACACGCGTTATCGAAATCTCCACGAAATTTCCTTTTGCTACAAAACGTGTTTAGTTTTTCTTTGACTGGTGGCTGGTCCCCCCCACTCTGCCGACATTTCTCCCACTTGGAGATTTGATTGAGAATCAAACACATCTTCACACATCCTTTCAATCTTGCCATTACCTGCTGCTTACGTTTCTGCTAGGCCACTTGAGGATCTACACCACTCAAACTTATCAGTGTTCACTGGCTTGGTCAGAAAATCAGCTATGTTTTCTTTTGTATGGATCTTCTGCATATCCACGCTTCCTTCTTCTACTACTTCCCGCACAAAATGAAATTGTACTCCAATGTGTTTCGTCCTGGAATGAAAGGCTGGATTCCTTGCGATGTGCAAGGCACTCTGACTGTCACAAAACAAATGAACATTCTCTTGTTTGTGCCCGATCTCCTCCAATAACCTTTTAATCCATATTGCCTCCTTGCAAGCTTGAGTAGCTGCCATGTATTCTGCCTCTGTTGTAGATAACGTCACAACTGTCTGCAGTTTTGAAATCCAGCTTACTGCTCCTCCTGCAAGCGTAAACACATAACAAGTAGTAGATTTTCTCTTATCAGGATCACCTGCATAATCTGAATCGACATAGCCCCTGAGTGTAAAATCTGATCCTCCATAACATAATGCAGCATTCGAGGTACCCTTAATGTATCTAAGGATCCTCTTAACAGTGCTCCAATGCTCTCGTCCATGATTCGCCATATACCGACTAACTGCTCCCACTGCTTGAGCAATGTCCGGTCTTGTACAGATCATAGCGAACATCAAACTTCCCACTGCTGATGCATATGGTACTCGAGACATCTCCATCCTCTCTGCTTCACTGCTAGGACACATTTTGGAGGATAACTTGAAGTTAACAGGAAGAGGGGTCGAGATTGGCTTACTATCTTGCATGTTGAAGCGTTGCAAGACTTTCTTCAAATAATTTTTCTGGGAAAGCCAAATCTTTCTGTTACTTCTGTCTCGGTGAACTTGCATCCCTAGAATCTTGTTTGCTGGTCCCAAGTCCTTCATATCAAATTCCCTAGCCAACTGTGCCTTCAATCCTTGGACCTGATCTTCGTTGGGGCCTGCTACCAACATGTCGTCCACATACAACAGCAAAATAATATAATCATCACCAGACCTCTTGAAATACGTACAAGGGTCTGCACTCAGTCTGTTGTATCCAAGGCTCGTGATATAGGAATCAAATCTCTTGTACCAACACCTCGGCGCCTGTTTGAGACCGTACAGAGATTTCTTCAACCTGCAAACCAAGTTCTCTTTGCTTTTTTCCGCAAAACCTTCTGGCTGGAGCATATAGATTTCTTCTTCAAGATCTCCATGAAGAAACGCCGTTTTTACATCTAGCTGTTCTAGATGTAGGTCAAACACCGCACAAAATGCCAACACTACTCTGACTGTTGTAAGCCGAACCACAGGAGAAAATATCTCATTGAAGTCAATGCCTTCTTTCTGAGCATACCCTTTTACTACCAATCTAGCACGATATCGCTCCACTTGGTTATTGCCATCACGCTTGATCTTATAGACCCATCTGTTTCCAATGGCTTTCATCCCTCGTGGTAATGTAACAAGATCCCAAGTTTTATTCATGTCTAATGCCTCCAACTCTTCTTGCATTGCTATCATCCACAAAGATACATCCGAGCTTTGAGTAGCCTCGTGGAAACTCGATGGCTCACCATCCTCTGATAATAGACAATATGCAATGTTGCTTTCAGTGACATAATCTGAAAGCCAACCTGGTGGTCTTCTGTCTCGAGTTGACTGCCTCACATTGGAAACCTCAGACTCAACATGCTCTTGTTCTTCGTGCTCTGGTACTTCTTCACAAGAAACTTGACCTTCGTCTGTCTTATTCTCCACCTGAAATATAGTAGTTTCTGAATTCAGTGTGCCTTTGTCTCTCTTTACTTTATCTTCCTCGAAGATAACATCCCTGCTGATGACAAGCTTGTGAACAGTAGGATCCCACAAGCGAAACCCCTTTACTCCATCAGCATAACCCAAGAAGATACATTTTCTGGATTTCGAATCCAACTTTGATCTTTCTTGCTCATTGTACAGAACGTACACCGGACTTCCAAATGTATGCAAATGAGAATAATCTGTCGGCTTCCCGGTCCACATCTCCATCGGAGTCTTCAGATCAATCGCCACTGAAGGAGAACGATTGATAATATAACAAGCGGTTTTGACTGCTTCCGCCCAAAATGACTTTTCTAGACCCGCAGTCCTCAACATAGCTCTTGTTCTGTCCAACAAGGTCCTATTCATCCGCTCCGCCACTCCATTCTGTTGAGGTGTGTAAGCCGCCGTGAACTGTCTCTTGATGCCCTCATGTTGACAAAATGCATCAAACTCGTCACTGGTATATTCTACTCCATTGTCAGTCCTCAGACACTTGATTTTCTTTTCTGAATCAAGTTCAACCCGCGCTTTGAAATCTTTGAAGACCTGGAAAACATCTGATTTCTTCTTGATTGGATACACCCAACATCTCCTAGAGAAATCATCAATGAACGAGACAAAGTATCTCGCTCCTCCTAGGGATACAACCGGTGCTTGCCAAACATCCGAATGAATCAGCTCCAATATACTTTTGCTCATGGCAGTAGAAGTGCCAAACTTTAATCTGTGTTGTTTACTGATAACACAATGCTCACAAAAGGGTAGTGACACTTTTGTAATTCCCGGCAGCAGCTTCCGTTCTGAGAGAATTTTCAAACCCCGTTCTGACATATGTCCGAGCTTTCTATGCCATAACACTGTTAATTCTTCTCCTGAACCAATTGATGCAACAGCTAGTTCTGCCTCTTTGTGTGTTTCTCCCAAAAGTACATACAGATTTGCAGCAACTTTTTCCGCCTTCATAACCACAAGCGCGCCTTTCACTATTTTCATGATCCCATTCTCGATCCGAGTTTTGCACCCGATGTCGTCCAATTGCCCCAAGGACAAAAGATTTTTCGTCAGTCCTTTCACATGTCGTACCTCCTGTATGGTGCGAATTGTGCCATCAAACATTTTAATTTTGATAGTACCGACCCCAGCGATTTCCAAGGCATGATCATTTCCCATGAATACAGATCCTCCTGAGACTGGTTCATAATGATCAAACCATTCTCTCCGAGACGTCATGTGCCACGTCGCTCCTGAATCCATAATCCATGTGTCACAAAATTTGTGTCTGCCTTCTGCAACAGTTGCTGCTTCGCTAAATAATATTTCACCACTGCCTGAAGTACTGGCCACATTTCCTTGAGAACTCTTCTCGATACTCGTACACTCTCTCTTGAAGTGCCCTTTACCGCCACATTTAAAGCAGTAAATATTTTTCTTCTTACTTCTCGACTTTGATCTACCTCGTCTTTGGCTCCCACTGGAGTCACGGTCCATGAATCTTCCTCTTATCATCGGCAAAGCTTCTGCCTGCTTCGAAGTTACCAACCTGTCTTCCTTATTCTTGCGCCGGCTTTCTTCTCCGAGAACCGCAGTTAAGACATCGTCGAATCTTAGAAAGCCCATAAGAATATTGTTGGTAATGTTGATGATAAGTTGATCGTATGAATCTGGTAGACTTTGAAGTAGAAGCTCCGCACGTTCATTTTCCCCTATTTTATGCCCCATGGAAGTGAGTTGGGCAAATAGAGTATTTAGTGTATTGATGTGGTCGGTCATCGATGAGGATTCCGCCATCCGAAGAGTATAAAGCCTTCTCTTTAGGAAAATCATATTGTGTAGGGACTTGACCTCGTACATCTTTGTCAGAGTATCCCAGATAATTTTTGCTGTTTTTATCTCAGAGATACTTGACAAAACTTCTTCAGCTATAGCCAAGTGTAAATTGGCAACAGCGTTGTCATTCATCTCATTCCACTTTCCATCATCCGTAATCTCCACCGGTCTATCTCCAATAGCCGCCAAGCAATTCTCCTTTCTTAAAACTGCTTGTATCTTTATTTTCCACAACATAAAATTGCTTCCGTTGAACTTTGCTATCTCGTACCTTCCCGCCATTACGTCTACAACAATTTTAGTAGACCGGACAAAATAATCTCGCCTTAAATAAAAAATCTCAAAAAATCTTTTCTGATGTGGAAGATCAGTCTAGGCTGCAACCACAGAGCATACTCAGAATCTTAAGAAATTTTAAACCAAGGCTCTGATACCACTTGTTGGTCCCACGTGCGGAATTTGAGATAATAAAAACCCGAAAATAAAGAATAAACTGGACACCGAGATTTACGTGGAAAACCCCTAAAAATTATTAGGGTAAAAACCACGGGCAAGATGAAAAGAATTTCCACTATAATATTTTGTGGTGTACAACTCACTCACTGTGTTCCCAAAGAGAACACACACTCTCTTAATACAGGAGAACAAAACACCTCACAAATATTATAGAACTAAGCACTCAAATGCTTATAAGATGAGAGAAAACTCGAAGAAGGGATAATTTCAGAATGAAGAGGGGAGCTCTATTTATAGAGCCCCCTGACCGTGTGAACACGCGTTATCGAAATCTCCACGAAATTTCCTTTTGCTACAAAACGTGTTTAGTTTTTCTTTGACTGGTGGCTGGTCCCCCCCACTCTGCCGACAATTTTTGGTATATATATTTTGTAAATAAGAAACTTGGTTTGTGAGTCTAATATGACGCAAACCGCTGCTAGATCTTCTCTTGTACCTCATCTTTCAACATAGCGAATTGTCTCTTCTGCCCGTGGTTTTTTACCCATATCGGGTTTTCCACGTAAATCTGTTTATCATACTCAAATATCACTAAGTTGTGTTCTTGTGCGAATTTAATCAAGTTCGTTAAAAATATTAACAACAGAAACTAGTTCCTAACAGGGGAGCCTGGAGGGAGGGAATCAATATTCGAAAAATTTAATGCGACGAAATCGTAATAGAAATTCATTAGAGAGCTTAAAAGGGGCGATTGCAAGCAAGCTCGTAAAACTCATCAACTGGTGTTTTGTACATTCCTAGAAACCATATAAGCAGTGAGAAATATAAAGTAGATAAACCAAGAGTTAGAATGATCCACGAGACCGTCGAATAAAAGAATCTAAACAACAAAAACTGCATCCTGTTCTTATAAAGTAAGAAAAGTATCGTCATTGCTTCTTTCCTCGTGTGGAGTTTTCCTTTTCCCACAAACCTTAGAAGTTGAAGGCCTGCACGAAAAGCAAGAAACATGTACTCAGAACGTAGGAAACCAGGAACGTAAAAAGGCCGAAAATTCGGAGAAAATTTCATACCCCAGTTTGAGGGAGACGTCTACTGCGTTTGCATCTCCGGTGCTAATATTGCAATCCATTTGGACACCATAAACACCTTGCACCGGAACAAAGTCGCTCAGCGCCATCATCAGTGGTTGGTGATAAATTGTAGAGGCACAATGCCTTTCAAGTTGTTCAACCTATGAATCATGTTAAGCCAGTGCAGAGTACTTAGATATATTTACATCAATACCCGAATTTCGTAACGAAAATAAGAGAGCCTGGCTACACTATACTCATGCCTTTATGCGTAAGGTCTCATTCTCCTGCATCAATCGTTGCTCCTGCAAAAAAATCAAAAAAAGGGGACAATTTTTTTTAACTATTTTTTCTCTCCAGGACCCATATGAGAAATCAGCTGATGCACCAAAAAAAAAAGGAGATTAATCGGCGTACTTGTTCCCTTGATTTTTCAAGTTGCCGGACCAATATCGCCTCCTGAAACAATAGCAATTGTCTTTTAGTGTCAACAGTTCAAGATTATTACATTTTGTTTCAACTCCATAGTCGAATTTATAGGCCAAACCTTCCTATCCTTAATGCACAATAGCCCTTCGTCTAGTTGTTGTTCGAGTTCGCGCAAATCTTTGCGACCCATGCCCTCGAGATTCATCCCCGACACATGCCTGCAGATTAACAGGCCGGGAAGATAAAAAAAAAAACACGGGTTTTCGAAAAATACGAGAATGTCATTGTTGTAAGAAATCATACTGGTCGTTGTCTTGTTTTAGCTTTTCCATCTCTTCTGTCAGGAGATCCTCGTCCCTCTGTTAAAGGAACCAACCATATTAAATCCGATACATATACTGAACATGGGGATGGATTAATTAAGAGTCCAAAAATATGTCAAAATTCGAGCATCATATGTACCTCTGGGTCGTTGTCCACCGGAATACCTTGTTTAATTCGCCGGCATTTTTCGACTCTTGTCATTATCTTCGCCATGCTGCAGTCAAGAGAATCAGATTATAGTGTTGCACGATACTCATATCGATCGCTTGATGGGTTTTTATTCGTTCTTCCTAAAATATTGTCCTTGTATTTTCTTAACTACATACCCCTATCAAAAACCAAAACCGATAACATAAGATTCGGCTCGGTTCCAGTTCCTAAAAGTTAGAATCCTAAACCGGAAATAAATATATATATATTACTACGAGTGTCCATGCAACGGGAGATTTTGTCCGATCAATCAACTAAAAAATTCAAGAAAAAATCTCCTGAGACAACAAATTAACCACAGGAATAAATCCCCAAGAAACAACATAAACAAATTCTCAGAAAAAGTACGGGAGATTTTCTCCGATCAATCACCAAAAAAAAAAAAGTAAAGAAAAAATATCCTGAACCAACAAATAACACCAAGAAACAACAGGAAAAAAAATAATTCAGAAAGAAGATATAGCAGCATCAGCGTAGAGGGAGAGATGCATGCGTACTTGGAACTAGCATACTCGAACAACTCCCCGTCTTTGGAGTAGCCGAAAAGGGCGACTTCTGAATCGCATAGAACAGACAACTCGCTAGCTTTCCTGATCAAACAAGCACGCCTCTGGATGAACGCTTTTTTTCCCTCGGTATTCTTTGTATGATCCATCTTCCCTCGAACCCTTTTTTTTTTGGTTTGCTCTAAAAAATCTCACAAAAGTTCACTTCTCAGAATCCCAAAACAGCGATTATTTGTAATCTGTGGCCTGCTTCTTATAAATAGGAAAAAAAGAAAAAGATGCATGCAATGTAGGCTACTAGAACAGGAGACGTATTTATCGGGCTTTTATTTTTTGTGGAATTCCAAATTCAAGATTTTTTTAATATATTTAAAAAAAAATTAAAATATAGTGTATTATTATAAGATTTTAAAAGATATTATTTCAAACAATCTGCCTAGATTTGGTACATCTTTTAAAGATCTTATTTCAAACAATCTGCCTCTATATATTTGGTACATCTTTTTTAGAGACCTTGTAATTATAGAAGTATTTGGATAGAGGGAGGCTTAAACTTTCAAATAATTTGATAATTTACTACCGTATTCTATATTTATATTTTCAGTTTTTATTTTATTGTATGAAAAAAGTGTCCCTCGATACAATTATTGGACTCTTGAAAAATATTATTAATTTGACGCTATTCGGGTCGAGTCCCCTCCCCACCCCTATAATAAAAAAAAAACCTTTACTAAAATTTTAATTTTATTATATTTCTGTTCTCATAATAAATTTTATTTAATGTAAATTTTAGACATTTAGTGACTGAAAATACATAAATATTTCTAAGCTAATGTTTTTTAAAAAAACTCTTGTGAGACCGTCTCACGAGTTAATTTTGTGATACTGATATCTAATTCAACTCGATTCGTGCAAAAATATTACATTTTATTCATAAAATTAATTACTTCTAATTAATTATAAATCCAAGTAAATTATTATGAACATTTTAATATAATCCAATTTCATAAATATTTCTAAGCTATGTCACAAAAATAGATCCGTGAGAATGTTTCACAAGAAACATACTCAATATTTTATTCATAAAATTAATTACTAATTTATTTTTTTTGTAATCAACTATGTGGCTTCATATTTTTTCGTACTAGAAGAATTTTTGTGTTAATAAAAATACAAAATTTAATTCTTTTTTCGAAATAACTCTTCTAATTACTCTCTCATTTTTAATATTAATATAAATTATTTTGCATCATTTGAATACCATGAGAGAAATTTGTACTACTTAAATATATTTATCAAAACTAATTAAAGAAGTGTATGTAGTATTATTATTTTTAAACAAAAAATTCTTTGGATTTTAATATTTTTGTAATTAGTTTAATTTATATTATAAAATATTTAGCAATATTATAATTGTGAAATTTTACAATAATTTTACGTATAATATGGTCATATGAATAGGGTGTTGGGGCTTACCATATATATAGTATAAATATGTGACATTCAGTATCACCAAATATATGTTTCTTATTTTGTCCTTTACTAACGATGATAAATTAAAATAATTGTTTTACCAACTCAAAAATAAATAATAAAATATCATATTTAATTGAATTATATTAAAATTTAATATATACGTGCAATATTTACTGTTTGACACGGGTCAGTCTTACTAATATTCATTTTTACTTTTAGCATAAAAAAATATTATTTTTTCATGGATGACCCGAATAAGATGTCTTTCTCACAAAATATGTGAGGCCCATTTACTCTAACGACATTAATGATCAAACAATAATGGTTTGATGTAACACTGCAGCGGAAAAAGGTTTAAAATACTTTAAAACGGACCTCAGGGCCTAGAAAAATTTCGGCATGACCTCCCGTAAATAGGACATCCCGAAAACTCAAACAGCAGTTTATATCAAAATATACTCCAACTAGAGTCATTAAAACAACAACCCAAGTCAACAACCTATAGCCGCACTGGCCAGGACTAAACAGAATTTAAAACTTACCAAATACTCACCAGATCAAGAATATCACAGAGTCGCCTCAGAACATAACCAGAACAACCAAATATCAATACAGATACACGGGGCATCTCCCCGACAAATAACGTACAATACAAGCCTAAAACAAACTCAAGACATACATGTAAACTAACTGGGAGACTCCACTGAACAGAACCAAGCAATCCAACCTCAATCCCGAGCTCCACTGCCGGAACCTCGGCCTGATGCTGCAAAACGACTCGGAAGATCTACCATGGTGTCCAATAACAACCACAGCAGCCCCCCAGTAAACAACTGAGGTTAGGATTCTGGTATGAAACAGTTCAACAATAACAACAATAAACATAAATCATGCATAATCATATAATAAAATGTGATATGAAATGCATGAAAGGCTCAACGAATAACCGGGATAACAGGAGCCAACAAACGGTACAATAACAACTGGAATAATGCTCGAGCAACAACACAGGGGAGCTACATCGTCATGCAGCTAAACTGCCCTGCCAAGTATGCGAGGTATGCCAAGCTGTGCTAAATAACACCCCTGACTCGTCCTCCATACAGCTGATACGCTATAACAGGATGGCACAACAGAACGAACTAGATGACACAATCCCAGCGCTCACCTCAAAAGGCTGCACTAACCATGGAATTGTTCAATCACATCTACAGTATCATGTGTATAGGCCTATCAGCCACACAATGATCCCGAGATAAACAACAGTGCCAGATAACAACAGATATCAACAATGGGCTAACAAGAACGATAGGCTCAACATGAATGTCATAACTGTATGCCCGATGCTAAATGTCAATAATATGTCATAATAAATAAACATAGATCACAATGAAGGCATTTAACAATATACAACAGTGAACAAGTCATAAACACGATCCATGTAACACAGAATGACAATTAAACATAATTTATGTTTTACCGTCGTATGTTACCGAGCTGTAACATACCTATACCAACTTGACAATCCAATAACAACTTCACTTCAATACCCTTGGCCTAAACAAAGCAAGAATAAACCGATCATGGACTACATTCCATACCAATGTCCAATTTTGGCACAAAAGAGCATAAAATTCGTATCTCGCTCAATATTAACTCAAATCAATATCCTCCAATTGGAAATGAAAGATAACTCAAATATCTAAGTTTCTCCAGTTAAAACCATCTTCAGAATCTCAGAAATTTATTCTCAGAATTTCCAATAACACTCTATTACTTACGAATTCGCGGACAGAATCTCACACACTGAGCAGTTCCAGAAAAACGGGCATAACTTGCTCAATTCTTAATGGAATTTAACTAATTTTATATCATTACGAAGATAACACATAGCTCTACAACGTTCTTTGGAATCACAAGTCCAGAATCCGAGCGCATAATTGACAAAAACTCGAATTACAGTAGGTGTCCTGCACAGCACCATTTCAGAATTCGATTTGACACATTTTGGTAGAAAAATCATATCAAATCCGTTTCTTATCCAAATTCGATGATTCCAGTGGCTATAGAAAGCTAACAAACAGAGCTACAACTTCTTTATAAGTCATTTCTACAAATTCAAAATACAAAAGTCGCAGCAACCCAAATATTCTCACCCAAAATCGGAAGGATTCTCGCAGAAACAGGGCACCCGAACAGCAGCTTAGATCTACCTGAATCCTTCCTCAAACTTCGCGATTTCTGACTTGAATCGAAGCCTAGGATGTTAGGAAGACACCCCTTCAGACCGATCGAGATTTGGACGCCGGACGGAGGAGATATCGCAACTTTCCCACAGCTGCTACATGAGTTGCGAGAATGGGGTTGAGGGAAATGGGTTTTCTTCTTCTCTCTCTTCTTTTTCCTTCTTTTGAAAGTAATTTGTGTGTGTATGTATATGTATATATATATATATATATATATATATATATATATATATATATATATATATATATATATATATTGTATTTGGTTACTAAAATAGTAACTCAAGCCCATTTATCCCGGTCTGTATTTATTTTGCTCTCGTGTGATATTTAAACTCTATATGTATTTTATATCGTTAAATTTTCCGATATTCTCAAATACATATTTTTAACACACTTCTTGAATTTATTTGGCATAAATAATTATTTTAATTTACAACTCAATAATTATTCTAATTATGCCAAAAATTACCGGATAATAAATTACAGGGCCTTACACTTCTCCACCCCTTAAAACAAATTTCGTCCTCGAAATTTCTGCTTATACACATACATCTTACACACAATAGAAAACCAACAATAGAATACTAAGAATCAAACAGATATGGATAAGATGCTCTCATCTTCTCTTCTGTTTCCCACGTTGATTCTTCTACACCATGCCTCGACCACTGAACACGTACAAGTGGTATAACTTTATGGCGTAAAACTTTATCTTTACGATCCAAGATACAAACAGGATACTCAGTATACGATAGAGACGGATCAAGTTCAACCTCATCAGGCTGAATCACATGAGACGGATCGGGCTCATACTTACGCAACATAGAAACATGGAAAACATCGTGGATGCCAGATAAAGCCTGAGGCAAATCCAAACGATAAGCGCAAGTCCCAATACGCTCAACAATCTCGTAGGGACCAACGAAACGAGGTGACAACTTATCTCTCATACCAAAGCGAACAACACCTCTAAACGGAGAGATTCTCAGAAACACAAAATCTCCAACTTGAAACTCTAGAGGTCGACGAAGTTTGTTAGCATAACTAGCTTGACGATCTTGGGCAGCTTTCATTCTTTGACGAATCAACTGGACTTTATCGTGCATTTCCTGAACAATCTCAGGTCCAGTCAACTGCTTCTCACCAAATTCATCCCAACAAAGAGGTGATCGGCACCGTCTGCCGTACAAAGCTTCAAAAGGAGCCATACCAATAGTCACCTGGAAACTGTTGTTATATGAAAATTCTACTAGTGGTAAAGCTTCCTGCCAACTGTCTTTAAAATCCATGACCGCTGCTCGAAGCAGATCCTCGAGTGTCTGGATTGTACGCTCTGTCTGACCATCTGTCTGAGGATGGTACGCAGTACTCATCGCAAGACGTGTACCCATTTCTTTTTGGAAACTAGTCCAAAACTTTGATGTAAATCTAGGGTCACGATCTGAGACTATTGCAACTGTAACTCCATGAAGTCTCACAACATTTTCAATATACAGACGAGCCATCTTCTTGTACGAATACTTCCTCTCATACGGAATAAAATGTGCCGATTTAGATAACCTATCGACAATCACCCAAATGGCATCGAAATGACGAGAAGTACGTGGCAAATGCGTGACAAAATCCATAGCCACGTGCTCCCAGTTCCACTGAGGAACCTCAAGGCTATGCAGTAATCCTCCCGGTCTCATTCGTTCCGCTTTGACTTGCTGACAGATCATACAACGAGACACAAACTCAGCCACATCTTTTTTCATATTCTTCTACCAAAACTGAGGCCGTAGAATATGATACATTTTTCTGCCTCCTGGGTGGATACTATATCGGGTACAATGAGCTTCTTTAAGGATGGCTGTACGCAATTCAGGAATATCTGGGACAACCAATCTACCATTCAACCGAAGAGAATCATCTGAGTGAATTGTGAAACCAGATTGGTGTCCTCGAGATACTAACTCATAAGATTTCAGAACTCGATCATCACTTTTCTGAGCCGACTTTACAATCTGAATCAACTCTGGCTCAACAGAAATCTGAGATACACAAACCGCATTACCTTGGATTTGAAAATCCAACCCAGAGGTGCAATTATCCTCTCGTAACTTAGAAACATGAATCGAGGATAAATTAACGTCAACAACCTTACGACTTAAAGCATCGGAAATGACATTCACTTTTCCTGGATGATACTGGATCTCACAATCATAATCTTTCAAAAGATCCATCCAACGTCTCTGTCTCATATTCAGATATGACTGAGAGAACAAATACTTCAAACTCTTGTGATCAGAATATATTACAAATTGCTCCCCAAACAAATAATGTCTCCAAATCTTGAGACCAAAAACGATAGCAGCCAATTCCAAGTCATGAACAGGATACTTAGATTCATGCGGTTTCAACTGACGAGAACCATAGGCCACAACTCTGCCATGCTGCATCAGAACACAACCTAGACCTCGATTAGATGCATCAGTGCAAACCACAAATCCTCCAGAACCACTTGGAATGGTAAGAACTGGTGCAGAAGTCAATCTCTTCTTCAACTCGACAAAACTTGACTCACATTCATCAGACCAAATGAATCTCTGATTTTTCTGAGTCAGTTGAGTGATAGGTCTAGCAATCTTTGAGAAATTTTCGATAAATCTCCGGTAATAACCAGCTAGACCCATGAAACTACGAATCTCTGGCACATTGGTCGGTCGTGCCCAGTTCAGCACTGCTTCTACTTTACTTGGATCGACAGAAATACCATGTTGAGATATGACATGGCCCAGAAACACAACTCTATCTAGCCAAAACTCACACTTGGATAGCTTGGCGTACAACTGCTTCTTTTGAAGAATTCGAAGAATTATCCTCAAATGTTTGGCATGCTCTTCCTCGAACTTGGAATAAACAAGAATATCATCGATGAATACAATCACAAAACGATCGAGATATTTACGAAATACTCGATTCATCAAGTCCATAAACACAGCAGGAGCATTGGTCAAACCAAAAGGCATAACCAAAAATTCAAAGTGTCTGTATCTCGTGCGAAAAGCTGTTTTCGGGACATCTTCTTGTCTGACTCGCACTTGATGATACCCAGAACGAAGATCAATCTTAGAATACACCGAAGTACCTTGCAACTGATCAAATAAGTCACCAATCCTAGGGAGTGGATATTTATTCTTGACAGTAGACTTATTCAGTTGCCGATAATCAATACACATCCGCATCGTACCATCTTTCTTCTTGACAAATAGAATCGGTGCACCCCACGGTGAAGAACTCGGACGAATATAACCTTTACTCAACAAATCCTGTAATTGATCTTTCAGCTCTTTTAGCTCAACAGGAGCTAAACGATACGGTGCTCGAGATATGGGTTCAGTTCCTGGCATTAATTCGATACTGAACTCAACTTCTCGTTCTGGTGGAAAACCAGGAATCTCTTCTGGAAACACATCAGGAAACTCACAGACTACAGGAATATCAGAAATCCGTCGCTCATCTTGTGATAGATCCACCGCATAAACCAGAAAACCTTTATGACCAGAATCTAACAATTGATTCATCTCAATGGCAGAAACTAGAGGAATCTTGGCTTGAGAACCACGACCATATAAATTCCATTTAGGAGCAAAGCTAGGTCTGAAATGAACTATTCCTCGATAACAGTCAACAGTGGCACGATTTGCAGTCAAAACATCCATACCGACGATACAATCAAAGTCATGCATAGGTAGGACTATGAGATTCAGATACAGAACATTTTCATCGTGAAACAAAACCGCATTGAACACCACATTATCAGTGATAATCATTTTGCCCATCGGAGTAGCAACAGATAGATTGGAATTCATACTAGTGGTGCAAAGATCATGCGAAACAACGAATGCATGAGAAACAAAGGAATGAGATGCTCCAGTATCAAATAACACTCGCGCTATAAAACCACATAGATTACAGTTACCAGTAATGACAGTACCTGGAGCTGCCTGAGCCTCATCCTCAGTCAAGGCAAATACATGAACAGATGACTGATTCTGTTGACCACCTTGCCCTCTGCTCTGATGTGAAAGGCGACTAGGCTGATGGGAAGACTGGGACGCTGCTGGAATTCTATTACTTTGAACTTCACTACCTGCCTGGGCTGATTTCCCCGTCTTACTAGGACAAACTCTAGCAAAATGGCCCGGCCGACCACAAACATTACAAACCCCTTGAACTCCAACACACTGATTACTGGAATGCTTGCCTCCACAGTGATCACAGTAAGGTCCACTATAGCGATATCCCCCACGGTTCCCCGAACTCCCTGAACTCGAAGAACTAGAACCAGGCTTCTTAAATTGTTTTCCACGTGGAAAAAGAGATGCAGAACCAGATGAACTGAATTGTTGCCTCCCCGACTGATGATGTTGGGTAGGAACTCGATTGCCACTCCTCTTAAGACTAGCTTCAGCCCTTTTTGCTATTTCCACCGCTTCAAGATAATTCAGTGGCTTACCGGTAGAAACAAAAGGGTGCAGATGATCGTTCAACCCTTCAATGAAACTTTCGACGACAGCAACCTGACTCGCGGCCACATGAGGAGCATATCTCAGCATAGCATAAAAAGTATCCGCATAATCCGAAACTGACATATCGCCTTGTTTCAGGTTATGAAACTCAGAAGCCTTAGAACTGTAGAATGATGGAGGACAATAACTTTCCTTAAACTTCAGCTTGAATATATCCCATGATGGAATGATCCTCTGAGCATCTAAAGTCATTAATGTAGTAGACCACCACATTTTAGCACGGTCTTTCAACTGATGCACAACTAATCTCAATCGACACTCTGGAGGATACTCAATCAAATCAAACAATTCCTCAATCTCAGAAATCCATAACTTAGCTTTCTCAGCTCCCTCGGAACCACTGAATCGAGGAGGATGCATAGAATGGAAACGCGCAACTAACTCATCCATCCTAAGCTGCTCTAGATGATCAGCAGCTTGCTCAACAAAAGCATCATCAACAACACGGACACGAGGTCTACCACGTCCACGACCTCGACTGTGACGTCCCGAAATTTGAGATCCACATGAGCCACGTGCGTGCAAGTTATTAAATTCCTTATGCGTTTTTCTAAATGGTTTTAATGCATGTTTATTTCATTAAATTGGGTTTTAATTCATGATTTATGAATTTGCATTATTTCAAATTATAATATGTTTAGTTGATTCATGTTTAAACGTTTTTCTTGAGCTTTATGTTCAGGCGATTATTCGAGGCGGGATCGAGGAAAAGACCGGTGACGATGTTTTTGGCAATTTAAATGTGGTATTTTATTTTAAGTCGAGGATGTGCATTTTAAATGATTTATTGAGTTTTAGCATTGTTAAGCCTAAACCATTTATTTAGTAATTTTAAGAGTTTAGAATTTTTAAAATTAGTTTTTTTGTGTGTGTTATTTTGATTAGAGAGTTTGATTCAAATTAGTGTGTATTTTAATTCCAAAGAATTATTGAGTAAGTGTTTGATTTACTTTTAATTAGTGGTTAAGTTATATTTAAGCAATTTATTTCCCTAAAATAACCCACTAATTACCTCCCTAACTTGTTGACTCACGCACACACACCTACACACACACACTCACGTATAACACAACACACACCACACAATTTCCTATCACCATTTTAAAAAGAAAACTAGGGTTCTTCAAGATGGTAGCAGCCGCCCCTCCCCTTCGAATTCTCCCGCAACTTTTCTTTATTTCATTGCAAGAAATTAGTGCCACGTTCGTCCCGGATCAACCTCGCATCCTTCTCCGCTTCGGTATCGTCGTCACGGTATTTTTAAATATCAAAAGGCACGTATATTCTGTTCTTGCTGTGTCGATCAAGTCATATTATGCGTTGCGTTGATTTTTATGCGTAAAAGTTATGTATCATGTTAGTAGTTTGAGCGGATTATAGATCGGATCAATTTCGAGGGTAAAATTTTAGATCTAAAACTCGTTTTTGCTGTCTTTTCAAATACTGCGATTTTTCTGTTCATATTTTGAGAAAATGTTAAACGGCAAAAACGTAGAACTCTTCGATACCTTCGATTTGATATATGATTCGAAATTTTTGGACGAAAAATGAGTGAGTTATGATATTTTCCGTGCGACTGCGCAAACTGAAATTTTCAGAAAGTTTTGTTATTGATACGTTTCTTGAAGTTTTAAGTTGCAGGCTTCGTTGGAAATCGACGGGCGATTGTTACTGCGTACGGGTATGTTAGTAATGATGTTAAGAGTGTTTTGAGGTTACGTTTCATGTCGATAGGTACTCGAACTAATGAGAAGTCGTAGGAAACAGTTGGATGTCAATTGCCGTATTTTGGGTCGTGGGTGTCGTAGAGCGAACATTGTTGTGTCGAAACGTTTGTACAGTTTGGGTTTATGTTATTGTATGATAGGATGAGTCTTGAGGGGTCGGTGCTTGGCCCGTATAATCGAGTCTAGAAGAATAAGCATTGGGTGTTCAGAATTTTCGTAAGTTCGCGATCACAGTGGGTACACGAACCCGTACACGGACCCTGACACGGGGTCCGTGCCTTTGTTATTCCTTCAGTGTCAATTTTGCGAGACAGCACGGACCCTTACACGGATGAGGGCACGGGGTCCGTGCCTTTGGGTTTCACTTAGTGTCTTTTTCCAGTATCTACACGGACCCTTACCCGGACCCTGACACGGGGTCTGTGCCTTTGCTTTCCTTTCAATGTCTTCTTCCAGAGCCTACACGGACCCCCATCCAGACCCGAGCACGGGGTCCGTGCCCCTTCCGTTTCCCGACACACTCTAGGCAGTATGTACACGGACCCTCTCCCGGACCCAAGCACGGGGTCCGTGTACCCTTGTTTTTGGGAAATATTTGTAAGTTCATTTTAAGTTTGATGTTATGGGTTAGTGCAAGGATTATTAAGGGCGTGTCGTGGCAAATCGTAGAAGGTCCTAAGGTATGATTGAGCTTGAGAGTAAGCATGTGTTTTCTATGTCTAAGCAATGCAAGTTAAGTATGAAATTCACGTTAGTAAGTTGCAGCAACGGCCCCAGTCGAAGTCCAACGAATCCCTCAACGCCAAGTAAGTATGTATGACGTGCAGAGAAAATATGTTTAAGTTTTTGAGGTATGCTATTTGACTTGTGACCAAATTATGAATGGGTTTGGAAGTCGGTGAACGTGGCCGAGGACCTCTCCGCCCCGTTAAATTATGAACGGGTTAGATCGTGGTTGGAAAGCGTTAAATTATGAACGGGGACCAACCAGCCCGTTAAATTATGAACGGGGATCTCATGTATGCGACAGTGGATACGTCCCTGTCAGCCCAGTACTGTGGTATGTCTGATCAGGCGTTTATTATGTATGGGTCACTTGCTTTGAAACATCCTCTACGCAAAATGATGAAGTTATGTATGTTCAAGTATGCAGTATGTTTATGAAAGTTTATGTTGATGGCACGTCTAGTTATGTACGTATGTATGTTCAAGGTTATTATGCAAGCTCAAGTTTCAAGTTATGTAAGTCCTATTTTAAAGTTGCATGCGATTTTATTACGTATTACTCGTTATTTCCAGTTTATACGTGTTGAGTCTTTAGACTCACTAGACTTGATCGATGCAGGTGACTATGTTGAGGAGACAGGAGGTGGTGACCAAGGGGCAGGCTTGGACTGAGTGGCAGGCTAGACCCGAGGACCGCAATGTTTACGTTTTATGCGAAGTTTAGAAATACTCTGATTTTTAAATATCTGGATGCGAAATATTTTGAGACAGTTTCTTTTAGCAAAATTTTTATTGGTGACGAATGATTGTGAGATCTATTTTTAAGAATGTTGAGTGACGACCGTATGAATGTTTACATTCAAGAAAATTTTTAATTTTTCCGCAAATGTTGAGTATGAAAAGTACGGTTCGTTACAGTTGGTATCAGAGCGGTGTTCTTGTAAAGGGTTATGCCTACTGCCAGTCGCAAGAAGCTCTCGAGGTCACACCTCAAGTCTGTAAGTTTTAAAGTTTTAAAGTCTTTTAAGTAGTAAGCATGAAGTCATGATTTCGGCATGTGCATGTTTTAGTTCTATCACCTGTATGTTTATATGACATACGTTTTGGAGTACGGGTTTGAATGTCGTTATGAGTTGAGAATGGATCTTTAAAATTTTTATGCATGTTACGACATGAAATGAAAAACTATTTAATTTTCTTGCACGCTGGTGTGGTGGAATTGGACATGAGTAAGAATTTTGCTTTTGGGCGTTAGAAAAAGTTGTAAATGATTTTTCTATATTAATTTTTGGATAGTAGTACTGATGTTAGACTAGTGAGTCATAAGTTAAATTTGACAATTACGAATGCTTTTGGGACTTGTAGATTTTCTAAGAAATTACAAATGGTTCGTGGTTGCTAGCTTAATTAATTTTTGAAGATTTCATGTAAGGATTAATGATTCGAAGACTACGACGATCTTTGGAAGTATAAGACGAAGAATTTATTTAAAGTGTATGTTCTATCTAGATATATTTAAGGATTGAATTACATGAATTGAGAATTTTAAGGACCTAAGTGTAAAGCAATATTCTAAGGGATTATTTTCAAATTTACCAAATTTTGGGGATTTAATTTTGGAGTGCAAAGAATTTTAAGGTTAATGAGGTTAAGTCGAAAAATTTATGGGTACGAAGATGCAAATTTCAAAGAGTTGTAGGGCCAAAAATATAAATTGTGGGAACTTTAAGGACCAAATTGCAAATTTCGAAATTTTTGAGGATTTAGTTCGAACTTTTAAGGAACGCTTGAGTAAGATCAGTAGCTTTTCGAGGTTATGGAATTGATTTTGGGTTTAATAAGCCTAAAATTATTGAACTTTGTGTTACGAGAAATCTATAAGATGGAATTAGGAACGCCAACAACTTATGGGTAAATGTGGAATTTCCGAAATTTGGGACAAACTGGATAATTTTTAGGAAATAATGAATTAATGCTACAATTTTAAGGAATTTGGGGAACTAGTTTAGCAGTAAGTGAGAACTGAATGATTTAAATGATAAGAATTTTCGATGATTTAAGCTCGAAGGGATCATTAGAACCTTGAAGTATCTGGGTTATAATATTATAAGAAATGGTAATCAAGGGGATTGTAAGATGAATCGACATTTGGCTCGAAAAATTAAGCGCTAGTGAATTAATGTTGCGGCAAATTTAAAATTCAGGGTGATAACGATTTGAGGTAAAGTTGATCGTTTAGCTAAGTTATAAGAGTAGACATTGAGTTAGCGAAATTTTTGGGAACTTAAGTCGATGTGTCATAAGTTTTAGTCATGATTGTAACAGTTAAGCTTGTACCTTTGTTGGAATTTGATTTTCTAGAAGGTTGGGTATGGTTGATGATTAGGTTATTTAATAGACGACGCATGTAAGAATTGAGGTAGACATCTTGTCTTGGGAATTTTTGTAGGTTATTAAGAAACTTGAGAATAAGTGAATGTGTGTGTTGGAATTATGTTATCCAAAACTATTTGGACTGCGTAAGGTTGAATTTCAAATTTATGGGATATTTGCTCATACGGAATTTTTGGGTGAAATAAAAACAAAGGGAATTAGTGGTGTTCAACATAAGTTATCAATAAATGAATATTGAGATTTTTATTGAGTAAGAAATCTAAAAGCTTGATATGGGGATTCTAGAATTCTATGGGTTATAAGTGGAGTTGATTTATTAGAGTTAGTCCGTTATTAATAAAGGAAGCTTATTAAGTTTTATACGCTAGAACTAATTGAGTATTAAGGATACGTCTAAGTGGGACATTCGTTCCAATGAGGAAGGCTCAAGTGTCTTAAGCTTTAACTATATTGTAATCGTGAAGAGAATAGTTTAAGCATGTGATTGATGCTAGAAAGTTTTTATTTAAGGAGAGGATCGATATTATATATTTTGGGGTTTTACGGATTTATGTTACTCGAAATGAAAGGTTGGCAACAATTTTATATTTGGGTCGTACTTGTAAATAGCTAAGTTATGTAAGTTTGTATCGTAAGGTAAATATTCGATTCAAGGATTGTAGGCCAATATTATTATGGGGATTAAGATAAGATTTAACTTGTAAGTGTATTGCTGAGGATGGAAGTTGATCAGTAACCGTTGGTGCTAAGACCTCTTAGGTTGGACTGCATAAATGCTAATGTAATAGGTCATTGACATTACAGGTATAGTATAGAGAAGGTAAGATACGATAAGTTTGAACCTTCATTTCTAATATTGAGAACAACGAGAAAAGTCCGAATTCGAGGTCGTAGTAAAGTAAGCTAAGTTACCATAAGTCGTTTTAAGTTGCGATTAGCAAACGAGGCTTCTGGTAGGCAATTTGATTAGGATTGAAGAGACGTAAGAACAACATAAGACTTAATTTTATTCAGAGTAGCGCAGCGGTAGCGTGGATCGTTGGGATGCTAGAATTAAGAATCTAACTTTTGGATTATCGAGGATAAGCGAATTTCGGGGACGAAATTCAAATTAAGGGGGATAGATTGTGACGTCCCGAAATTTGAGATCCACATGAGCCACGTGCGTGCAAGTTATTAAATTCCTTATGCGTTTTTCTAAATGGTTTTAATGCATGTTTATTTCATTAAATTGGGTTTTAATTCATGATTTATGAATTTGCATTATTTCAAATTATAATATGTTTAGTTGATTCATGTTTAAACGTTTTTCTTGAGCTTTATGTTCAGGCGATTATTCGAGGCGGGATCGAGGAAAAGACCGGTGACGATGTTTTTGGCAATTTAAATGTGGTATTTTATTTTAAGTCGAGGATGTGCATTTTAAATGATTTATTGAGTTTTAGCATTGTTAAGCCTAAACCATTTATTTAGTAATTTTAAGAGTTTAGAATTTTTAAAATTAGTTTTTTTGTGTGTGTTATTTTGATTAGAGAGTTTGATTCAAATTAGTGTGTATTTTAATTCCAAAGAATTATTGAGTAAGTGTTTGATTTACTTTTAATTAGTGGTTAAGTTATATTTAAGCAATTTATTTCCCTAAAATAACCCACTAATTACCTCCCTAACTTGTTGACTCACGCACACACACCTACACACACACACTCACGTATAACACAACACACACCACACAATTTCCTATCACCATTTTAAAAAGAAAACTAGGGTTCTTCAAGATGGTAGCAGCCGCCCCTCCCCTTCGAATTCTCCCGCAACTTTTCTTTATTTCATTGCAAGAAATTAGTGCCACGTTCGTCCCGGATCAACCTCGCATCCTTCTCCGCTTCGGTATCGTCGTCACGGTATTTTTAAATATCAAAAGGCACGTATATTGTAGTGACCCGTTCCAGAATCACCTACTAATCAAGAACTAAGCATGCAATTAACCTAATTAACAATAATCAGAGATAACAGCGGAAAAGTCAACAACAATACCGATAAACTAAACCAACCAGCTACTCAACGTCCTCCTCCTGCTCCTCCTGAGCTGTCCAACCTGAGGCCTGCCCCGTGGGAATGGGGTGTCCAAGAATAAACAAAACCGAGGACGTGAGCGATAAGAACGCCCAGTACAAAAGTATGAGTATACAGACCTATATGAAATGCACATGCTATGATATGATACCAGGGTAGTCAAGAAACAGGAGTCACAAAAGGATCTCAACAATGCTCAGTCTAGAGGCGCCAAGTGGATAGTGCCGCGCGGTACACCTCTGGGTCACTGCA
The DNA here is from genome assembly GCF_022965805.1 of Primulina eburnea. NCBI lineage: Eukaryota > Viridiplantae > Streptophyta > Magnoliopsida > Lamiales > Gesneriaceae > Primulina > Primulina eburnea. The sequence goes on from NC_133115.1 coordinate 5,466,346, forward strand.
TCCACTACAAGACAGACGTGGACCTAAAATGTCCCGGACCACCGAAGCCCTCCCGACCCGTCGGCCACTGTGTACTCTCGGTGTCCATGCGTCCACAAGACAGGGCTGAGCGGCCCCAAGATATAGCTTATCTCGAAAGAGATACAGCTCAACAGCAAAGGCTATCTCGAAGAAGAATACGGCTCAACATGAAATGCAACGTGCAGTAATAACCGTGACATAATAGCATGCATCATATGACATATATCAATGCACCACATAATCATGCAACACATATAAGAATGTATACTCAACCAGGATATCTCGGATAGTACTTTCGTACCTCTATCACAGCAATCCTAATCCACTGGAACAACCAGACAACAGGTCTAATCCAAGCCTATTCATCAAGTGAAAACCATCACTAAACTTATCTACCAGACTTGACTAGATAATCCTGAGATAAATACTGATAAAATTCCAAACCTTCGTCCGTCGCTAGCCCGCTGATGCCGCTAGCTCCCAACTAGAGCACAGCTCTGCTACAAGACCAGCAGCTCCCCGCTAGTGCCCAAATCTCGGAACAAGACTAGAACCTGTCAGAAACGACTGAAATGCTATGGAATTCTCTGAATTGGCGAGTCAAAATGAGGAAATCCGACCACTATTTATAGGCCATGTTCGGATCCTCCGAACACCACTTCGGAACGTCCGAACGCTACGTGTCCATTGGCTCTTGACAGCTCATGATCGGATCCACCGAACCTACACTTCGGAACGTCCGAACTCCCACGTGTCGATCAACTCTTGACACCTAATGATCGGATCCACCGAACTCACTTCGGACCTTACGAACTCTTCGTTGCTTCCGAACCATCTTCGGTCCGTCCGATCATGACTCGGTCAAAATTACACATTAAACCTTCTTAATCACCAATATTCCGTTAATTACCCAATTTGGAATTCGGGCTACTACATTCTCCCCCCCTTAAAACGATTTCGTCCTCGAAATCTAGGCAAGAGAATAAAACACCATTGTAATACACTGCAAATATTCTTCATTACAACTGTATAACAATTACATCTCAGGCTGATCCTGGTTCAGCGCAAAAACCTGACCTTGGGCACGAGGTCGAAGATTCGAACTACCCACTGCCTGACCCTGTCTCCTCTGCTGAACAGTCGTCTGGGATCCAGAACCAGATCCTGCTCCACCTCGCAACTGAGGACAATTCTTCTTGATATGACCCATCTCTCCGCACTGAAAACAAGCTCCTGCTACTAATCGGCATTGCTCCGATGGATGGTTCTTCCCACAATGTGCACAAGAATCCTTCTTCTCACCAAAGCGAACATCACCGCTAGACCTTGATCCAGATCCAGAAGAAGAAGAACCTGACTTCTTGAAAGACTGAGGTCGAGGGCTCAAAGTATGCGAAGGTCTAGAAGAAAAAATAGCCCTACCACGCTGGAGACTGATCTCTGCCTGACGACACCGGTTCACCAACCCATCGTAAGAAGTAGGATTATCACAGACGGTGACACGATCAAAAATCTCCTGGTTAAGGCCCTGAAGGAAATGATCGTACTTGGCTTCAGAACTGCCACTGATATGAGGCGCAAAGGGTAACAACTCGAAGAATTTCTGCTGATACTCATCAACAGACATACTACCCTGCTTCAGATTCAGGAGCTCAATCGTCTTGGCCTGGCGAAGGGCTGGAGGAAAGTACAGCTGCATGAACGCTGCACGGAAATCGACCCAAGTCGCTCTACCCTGCGACTGAACTATCGGCGCAGAAGTCGATCGCCACCACTTGCGAGCACGGCCCTCGAGAAGAAAACTAAGGGTCTCCATCTTCTGCTCATCGGTGCACTGGAATGCGCGGAAACAACTCTCCATGCGCTCTATCCAATCCTCAGCATCATCAGGAGTCTCTCCACCAACTAGAGGCTTAGGCCCCATCTGAATGAAACGATGCATATCGAAACGCCTAGGACCATCCCGACGATGACGATGTTCACGATGACGCCTACGATCGTCCTGGTCACCCCAACGACCTACACTTCCCTGACTACTCTCATCACCAAAGTGGTCAGCCATTGCTACAACATAGAATAGGGAAACTAGTAAATTGGTCAACGGAAATCCCAAAACAAAAATCTATATCCCAAAATCGTACGCATGCTCTGATACCATAAATGTAGTGACCCGTTCCAGAATCACCTACTAATCAAGAACTAAGCATGCAATTAACCTAATTAACAATAATCAGAGATAACAGCGGAAAAGTCAACAACAATACCGATAAACTAAACCAACCAGCTACTCAACGTCCTCCTCCTGCTCCTCCTGAGCTGTCCAACCTGAGGCCTGCCCCGTGGGAATGGGGTGTCCAAGAATAAACAAAACCGAGGACGTGAGCGATAAGAACGCCCAGTACAAAAGTATGAGTATACAGACCTATATGAAATGCACATGCTATGATATGATACCAGGGTAGTCAAGAAACAGGAGTCACAAAAGGATCTCAACAATGCTCAGTCTAGAGGCGCCAAGTGGATAGTGCCGCGCGGTACACCTCTGGGTCACTGCATCCACTACAAGACAGACGTGGACCTAAAATGTCCCGGACCACCGAAGCCCTCCCGACCCGTCGGCCACTGTGTACTCTCGGTGTCCATGCGTCCACAAGACAGGGCTGAGCGGCCCCAAGATATAGCTTATCTCGAAAGAGATACAGCTCAACAGCAAAGGCTATCTCGAAGAAGAATACGGCTCAACATGAAATGCAACGTGCAGTAATAACCGTGACATAATAGCATGCATCATATGACATATATCAATGCACCACATAATCATGCAACACATATAAGAATGTATACTCAACCAGGATATCTCGGATAGTACTTTCGTACCTCTATCACAGCAATCCTAATCCACTGGAACAACCAGACAACAGGTCTAATCCAAGCCTATTCATCAAGTGAAAACCATCACTAAACTTATCTACCCGACTTGACTAGATAATCCTGAGATAAATACTGATAAAATTCCAAACCTTCGTCCGTCGCTAGCCCGCTGATGCCGCTAGCTCCCAACTAGAGCACAGCTCTGCTACAAGACCAGCAGCTCCCCGCTAGTGCCCAAATCTCGGAACAAGACTAGAACCTGTCAGAAACGACTGAAATGCTATGGAATTCTCTGAATTGGCGAGTCAAAATGAGGAAATCCGACCACTATTTATAGGCCATGTTCGGATCCTCCGAACACCACTTCGGAACGTCCGAACGCTACGTGTCCATTGGCTCTTGACAGCTCATGATCGGATCCACCGAACCTACACTTCGGAACGTCCGAACTCCCACGTGTCGATCAACTCTTGACACCTAATGATCGGATCCACCGAACTCACTTCGGACCTTACGAACTCTTCGTTGCTTCCGAACCATCTTCGGTCCGTCCGATCATGACTCGGTCAAAATTACACATTAAACCTTCTTAATCACCAATATTCCGTTAATTACCCAATTTGGAATTCGGGCTACTACATATATTCTGTTCTTGCTGTGTCGATCAAGTCATATTATGCGTTGCGTTGATTTTTATGCGTAAAAGTTATGTATCATGTTAGTAGTTTGAGCGGATTATAGATCGGATCAATTTCGAGGGTAAAATTTTAGATCTAAAACTCGTTTTTGCTGTCTTTTCAAATACTGCGATTTTTCTGTTCATATTTTGAGAAAACGTTAAACGGCAAAAACGTAGAACTCTTCGATACCTTCGATTTGATATATGATTCGAAATTTTTGGACGAAAAATGAGTGAGTTATGATATTTTCCGTGCGACTGCGCAAACTGAAATTTTCAGAAAGTTTTGTTATTGATACGTTTCTTGAAGTTTTAAGTTGCAGGCTTCGTTGGAAATCGACGGGCGATTGTTACTGCGTACGGGTATGTTAGTAATGATGTTAAGAGTGTTTTGAGGTTACGTTTCATGTCGATAGGTACTCGAACTAATGAGAAGTCGTAGGAAACAGTTGGATGTCAATTGCCGTATTTTGGGTCGTGGGTGTCGTAGAGCGAACATTGTTGTGTCGAAACATTTGTACAGTTTGGGTTTATGTTATTGTATGCTAGGATGAGTCTTGAGGGGTCGGTGCTTGGCCCGTATAATCGAGTCTAGAAGAATAAGCATTGGGTGTTCAGAATTTTCGTAAGTTCGCGATCACAGTGGGTACACGAACCCGTACACGGACCCTGACACGGGGTCCGTGCCTTTGTTATTCCTTCAGTGTCAATTTTGTGAGACAGCACGGACCCTTACACGGATGAGGGCACGGGGTCCGTGCCTTTGGGTTTCACTTAGTGTCTTTTTCCAGTATCTACACGGACCCTTACCCGGACCCTGACACGGGGTCCGTGCCTTTGCTTTCCTTTCAATGTCTTCTTCCAGAGCCTACACGGACCCCCATCCGGACCCGAGCACGGGGTCCGTGCCCCTTCCGTTTCCCGACACACTCTAGGCAGTATGTACACGGACCCTATCCCGGACCCAAGCACGGGGTCCGTGTACCCTTGTTTTTGGGAAATATTTGTAAGTTCATTTTAAGTTTGATGTTATGGGTTAGTGCAAGGATTATTAAGGGCGTGTCGTGGCAAATCGTAGAAGGTCCTAAGGTATGATTGAGCTTGAGAGTAAGCATGTGTTTTCTATGTCTAAGCAATGCAAGTTAAGTATGAAATTCACGTTAGTAAGTTGCAGCAACGGCCCCAGTCGAAGTCCAACGAATCCCTCAACGCCAAGTAAGTATGTATGACGTGCAGAGAAAATATGTTTAAGTTTTTGAGGTATGCTATTTGACTTGTGACCAAATTATGAATGGGTTTGGAAGTCGGTGAACGTGGCCGAGGACCTCTCCGCCCCGTTAAATTATGAACGGGTTAGATCGTGGTTGGAAAGCGTTAAATTATGAACGGGGACCAACCAGCCCGTTAAATTATGAACGGGGATCTCATGTATGCGACAGTGGATACGTCCCTGTCAGCCCAGTACTGTGGTATGTCTAATCAGGCGTTTATTATGTATGGGTCACTTGCTTTGAAACATCCTCTACGCAAAATGATGAAGTTATGTATGTTCTAGTATGCAGTATGTTTATGAAAGTTTATGTTGATGGCACGTCTAGTTATGTACGTATGTATGTTCAAGGTTATTATGCAAGCTCAAGTTTCAAGTTATGTAAGTCCTATTTTAAAGTTGCATGCGATTTTATTACGTATTACTCGTTATTTCCAGTTTATACGTGTTGAGTCTTTAGACTCACTAGACTTGATCGATGCAGGTGACTATGTTGAGGAGACAGGAGGTGGTGACCAAGGGGCAGGCTTGGACTGAGTGGCAGGCTAGACCCGAGGACCGCAATGTTTACGTTTTATGCGAAGTTTAGAATTACTCTGATTTTTAAATATCTGGATGCGAAATATTTTGAGACAGTTTCTTTTAGCAAAATTTTTATTGGTGACGAATGATTGTGAGATCTATTTTTAAGAATGTTGAGTGACGACCGTATGAATGTTTACATTCAAGAAAATTTGTAATTTTTTCGCAAATGTTGAGTATGAAAAGTACGGTTCGTTACATCGACCTCGAGCTAAAGGAATCTCATCAGCAGGAATTTCTCCACCTCCTTCCATTCTATACGATAAAACACCAATACAATTAGAATGGAAGTAAACAAATCATATAATCACATAAACATTCTGTCAAGTAGCATACACATGCGCAACAACCATTTTAGTGCCAAGACTCGAGTGTCCTAGACTCTAGTTCGAGCGTATCCCAGTTTACGCTCTGATACCAAGATGTGAGGCCCATTTACTCTAACGACATTAATGATCAAACAATAATGGTTTGATGTAAAACTGCAGCGGAAAAAGGTTTAAAATACTTTAAAACGGACCTCAGGGCCTAGAAAAATTTCGGCATGACCTCCCCGTAAATAGAACATCCCGAAAACTCAAACAACAGTTTATATCAAAATATACTCCAACTAGAGTCATTAAAACAACAACCAAAATCAACAACCTATAGCCGCACTGGCCAGGACTAAACAGAATTTAAAACTTACCAAATACTCACCAGATCAAGAATATCACAGAGTCGCCTTAGAACATAACCAGAACAACCAAATATCAATACAGATACACGGGGCATCTCCCCGACAAATAACGTACAATACAAGCCTAAACAAACTCAAGACATACATGTAAACTAACTGGGAGACTCCACTGAACAGAACCAAGCAATCCAACCTCAATCCCGAGCTCCACTGCCGGAACCTCGGCCTGATGCTGCAAAACGACTCGGAAGATCTACCATGGTGTCCAATAACAACCACAGCAGCCCCCCCAGTAAACAACTGAGGTTAGGATTCTGGTATGAAACAGTTCAACAATAACAACAATAAACATAAATCATGCATAATCATATAATAAAATGTGATATGAAATGCATGAAAGGCTCAACGAATAACCGGGATAACAGGAGCCAACAAACGGTACGATAACAACTGGAATAATGCTCGAGCAACAACACAGGGGAGCTACATCGTCATGCAGCTAAACCGCCCTGCCAAGTATGCGAGGTATGCCAAGCTGTGCTAAATAACACCCCTGACTCGGCCTCCATACAGCTGATATGCTATAACAGGATGGCACAACAGAACGAACTAGATGACACAATCCCAGCGCTCACCTCAAAAGGCTGCACTAACCATGGAATTGTTCAATCACATCTACAGTATCATGTGTATAGGCCTATCAGCCACACAATGATCCCGAGATAAACAACAGTGCCAGATAACAACGGATATCAACAATGGGCTAACAAGAACGATAGGCTCAACATGAATGTCATAACTGTATGCCTGATGCTAAATGCCAATAATATGTCATAATAAATAAACATAGATCACAATGAAGGCATTTAACAATATACAACAGTCAACAAGTCATAAACACGATCCATGTAACACAGAATGAAAATTAAACATAATTTATGTTTTACCGTCGTATGTTACCGAGCTGTAACATACCTATACCAACTTGACAATCCAATAACAACTTCACTTCAATACCCTTGGCCTAAACAAAGCAAGAATAAACCGATCATGAACTACATTCCATACCAATGTCCAATTTTGGCACAAAAGAGCATAAAATTCGTATCTCGCTCAATATTAACTCAAATCAATATCCGCCAATTGGAAATGAAAGATAACTCAAATATCTAAGTTTCTCCAGTTAAAACCATCTTCAGAATCTCAGAAAATTATTCTCAGAATTTCCAATAACACTCTGTTACTTACGAATTCGCGGACAGAATCTCACACACTGAGCAGTTCCAGAAAAACGGGCATAACTTGCTCAATTCTTAATGGAATTTAACGAATTTTATATCATTACGAAGATAACACATAGCTCTACAACGTTCTTTTGAATCACAAGTCCAGAATCCGAGCGCATAATTGACAAAAACTCGAATTACAGTAGGTGTCCTGCACAGCACCATTTCAGAATTCGATTTGACACATTTTGGTAGAAAAATCATATCAAATCCGTTTCGTATCCAAATTCGATGATTCCAGTGGCTATAGAAAGCTAACAAAGAGAGATACAACTTCTTTATAAGTCATTTCTACAAATTCAAAATACAAAAGTCGCAGCAACCCAAATATTCTCACCCAAAATCGGAAGGATTCTCGCAGAAACAGGGCACCCGAACAGAAGCTTAGATCTACCTGAATCCTTGCTCAAACTTCGCGATTTCTGACTTGAATCGAAGCCTAGGATGTTAGGAAGACACCCCTTCAGACCGATTGAGATTTGGACGCCGGACGGAGGAGATATCGCAACTTTCCCACAGCTGCTACATGAGTTGCGAGAATGGGGTTGAGGGAAATGGGTTTTCTTCTTCTCTCTTCTTTTTCCTTCTTTTGAAAGTAAGTTGTGTGTGTATGTATATGTATATATATATATTGTATTTGGTTACTAAAATAGTAACTCAAGCCCATTTATCCCGGTCTGTATTTATTTTGCTCTCGTGTGTTATTTTTCAAATACATATTTTTAACACACTTCTTGAATTTATTTGGCATAAATAATTATTTTAATTTACAACTCAATAAGTATTCTAATTATGCCAAAAATTACCGGATAATAAATTACAGGACCTTACAAAATACGACCCGTGAGATTGTCTCATACAAATTTTTGTATATATATATACATATGCCCAAAAATGTTATATAAATGTATTAGATACTTAATCATATATTTACTATATGTTGCATGTTTATACAGTCTTTTATTTATTTTTAAATATTTGAATTATAACCAATTTTATACTTTGTTTGATTTATATTATAAAATAGAGGTGTTACATAGTTGTGAAATTTTACTTTGATGATGGGTATAACAGTAAGGAAACATTTTCATGTTATTGCAATCTTTAAAATAGATTTTGTGCGTCATGCTTGACTGAATAACCGATTCTTGACATCATCTTGGTATTTGAGTAGGTTTTTTAGTAGACAGTATCACGAATTTTTATCCGTGAGATAGATTAATTGATCCAGAATCATAATAAAAAGTAATACTTTTGCCATAAAAAGTGATACTTTTCATGAGTTGGATCGGGTTGGAGATCCTCTCACAAAATTGATCTGTGAGACAGTTTCAAAGAGTTTTTGTGCTCGGTATTATTATTTGATTATTTCTACACTTTATGAAGTCAATTGATTTGATACAAATACAATTTTTTTTCTTCTACATTGACATAAAAATTAATTACTCGAAAAAATTGATATATTTTGCAAGTGTGCAATGATTACTATTTTCTATTTAGCTCTTTTTTTTGTTTGATTTGTGGATTAAATTTTCTTGAGATTAATTGTTTTTTTTCAAAAAAAATTTAATTGAATCGTACTTCTTTAAGCAGAAATCTAACATTTTTTTTTGTGTTTTAAAACTTAATATAACTAAAAAATGACTAGGTCCCCGTCCATCGACATGGACGGAGCCATGTGTTGCTTCGGGTGACTTGTTTTTTCCGATATTTATTGTACATAAAAAAAAATTTATTTTCCGATAGTCCGGATGTTGTATTTGTCAATATTAGCTCAATCATAATTTAAAAAAATTTAGTCCAGGTATTGCGGCCGGCCGATCCTGCAGACCTTACATATAATTAGTAGGGCAAAAGTCCTAATATTTGAGTTACCATTCTTTATCTTTTTACCATTTGTTTTTAAAAAAATTGAACCAGATGATACGATGGAAACTTGGCATGGGTCCGATCTGACTAAACCCAAAAAACCATTTGTCTCGTTTGACTGGTCAAAACCAATGGGGCCGGTCAACTAGTTTACAATTATATATATATATATATACACATTATAATTTGGAATTTGGATTTCATATAAAATATTATTTTAGTAGTATTAGAGTATTTAATTTTTTGTTTTAAAAATAAATATAAGTATAGCTGATATTTGAATAACTATATATATTTATTTAATTTTTAAACTTTGTTATATATATATATATATATATATATATATATATATATATATATACAATTTTTGGATTTTTAAAAGTTAAAATATATTATTTATTATATTTTTTAATATTTTGTCTAATATAATAATATTCTGGTTCGACCATCTAACTTAATCAATCTAGGTAAAAATTTATGTGAAACGGTTTCACAGGTCATATTTGTGAGATGGATCTTTTATTTGAGTCATTCTTTGAAAAATATTACTTTTTATGCTAAGAGTATTATTTTTTATTGTGAATATGGGTATGGTTGACACGTCTCACAGATTAAGATCCGTGAGACGGTCACACATTAGACCCACTCATCAATGTAACTAGTTAGAATTTTCTTAAATAAATTAGTTCGATCATCGATCTGATTAAAAAAATAATGTTTTTCCTCAATAGTTAATGTGTAAGTTATTTTTATACGTCCAAAACATGACATGCTAGTACACAATAAAAATAAAGTCCATCGCACTCTTGACATAATATTTTCTGGTGTTATTTTTTTTATGGAATTTTTTTTAGATTACATAAATTTAAAACTTTAGATATTATTTTCTGCGAATTTTTTATAATTAATCAAAATAATTATTCATGTATATAATTTTATGTTATTTCTAAGGCAAAAACTTGTGTGAGACGGTCTCACGGGTTATATTTATAAGATAGTCACTCTACATTTTCATCCATTATAATATAGAATAGATAAAATTAATATAAATAGTATGGATTTATAAAATGATCACTCGCATGTATAATTTTTTTTAGGATAATATTAATTCTTTTTATATTTTTATAATTATTAATTATGATTAAATCTAAAAATAATTTATCATTAGATTTTTATAAATTCACAGTATATACAAGAATATAGAAATATGGTGAAAAGTGAGAATATGGTCAAATAATTGGTCTAGGAATTAATGCTTAAAAATATAATATAAACAATCTATATATAAAGAAATTTATTCAAGGATAAAATAATTAGTAGCACAAGATTTTCTCAATCAATATACCATAAAATCAGAGAATATCCTTATTTGAATAATTTAATACCAAAATTATATTTTCTTTGTTAAATTATTTTTATTTTATTTTATTTATTTTTTTTATATATTATATGGGTATTTAATTAGTCAATTTGTTTATTTTTTTTAAAATAACAATAATAATAATAATAATAATAATCAATAATTTAATTAATTTCTTATAAATATGCTGGAAGTATAAATTAGTTCATCGTTCCCCACAAGGAACTAACATTCGACGCCATTTCTCCCGTTCGAGCAATTTCTGTGTATACGAAGTGATCCTTGCTGTTGATTCACTGTCCTAAATGGAGCCGGAAGCCATAGTTGATGAAGCCACCGGTAGCAATAGCGTTCCTTTGCTTCCGAGGATAATTTCAGATGTCCGCGGCGGCGGGCGGCGGAGCAGTTCTGCCTCCATGACCGGTGTTCTTGTGTTCAGCACCTTCGTCGCCGTCTTGGGTTCTTTTGTTTTTGGTTCTGCTGTATGTTTTCACTGTATGCATGACCATGTTCAAGTATAGATTACTGTTCTTTTTGTTTTCTTGGCCACTGGTTTTTCAGGCATATCAAAGAGTGGGCTATGACTATTTAATATATATTTTAAATATCGTTTATATAAACTTGGCAGAATTTGAAATTTTTTTACCTTTCAACCTGTTGTTGATTGTTGGTGCGCTCTTTTAAAACTAGTGAATTGAATTGGAATGCTTGTGCTATAAATTTGCAGGTGGGATTTTCATCCCCGGCGCAGTCTGGGATTCTTAAGGATCTAGGTCTATCCTTAGCAGAGGTAAATCAATTTTGAAGTTGCCTACACATTTGAAAGATATGGACTTTAGTTGTATAATAAACTTTCACTCTTATATTTTGTTTCTCATGTTTTATACCGGAATTCCAGGACCTCAATAGACAGGTTACCCAATTTGTTGCTGTAACTAATTTCAGATTGTTATCTGTATAGAAATGAGCCAGATATTGTGTCGGTACTTGGTGACCAGTCAGTGTTGCAAGAGGATGTGTTCTGATTTTTTCTTTAGTTGAAACAACAAAGATAAATATGGAAAGAGTTAAAAATTTGATGCAACAGTTTTAAATGCACCAACAATATGTTTATTGATGAAATTTTTTTATAATGGAAAAGCGGTTCAACTTAAGTAGAATCCATTTCCGTGGTGTTTCAAGGTTTTACTACGGTGCCAGTATTGTTTGATTCTCACACCTTCACGTCAAAGGAAGAAAGCACGGGATTAGAGATAGTAACTGATCACTTCCTCACATTTGCATAAGATTGGGTCCAGCTAACTTCAGTATTTTCCCAAGGTTAGCTAGAAACAGTAGCAGCAAGGTTTAATTCATGAGATAACATTAGAAACAGTTTGGCCTTTATTATGTGTGCTGCTCGACAAGTATAAGGAGAGTATGTGCCTGTCTGTTTCATGGTCCAGGATTGGTGGCTTGCTCTCTTGTCACCATCCTTGATAGTCGGCAAAGAACTAACTTTACAGCAATTTTGAAATTACTTGGCTATTTGAACATTAAAACATTCCATTTTACAAATTTATGTTTTCCCATGCTCTTATCCTAGCAGATTAGATCTTATAATGGCTTTGAACTAGCTTTTGTTTTTCTTTTGTGGAGCTACCCTTATTCTAAAACATCTTAGAGGCATATTCTTTTGTTATGAAGTTGATGACAACTTGAATGCTCCGGTTTATTCCACTATTTTTGTATTTCAACCCTTCAAATCGCATCATCCAATCTTGAATATCATTGTTGAAGCAGAATAGTAAGTGGTGTTCTGGTGTGCTAAAATGATTATTCCACGCCAGTGAGTGTCAATTGGTGAACAAAGTTAATGTAAGGCAATATTTCATCAAGAAAGCATTTCAAACTTTATATAAATAAGTTCATTTCTGATGATGGTTTAACAGTTATGTTTACAATTCACATTTTTGGCAACATTTATATATGTGTATGTGGTATATTTTACCGACACCATTCATTTAGATTCTGCATCGCAGTATTCATTGTTTGGCTCAATATCAACCATTGGAGCAATGGTTGGTGCAGTGGTTAGTGGGAAGGTAGCAGATCTCTTTGGGAGAAGAGGAGTAAGCTCCTTTGTTTTCCTGATTTGCCTGAATATTACAAAATTTCACCGATGGAAATTATTTGTTTCTCTGGATCATGCAAAATTAATGAAATAATACAGGCCATGGGCATCGCACTGTTGTTTAACGTTTTTGGATGGCTTGCTATAGTCTTTTCAAAGGTATTTTTGCTCATTGTTTACTCATGTTTTTATCTCTGATGAGTTGGAAATATTCAATTTGCATAAGAATTTATTCGTGGGTGGACTAAGAACTTCATTGGAGTTGGGAGGTGAAGGGAAAGGAAATATACTTACAAGAACTTGTGTAAAGGCTAACATAATGATCTCCATGTGCAAGTCTAAGTAAAGTGCAAGTTTCTTGAGGAAAGTTTATATCATGCTTTTATTCTCATCTAAATACATACTCATACACAATTTCAATTGATTATACATTTGGGTGGGGCAGTGTTTGTATGAGAGAAGAAAGCAGACATTGCTTCACATTATTTAAAATTTTACTGGTGGTACATCGAAAAGCATGTACGAATACTTGTCTACATGCAGGGTCAAATAGTTTTTTTAAGTTTTTCATTGTTGCTGATTACTGCATCCCAACAGAATGCTTTGTGGCTTGACATTGGAAGGTTGTCAACAGGATTTGGAGTCGGAATTATTTCTTATGTGGTACATACGGTTTCATACTCCCAAATTCCCTTCCTTGATTTACCCTTTGAAGGTTTTTTAGAGTTTTTATTATGTTAGGTACCTGTATATATAGCGGAAATAACACCGAAGAATCTCCGTGGAGCATTTACAGCAGTGAACCAGGTAAAATGGAAATCTGCTTCATACTTTCAAGTCAAAATTTTTATAGCTGCTTAGGCTAGTGTGCTTCTGATGCTTCAGTTGATGATATGTTTTGGTGCCTCCATAATGTACCTAGTTGGTAATGTCATAACATGGCGTCTCTTGGCTTTGACAGGTAATTTCCTTTCCATATTCGCTTTCTTAGATATATGTGCAAGGCAGTTGAAGTGATCAGGTTGCATTTTAGGAATTATCCCGTGTGTAATACAGCTTGTGGCCCTACTCTTCATTCCAGAGTCCCCCAGATGGCTGGTAAACTCAGATTGAATATTGTTGAAGTTTGTTAAACTTGAAGATCATGGAATAGGTCTGTTTAGTCATGTTCGAATTTTTCCAGGCTAAGAATGGTCAGTGGGATGGCAGTGAATCATCTTTGGTGCGCTTGCGCGGGATGAGAGCTAACATTCTTGAAGAAGCTGCTGAAATTAGAGTAGCCTCTTCTATTTTTAATGCTTGTAGGATGGTTTTTAAATTTTCCAGCTTATTCTTTTGCTTTGACACACATACAATGTGTTCATGTACTCGTAGGACTATACTGCAACTTTAGAACAATTCAAGGAATCCAGCATAATAGAATTGTTCCAATGGAAATATGCTCACTCACTTGCTGTAAGGTTCCATCTATTTCTTCAAGAGGATTAATGATTTGTTTTATGTGACTTACGCTGTCCAAGTATGTGTTTCATATTCACAGATCGGGGTCGGCCTGATGGTGCTACAACAATTCGGAGGCGTCAATGCAATAGCATACTATGCAAGTTCTATATTTGTGTCAGCTGGTAAAGAACATTTACTCAAAGACGAGTATGAAGAATAATTCTAATCTTTAGCTTATTACAGGTTTGTCAGAAAGAGTGGGCACGACAGCTATGGTTATCATTCAGGTTTCTATGTTCTGTATTTCGTTTTTTGATTGTTGGATTCTATTTCTCCCATTTTATATACTTCCCTTTTGCAGGTTCCAATGACAGTTTTAGGAGTCCTATTGATGGATAAGTCTGGGAGACGTCCACTGCTTTTGGTAACATGATTATATCGCCCTTACCTTCATTTAGCTATTATGACCATCTTCTGAAAGGTTTTCTGTTGCAGGTTTCAGCGGCAGGAACATGCTTGGGTTGTTTCTTGATTGGGCTATCATTCTTCTTACAGGTCTTATCTTCTACCAATCTCTTTCACGCATCATGATGATCTGGATACATGACGTATATTATCCTCCAATTGCAGGACCTTAAACTATGGGAATCCAGTCCCTTGCTATCTCTTGGTGGAGTCTTGGTAATTCATTGCCACTAGTAACTCGAAAACGTGACAACACTTAGAATATTGGCATATCCTATAAAGCATTTCTCATTCCATCGGCTTCAATGAACAAAGACTTGTTTAACTTTTCATCAGATTTTTACTGGATCATTTTCTTTAGGCATGGGAGGCATCCCTTGGGTTATAATGTCAGAGGTACAACACTATATCAGAACTTCACCTTATATATTTGCCAGAAATAGTTCAAATCTCACCAATATGTCTGACATTTAATCGATATTTCAGATATTTCCTATAAATGTGAAAGGTGTAGCTGGAAGCCTGGTGGCAGTGGTAAGCTGGTTTGGTTCTTGGATTATAACATATTCATTCAACTTTCTTGTACAGTGGAGCTTTGCAGGTGATACACTGGCCCCCTCTAATTTTAGTTTCAAATATCCGACCAATTCAGTAAACAGGAGCTCTAAACTTTCGAGTAACCTGGTGATACCATTTCGAATTTTTCAGGTACATTTTTCATTTTCTCAGCCATTTGTGGATTTACGATCATCTTCGTCATAAAGCTTGTTCCGGAAACGAAGGGGCGTACATTGGAAGAAATACAGGCATCCTTGGTATCCTTCGGTTTAGCAAAGTAGGCACTACATGTACGCAGCAAAGCTCTTTAAAGGTTGCACATGGATGGTGGAGAAATGTTGAATATTTGTTTGCAGGCTTTGGAAATTTATTTGCAAAATAAAAATTTAGTTGTGCAAGAGAATTACTAGCTGCTTTGCTATAGCGCGTCAAGTTTAACATGCTCGAAGATTTCTATGAACCGATCTCAATTTCGAGCACAAGCACCCATAAATCAATACCCAGTACTGGCAGTTTACGTATCTTTTTAGAAAAAGGAAATCTAGAGGGAAAAAGAAGGAATATATTATCATGGTAGCTGAACTCCGAGTTGGTTCAGGAACTCAATAAACAGGAATTGTCTGCATTAGCATCCCTTGTATTCGTTCTTGAACAATTGTAAATGTATATTATGTAAACCTCGCATCAAACATCAGTCGGCCTTTCGTCTCTCTTTCTTGAAAAGTCGAGAGAACAATGACAGAAACCAATACCAAATCGAAACCAACCCATTTTTCGTTGCTGGTTTTGGATCTGGACGTGATCCAAATAATCCCTTGTAGAGCTCCTTCTGTTTCTGATAAACAGCTTTGTCATCTTCTGCTAGCAGGCGCAACTCTCTTGTTATTGCTTTGTCTTCAGGGGCAAATTTTCGGGCCTTCATGAAGTCTTCACGAGCAGCATCTGTCTGTCCAAGTTCCGCTCTAGCCTTGCCACGTCGAAACAACGCTTTGACGTTGTTTACCTCCTCGGCCAACACCTAGCCGCAACATCCTTCAAGTCTTATTTTTATTATGGTAGTGATACCAGCAAAAAAAAAAGAGAGTACAAATGACATAGTAAGGGAAGATAACATCATATTGATCCAGAAATTCAAGTTCCATTTTTTTTAAATGCAAAGTTCCATTTAGCTATTATAGCAAACACTCAGCAAATCATGTATAAAGTGAAAAAGTAACCCAGTAGGTCTATGGGAAACAGAACACGAACCACGTGATCAAGAAGAAAAGAAAAATTCAAGTGATAAAGCTTGTGAATTTTTTAGATACAAAACGCAATTTTTATGACCATCGTCATGCAAAATCAAGTTTCTACTTTCTGTTAAAAGTCACC
This sequence comes from Primulina eburnea, assembly GCF_022965805.1. Classification (NCBI taxonomy): domain Eukaryota; kingdom Viridiplantae; phylum Streptophyta; class Magnoliopsida; order Lamiales; family Gesneriaceae; genus Primulina; species Primulina eburnea. Next base: position 5,482,913 of record NC_133115.1, read on the forward strand.
TCGTTTTTCTCCTGTAAACATTATCCTGGATCTTATTATAACAGCTTGATATTACATCAAGTATCTGAAATCATCTATGATTTAGTTTTTTCCCGTTTCAAATGTTTGGATTGTACTCAATATTTGGAAAAATGTAATAGAAACATGTAGTCCGACTAACATTAGGATCAAAAGGCGATGTACTCATGTTTCCTCCAAAAGAGACAAGATCCTAGCCGGCACATTTCATTGACCAAGTGACTATTTACTTTTGAAGCTGAATAAAGGTTCAACAAAATTTGATGATGAGAGAGTTGAAATAAAATAAACGGTCAAAACAGTTCTGTGCGGATGAATTTTCAGGAAGTATCTACATACAATACCACATTGGGCAATAGCGTCATCATAGCGCTTGAGCTTTATGAAGCAGGCTGCCATATTAAGGTGGCAAGGATTTTTTACTGCCAAAGCCAAATCACGGTACTTCCCAAACAACTGGAACATGAAGTCATCTCCCATGTATGCTATGGCCTAAAGCACAAAAAAATGCAGTAAGGAATGTTAATTAAGAAAATGAAAACAACAAAAGAAGTAGTTAAGAGCAGTAATTTTGCAACCATTTCATACTGCTGCATTGCCTCCTCCAATTTATCCTCTTTGAACAACTCATTCCCATCCATCTTTCTTCGATCTGCTGCACCAATTCTCTCTTCTACTGTCATGTCACTGCGAGCTTTTCCCTGTGTAATGATTTGTCAAGAGAGAGTGAATATTTGGAAATCTAAAGTAATCCACGAAAACTTTAAGCACGGAGAGAGATATAAAACTCGCACTTCTTTGGTTTCATCGAAACCAATTAATTCAACTTCATACACAATATCCGCCATTGGTGGAACATTTGGAAAAGAAAAATTTCCTTCTTTTCCATATCCTAGTTCCCAACCAACATTAAGCAATGCACGTTCTCCAGATTTCATGCTAGAAATTCCAATAGCCAACCCAGTATTTTCGTTTTTCTCTGTAGGAAAATATCAGAAGACAAATATTACACATTTTGCCAGAAACTTATATCCCATCATTTTTCACGGTACATCAATGAAAATGTTCAATGAACTCTCATGGACCAAAAAATCTTTTAAAAATAAATATTTATTTTGTCATTCGTCATAAAAAGATCCAAACGAGCGTGTGTACAGATAACTACAGCTACCACCTTCACGAAAACCATCACGTATAACTCCTTATGCATTACCTTTGCCTAGGATAAGCTCAAGGGGTTGCTGTTCATGCCATGTATCTTCAAACTTGTGTTGGGTACTTTCAGTCCATGCCCTGTAGTGCACTGACAAAAATTTTGAGGTTAGTTTGTGTACCTCTTCCCCATTAAAGCGACGGAAATTTCAAACACAGCAGGCAAATCACTCTAAACTACCCTTTCAAAAGAAATGAATCAAGTGAAAATTCAAACGATAAATGAAAGTCCACGACAACATTACATCAGCAGCATCCGGATCAAAGAGTTTTATTTGAAAATAACATCAAAAATTTGAAATTCAAAAACTTTTAGGAAACACCCGAACAAAGATTGCGGCACTTGTAAGTCCAGCAACCATTTTCATGATAATTCACAGACACAAGGTAATCAAATTCGACCAGTGTAAAGTTTCATTATTTGCCTTCATGAGGGTACACCCATTCCTTACATGAATCAAATAAAAGATCTATGAGCACAAGAAGAGGAATAAGGTCATGAAAAAAGGCTATGATCGGTTAAAATTTCCAAACAATAAAGCAAAATCGTATGAGAAATAAGAATCTGGTTCATATTGGAACATTATAACATCCAGGAGAATTAGATCGAGGTATAGGACAGTTCCTGAAATTATTTAAATACTCGAAACTCCTATCTTCCCACATCTACACTACCTTTCCCAACTGTAGAAGATTATGTTGTTCCCTCAGTTCATGGCTTGGTATTTCTTTTTCAAACTTCTCATAAGTATGTTTCAGGATTTTCTTAAAATCTTACAAACGTTCTTCCAGATAGATAAAATTTAGTCAGACATGAATTTTGTTACAGTGTCATGGTCATCCCATCCCCAACTCATCATTTGGCAGAATGTCGAGTCCATGGGATGCTAACGTGCATGTATACATGGATCTTCATTATTTAACATCATTTATCTAAATCGAAAAGTCAAATATGCTAACTCATGGAGAGCATTTAATAACTCATGGAAAGCAATTAAGAGGTAAATAAAATCTTATCATTGAACTTACAAAAGCATGTCGAATATTTTGATGGCTTCTGACCGTGGCCTTCCTTTATAATTTGCTTTGTCACTTTTTCATGGAGAACTTCCACAGCAGAACTAACCTTAGGGGGGCCACTGTCATCTTGAGGAAGTTCTCCATGCACAACTGAGGCACCTTCAGCAACAATTTCATCATCACCATCTCGATCTGCAAATGATGCATGTTTTATTCATCTCAAATATTCTCATTTTAAAATAAACATAACCATTTTATAATTGATCTGCATACAGAAAATACTTCACATTGCTAGAGAAACACTACCCTCGTGATTCAAGTGCTGTAAGGGGTCACTCTAGGAGTAAAGTTAACAATAATACATATTATCATAGTAACAGTAGTATTAGTCTTAAATATACGACTCCCCAAAATCAAACATCTTAGAAAGATCAGTAAAACTACACCATGTGAATTCCAAATTTCCAGATAATTTTACATTTTCAGGGAATTTTAAAAACTTGAAAAATCTTACCTTTGGGGCAGCAGAGAAGCATGCCCCGGCCCTGCTGAGTTACTCAACCAGAGCTATTTATGGATTATGGGAGCAGGTCTTCTATGCATATATATATCTCTGTGTGTGTGTGTAGCAACTATCCAATTTTTAATTCGTGCACCTCACACAATGCTTGGAAAATGACACGCTATCACACACCACACGATTCCAGGCATCCAATAGAAGTATTGACACAAAATCTAAAAAACACCACAATTTCTAAACCAAACTTGAGATGAAAAACGCCAGAACATGGTAACTACCTGGCGAAGGCACTCGCTTCTCCTCCAATTCCACCATTATTTATATCTTAAAAGAGATTACTGATATCTGTTATCAACTCCTTTCAATCTGCATCTTTCACAATGCAAAATCCAACAAAAAGAAAGTAAAAAAAACATAAATTTTAGCTAGAGGCAGATCATATGATACTCAATAATAGTCACTCCAGTCAAAATGGCCTGTAGATCAATCAACGAAATAACAAATAACAGAAATGAATCAACGCAGCAAACTTCACTTCTCTGGTCCAGCAGTTTAATAAAAAGCCAAAAATGGTGTTCAATTCAGAAAACCCTAATAAAGAGGGCAACAGTGGCACGATTACCTTAATCAGCTCAATCTTCTGCTTATACACACATTGCCGGATCCTTTTCACCTCTGAGTGCGTGAAAGTGTGTGTTTATCTTTGTACCAATCGAAGAAGATTCTGGAGAAAGAGAATGAAATGCTTGGACTGACCATATATTCGCAGGCTCTAACAGTTTTCGGTTGACCGGTCGGATCCAATACAGATAGAAGATCCGTTAAGATTCCGAATAACTCTCATCCGTCCGATCCATTCGAGCTTCTTTGTGAACTCGATCCATCATAAATTCATTCAAATAACTAGCTACTGAGACAAACGCGTTGCGTGTAATATTATATTAGATATTTGAAATATTGTTTAATCAATTTAGAAAATGAACATTTTATTTTTGTAATTTGATATGAATATTATAATTAGTGTGTTTGTATACATGGTTGTATATGACAAAAAATCTATTTCTCTATTAAACTTAATTTCAATAAAAAAAATATAATAATATTATGATAGAAAAAAGATAAGTTTTTTGCGTTAAAAATACTAATCGTAAGGTTTTTTAAAAAAATTGAGAAGTTTTCAAAGGTGTTGGTACAGTTAGAACTTTCATTTTTGGGGAAGATTTCAGACATAGGATTGATGTGGTTGGAATTGTTATAATTTATATGTGATGTTGAAGAGAAGAAATTTTGGTGTCCTCTCCAATAAGTTTTTCTAACTCACTCACACTTAATAATATACTATGTATTATATTCATAATATTTTTCGATCTTTTTTTTTTCACATATAAATTTTAAACTAATATTTTTTTGATATTTTATTCATAAGTTTTTGTCATCGAAAATGGTTAATGTTTTTCGAGTCTATATTTCCAATTAATGGTTCAAACATAATTTATGAAAATGAATGTTAGAATATGTAAAACTCATATCTAATTGGAGCCAAATCTAAGCCAAAAATATCTAAAAATTCGAGTTGCATAATATTTAGACTACCTTGAAGAATTTTTTTTAATAATATTATTATATTGTTTGAAATGAAAATTTTAATAAATTATGTAGATGTGTTTCTTTATTTGTAAATTGTAATATACCTAATGACAAGCAAATCATGACAAATAATTTATGAGGAAATGATATTAAAAAAAATCATACTGAAAAATTATTTGGAACTAGTATTTAACTCGTGCGATGCACGAGATGATATTATTAAAAATTAGTGAAAAACAAATAGATATTTAAATTTTAAAAAATAATACAATTATAAAAAATAAAAATAAAAACTATTTTTTCACTAATTTAAAAAGTTTGTTATATACAACGCATGTCAATTAATTTTTTTGGATAATAATCACTATCATATATAAAAAATTTAGATCGTGTTAGCCTAAGGAAATAACATGATGTTTATCGTGTTTAGTGTATTGATGTCGGCCATCAACTTTAATACATATTTAATTATTTAATTTTCGAGAAGTTATATATTATTATTTTTTAACATGTGATAAGAAAATATTTTTAAATCACATTCAATAAAATTAATAAAAAATAGTTTTTTAAAAATTCAGAAATTTCGTCTAAATCCACATTCACAAACAATTTTGTGATATGACACGTGTTTGACACATTTGAATGATAACAATAATTTTTTTCATCAATATCTTTATCCAAATGGGTTGTGATTTAATTTACAAAATATTTTCGTAATATACACAACAGCCTATTACTCCGAAAGAAAAATGAAACATTTGATCATAAGTAGATTATGTATAAATCAGAAAAGTTATTTTATTAACATTTACTATGTGTATTCCAAAATAATGTCAACAAATTTTAAAAGGTGTTTTCTAATAAGATGTTTTCTTTCTTTAGAATTTGTTTAATCATTTCCATTACGGGAGATTATACTATCATGTATACGTGAACTTTGTAATATAAAAGAAAATTATCACATCAGTAAAAAATAATAATTAAATTTTTGTATAAATAGAAGAATAATATTTTTTATTTCTTGATCATGAAAGATAGATTTCAAACTTAATGTCTCGTTGTTTCTATATGTAGGTATTTCATTACAACGAACAAATATAAATTTAATCGAACATTACATCTTGAAAGGATTCAACTCATATATTGTACTGAAAAAAAGAGTCATTTCAGAATTCAATTTTGGAATAGATAAATTTAATAATATAAATTTAATAAAATTGGTTTCAAATATAATATGTAATATTGCATTATTTATAATTTAAAATTCAAATAAGACATCTCAAGATACAAAAAGTTATACATTGGATGCTTTTGACAGAATTATAACATACATTAACTCTTTCAAATTATGGAAATCCCGAATTGCATGCATTGAGTGTCAAAAATTTCTGATTATTGAGGGTAATATACATGTGTATCGAAAGTAATTTAATGTCCATTTGAAATTCGTTTGAATCTATCTCTTTTAATTTTCTTGTGCTATTTTATTTGAATTTTTAAGAAGACAAATCAAGATATACAATATACATATGATTTTGGAAAAAAATTACAATGCAATAATTCTTTAAAATTAAGGTAATTTCGAAATAATATGTATTTGGGATAAAAAAAATTATGATTATTAAATAGTACATTAATGTCCATTGGAATACTTTGTTGTAATGATAATTTTTAACATTCAACCAATTTTATTTTTAGAAAATTTAAATAAACTAATTAAATATAGTATTTATTTTTTAGTAAGTATTTTGAGAAATAAATTATTTAAAATAGCAAAATTTATTTTTAAATGATTTACTTCATGAGTGATACTGAACATTGCAATCATTTTTATTTTAAATTTATTTATATAATTTTTACTTAAACTGATTGATATAATTAATGCAAAAAATTTTAATATAGTTTACTTTTTCAATATAGTTTAGTTTCAATTTGAGGAAAAAAATAAAAAAATATTTAATACATAAATTACATTTGAATTAATATAAAAATTAATTAAATTCAAAATTGAATTAAATGAATTGATATAATCAATGCAAACAATAATTGAAGTGATCATTTATTGCAGTGCACATATTTCAATATTGATGATAAATATTTCCTTTTATAGAAATGACATTTTGGCGGGAAATTACTATTTTTGGCAAAAACTCTGCTTTTATATATATATATATATATATATATATATATATATATATATATATATATATATATATATATATATATAGATAGCAACTTTAGCAAATTTTCATACCCAAAAAACCCATTAATTAAAAAATAATTATCAAATTATTTTTTTGATTATTTCTTTTACGAAAAAATTATAGTCGAACACTCCAAATATAACAAGAATGAGCATTTCGTTTTAAAATGTAAGAATATTTGAAGTTGATATCTAGTTCGAGCTAAATATAGTTAAAAGTTCGAGTTTCGAATCATTCAGACTTGATATTTTCTTTATTAAATAGTTGATTGAAGTTATAAAGCAAAATACGCTTGATAAATTATGTGGATGTGTTCTCTTTAGTTGCAAACAAATATGGAAAAATAAAATAATATTAAAAAGAAATGTCTGTTAAATGTAGAATTCTTGAAAGCAGAGGGGAGCAAAATCATGTTTTTCCATAATATATAAATCAAGCGAGGCCTAATGATTCACAGATTTCCTTTCGTCACCCTTTCTCCCTCAAAATAATTGTGGGTTTTCCAATATATCAGCGCCGTAAAAATAAATAATTTGTCTGCACGAAAATACCACCACTCGCTCAAAGGAAAATTAAAAATAATTTCCCTTAATATATATATAATTTTTCAAATTCGATGGCTTTTCATGTTTCTTGCCCGATTACCTGGTAATCTCTCTCTTAATCCGTGGACTGAGCCCATTAATGTGTGGATTTACGCGCAGTGGAGTGTGTGTGTGTGTCTGCTAGATGGGTTTTTGAGTTGGGATAAATCTCTCTCTTTTTTTGTGTTTGCAGTCGAAAGATATGTTCTTGCGCTCTTGGGTTTCCTCGAAGATTGCAGAGCGAGAAGGGCCTGAAGGAATTTTTGCAGGAGGTTGCTGGGGTCGAGCAGTTCTTGAACGACCCGTGGTTGATCAAAGCCAGGGAGAATGCGACGATTCAGGTCAAGGTGCCGAAGGTTATTGTTTCCCCAGCTCCGCTGCAGCAAATTCCGGAAACCCTTGTGGTGGGAGGTGGAGCTGGGGAGGGTGATGCTTACGCAAAGGTGAAGAGGGCAGCGCTGCAGAAACAAGCTGCTGGCCCCTCAAGCGTGGCTGAGGATCATGCGAGGAGTTTTGAGTCTGGTGATAAGAATAAGATGGTGAGGGTTTTAGTAATCATGCTTTGCCTAAATAAGGTTTCTTTTCAATTCCGAGACGTTGGATTGCAATGCATTTTATAGTTTATTGGTAATAACCACCTGAATGTGTTCTCCACATGTTTGCATTAGGTATTTTGATGCATATAGTGTCTACATGTTTTGGTGTTGATTATATTGAGATCAAGCAAATGTGTTCTCCTCATAGGAGTTCTTTTTCCATATGAAAATTGGGGCCATGCAGTCGGTGCACGGCTGCTGAGGGGCTCATATAAGCTGTTGTTACAGTTTTATTGACATTTCATGGAATGGTCGCTGCGACCACCGTGGAGTTTTGTGGTAGAAAAATACAAAAATCCAGAAATTTGAAAAATTACCAATAGAAGAACAAAAAAAAATCTTAGAATCCCAAGAAATCACCACGATCTGTTAAAAAAGCGCCATTACAGAGCATAAATTTTTTGCGTGATGGCTGATACCTTCTATGACGCCAATTTCAGAAATCGGCAGTTGTTACCGGACATCTCTTTTCCTGAAACTTTGATGTGACAAGCGTCATTTCAATTCCAGAATCACCATTCCAGACCATTCCAGCGAACCATGGCTCCATGTGCATGGGAAATTTATAATTGTATTAGCAGATTGTTACCCATTTTTTTGATCTGGATTCTGGCTAACTTTGGTGTTGTCCTTTAAGGACATCACTTGAATACATTTGTCAAGAACACTTTTTGGAAATTAAATAAATATTAGTGTGTAACGGCAACAGATATCGTCGCTTATCACAGAATTGTTGGTAACGGTATTATAACTTTTAGCTCTTGATTTTGTCAACATTTAAATTTTCTTTATGGTCACTGATGACTCCAGTTTTGGTAATTGACCCGTTATAAGTCAATTGCTTCTCTGCCATTATAAGTCAATTCTTTTGTCGTGTAATGTGTAGGGATCTGCTCATTACGTGCAGAGAATTCATGAGTCTGACTATATTGGTTAATGGGACTTCATTCTAATTCAGGGCACATACATTAGAATAGTTGCTTTTTTAAGGTTTTGTAAATATAATTATGATTAAAAAAACTCATCTGTTTCCTTGACATGCTTACCAAATAAGCAGGGTTATGTGAGAGATGTTACCGGAGAAGAGGGGGGTCAATCAAATACCAAAGTAATGTGCCGGCTATGCTTTTGCGGGGAAAATGACGGAAGTAGAAGGACGGGAAAAATGCTAGCTTGCAATAGTTGTGGCAAGAAGTATCACAGGAGCTGTCTAAAATCTTGGTCTCGAAATAGAGGTACTATATGTGGTAAACAAATTGTGGAAAACAAGCTTGTACCTTTTTGTGATGGAATTTTTGGTCACAGATCTATTTCACTGGAGTTCTTGGAGCTGCCCCTCATGCCGAACATGTGAGGTGATTTTAAAAAATCTGAACTATGGAATGTGTTCTGTATATTATGGGAAAGCTATTCTGCTGTGATAAAAGTGTAGAAAATTTGCGCTCATGCAAAGCTATGGATAATGTCATTTTAGTCCATAATGTTCTGTCTAGCATGAGAATTGCACACGTAAACAAAAAATCGAGGCGTACATGGCAATTTTTTGTCTGACCATTCCAGTTACTTAAAATAGCCCTTTTCACTGAAAGTTATATGTTATAGAGATGAGTGAGGATGCATATTTTTCAACCCTTCAAATGTTTTCTTGGAATTTTCAGATTTGGGGCGCCATCGTCATATTTTGATTGTTTGTGGAAATTAATGAAAATGTAGATGCAACTTATCCTTACCTTTTCTACTTTATTATCCTTAGGTTTGTCGAAGGACTGGAGATCCCAAAAAATTTATGTTTTGCAAAAGATGTGATAGTGCTTACCATTGTTACTGCCAGCAACCTCCTCATAAGGTGGCTCTGTGTATCCCTTATTCTTGCAACTATACCAGTATTATTTGTGCTCGTGTAGTTCACTTTTTAAACATGCAGAATGTTGGCCACGGTCCTTATTTGTGTCCAGAGCATACGAAGTGTCACAGCTGTGGTTCTTCTGTCCCAGGAAATGGTCTAAGTGTTCGGTATGAGTTTTCATCGCTTGTTAAAGACTCTCACTTATGTGGATTATATCATGTTGTTTTTACCACACCCCTGGTCCTGCTGATATTACTTTTACGTCTTAGATTCTCGATGTTTACAGATAAAAAATTATGTAGAGTTCAACTAACGAATATCAGCCTTTCTGATATCATGTTCTCTAGTACATTTGATGAATAAAGTATTGGGTGTTCGATGAATTAAATTTTGGGTTTTTTGAAAGTGGGTTTTAGTGTTTGACCATGATAAAAACGGTGTAAGAGTGCATGAATGCATTTTGGATTATTTTTTAAGGAGGAGGCCGGGTGAATTGTGAAACTTGCAGATGTCATTGTATCTCATAGGTTTTGCCTTCTTTCATGAGAGTACGTATGCAATATAGCCGAGCTTGAAGGTGTTAAATCTGCTGCAATTCTGGAGAAAAGCAGCCTTCCTGATATTCTTCAAATTATTTGTTCAGGAGAAAACAATCCCTTAATATTTTCTAACAAAAAATTTATAATAATTGCAGTAAATCTCAATTGTATCAATCGACTCGAACTTATATATTCAAAAACATTTTAATTTCTTAATCGTATTTAATGTATTAGCTGAAATTTTAACGAGTAAATTTTAAATAATGACTACCTAGGATAATTATATTAAAATTTATGAAATATGTTGAATATATAGTATGTTATTATTTATATGTATACATGCATGTGTATGTTTGTCCCATAAATTTTATCTTAGGGTTTATCCCTTTTCTGCTCCAGAAAACATGGAAATTTTGTAAAATAAGTTTCACTTCTCGTGATACTATATTTGAATTGCTGCAGGTGGTTTCTAGGGTATACTTGTTGTGATGCTTGTGGAAGATTATTTGTTAAGGGAAACTACTGCCCTGTTTGTTTGAAGGTACAAGTTACAACATAGTGCCAAGGATATTCCTGTGCATTTATGTGCATCCTCAATATCCATTCGCTAATGTTACCTGTATACCTGACATGAACAAGGTGAAATATGGACTTGATTTAATGCAAAACAAGTTGATTGCTTATTTTCCTTAAAAACTGCAGGTCTATAGAGATTCCGAGTCAACACCAATGGTTTGCTGTGATATCTGCCAAAGCTGGGTACATTGTCCCTGTGACGGGATCAGGTTTTTCTCTAAAACTTGTTCCTCGACCCTTTTCACCATTCTAAAAATTGTTCACAAATTTTTAGGTGAAAAAAGTGAACTGAAAACCGAAAAACACAGCCTTGCCGCCGTGGAATATTTTGTATTCTTTCTTTTTCTTCTTCATTACTTAGAACATTTTGTAGTTCACTTATGTCACTGGTAATATTAGAACATCTCCGCAGATTCAACCACCTATTTTCCTGCATTGACTTGCTGTTTGGCTCCTGAATTAGCACCCCAAGCTCAGGATTTGGCATGAATGTGTGACTTGAGTTGTAGGCATGTGAAATATCAGTTTGGCCATATTTTCCCAATTGGTCAACAGTAGTTGACTTAATTATAGGATGGATCCATGACTTTCCCAGGGAAGTTGGTATTTCCACCTCCTAACAGAATGGTTGATGACTAGTTGGAGTTTGTTAATTGTTTTCTCTTGAGTTGCTTTGTTTTTTATCTGGTACTACATCAAACTTTGTGTTCTAGTTTAGAGAACTTGCTACGTGGGTTATAAATCGCAATCTAATTGTATCATACTTTGATTTTCTTTCCTCAACCTTTTTGGCCACCATTTTAGTGATGCCAAGTATAGTCAATTTCAAGTTGATGGGAATCTCCAATATGTGTGCCCTACTTGTCGTGGAGAATGCTGCCAGGTTAGATTTTCTGGTTTCTGGAGATGTGTGCCATGTAAGTTCTCCCCTTTCTCATGTTTTCCCTTAATATCTCTCGCATTATCAGGTTAGGAATCTTGACGAGGCTGTTCAGGAGCTTTGGAAAAGAAGAGACGAAACCGACAAGGATTTGATTGCTAGCTTGAGGGCAGCTACTGGTTTGCCAGCTCAGGAAGAAATATTTGACATTTCACCCTTTTCAGATGATGAAGAGAGTGGATCTCTGTTGTCAAAGAATGAATACGGCAGTTCATTGAAGTTCTCTCTAAAAGGGATAGGTGATAACTCACCAAGAAAGAACAAAGAAAATGGAAAAAAGTGTTCGAACAAGAAGTATGGAAAGAAAAAAGGGAATGAAACATCTTTTACACATGGAATTGATGGTCCCCCGAGTTTTGAAGATCACATGGGTGGACTATTGTCTGGATCTAGAACTGGTGGTGAAAATAAAGAAAAAATTTCTGATCCTGTGACTGGAAATTTAACAGATGGCATTTATTCAGTTGACGAGTCCGGTGTCTCTAAACACAAGTATGTCGATGAGGTTACAACAACTAATGCAAATAAGACATCGAGAACAATCAAAATAAAAAGTAATAAACCTCATGATTCGACTAACAAGGAGGACATTGGCAACAACATTAATGTGGCTACGGGTGCTCAAGGACCAAAGCTAGTTATACATTTGGGTGGACGAAGCAGAAATATCACCAGAACTCCTAGATCTGACACTTCAATTGTTAGAAAGGGACAAGATTTGACTTCATCAAAATGTACGTTCTGTGATACGTTTGTATATACGTTTTGTCGTTTTCCTATTGGATTGGTAAGCTTTGCTGTGCACACAATTAGATGTTTATTCTGCCAAAAGTCATATTATGTAGAAATTACACTATAAATAGTTATTCACTGATAACTGAATCTTGTTGGGCGTTCAAGTTTGGCATGCTAGTGATATGTTTGGTATTCAAGTTTCTGCGAAAAGTCATTCAGTAGAAATTACACATTATGAATACTTATTTACTGATAACTGAATCTTTGAGGGTATTCAAGTTTTGCAAGCTAGTAATATGTAAGAACTAAGAGCATGTGGCTACGCATCTTAAATCTTCTTTGAATTCATTTTAACAGAAATTGGAAAAAAAATAACTATTTTCGTGAACTCTGAGAACTTCAAATCCTTGATTTTCCCTTGATGAAGTTTCATCTGTCAACGCAATGTAAATGTGAGTAGTCTGCACGAGTCCTTTTATGTGTAATTGGGTGCCATCTGCAGGCTAAGATTTTCCAAAATTACGAGATGAGGATAGATATCTCATGTTGAAGAAACAGAGTTATAAAAAGAACTTTTATTGTTTTTAGCTGTAATACGAACTCAATACTCTAGATCTCTTTGAGCCTGATTGAGCCAGCGTATGCAATAAGAAGGTTTTTTTCCATCTTGCAGTATTTTGTCCCTTTATAGTTTTGCTGAGAAAAACATTTATCTTTCGAGTTGCAGGGCATTACCCTGCTGACCCGGTGAAAGCTTCCATGTTACGAGGGAAAGAGGGTCACTTGATTAACATCAAGAGTGAGAATTCAGAAGTCTCAGACTTTAATGATGGGTATGAGTCTGTTTCTCCAAAGAATAAGCATTCAGAACTTGGAAAAAGGGCCACTGAAGATATTGAATCTGCAAGGAGTGGATCAGATATCATAGTTAGCAGGAAGAACAATGATTATTCTATGATGTACTCAGAAGATGGGCCTACTATTTTTGGTGATTTGAATGATGACAAAAGTAGCATTCCATCGATTCCACAGGCATCAGAGAAAAATCTTAAGCCTTACTTGAAGTTCAAAATTCCCAACAATTCAAAGTACGGAAACCTGACCGCCCTGAAAGAAGAGATAAAATATACCAGGGGTCAAAGATCAAAACGTAGGAGACCAGCACAAGGAGATGAAGATTCATCTCAATGGCATGAAGACAACACAATGAAGGAGTTCACTGATGCTAACTGGGTATTACAAAAATTAGGAAAAAATGCTGCTGGGAAAAGGGTGGAAATTCATCAGCTTTCCACAAACTCCTGGTGAGTGTATCTCTTGGAATGAAATATTAAAGGATACCTTAGATTTCAAGGTTTTGTGTTGAGTTTTGTATTCAAGGATGGGCCATGGGGGAAATTTAATGGTAAATTATTATTTTTCCTAAATATTTAATTGATTTTTCCTTACATCTGATTCCAATACAATTTTCCCTCTTTCCCAAGCAGAGAATTAGTAATTTGATGAAGTTATGCCAACCCAACATAACAGTTTCCAGTTGTGTTGGTGTCTTGTTCCTTCAAATTATCAACCTTTTTGGATTACTTGGTGCATAGGTGTTTAACTTTTCGTTTTTATCTCTTCCAGGCATAGGGGAACAGTAGCAGAAGTCTTTGAGGGTACATCAACTGTCTGCATAGATCTTGATGATGGAAAGGCCAAGAATTTTGAACTGGGGAAGCAAGGAATTCGTTTTGTGTCTCAGAAGCAAAAACATTGATTTTGATTTTCGCTTGGTTTAGTGGGTCCTGCTGTGAGAGAGAGAGAGAGAGAGAGAGAGAGAGAGCCGTCAAAGTTTGATTGCAACTTGACATGTTTATCTAATTTATTCAGCTGCATTTTAGTTCGAAGAAGCTCCCAGAACGTGGAGCCTCGTTTTTCTAGTTCCGTCTCATCATCTTGTTGACAATCCTTGCTGCACTAGAATCCGTTCAAAGAGTAGGTGATGGCTTGTTTTGTTCCTCATTCATCAAATGCTGATGAATCCATGCTTCTGTTCCTTCAGAAGTTAGTTCGTTAGATATTGCTGGGATTTTCTTTTACTTTTTGTCCTCACTAGATTAGTTTTGTCTTTTTTATCCTGTGAACTGTGTAAGGAATGCCTGAGTTTAATTCAGCTCAGTTGCTGTTCATGTATCTGTAAATGAATATAATATACTTCATGTATCATTTGGCAAACCCACAATTGAGCATTGACATCGGAATTGTCTAAAATCCTGTTGATGCTGAGACTAGTAATGCAAAGAATGTGGAGGTTGTTATTTTACCTTCAATCCTTGGAGTATCTGAAGTTATCCTACTCTTTTACCCCGTGTGGTACATAAATTCTCTCTCAATTGCGTTCACAATTTGTATTCACAAAGAATCATATAAAGTTTCATAATTTGCCCTATTTCTTGTTAGAGTAGATGTCCTGCAAGCAAACGGTTTGTTAAGGAATTTATTCAATTAAGTGTAATAAACAATCTTTATTTTAATATAATTTATGTTTTTATAGATTCATTTCACTTTATCTGTGTACTCATGCAATCAGAATAGATAAAATTATTGATTATACTTTAATACAAATTAATCGTAATTCGATTTTGAAACTCATTTGTAAACAATGTATATTATAAATTCGTTCCTAGTCGATTCAGTCGCCTAAAAACAAGGATAAAGATCGCTTGAGTTTGAGACTGACACCTGTGATAATGTTTATCGTGTTTCATGGTAAGGCATAGAGACGTCAATCATGCAAATGTGTAATCATACGATGATTGTACCGAACACATCTCTCTCGAACTTTCCAAGTGGTTATCGTTCATCGAGAATAAAAGTCTATAGTTGTGATTGTACATGATTAGTCCTTACGACCCGGTACAACACTGAGGCTCTACATCCTAAGATTGTGCTTTGACTCGTTTACCTACTTCGCGAAGGTCACAAAGTGGCGAGGTTGGGTGCAATTGCAAAATGTGTAGGAGCCAGTGCATTGTAGTCGGCAATTTATTGCTCACCTACAGATGTGGATATCCTGTGTGATCTAACGAAATAATAGTGCATGAAATCTTTGGCCATAGTGTGAGATGTACATTAAAGAAATAGTTCTCTAGTTGTGCATACAATGACACTATGAATATTTCATGATTGTATCACATAGCTATTGAATTTAATATGCAACTCTCGATGAACCAATGGTTGCAGATTCGATCGAGATATATAAGATGAAGGGATCGTACTGTATTTTAAT
Organism: Primulina eburnea; assembly: GCF_022965805.1. Lineage (NCBI taxonomy): Eukaryota > Viridiplantae > Streptophyta > Magnoliopsida > Lamiales > Gesneriaceae > Primulina > Primulina eburnea. The sequence goes on from NC_133115.1 coordinate 5,498,561, forward strand.
CATAACCGATTGGTTCTTGCAGGCACTAACAGTGATACCTAGTGAATGATGAAGCGATGCTACTAGATGCTCTTACCATGATTCGATGTGTTTACTCAGAAATTAATTTATGACATTCTCATGACCAAATATTGGTGCATGAAATGAGGCAAATTAGGGTAAGCCCGATACTAAATAATTAAAGTTCTTGATGAACTTTGATATAATTAATTAAACTAGTTGGACTAATCCAATTAATTAATCAAGCTCATTAGTGTTAATTATGGAACCTAAATCTTGATTTATGAAATTAGATTATGGCTTTTGTTTTAAGGTAAAGGAGCCATAACCCTAGCCTCCAAGCAAGCTTAATTTTCGAAAATCCTCTTCTGTTCCTCTCCAATAATTCGGCCACCTTGAATAATCAAAAGGTTTCGAGCCGTCTTTCAATTTTTGATCTCCTACGTAAAAACTTCTTCTAAATTTCTAGAACATTTTTGAATAGGAACATTCAATCCGATCGTGGACCTGATAGGAAGATCAAAGAAAGGAGATTTGAAGAATGTTTGTAGAGATTTACAACAAGAGTTACGTCCGCTAATACCGGAGTAGTTAGTACCTATTGAAAAATTAACCTAAAAGTATATTACTAAACAGCCTATGCAAGTTCTTTTACTTTAAACCATATAAGTGACCAAAAAATATTTTGATTGTCAAAATAAAATTTTAAAACTTTTGCTGCGATTCGGACACAAGAAAAACCATAACCCAAAATTTCTGACCGAGAGTTGGTGTAACTTGGTGTATATTAAATGGAAGACCTGAATTTTCTAGAAAAATAGTTACAAGATACTTGTATTTGAGTTTGGAGATTATCTTCGGCTCGGTGTAAAGAAAATTCTCGAAATACAAAGCAACTACTTGTGGTGGTTTCAATAAAGCTTTAAAATCATACAGGTGAAGGTGGCAAGTCTGATAATAGCCAAAACCCAACGCAACTGTCTGAATCTAAGTCATCTTGAATAGCAAGAAAATGTAAGCCTCCACAAGCTTTTTTTGCTGCTTCCCAAGTTTCAGCTTCGCGTGTAGTGACTGGTGTTTTCTTGTATGTTGCATAGACGTACCGGGTTGAAATCCCGACGGATAGAATTATACTAGCCCGAGCTACGTCTGCTTCAACCGAACATACTTCTAAACCATTCATCCATGCTGCAACAGTGAATGCAAACATGAATACAATGCTTAGAAAAGAACATGATACTAAGAAGAGTCTATACATAGCATTGAAACCTGCCAACGGTTTAGCTCGGGAAGATCCAACAGCGATCCCCGGAACTAATGTCTTTTCGCCTACTTCAATCCCAAGAAGATCCAAATCCAGACCTGCACCAAAGGCCAATCTTTTTTGCAAAGATGCCACCTCTTCTGCAACAGCTGAGGATTCAAGACTGGATGGATTAGTGTTGTAATGGCAACCAAACGATGCTAA